>NC_079388.1:6346740-7014240 GCF_029220125.1 Pseudoliparis swirei
TCAGTGTCATGGCCTTTCATACACCTTAACTTTAACAACAGTTCTATTTGGCATATACACTTACAACTGGCACATTCCCTTAAATTTAACACATACAGTGATTAACTAACAATCAGTCTGTCTGGAGGTTTCCGAGCACGCTGTGACCTGCGCACCATCTCCGGGGCTGTCGCTGGCACTGCCGGTGTAGGTGTTTTAGGTGGTTCAGGTGACGGGGTCACAGGAGGTGTCTGTGGGTCCATAGTCAACTGTCCCTCCTCTCCAGGGGGCGCAGACACTCCCCCGAGTGACCTTTCCTCTGGTGATACTCCCACAGTAGGCTGGCTCTCCGGGGGAAACTGAGGTGCTGATGATCTCTGGGCTGATGTCATGACGCTGGCGGACGTGGTCCTGATGTCTGCGGAACACTCGTCCATCCGTCAGCTCCACAACATATGAGAGAGGACCTCTCTGCGTCAGGATAACCCCCGGTAGCCATTTCTGACTAGAGTTGCAGCTGAAATTTCTCACATAGACATTGTCACCTGGTTTCAGCTGTCTCTCTTGTGCATGTTGATCATGTCCCTCCTTCTGCTTTTCCTGCTTCCTCATCACCGTGGCCTTGATGTCTGGACGCAGCAGGTCCAACTTTGACTTCGGTCTTCGCCCCATCAACAATTCTGCTGGAGCATGAGCAGTAGTGGTCTGTGGCGTCAGACGGTATTTAAACAGGAAACGGGAAAGCCTGGTGCTTAGAGTGTCACCCTTCATTCGCTTCAGACCCTCCTTCACCGTCTGGACAGCTCGCTCCGCCAATCCATTCGAGGCTGGGTGGAAAGGAGCTGTACGAACATGTCGAATTCCATTCTGTTCCATGAACTCACCAAACAGCTCACTGGTGAACGTCGGACCATTATCCGTGACCGTGTCAGGCAACCCATGAATTGCGAATATTTGTCTGAGCTTGTCTATGGTTTTGGGGGCCTCAGTAGCCCCTGTGATTAATATGTCATCTAAGTACACGGCTACCTGTGGAATTCCTTGCAAGTGTCCATTTTCCTTTGGAAAATGGCCGGGCTGGACGCCACTCCGAACACGAGGCGATTGTACTTGAATAATCCTTTGTGTGGATTTGGGCGATGAAAACTGCTGCGACCACATCGTAAATCACAGTTCCATTCCTGTTGGTGTTTGATGCGGAGCTTGGAGAAACCCTTTGTTTGTGCATCACTCATATAGAAATACCAGAAATGGGAAGCTCTCACATATGTTACTTGTCTTGGTTAGCTCTGATGATGAATGTACATTAACCCTCTGAAAACGAAGCACGCTGCAGTGCGTTTTGACAGCTTTATGTTTTTAAAATCTGTATATCTCCGCGACAATACGTCGCCGAGATACGTTTAAAATACTGGATGAATCCGGAGGATTTCCTCTTCCGTTCATTTCTCTACCGTAAGCTCCTCTGCGATTCACAGAGAAAGATAGGGGGACGAACGTGTCGGGTGACGCGGCACCGAGTACTGTGATTTGCCAATGCGGTTGTCCGTCAACATTTTGCGGAGAAGAACAACCAATGAACACTCAAGAAATCACAAGGACCTACCCACCTCCCAGGTGAAGCTCATTAGCAGCCTGTCAGTCAGAAAAGCCAGAGAACAGGCGCGAACGGACTTCACAACAAGGAAGCAGCTGCAGCGACTTTGGCGAGCAGAGGAGAAGCCTCAGAGGAGCTCCAGAGCCACGAGGAGGAACATGCAGCCAGAAGAGATCCACTTGGACCGGGTAAGTGTCTTCACTCAACGTTACGTGTCCGTGACGGGACGTGTCGGGACATGTCTGTTATGTGTCTCGTCACGTGTGTGCGGTGCTGACTAGTGTTATATTTTACAGAGATGATTCACCAGCACCTGCAGCGCAGCCTGCAGATCCACCTGCAGCCCCACCTGCAGCTCTACCTGCCCGGCCAGCAATGGTCTCGTGCCCCGGAGGACCATGACACGATGACATGATACCATTATAGTGAAGCCATATTGTAAATATTCTGGATCAATATTTGTGTTCTGTTTTCTATTTCTCAACATGAATATTATGTCGAATATCTTTACTTTTTGTAATGTATAATACATTTATTTGAAGAAGAAAAAATGTAATGGTCATTTTTTATTTGCACACACCCCATGAGACTTTATCTGCAATATTAAGTCATTTCTCAGTCCCATCTTTATCATTTTGGTGAATGTGACGGACCACATCATTTCTACTCAAAAAACAATAATACAAAATTAGTTTTTTGACATATCTTTACATGTATCTGGCATTGTATTCAGATATTTCACTGCTTTTGTGAACCTATGACCTTTGGTAAACCAATTTTAAACACCAAAATGTCACACCGTGGTGAAGCTTGTCTTGGGTTTTTGTCTCGTAACTTCCTGTTTTATTTTGAAGTCTCTTTCGCCCTCTCATTTCAGGTCACTTGCCCTTCCTCATGTGTCACCGGTCTGATTGTCTCCCCTGATCCCTGATTGTTTCCACCTGTTCCCCATTACCCTCATGTGCTTATAGTCTGCGTCTTCCCTCTGTCCTGTGCCAAAGTGTTTCGTCTCATGGTCGTTCACCAAAGCCACGTTCATAGCCGCCGAGCCTTTTTGGAAACTGATTACCAACCTCGAAAGAGCGATTTTTGTTATAGTTTTCATAATCCAGCGTTTTGTTTCTTCGTACATTATTTAGCCTCCACCTCTTAGGAGAGTTTTTGTTTTGAGTATTAAACTCTGTTCACTGACACCTCAGCATTTTGAGTCCTGATCGGAATCTCGGCCTGACACAAAACAGTTGGTCCACATGAGTAAAGGTGTGTTTTCAGAAGAGATATGAAGAATTTTTAGAAATCGAACTTACATTTTCAGCTTTAGGGCCATATTTTTTCTTTACACTTGTACCTGAGGTCATTTGTGCCTCGTTATATAGAGAGCTGAGATTGTTCTGGAATTTTTGATGTATAACACATGGGTATGTGTCATATGCAAAAGCCTTTTAAAGGTGAATTTAATTTTGTTTGTAAAATCGAGAAAATGACCCCAGACTCCAGAGGGTTAAGCAGTGATCATGAACTCACAGACCTCTGAGTTACATCATCTTACCTGGAAGATGCAGTCTTTAAGGCAGGAAAAATGTCCTTAATGAAAGCATAGGGGTTACGTCTCACTCGCAGGAGATAGATCAGGGGTAAAACCAATGATCCATGGATTATAAGGCTGAAACACACAATGAATGTGTAACAACCCCTGTGAGATGTCTCCTGTTCAATGAATCTCTCCCTGGAGCTGGGCAGGCTGGTAGCAACTGTTTATTCTGCATTCATACAAAAGGGACAGAGTACGTCGTCAGTTTCTGTGGGCAACGGCGCGTGCTCCGTTCTAGAGACGGAGCCACGTTTGTGTTAGCTAGGTTAGCTACGATTAACATTTATGACTGGCGACGAAACATATAAAACTTATACATAACCTAATGAAAACATGACGAATACAATCTAAGACAATTACTAAACAAACAAATAAAGCCAGCTCACTTTTCATTCACTATTCCTATCTATTACCCCGATATAGCCCACAGACCCGTTCAGACAGACGTTACCTCATGAGGAATCCTGAGTCGCTCTGGGGATCCCCCACAATCCCTTGCGTCTTATTATGAACTGCAAGTGCACCTTAACCACAGCAGGTGGCGTAAATTCCATTTTAGCTGGATTTAATGCAGACCAGATTGACTATGTTACATATGCACAATCAATACTGATTGTAAATGATAATGCAACAACATAGTGCAGCTGTAGCACAAGAGTCAGCACAATGTCCATTATAGGACAGTATACACCCAGACGTTGATAACATTCATTCGTTTTTTTTGATGAATTCAACTTCGTTTTTCAGAGTGACGTTATTTCAGTGATAAAACCATAAAAGGGGAACATACCCAAAAACGACTACTCCGATGAACTGTCCAAGTTTGATGGCTATTTCCCAGTCGTCAGCCTGAACGACAATGCCTGTGACCATGAACACGATGGCAAGTGGCAACAGGCTGGAAAGAAAACCATGAAATGAAACAAATGAAGGGAAGACTGACTGAGAAAACGCAGACGGTTGTCTGAATCGGTGCTCCCATAAAGGACCAGGGCATCCATGGCTGTCTGGCGTTTCATTTTCAAGCATTTTGGACGTTTTAAAAATCACTACTTAGCCACATGCTAAACCGGAAGTACAGGAAGTACCTCTTATAAAGGGTCTAGAGCTTAGTTCTTTTAGTATGTTTGTCACGCCACCCTGGGCAATCTGGGGTTTCAATTTCAAGCATTTTAGAGCATGTTAGCAAAATCGCTAATTAGCCAAATGCTAACTTTTATTCAGCTTGTTTTAAAGTGAATATTGAGAATAAAAATACGGGGCCAAGGACCATGGGCTCACACCACTTTGACTGATGTGTACCCAGGAGATGTGGCCCCGATCTTGGGTAGTTTTCTTGCAAATTGACCATTTTCCTCCCATAAAAAGCACGATATTTAGCCATCAGGACGGGGACAGGGAAGTTTCTCAAATCGGGACATTTTCTAACCACTTGCACGGGCCGGCCGAGTGTGGCAAATGTCCCTGGTTATTTTAAGATAGTTTCACTGGTTTTGTACCCAGGAAAGGTGGCCAAAACCCTGGGTACTGAGATAGTAAAGTGACCATGGTGCTCCCATAAAGGACCAGGGCATCCATGGCTGTCTGGCATTTCATTTAAAAATCGCTACTTCCCAGATCGCAAAATTCATCCGGCCCATTGTTGGGCCACATGGTTGAGTTTCTTCTGGCCCAGTATACGCCCGGGTCCTCGGCCCGAAACTGGCCAATATACAGCATGACTGTCAGATGAAACATACGTGGGCCTGACCTGGACCGATGCGTTTAAACATATTGTAAAATGCTGTGGCCCAGTTCTGGCCCACATACTACAACATTCTAACTTTTTATAATTAACTCTAGTGTTGGCCCAGCTCTGGCGCAAATACTGCTATCAGATTACAATTGTGCTGCTGGCCCAGACCTGGTCTATGTGCTGCATGATGGGTTGTCTTGTTGCCATGGAGACCTAAAATCCCACCCCACCTCTGTTCCACAGATTATTTTTGCATTTCTTTCATCATGCTTCTTAAAAGCTGAAAGTGATACTTGTTTTACTGTAAATTAATAATATTAATATAATTTTACAGAGCTGCAGTTTTTAAATGCTAAAATGTTGCCATGTGTTTAAAATATAAAGAAAATATAAAAATACCCAGGATCATATTTCAGCTTTTCACAAAGACAGATCAAAGAAAAGGAAAAAACACATTGAGGAACACAAATTACCCTGATAGTGCACAAATATGTTGATATACATTCATGTGTATTTCTGTTGGAAGTCAAAAACAAATATAAAAGTTTAACTCAACTTTAATTAAAATTGTACAGTTTTTGTAAATCAATGTATTGAATAGAGCAACAATCAATATAACAATAACCAACAAGTTCATGGAGCTAAAATTATTTTTAAAACAATGTATTGAAGAGCTTAACAATCAATATTACAATAATCAACAAGTTCAGGGAGCTGAAGGGATTTGGGCTCGCCTTCTTCTGCCCCCTTCTCTGTCCGCTGCCAGCTGTAGCCACCTCTTCATGAACATCTCCACCTGACGTTCAGAAGCCCTCGATGTCAGTGGGTTCTTCCGTACGGCAGCTGATGTGGGAAAAAGTTTTCAAAGACATTAAAGTTTCTGTTGGTACAGAAACAAAATGAGTTGAAGTTCTATCTGAACTATGAGGAGCATTTACCGATTACAGCTGTCTTCAGTTGCACGGAAGCCATGGATGTTTTCCCATTTACTCCTCTCCAATTGGTTTCCTTTGCCAGGGTGTTTGAGATTGTGTGCTTCATGAGACGCCAAACCGTATCCTTGACATCACTTCCGCCAATCAGGCTGAGATGGTTTATCTAAAGTATGAAAACATTCTGTATACGTGTGCCTCTTGCCAGAAAGAATACACTTTCACCTGTATATCAAATTTCAAGTCAATCCGTCATTGTTGAAAAAAGTTATTCGCTTTCTTCCTCAAGGGGGCGCTATAGAAACATTTCTAAATGCAAAAATGCGAAACCTTGAAAATATCGTGTTTTTCGCCAGTCCTGATATGCATGCCAAATTTGACAACTTTTGGAATATGATAAAGGCCTCAAAAGGGCAACATTCCCCAGAGAAAATAATAACTCTTTGAAAAACAATATGTTCCTCTACGACGAAGTCGTAGTAGAGGACCCTAATAATCCTTTGAAAAACAATAGGTTCCTCTACGACGAAGTTGTAGTAGAGGACCCTAACTATCCAACAGTCCCATGTCCCCCAATAGAGGAAGTGTGTGTGTGTCTCATGTCCAATATTTATAGCCGCTACTTGGCTCTCATTTAAGACAATATTTTTTTGTCCGCCTTTTTGAAGCAGAGTACGTTAAAAGCTTTATGCCTGGTGATGCAGTGAGTGGACGTTTTTATATTTAGCTCGCATGCGTCTGCGCCGCAAAGTGGGTCATTTCATCGCCGTCTTCCTGACTCATTGTCTGTCTTTCTCACATCCATCTCTTCTTTTTATCCTCTCCGGGCCGGAGAGGGCGTGTTTCCGAAGTTCTGATTGGATCTCGGGGCGAGTCAGGAGTCCCGCGGTGACTCGAGCTGGCCTCATCGCTTGTTACACAGCTTCACTTTGATTTGTTAGCCGTGCGGTCGATCCTCTGTCTCAGCGGCAGACGTATGAATAGATAAGCCGGCCGAAAGGGGAAGATTTGAATGCCCCCCAAAAAATGGTAATTTGTGGTTTATTGTGCCGCGCATGTTTTCCTCTAGTCTCTGTTCTCGGTGAGTTCAGTCCAACGTGAGGTTCTGTCGCAGGCTTTTGTTCTAACTGTAATGACGAAGTGCACTTTCCATCCTTACGGCCTCCTAAATAGGGGGCTACATTTTTGTGGCAGCTGGCTCTAATTTGGCCTCGGCTGCTGGTGATTTGCAATCAGTCAGCAGCCGAGGCCGCTCATAAAAGCTCTCAGGGGAGAGTGGAGCAGGAGAAGTGAGCAGAGGCGCATGTTTGGCGGTCTGCTCGGTGTGTGTTTGACAGAATAAATATGTCATTGAGCGAAACCTCTCTGTGCCTGGCTGGTCCTTGGTGCTGGTGGGGGAAACCCACGGGTAGCGGCCTCGGTCCTGCTACAATTTTATTCATGGGTACATGTGTAGATGTACAGATGCATGGACATTGTAGGAATCAATAATTAATATAATGATGCAATATACCAAATTAAACCATAAAGCCTGGGCTCCAATAATAAGTAATCCGTTTGTACATGCTCCAATCTCAACACCCAAAGTCAAACATAACCAACTATGAAGATGGTGGCTGGGGTGTAAGGTTTGACCATATCCTAGATGTAGATGGGACCCGAAACGTTTGCAGCACGGTACGCAAGAACCAATGTTTTGAAGCGGATGCTGGCAGCCACCGGTACCAGTGAAGAGAACGGAGGAGCGGAGGAATGTGGGTGAATTTAGGCTGAAGAAGTCGAGCTGCTGCATTCTGGATGAGCTGCAGAGGTCGGATGGCCTTAGCAGGTAGACCTGCCAGGAGGGAGCAGGGTTGCCAGTAGGGCTGCAACAACGAATCGATAAAATCGATAAAAATCGATTATTAAAATAGTTGGCAACGAATTTCATTATCGATTCGTTGTGTCGCGCGATTATTACGGCGCTCAATAAGTCACGGAGAATAAACAAAGTTGAGTTGAGCGCAGAGCGGCGCAGGAGAAACCAGAGTGGAGGGAGAGACGGAACGCTGCGTTGTGAGAGCCAATCAGCGCTGAGCTGCTCCGCTGTTGATGAATCTAATTGGCTGCTGCTGCTCACGTGGCGCTGGATGCGGAAGTCCTTCACGTAGTCGGAGACATTCACGGAGCTGAGTGCGCCTCCGGGTGACGTTATGAACCCTGACACCAGGGCACTACATGTTATGACGTGTGTGGCATTTCCACAAGAGGATAACGTAGAGAACATGGTTATTTATTCCGTGGCGGATGGCTGAAAATATTTTTCCACGGAGAAAGGCAACGGAGATAAGCCACGCCCCCTCACCGAATTAGGCGTTTAACCCTTAAATGGCCAACTCAGGAGAGTAAACCGCTGTCAGTCTGTTTGTGACGGTTCATCCACATGCTGACCAGTGAACAGGGTTCATACACATGACCAGTGAACAGGGTTCATCCACATGCTGACCAGTGGATCTCCAGGACCTTTCCATGACTTTAAACCAAATTTCCATGATTAAACATTTTATGAAAACTCTGTGTACATGAACAAGTGAGAAGATGTAGTATTTAAAATAACAATAAGAATTCCAAAGCATACCGTATATATACCGTGTAAATTAACATTTGAATAAAACAAATTTGCATTACTTTTCCAAATATTTTGGGATTTTATTTTTTTCAATTACTTTTCAAGGCCTGCTAATAGCCATTTAAAAATGCCATGACTTTTCCAGGTTTTCCATGACCGTACGGACCCTGTTTTGAATAAAGGGTTGAAAATTACAGTGTTTTTGTTTTTTTATCCGATTAATCGATAAAATAATCAACAGATTAATCGATTATCAAAATAATCGTTAGTTGCAGCCCTAGTTGCCAGGTCTGTGTGACAAAACCAGCCCAATGGCCAATAAAACCAGCCCAATATCAGAACTCAAAATATGCCCGTGCCAAACCATATACACTGCTTTTAAAGTCCAACAGCATTGCTATCATTGCCAAATGTATTGTAATATCTACAAAGCAACACCAAATGTTTAGTATGAGAGCATTAAAAGCAGTTTTCCCAAAACAGTTATTTCACCTAGGTCCTAAAATGGCCTTGTGTAATTAGATACAGTATATTATCATAAATAAAATGTGTGTACATGCTGATCTGAAGTCAGTTTGGTAGGATTTGGGTATAAATAAATTATTTCATTTAAAATATGGATTTTTATTTAAAGATATTCATGTAATTTGCATGCAAAATAGGTCTACCCGAACCAGCGCACAAAAAATTCAACCCGCGGCAACACTTCAAAAGTAGCCCAATTCCGCGGGAAAACCGCGGACCTGGCAACACTGGGAGGGAGTTACAGTAGTCTAGGCGTGAAATGACCAGATCCTGGACCAGAACCTGTGTTGCCTTCTGAGTAAGAAGCGGACGTATTCTCCTGATGTCGTGCAGCATGTACCTACAGGAACGTGTTGTCGCAGTAATGTTGGCCGTCAGGGAGAGTTGACTGTCGAGTGCCACCCGAGGTTCCTTGCAATCGGGGTCGGGGCTACACAGAGTTGTTGAAGGTGGTATTCAGGTCGTGGGTGGGGGAGCCTGTTCCTGGAATAACAAATTAATTATCTTTTTAGATGAATATCGCGGGCCCACGCGCCATTTTGACTTGTAAATGACGGAGATCTCCCTGTGCAGCACGAGGAAGTGTCCGGAGGGAGTTTGGAGTTCCGGTACCCTCGTGGGGTCTCAGTGGCATCGAATCAAATCCTACACGTCACCAAATGTGGGGATTTGATGATTATCTGTTGCCGTCAATCTCATTTGGATTGCTTTAGGCATCCCATAAACTTGCACCATTAAAAGGAGTGATCTTAGACTGAAATCAGACCACGTAGGGCGGAGATAACGACCGAGTTTATCGAGAAATATGATTAATTCGTAAATATTTATTGATGATTAAAGGGCACTGAGCATTATGTTGGTTTATTTAGTGGATGCTGCTGGTTTATGTGGATGTATTGAACAACAGAAGTGATATCAAAGTTTAATAAATAGCGTGTTACATGAGAAAATCTAAAAAAATCAACTCTCTACTAAAGTCTCTAAAAAGGTTCTACTTCCCATTATCAAAGTCAAACTTTGCAGAGAGACCGTTAACATGTGATATGATTTGGTAGAGTTTGAAGGTTTCAGCTGCGTCACTCTCAAGAGATATATCCTCAAAGCTTTCTTTTCTTTTTTCTTCCTCTTTTTCTTGGAGTTTCTGTCTTCAATAACTTTTAACCAGTAATGCATATACTGCTATATACACATCTTAACTTATCTCACAAGTGCTTTCTTTATTTTAACAGCAACACTATTCAAATATCCCTCGTAGTTGAGAAGATACACTGGTTTCACTATGGCTATGCGAGTGCTCATACGCCCGCCGGTAGGCTTGAAAATGACCTTGTCAAGAATTTCCGCCAGATGTCATGTGCTGTTATTAATGGCTCATTGCATTTGTATTACCAGACTACGCTTATGCAACAGTGAGTTTAACGCTTGTTGCACAAACCTACGGGCTTTCAACCAAGATGGAGCCAACGGTTAATGTGGAATTTCATCTCTCAACACATTATAGAATATAAGATGAGAGAATATTTGAGGAAAACGTTTGAAAACACTTAACATGTTGAACTGAATTGTGGCTTTAGAACCTTTTTTAAATCAGTTTTTGTCTTTAACTGTTTTTGTGCTTAAGATTTTTGGCCTAAAATCATGGCTCGATGACACACAGGAGCCGTATAAAGCCCCCCCAAGGCTACATAAAAACGAGAGCGCATAGCATCAGTTCTCCGTCACTGTCTGATCAATTCTGTCCGATGACATTTTGAAAGTCTGGAAGAGCTGCACCATTTTAATTATTGTGTCCCTATTCCAGTTAGCATAGGGCTAAACCGTAAGGGTTCTGGTGCGCATGCCTTGCCCACGGAGCATGCCAATAACGCTCTGCAAATGAAGTGCCTTTAGATGTCCAACATGTGGCACGCGTGCTGTGACTGGACATGTCATGATTGGCCGCTGTTCCAGAGCAGAGAAAACTTCACATTTCTTTCACGATTGAAACCTAATTTTCTATAAATGCAGATCATTTAAATTTAGCTGTGTGGTTAATAACACTTTTTATATATTTGTTTGTGGTGTGAAAACCCACAAAAAAACGGTCACATCCTTTGTGCTTCCTGATTTATTGTGAAGTCCTGTCTCTCGTGTCCTCTGTTTCCCTGCACTTCCTGTCCCTGATTGTTCATTCCCTTCACCTGCCCACTCCACTCCTCTGCCTCCTGTGTGATTGCAGGCCTCGCCCTCATTGTTAACACCTGTGTCTCGTTCCCCTGTGTATTTAGTCTGCATGTCCTCCTTGTCCAGTGCCAGGTCGTTGTTGTACCTCCTGTGTGGCGCCGCGCCTTCAGGCCTGAGTGCCTTGTCCTCGTGTGACTTTGTGCTAGTAAAGAGAGTTGTTTGACCTCAGCTCGACTCCCGTGTGTTCCTCTGCTCCCGAGTCTCTGTCCTCAGACACATTTGCGAACGTGACCTTAACAGATATAGACGTATAGACAGACTATGAGCTTCAGCCCAATGATTGGCATTCCGTTTGAACTTTGAGCTGACTAATGACGCGTTCGACCAGTTCCTTCAAATCTCTCCTTTTTTTAAATCCGGCTACTTCGGAGTGATTTACCTCGCCGGCTTGTGAGTTTTTAAAACCCAAAACGTCGAGTCTATTCACGTCAGGGTGACGGATGCGCTACTTATTCCATGCGTTTGAAGCAAAGACACCTCCACCTTGCGAAGGCTTTAACCCTCCTGTCGCCTTAGGGTCATTTTGACCCGATTCAATGTTTCACCCTCCTGTTCCCTTTATATTTACTAACATATTTTACCCTTTGGGTTCAATTTGACGCCAGCAATTAAAACCTCCAGAAAATTATTAGAATTAATATTGTTTTCCAAGTTTAAGTGTGAGGCACTTTATGTTTGTTGACGACCGAAAGAACACCGACATTAAACATTGAATGGGGTCAAATTAACCCTAAGGCGACACGAGGGTGTAATATTGATTCGGGTTAAGTGGAATACCTTACAGAGTCAATCCAGCTCGAGGTCAGACTGCAGGTGTGCTGCGACCCCGTTGGAGGTGACGATCAACGGGAATGTTTCTTTCTGAGCTCGACGTAACTTTAACCGGCTTCGGCGTGTGCAGCTCTGGCCGAGGCGGCTGCACACTCTTCATTGTTAAAAATGAAGCCCTAATGATGTGAAGGGCTGGTATCTTGTGATTTTTATTTAGTATTTGTTTCCTTTATATTATATGAATGTAGCAACAGAAGACCCATTTACCAAGTGGACTTAAACTGTGGGAAATGAGCAATTTTTCATTTTTAGATACGCAATCTGATCTCATTTCAAACGAGATTACAAATGCCGGCGTCTGGCACGATGTCTGTGATGCAGATGTTCTGTCTCCAAAGAGTCTGTTTCTGTGAGAGTACAACCAGGAGCACGCTCACCAGCCATGTTCTTTTCGTCCGCCTTACTTTCTAATCTAATTCAATTTCTCAATGCACAAATTGAAGCGATCAAATAAAAAAACTATTTGCTCAGGGGCTCAACGAAGAAGCACATTAATGAGTTTTCTATCGAGATGTGTCCCTTCTATATACAGGAAACCGCCGACTGAAATTTTAATAAGATCTACTCTTGACTTTTCTGCTCTGGGAAGCGTGCAACACGGACCTGACGGCGTCTTCTGTCCCCCACTGACGCATCTTTGCAAAGTCCTCAGGGTAGACGGCTGAGCACATTTGGGTTTTAATTTTGGAGGGGGGGTGTGTGCTCACTGTGGGGTGTGAGGATGGGCGACGCATGCAGTTTGAGGGAGGCCATTTTCACCGTGTGTGTGCACAAGTTGGTTGGAGCGAGATGACAGGCGCAGGAAGCTGACCGCTCTGTGAAGACAAAAAAACTAAACAAAAAAGTGTCAATCCACGCATTCATTCCCCGAATCGTTGAGTTATTTTTAGGGCCGGGACTAATTTCAGATTCAGCTCCGAGCCACTGTTGACACATAAAAGAGAAACAGCTGCGCCGGTGACTGAAATGTCTTTTATTTTTTTTCTTCTTTTTTTTGCAGAGACGTCAGTTTTGGTGCCTGGGCCAATGCGACAAATTCAAAGATTAGCGTCATTAGTGTTTAGCTCCAACAGTTTTCGGGGTTCTGGGGACACCCGGGTCACCTTTGTGTGAGGCCCCAGGAACAAAGGCTGGGACTCGGTGCGATCTGCGCCGTCATCTGGCCCGGCTCACCCTGGCTGCTTTCCCCAGGCTCGGTTTCTGGGTCACGTCGGTGATTCTATTCACAAACAATTCATTGTGCTCCACTTTGAGAGTCAGCCAGAGAGAAAGAGATAACTGTGAGCCTGAGCGCCCACACAGAGCAAACTTCACTTCTGATTATGGACCCGCGAGTGGCTTCACTTTGAACCAGTGGAGCTCGGGAGGCAGCGCAGAGGAGGACACTTGGCTTCTCCCATTATTACGGTTTGAACACTGTATTTTTCTCTCTTCCGGGTTTCTGAAGTTTCTATAGAGCAAACCTAAATGTCAAGCCGCAGCCATGTTACGCAACTAATATAGTGAGCAGATCCTACTAATGCCTTAAACCAGTGATGACTGACCTGAACATATGACTTCTTAATATTGACTATATTTAATTAATAAGGGATCAGTTTGGTTTTGTTTGGGGTCCTGTGGTCAGTGGTGGAAGGTAAATACATTTACTCTCGTGCAACGGATGTGACATGAACCGGGGAGGTTCTGGTTTTTTGTCGGGGTTCAGGACTCGAGGCTAACACATACCGCCATCTTGGGGACGGTAGTAAATGTCTCCTGATGATGCAACATGAGCCCAAGTATCCTTTTTAATTGTCATTTGAAAATGTAAGCAAACTTTTGAAAAGTCGCAAGACAAAAAAGGCGGGAAACTCTGCTACAGCGTCAGTTGGTCAGAAGTTGGAGCTCTAGGCTCCGTGGGGCCGTAAACTGGGGAGCAGAAGTCGAGGTCTTCGGCAATTTGAAGAAGTTTCTTAGAATGTTTCCGTTTCCATTCAGCGTCTGTTTTTCACGCGTCTAAAAGTAGGAGGCGAGCTGGTTAGCGTTAGCACTTAGCAGCCGGCGGTTAGTCCTACTAAATTAAATGACGATACACATTATGATGCATTCAAGCTCTATGCAATACACATCAGTTTTTGGAAGATTGTACATTATAATGTCATTGTGATATGTTCCAATGTAATCTTGTAAAGTTTAGTTAAGGCCCATCTTTAGGGATTAATAATACATTTGCAAAGACGAGTAAGAAACAGCTTATAAACACATCTATCTCTCTATCTCTCTGTCTATATCTGTCTCTCTGTCTATCTATCTGTCTCTATCTATCTGTCTCTCTAGCTCTCTGTCTATCTATCTTTAAAAGAGTGTTTGTCGTAGGACCTGGGATTTATTGGTGGTTTTTTAATTTTGTATTATCAATAGTTGTGGACGTCCACTGGTATTTTGACCACTCCATCTCTGGTTTCCGGACATCCAGTACTGACTGACCTTAAGTACAATTTTGAGAGACAAAGAACCCCCGAGCATGATTAAGCAGAATATCCTGTTAACCTGGGGACACGATGTTCCCGTCGGCCGGTATTTGTCATATCCGACTGGTCGCTAATGGCTCCTTGGTACGCAAACCATGTCCAGTATTTAGGAGAGACATTGTGATGTGAGATTAATCCAGTTCTTTATTAATCTTCCTCTCAGTAATCTCAGAATGCATTTGGCCGTGCAGGGATTGGCGCTATTCTCCAACACCTCCATTCAGTGTTTCCTCCCTGTTTTCACTGAATCCCATTGAAAGGGGGAAAAGGAGGCAGACACCCTCCATCATCTGTCTCTGGGAGGAGAGAGGGAAGAGTGTAATGGAGCTATTTATAGCAACTGTTAAAAAGAAATACATTCAGAAAAGGATTGAAAAAAAGAACGCAGCTGCCCTTCCTTCCTTTTTTTGTGCGCCTCCACTTTCTCTAACCCCGTCATCATCTTGTCCGCCATCCATCCATCTATTCCTTTAGGCGGAGGACGTGTAATTAAATTCTCCTCCAGAGTTGTTGCACACCATTCATGCGTCGAGTCGAGTCGGGGCGAGGAGGAGGGAGCGGGGCAAGAGAGAGCTCTGTGGAGATGAGGGTGGAATAGAGGGAGAGGAAGGAGGCTTCGTGCCGCGCATCTCAAGTCGGCTTTGTTTAAATCATGTATATATTCGCTCTATGGCTTGCGGCGGCATCATCTCAAGACCTCCTGTTTCTCATCCTGTGTTTGTGATGTGACCACAATTAGACCTTTTGGTCATTGTTATTCTTTTAACCCTCCTGTTACCTTTAGGGTCAATTTGACCCCATTCAATGTTTAATGTCGGTGTTCTTTCGGGTCAATTTGACCCCAGGCTGTTTTTCACTGTCAAACATATAAGAAATATCAACTTTTTTATATATTTAAAGGGCTATTTAGGTAGTCAACAAACAAACATAAAGTACCTCACACTTAAACTTGGGAAACAATATTAATTCGAATAATTTTCTGGAGGTTTTAATTGCTGGGGTCAAATTGACCCCGAGTGTAAAATATGTTATTAAATGTAAAGGTAAGAGGAGGGTTAAACATTGAATGGGGTCAAATTGACCCTAAGGCAACAGGAGGGTTAAACACTCCATTACAGGTAAAAGTGCTGCATTCAAACCTGCAGTACAGGAGGGTTATGTCAAATGCACCTCAGGTCTCAGAATGAGTTGACATCCTCCCGCGCCTGTGATGTCATCGTCATCTTTCTCCAATCCTTCTGATCCGTCTCGGGGTTGTTGTAATTGCTCGGTGGCGTCGGCCCGACAGTCGGCCTAGTCGCCTGTTTTTCCTCGGCTTCCTGGGCTTCACGGCGAGCCAGCAAACGGGCCGGAATCACTGTTTGGTCAAGACGTGGCCGTCGGCTTTATTTTTTCCATCCCGGTCAACACAACTTTTTCCATCCGGGACTTTCGGAACGTTGAGTTATTCAGAGCAGTTTGCACAAGTCGATGCTCTGCAGATCTCCCGTTGTGGTTTTCAAATGTATTCCCGCTCTCTCTGTAGACCGCTCAGAGGGAAAACAAGCCGTAATCCCCAGCAGCAGCCTTCAGGTGTGATGAAAAGAGTCTCTGACTCCTGTTTCCATATATATATTTTTTTAAACGAGCCGTCTGTGTTTTTTAGGACGATTGGGTCCAGATTGCATGATGACAAACGGAATATTTTCTTCACACGGCGCGCCGGCACTTCTGTGCTCTCACCGGTGGCTGATGAGGCTAAAGTTAGAGCCCGAGTCTGACGCTGCGCACGAAGGAAACAAAAAGTACTCTCAAAGTGTTGCGACGCAAGTTTATGAGAGGCATATAAAGGCGTCTGCTGATGTGCCTGTGTCTCTCCTGAGGGCTCCGGCTATAGGATAGAGTCTCCACTCACATGCAGCTAGACAGACAGGGATCGATTCAGTGGATTTAATCCCAATGTTCAAGTCGTGCACCTGAGATTAAACTTTTTTTTTCTTCTTTCTTTTTTGCAAGTATTTGAAGCCGTAAAGCTCTTGATCTCTTTTTCTTTTGGCTTTTCCACTGCAATTTCATATCATCTTAAATGTTTTCTAAACACACATGAGTCTCTTTCTCTAAAAAGATGCTTTTCTGGCTGAAGATGGAACAAGCTGTTGTTGTGTTGATCAGTTAAGATTTTATAAGATAATCCTTTATTAGTCCCGCAGTGGGCTCATTTACCGGATTACAGCAGCAAAGGGTAACGTGCACACAAGAGACTAGTGATATAAATAATAAACGGTAATAAAAACAGTGCAAAGACGACAGTAACTGAATGAATAGTATATATTCAGACAAAAAAATAAAACTATTATGCACAGTATTTATATTGCACAGGTTGAAGTGTAGTGTGTGTGGAGTGATTGAAGTGGTATGATTAAATGGTTAATAAGCTGCTGCAGAAGTGACGTGATTGGTTAACAATCGCTCATGAATTTAACTTTTTATCTGCAATATAGTGAAATAGTATTGGTTCAAGATTCCAACGTTGTTCATCGGAACTCTCACTTTAAATGAGTTATTATGAGTATTATTATTGTTGCTGGTGTCATTTGATGGTCAAAAACATTGAGTATTATTATTGTATTATAGCTGCGCATCCACGACTATCTACTGCCACCTAGTGGACGTTAAGCAGCACAGCATTCAGCGTGAGGACCTGGTGGGTGATGCTCACTGATGGATATCATCAGTCGACCGGGCAGCAATAACTTATAAATCACCTTAATTAAGGAATGTTAAAAAGCACCTCGTAGTGCTACTTTGGAAGTTATTAAATTATTAAAATATAAGCATTTCCACAATAAACTTGCACCTTCCGCCAAAAAAAGTTCCTCGTTTGTTTGTGAAAACATTCTTTGGCAATAAACCTGTTTCTGATTCTGATTCTGAATTTGAGTTGAGCAGCTTAAGTAATACCTCTTGATTTATAACGGGTAGTAAGTACCTGATAAATGCACCTGAGTGTCCATCTTCTCATTCTGTCCTTTTCCTTTTGACCCCCCCACACACACACACACACACACACACACACAGCTGTTCACTGCAACCTGAGCCAGAATGGCATCGACCACCAGATGTGCCCGGAGGACATGACGTCACAGCCGGAGGAAGAGGAGGAGTCGGTGGACGCGGGGGGCTCGGTGCTGCCGGACGACGACAGCCCGAGCTACCGGGACGTCAGCCCGCCCATGTACCGGGGGCGCCCGCCGCCACACCGCTCCGTGTCCGAGTCGGAGCTGTCGCGGGTGAGTGTTGGCCCGGGAAGCTTCATCTGTTCGGTTCCCAGCGCTCTGGAAAGATGGCCATGACCTTTATTAAAGCATCTTTCAACTTATTCTGATAAGTGTCTGATTCATAGACATGCCCCCCTGTAGTTACCGGTTCCTTCCCCCCCCCCCACCCAATTAGATTATTAGTACGAAATATAATGTATAAATACGTTATGATTCTCTCACATTGAAGCACCAGCAGGCATGATCCAATTGTATGATATTTTATTCCTGAGGCGTGTCGTTCTGCATAATAAGTTCTTATACTTTTGATACTTGATAAGTTTGGATCCAAATAGAAGACTTTTGTACTTGTACACACGTTGTGTGTTTCTCAAAAACATTTCCTGAACGTTTGTTTTTTAAGGCAGTATTCCAAAACCCAATGTACAAGAAATCCCATCGGCTTTCTGCCGAGGAAGCCGACGCGCTGCTATCGACCGCCGTCAGCTCTGCTGTTCACATGTGAGCACTTCATCCACCCGCTTATTAAGTATCACTCATATAATCCCCAATGCCCCCCCACCCCTAACATCCACGTCACAGATCATTGAGCAGGGGTGGAGCGAGTGGAGTCGAGCTGTTGTTTGAACCCCCCGCTGTGTTTCTGATACCAGATCAAAGGATCCATCATCAGCAACGCACAATGAAGTCATCACTTCCTCCTCCAGGAATAGAGCGCACACACACACACATATACACACAACCTTGTCTTCATGGTATTGTAAGACCACACACACATACACACATACACACAACCTTGTCTTCATGGTATTGTAAGACCACACACACACACAGCCTTGTCTTCATGGTATTGTAGGACCACACACACACATATACACACACAGCCTTGTCTTCATGGTATTGTAAGACCACACACACACTCCCTCTTATCTCTGTGTGAAATCTGTAATAATCAGCTGTCAATCAAAGCAAGTGGAGGAACTTTGAGTCAGACTCAGGCCGCGGTTCAATGAGTGCAGACACACACACAGACACACACACACACACACACTGCTCCGTCACTGAGTGCTCATGAGGCCACCCTGTGCCAGTATCTCCATGTTCTCTTTGCCGGTCTCATCGTGGTGTGATTTCATATCGCAGCGTCTCAGAGACGGGGAGGGGAGGTTCTGCGTGAGCTGAAGTGAATTACCGGACGGCGCTCTCTGTGTCTCTGGAACGCCGTTAACGGGAATGTCTTCTCTTCGTTAGGGGGGAGTCTGAAAGAGCAACTACGGAAGGGGCTATAATTACATCTATTCTCTCCCGCGACGCAGCCGAGGCCACGCGGCGCTCGCTCATACGCCGAGCTGGAGGAGGATGACTCATCAGCTTCACCGGCGGCAGTTAAAGTCACAGAGAAAATAACCGGCGGTCGGAGGCCCCCGTACACCCGGTCACCACGGGAACCGCTAGGAGAGGAAGTAGACCCACAGCCTCCGATCTGATCAATCAGACGCGTGTTTATCGGCTTACTGGGGGGAGATGCCAACATCTCACCATGTTGGCGAAGAGAAGGCGCTCTGATGTCAGTACCCACGATGCACCAGTGGGCTCTGAGTGATTGTGAGCATGGTGTCATAAATCCAGAACTTATTACATGCCCACGCCTGAAAGGTCATCTCAGTTCACATCAGCAGTGTTCGTTATCAAAGATTGGATCAAAGCCGTCTGGATTTGTACAGTGGGCTTCTTCTTTTTTCACGCGGGCTTATTAATTCATCCGGGCACACCGTGTTATTCTCCGTCAGTCGTCCACACGTACACACACACACACACACACGCACACACGTCCACATGCATCTCATCGCCACCCTCTGAGCCTGTATGCAACGGATTCATTAATAAGGGCAATTTTCATCTCCCGCCAAATCTGAGAGGGAAAGAGGGGGAGAGAGAGAGGGGGGGAGAGAGAGAGAGATATGACTGGGTTGGAAAGAGAGGGGGAGAGATGCAAAGAGAGAGGGTAGGGGGAGAGAGATGGAAAGAGAGGGGGGAGATAGGGGGAGGGAGAGACAGAGGGGGGGAAGATGAAGAGATGGAAAGAGAGGGAGAGAGGGGTTGGAGAGATGTTGGTTGTCTCAAACATCCCTTCACTCAGTCAACATGTCACTCCTGGCCGTGGCCCTCCCCTCCCTCCCACTCAGAGAGCGGCTGCAGTGTCTCGTTGCGCCACCAGAGGGCGCCATATACCCGCGTACCGTGAGCCGAGTGGAGCAGCGCGTCACTCCCGTGTCTCTGGTGTTCCTGAAAGACGTATTCAAATAAAGGGAGAAATATAAGTCGGAGTTTGTGTGCGATGCATTTGCATAAGTCAGAGAGGATGAGTCAGAGCTGCAGGGGCACGACGTGTGAGCAGAGTTTAAACTTCCTCCATCACTGCTCCATGAAATGAGAAGGAATGGCAGAGTAACAGTCAGGCCGGGTCTCCATGGGAGAAGTTATCATTGTGCTCACTACTGGATGTCACTAAACATGAGTAATAGTAAGTACATTGTATGTTATTAAACATGGGCATACACCATGTATTCCATGCTCAGTGTGTGTCAAGCTGTTATAGTCATCCATCTGAAGTAGATATATTGTCTTTTGTTTATAGCGCTCATGCAAATAATGAAAGTTTAGAGTGTTAAATGGCTCGGAGCATTATGAGGCGAGTACATGACGGCACGACTATAAACTCTGTTATGTTTCATAAGTTGTTGCAGCAAAGTTTGGGTTTCAGTTATTGTGTGAATGTTTATACATTACATTACATTACATGTCATTTAGCTGACGCTTTTATCCAAAGCGACTTACAATCCTGTTACATTGATACACTGTAGACGCAGCTACAGGGAGCAACTCAGGGTTAAGTGTCTTGCTCAAGGACACATCGACTAGGGCAGGGTTGAACCTCCAACCCCCTGATTGAAAGACGGACCTGCTACCCACTGACCCATAGTCGCCCATATATATACAGTATATATATATACATATATATATATATTCTATATAAAAATAAATATATGTATGTATATATATGTATATAATATATACATATATAAATATATATATTTATATATGTATATACAGTATATGTATAGAAATAAATATGTATGTATATATATATACATATATATATATCAAAATGTGTATATATAAATATATATATATATTTAATCTGCATCACTAGAAGACATTACCATTCGCTTTTCCAAATTTGATTGTTTTGATGCATCTTCCACAGCGATTTCTCTTGGTTGTCTTCTCCCCTCCCGGCTCGTGTTTCACAGGCTTTTATAATAATCTTCACCAGAGGTTGTAACTGTTTTCAGCCAGGAAATGATCTGTAAGACTAAAGTTTCTCACTTTTAATGAAAATGTGGTTAAAACTATCCTCATTTCTCAGAGAATTGAAAAGACATCTCCTGCAGAATGACTTTCACTGACACGCTGGACCTCATCACACTCACCTCTCTTGTCTTTGAAAAGATTGCATACATGAATATGAAGCTCATTTATCGCCTCATAAAAGATGCATTACACCTCTAGAAAAGGAGCTAAATGTAGAAAGGCACCCTCCTTTCCTAACGTACTTTTACTCGTTTCCGCTCTGCAGTGTTTTGAACGCAGATGTGTTTCATCCCCAACAACAACAAAAACAACAACATGTCTGATAAACAGCAGGAGCTCTGAGGAAATTATCAGGGTGGGGGGGGGGTGTTTGTTTTCTGTTTGCCCTCGGAGGCACTGTAAATATAAACGCTGCCCTCTCCTGACGAATACCAAGAGCCCAGAGTCCAGAGTCCAGGGTCGTGGTTTATGTCTGATGAAGGGCATTCTGAGGCCTTTGTGGACGGTTTAATACGAAATAACAGTGACGAAAACAACAACAACAATGCTCTAATCACTGCTGTGGTTTTAATTGAGTGTGCAGCCACGTGACCATCCAATCAGAGGCGGCGATTTCAGTGTCCAAATGACGGGGAGGACCATTCACAGCTCCTCATGTTCAGTTTGTTTGTCTCCACAAAAACAATATGGGAGGGGGGGGGGGGTGCGTGTGATTGCCTCTTGATTAATTTAGCAGGGTGCATTCATATTGGATCCTTTGATACTTATCAGCCATTACACGCTTCATTACGGTGGTAGTAGTTCTCCACCGCGGTCCTTAATGTGTGGCTGGTTCACTATAAGCACCCCCCCCCCCCCCTCCTTAAGGCCTTTATTCCTATTCCTCATCCTTTTTTGTGATTTCTGAGGTGGCCTTTGCTCTGTTGCTAGGGTAACGATGAAGAACACTGGTAGCTGCACGGGGCTTTCACTTATCAATTAAAGCCAAGGACGGCAGCACGTTGGCACGGGCGGCGATTAGATGCCTTCTCTGCCTGGGCTTCATATCCGGAAATATATATAGATATAGATATGTATATATATATATATAGATATCTATATATATATACATATACAGGACTGTCTCAGAAAATTAGAATATTGTGATGAAGTTCTTCATTTTCTGTAATGCAATTAAAAAAACAAAAATGTCATGCATTCTGGATTCATTACAAATCAACTGAAATATTGCAAGCCTTTTATTCTTTTAATATTGCTGATTATGGCTTACAGCTTAAGAAAACTCAAATATCCTATCTCTAAATATTAGAATATCATGAAAAAGTATACTAGTAGGGTATTAAACAAATCACTTGAATTGTCTAATTAACTCGAAACACCTGCAAGGGTTTCCTGAGCCTTGACAAACACTCAGCTGTTATAAATCTTTTTTTACTTGGTCTGAGGAAATATTAAAATTTTATGAGATAGGATTTTAGAGTTTTCTTAAGCTGTAAGCCATAATCAGCAATATTAAAAGAATAAAAGGCTTGCAATATTTCAGTTGATTTGTAATGAATCCAGAATGCATGACATTTTTGTTTTTTTAATTGCATTACAGAAAATAAAGAACTTTATCACAATATTCTAATTTTCTGAGACAGTCCTGTATATATATATACGTATGTGTGTGTGTGTGTGTGCCCGTTCCCCAGCCGCATCCCACTTAAAAATGAAGCCGGCTTCTCTTCTCACCCCTGCGCTGTCACTCAAATCTCTAATTGGCCCCGAGTCTCTTGAACGCAGCTCTTTGAGCGTGATTGTACTCGTGTGGTTTTTTTTCTCCCCTCTGCTGTTTTCTCTCTGCCCACTTGGTGCTGCCGACCGGCTGCTGACCGGCTGCCGATCGACCGGCTGGCTGGTTGTAAAGACTCCGGCTCACCTATCGCGCCCTGGCCACCGAGAAACACGTCTACGGGCTAAACCAGAGCAGAAAGTAACACACAGGAGGCCCTTGACCCTCAAATGTATTCATGGGGAAATCAGAGAACCTCTTCGGTCAAATTCTTTCATGTCCGGTTTTTTTTCTCTACTTCTTCTTCTTCTCCTCGCCCTCTGCTCTCCATCTTTTATTCCTCTGCCTCGTCAGTCCAGCCTTTACTCCAACCTGGTTTTCCTCTCACACAAACATCCGTCCTCTCTTACTCTTTCTCCATCCGTTCCTCCTCCCTATGCACTCCCTCTCTCTCTCTCTCTCTCCCTCTCTCTTCCTGCTGCAGCCTCAGGCCTCGAGTCAGGGTTAATTAGCGTTAAGTAGAGATGTGTTTAATGGTTAATGTGGTTTTCTTCCTGCGCTGCCCTCCTCTCCCTCCTCCCGCCCCTGTGGATTCACCCGACCACGACGGCTACCGAGCGAACCCTTGGTTTTTTTGACGGCGTCTTCTTTTGACTCGTCGGAAAAAAACAGCTGGGAAAAAAAACAGCCGGGGAAAAAAAACAGCGTGTACATCTCCTCCAATTTCCCTCCTTTCTCACCGGGGCGCTACATATAGTGAGTGAGTGGGAAGGAGCTGTGGAGAGACGAGAGAGAGGGAGAGAGTGAGCCGGTGCCATATAATAAGAAACACGTGAGAAAGAAAGAGAGAGAGAGAGAGAGAGGGAGCGAGATGGGAAAGATGAGAGAGTATGTGGGGAGAGGAAGTGTGAAAGACGGCGTGATAGATCTGACAGGGACCGAGCGAGATCGAATACGAGGGAGAGAGATCAGAGATGGGTGGTGTGGAGGGATGGATGGGGGAGGGGGGGCTGCCAGTACCTGTTATTATATATATATAGCAAAGGAGAGCAGGGCCTGCCATTGCTATATATATATTTATATACATATATGTATATATACATATACAGTATGTATATATATATGTGTGTATACATATATATATATAGATACACATATATATATATATATCCGTTAGTCTTTTTTTTTCTGCAGCGCCCTGAATCCAGATCTCTGAGCGGGACGCAGCCAGAGTCGTGACGCTGATACGTGCACGTCGTGTGTTTTGACTGCTGCGTTCATTCCGATATATATTTTAATATTCACTTTTCCGTCATTCTTGGCACGGCGGCGAGGCGTGGCGGCGGTGAGGCGTATAGCGGCAGGAATGTAGCGCCAGAGGCTCGATGTTCCTCCAGTTGTCCATCTGTTCCGTGCTTGTGATCTGATTGCAGCTCGGGAACGAACGCCCGGAGAGAGTTGTTTGTCGAAATTGGAACAAACGTCGTCTCAGGGATGAACTGCTTAGCTTGGGGGTGGTGGGGGTCAAAGGTCACCGTGATGTCACAAAACAGGTGTTTTTCGGCCCATAACTCAAGAATGTCTATGCTATGCCAATTTCACACAAACGTCTCCATAGAATGAGGAAGTGATGTCATTTTGGTCAGATATGGATGTAGAAGTCTCTCTTATTTCTTTATTGATGGAACTCCAAAAGCTTCTAATTCTAGCTTTTCCGTTTTTATTGTGTCTCGTTGCTTTCTGAAGTCCAAACGAGACGTTTGAAGGTGCCTCTTTGGACTCAACAACAACAACACACAGTAATTGGTCTCCACTGTATTACACAGAGTTATGGTCTGGTTTTTATTTTGTGTTTTATGTTGTTTTCACTAGTTCATGAAAAGAAAAAAGAAAAAACGACGTGTTGGTGGTAAATAGCTGTTCAAGGTAGCAATCTGTCAATAAAAGCTGCTATAAATAATGCAGGTTCTCCAAGCATTCACACTTTGTTCTGACAAAGAGAAACAGGATTCAACACGTTAGTCTTAGGGGAGGAAGTGGACGTCAACAAAAACATTCATTTGGTAACGAGTAGCTTTTTTTAATGCATGAGCAGACCGGGTCTGGATTAAGCATGTTATTAACCCTCGACCTGCCGACAACGTTCGTATGAAACGGTTCCATCTTACAATCAGGACATTGTAATTATGCATGAGAGCGGAGCACAGAGCTGCCAACCTCTCCACGATGTCGTTCGGCGGCAAACCCGCCGACAAATCCTCTGAAGCAGCGCTGGCCAATCAGAGGGCAGGAGAGGGGCGGGCTTCCGCGGAATCTGGATCCAGTAAAGAACCGTCTGAGCACCTGTGAAGAAGGTCATTTAGCATGCGGAGGAGGAAAGGGCATTTCATCATTTCTCTCTGGTTGTTTTTTTGTTTGGTTGCTCGTACCTTAAAAAAAGATGAATACTCTTTTGATCCTGGAGGTGGGAGAATGTTACACGGCAGCCAGTAAATCTAATATGACAAGATCAGTCAGGCGGAAAGTGTCACTCGACGGCCCTCTGACCCGTCGGTGGGAAACGACGACAGGCGAGAGTGTTTTATTCCACGGTTCCTGCAGCGCTGGTCACTCAGGCTCTGACCCGAGTGTGCAGGTGGGAGAACACACGCATGTGGTCCCAGGCTTTAAGAGAGCATGTATGAGGGGCCTCTGAAGAAGGCCAGGGGAGCCACAGCAAGCTTGTAAAACTTCTTCAGGACATGTCAAAGTTGATTCTGAAGTGGAAACATAATATATATATATTTTTTTTTAAATGTCACATTTATTTAACGAGGAAATGCTTCATTGAGATTAAACATCTCCTTTACAAGAGGGTCCTGGCCAAGACAGCAGCAGTAGCACATTACACAAAGTTTCAGACAATAAAACTTAAAACAGTGACAGACAATTAAAGAAATATTTAAAAATAAAGATTTTTTTTTTTTAGATCACAGTATGAATAAAACCCAAACTAAGACTCAAGTCATCATAACCCAGTTCACACAGGTGCTCATACCTCAGTCACAGAAAACATCGACGACCAGATGAACCGACCTCCAACTCTTTAAACACCTAACTCGTATAACCTAAGTATAACTGATCATGACATGTTTCTGAACTGTACTTTCCCCTGTCCGTCTCAGCCAGGATACGTGAAGCTGTCCAAGCCCGTGGCGCTGTGGACCCAGCAGGACGTGTGCAAGTGGCTGAAGAAGCACTGCCCCAATCAGCACCAGATCTACAGCGACTCCTTCAAACAGCACGACATCACAGGTGCGGTCCGATCCACGCCGTCCATCGAGTCTCCCGGTTCTGTTTTGTTCTGCCGTTACGGTCCATTTCTTGCATTCACGCGGCAATATTCTCCTTCAGATTTCTTTTATATTTTTCTCTTTCGAGGAAAAAACGGGAAGAGAAGTAAACTCCAGATGCGAATCATTAAAATCTGAATCACACGATCGATACTGGAGGCGAGTGACTCATTGTGCATCGTGAGCAGCTGTGGTGCCGTGTGCAAACACTCTGGCGCCGGCCAGCCCAAGAATATGAGAGACGCTACCGGAAAAAAAGCTGTATGAATAAGAAACTTCAGCGCTAATGAAATTGAAGTATTGCGACAAAGTAAACACGTGATTTCCCCCCCCCCCCCCAAAATAAGCATGGAAGAGGCTCCATGGAGCCTTCATTGGGATGAGTGGAGCAAGTCCTCAAATCAAATAGTCCAATCACATTAATTTCTCTAAAACATATAATAATCCATATTTCATTTTATGATATATGTGTTTAAAATGTTAAGATTTAAAGATTTATGGTCCTCAATTTTAAAAGTCATGGTGCCTTGCATTGGACAAACAACGTGTGGGTTTTTCCTATGTTGGTCAAAGTGCTCTAAAATCCCAGTTTGCAGTGAACGCAGCGCGCTCTGCCTGGGAGCTGTTTGTCATGTCTTCCTGTGGAGGAAGCGGCGTGCGTCTCATTCGTAACATCCCGGTCTGCCGTCCGTCTCACGCCCGGCTCGCCGGCCGGCGTCACCGCCTGCTCGCGTCGGCCGCCACGTCAATCACTCCCCGCTAACGAGGCGCCTCAAGGTCACCTCGGCGCTGACGACGCTCCGCATAATAACAGACCGTTAATTTGCCGTCTCTCTCTCTCTCTCTCCCCTCCCTTCGGAGCACGGCTGATCACGTTAACACGTGTATCCGTGGCCTTCGAGGACCTCCTCTACTCGCAATCGCTCGCGGCGGCCATGACAGTTCAGGCCCCCCGCCATTTTTTTTTACCCCGTTGATGCATTTCTTTTTGGAAAATGTTGTTCAAGGTGCAGTTCAAGCACCGCTGCAATTACAAAACAAATATCCATATATATATACACACACTACTGTTCAAATGTTTGGGGTCACTTAAAAATGTCCTTATTTTTCAAAGTAAAGCACTGTTTCTTTTAATGAATATAACATTAAATTCATCATAATACTCTCTCTACATAGTTAATGTGGTAAATGACTATTCTCTGGTGTTTAATGAAGTCTCTACAGAGGTGTCTAGAGGCCCATCTCCAGTGTTCTAATGGTACATTGTGTTATCGCCTTAGAAGACTAGCGGAGGGGTAGAAAATACTCGAAAACCCTTTTTATGTGAGCGCAGCTGAAAACAGTTATGCTGGTGAGAGAAGCTATAAAACTGGCCTTCCTTTGAGCCACAAGAAGAACAACAATAATATTTCAAATAAATAAATAATTTCTAACCTTGTCAATGTCTCGACTATATTTTATTTTCATTTAGATATTCATTTGATGAATACAAGTGTGAGTTTTCATGGAAAACACCAAATTGCCTGGGTGACCCCAAACTTTTGAACATATATAAAGATAGTTTTCCTGCTCATGTGGGTCTCGTGCAAAAGGAATTATTCGGTGCAGGAGTTCAGATGAAATACGAGGCGCGTACCCGCCGACCGCTTCCAGAGGCGAGCGCTGAACACTCACCTCTTATCTCCGCCGCGCAGCGTTTGTTGCATGAAAAAAAAGAAAATCATGTCGAGTGCAGCCAGTCAGTCTGTAGATAATTTCTCAAGAGGGCCATAACTACATTAAGGAAAATGCATCTTAACTTTGGGATTAAAAGCCTCGCCGTTCCTCACGAGCCTAATGTCTTCAGTTACAGTCTGTAAACAACAATATTTCCCCGTATTAGTCTTTCAGTGATTAAAACATCGCAACTCAGCCTCCTAATGACTCCATGATATGTGTTTGATTATTAAGGCGTAATGATTTTTACAGGATGCTGAGAAGAAGAAGAGAAGAAAGGGTTAACCACATACTCTCACACACACACTCACACACACACACACACACGTGTGATTTTCCTATCGGCACAATTAGGCGTTAATGATATGCACAAAAAGCCTGCAAGTAATTCAGTTTGTCTTCACATGCAGCATTCATTAACACGGCCCAATTAAAACAGGCCACAGCCATTGGGCTCGCGGAGGCAATTTGCATCCCAATCAATCTTTTAAATATTACGCCCAGCGCTCGTTTCCTTCTTCTGTTCCCGAGCCCCATTAGAATAAACAAGGGGGGAAACAAATGACGAATGGAATATTGTTGTGGAAAACAATCATGCGTGGAGAGGCAAACGGCGAGCGTGAATACATTGGAGAGGCCATCTGAGCATATCTGCGCATAGCCATAGCCCTTGAACTGTGTGTGTGTGTGTGTGTGTGCATCCTCTCTCCATATTTCCCGTCCCAATCCAAGTCAACAGCGTCCTGTGGTTCCCTCGTCATCCCTCCATAAATTACAGTAATCAATAGGCGCTCTCGTTTCCAGATCACAATTCAAGCAGGCGTTTTTCGTCCGCCCTCGTCTCGGCATGACAACCGGGGGGGGGGGGGGGGGGGGCGAGGTAGTTTCGACGCCGAAGCGACTACAGTTATGCAGCAGCTGCCCCCCCCCCCCCCAAGAGACACGGCGTTGAAAAATTTGACTTGAGCTCCGGAGCTGCCATTAAAAGGGCATTAAAGCATATTAAGGCATAATGAGATATTAGTCCCTAATCCGGTGTAATTACGAGGCCGAAGCTCTTTGGGGTGGGCGAGTAGCTCGGCGTGAAGAATTAGTTAAACACACACATTTGCGTGATACACCTTAGATGTAATCAGGTGCGATGAAGTCATCGAAAAAGCAACGGGGGACGGAAGAGGGCGAGGCGCCGCTGAGCTGCATCTTCCCTGACGTCACGTGGTGGCATTGGAAGGCGGGATCGGATGCAGCTGCGGAGGCTTTGCCAACCTCTCAGTAAATGTGTAAATGCGTAGCGATGTGTCGGGGCTCACGGTGAAAACGCTTCTCGGCCGAAACGAAGTCTACGTTATTACATTTTGTTGGTGCTTTTTCCTTGTTTTTACAACTTTCAATATTTTATTGTAACATATAATGTCAATGTGATAGATTGAGACACAGCCAGTATAAAAGGACCCCCCACCCCCCAACTACATACTGGAAGAGCGAGACTCCCAGACTGAAAGAGATGCAAAACAAAGAGTGGAATTTCTTCGGCTTTGATGAATTGCCGTGCGTTGGTAAAACCACTTCAACCAAACATCGATGAGTTTGTTTCTTCTTCTTTCCGCTCCGCACATGGAGCACTCGAGCAGCCTCGTAATACCACTTGACTTATGGCGTCGCAAGGCCTTCGCTCTAAATAATTCACAGCCTGTAATATCAGCGGTTTAATGGAAAGAGTATCCACCGGTTCCTTCACACTCGACCACTTAAATTCTTCAATCTCTCCTCCCTCGCGTTCCCATCATCCCTTCGCTTTTACACCCACTGGCGGCCCCTCCCCCGTTGGGTACAAAATGTCTATTTGATGCGCCTCAGAAGAAAAAAAAGGTGACAAACGCGTTTTTGTTTCGAGAAGGGAAAAACCCGGCGGGCAACAAAAGGCCTCGGCAGCACTTGAGGGACGAGACGATGAACTCCGCCGGCGCCGGAGCTCATTGTTTTGTGTAATTTGCAAAAAGGGAAATCTGAACAGTTCGCTGCTGATGAGCTGTTCGGGGGCGACGATTCGATCGGCAGACGCAATGAATCGCGCTTAATGACGCCGTCGGGCGAGCTGATTAGGCGGCAATGTGTGACACACGGTTAATTACGGCTCCGCCAAACGGCATGTTTTTGAACAAACGTTGCCCTTCGCTTCTCCGTACGGAGAGTTTGGAGTTGAAACGATCCGAGAGTGTGAGAGAGGAGCGTCAACAGAGTGCAGATGGGCTCATGATGCCGAACGAGACGCGGGTCACGGACCGCGACACTCGGTACCGGCGGTAAGGAGGCGCCCCGATTTCAGCGACGGGGAATAAAAGAAGTGCAGTGGAGAAGCCCGTCGATCGAAGGCGTGAGCAACACGACGACACGGTGTGAGAGTCAGGGAGACGAGTGGTATTGTGTTGCGCAACACACGGACGCACAAGGAAATGGAGCTCGTGTCGCCCGCCAGGAGAAAAACATGAAAACCAGAGACGTCAGCAAACGACCATCCACTGTTGATTCTGTTTGAGCGTTACTGATGCGGCCCGTCGAGAGCAGCGCGGGATGGCGGGATGGAGTGATGGCTTGACGGCGTGATGGAGTGATGGCGGGATGGCTTGACGGTGTGATGGCTTGACGGTGTGATGGCTTGACGGCGTGACGGCGTGATGGAGCCCGGTCTCTGGAAGGAGGCGTCGCCCAGGTACCGGTGTCTGATCCGGCTGACGGGTGTTCGGAAGACGCGGCGGAGCCGTGGTCGCCTCCAAGGTCCCTTTGACCCCTCATATGATGATGAAGATGAGGATGAGTGTTATGTCACTTGCCATGTATAGTGAAAGGTGAAGCTGTCGGGGTCCCGGCAAGTCGCTCCAAATCCAGACTCGAGTTCGTCGGGGAAGGTGCGCCGCCACCGTCGTTAGCCGCGATGTTCCCTTTCACGCGTCACAGGACGTCGGAGCGCCGGAGTCCCCGCCGGCAGTCGCTCCTCCCTTAACGACTCGGGGAAACTGCGGGCGGCCCGTCTTCCTCTGGACAGCTAGTTAGCTCCACAGCGCTTTGGGGTTATCTGAACCGACGGATTCGTCTGCCGGTTGTTTTGCCACGGCTAACCGACAGAGCCGAAATAGATCAGCGGCGGTGGAATCAGCGCGAGGCCGCCGCCGCCGCCGCTGTGACAAGTGGAGGACCGAGGCAGCTTATTATCCGCGGCGTGGGCGGGTGTTTGTGTGTCTTTGCGGGCCGGCTGGACCGGTCTCATGACTTCCGCTGAGCCCCCGCTCTCTCGCCGGGGGCTCACAGCTGGCCTCCTCTCCCGCAGCCGGGGACGAGCATTAGCGTTGCATCGCGGGTGCTCAGTGGCTGCGGTGGCCTTTTTTTTTCTAAATTGTTTTCCGCTGCCGGACTCCATTTACTTTCAGGACGGCGAGCGGAATCCGCCGCGGTCCGGCGGTATGTTTTGTAGCTCGTTGAATCCGCCGCAGCTGCGCGGGGTGATTTGAGAAAACAAGTGTGACCCGGCGCTCCCCCCCACCCCCCCCCCCACACACACACCCCACACACACACACACAGTTGGCAGATATCCCATCAGCTTGCGCATGCTTTTGAAATCCAATGTGTCCGTGTACATGTCGTGTGTGAGTGTGTGTGTGTGTGTGTTTGTACAGATGCACTCTAAGCTCCCATTCATCAAAGCCGTGGTTGACTGTGCCAGACTAGAGCTGTGGATTAATCTGCTTCAGCCCAACACTGCTGCTCACCCACCACTCATTAATCTAACTCCCGGGGATTCTGTGTGTGTGTGTGTGTGTGTGTGTGTGTGTGTGTGTGTGTGTGTGTGTGTGTGTGTGTGTGTGTGTGTGTGTGTGTGTGTGTGTGTGTGTGTGTGTGTGTGTGTGTGTGTGTGTGTGTGTGTGTGTGTGTGTGTGTGTGTGTGTGTGTGTGTGTGGAGGAGTTTGGCTCGGCTGTGAAAATATATTCAGAATAAAATGACCGATCATGCATCGTGTTGTTGTAGTCACGATAGAGCTCTCGTCTAATAAAACACATATTATTGGATGTCAGAAGCAGGTGGAGGTGAGGCCTGTGGAGGTGGAAACTCCTTACTGGGAGTTTGGATTTCTTTGCCCTCTTATATAAATAAGGAAAGGAATTGTTCAGCTCATTCCAGCAGGAGCAGAACAGTGTGCTCGTCGAGATGCGATACCTGAATATGGAAGTGACAGACGGGAAGAGCTGGGGAGGCGTGGGAAAAGGAAGGAGTGGGCCGGCAGGATTTTTGGTGTGTTCGGAAAGCAGATGGACGGGAACGTGTGTGAGCTCAGTTGTCCACCCCAACGTGAAAACCCACAACACAAAGAGTGAGGACGGCCAAAGGAACCAAGGAGATGCACCTGGGTCCGTTCTTCTTCTGTTGCCGAGTCCCGTGCTCCCACGAAGACCCCGGAATGAGGAACGGGAAGTGCAGGAAATCCAGGGGCTAAGTTGCATGTTGTTCACCTCTGTTCTTACGGAGGCAAAATAAACCTGGGGAAGAAGTGAGAAGAAAAAGAGGGCAAGGGTCATTTCCATTGATGTCATTGTGACATAAGCTCAAAGGTTTCCCAGATGACCCGATAATGGAGTTAAAATTAAACGAAAGGAAACTTGAAACCCTGAATATTATTGGTTTGATTTTTTTGGGTAGTTGAATAAAATCAGATGGATCCAAGACGGGTCTCAGATATTTCCGCAGGAGGTCTGCAGTGGGAGTGACGATGGGAGCAGGAGTATCATGTGATCCTGCACTTGTGTTGTTGTTGTTGTTGAAAGCATTTTATTTTGCCCAATTTTGGAAGATTCCCTGGAACAAGTGAGGAGCATCTGTGAGATGAGAGGAGCGCTCCGTCATGGCGCTGTGACCTCGTATAATTCACCATGCAGCAGGATGACGTCATCGTGTGTCTCTGCCACCGCGTGACCCGGTCGTGGCGGCATTAATTTTTTTATTTCGGATGTCTTTACAGCTGATTCACTTTTTCTATCTTTTCCAAGTTTTCTCCAAGTATCTCTCCGTCTCTTGCCTCATTTATTTCCTCTTGACCAATCTCCTCCTCCTCCTCCTCGTAGCCATGCAACACTGCTCAGTGTATTAATTGCGGTTGGAGATGTCCCCTTCTGAGATTGATATTGTCTCAGAGCTGCAGAGAGAGAGAGAGAGAGAGAGAGAGAGAGGCCTCCAGCCCGCCGGCACCGCCCCACCGGCTGGAAGGAGCGGCGGCTTCAGAACCATAATGTTGGGGGCGTGTCTGTGGAGGGAGACCCGAAGAGACGCGCTGCCACCGATTTGTTATTTATTATGCAAGTTTTGGTGGCCTGAGAGTTGGTGCTGCTACTTTCACCACTGAGCTGGTTCTTCTGGGTTTAAGAATCCAGATTACTCACAGGTTTTTTGCAAATTTAGTACTAACGTAGTATTTAAAGCTCAGTACTAACGTAGTATTTAAATCTTAGTACTAATAGAGTATTTAAAGCTTAGTACTAACGTAGTATTTAAAGCTTAGTACTAATAGAGTATTTAAAGCTTAGTACTAACGTAGTATTTAAAGCTTAGTACTAATAGAGTATTTAAAGCTCAGTACTAACGTAGTATTTAAAGCTTAGTACTAATAGAGTATTTAAAGCTTAGTACTAACGTAGTATTTAAACTTTACTACTAACTTAGTATTTAAAGCTCTGTACTAACGTAGTATTTAAAGCTTAGAACTAATATAGTATTTAAAGCTCAGTACTAACTTAGTATATAAAGCTTAGTACGAACGTAGTATGTAAAGCTTAGTACTAATGTAGTATTTAAAGCTTAGTACTAATGTAGTATTTAAAGGTTAGTCCTAACTTAGTATGTAAAGATTAGTACTAACTTAGTATTTAAGCTCAGTATTAACTTAGTATTTAAAGTTTATTACTAACTAAGTATACAAAGCTTTGTACTAACTTAGTATATACAGCTTAGTACTAACGTAGTATTTAAAGCTTTGTACTAACTTAGTATGGCTGCTGAAATTGACTCAATATTTATTCATATTTAATGGACACAACAGTGAGGTTTATCTTCTAAATTCACTGTTGGTAAGTGAATCCTAAAACTTCACTGAATGCAGAGAGAAAACTGTTGATTTTGCATTTATAATTGTACTTCTACCCAAACGGCGGTGTGCGGTCCTCTTCCCAAGTCCACACGCCAACCCGCCAATAAAGTTCCCGAGCGGCTGCTTCCTGAAACACAGCGCTGGGCGAACCACCTGTTCGTCTGCTGCTCCTGCAGGTCTGGTTTCATCTCTTGTATCTGCTGAAGACATTACGGAAGCGGAGAAAAAAAGTGAACCTCTGTTGCCATGCCAATCTATCTTTGGTTGCCCAGTGCCGGTTGGTCAATATTTATAGACTCATAAAGGCATGCGCACGGCGTTTGGTTTGGGTTTTTTTCTTCGTCAATTTCTACGTGTTCCTTTATCTGGCCAACCTTCCCTCCTCGCCTTCGACCCATCAATCCTCTTTCCACCTCACTAATCTTGTACTTCCCATCTTCCCATTTAATAACCTCCCCTCACCTCTGAGCCTTTATCACTCTGCTTTGCTCCCCTGTTGGCTGACGTGATGTAATGGGCAATTCTCGCGCCATTTTGCATCCGAGCGTCGTTACGGCGTTTGACATTACACTCCCCGTGGCCGCGGCGGGCGAAGAGCTGCTTTCGTTAAGGCGGCGGGAGAACATTGGCCTAACGCCGTCAACGTTACACCGCGAACACTTAAGGGCACTTAGCGTTCCCAACGACTCCCTTCTGGGCTGTGGTGGCAAAGTGGGAGTCTGAGGCTCGACCGGCAATAGATCGCCCCAAACAAGTCGTGACACATGAAATGATGCCGTCTGCCTTTTCATTCTGTTGTAAATCTGTTGTGTTAAAACAATATAAATATATAAATGTTGAAAGGGCCACTGAACAAGAGGGACTTAAAAACGGCATTGATTGCATCAGGGATGTTAGCTTTAATTATCTGGAAATGAATAGAAGGGATGTTAAGAGGAGAGAGAGAACGAGGGAGAAGAATGCAGCGGACCCCCCCCCCCCCCCCTCGGCTGTCAACCAATCACAGCTAGTTTCATGCCCAGGGAGCCATCAGGGCTGTCGGGGTCCAACCCAACACGTAGTAATTACGCTGGATGTCCACCCCGTCTGCTTAGCATCGCACAAGTTACAAAGGCGGTCGTAACAAGCGTTAATAATTACGCCATATTCGAGTGGCGTTTTTTTTTTACTCGCAGCCCAAATCCCCCTCATCGACACTGATTGGATGATTAAATTATGGATTGTATACAAGGATTTGCAATTAAGGAAGAAGCTGTGAGGGATTACTGCTCGAGGGCCGTACAGCGCTAATATGTATGGAAAACTGCCTTTTAGGAGATTGTGCGTCGCACTGAGTTGTGCTGCGTTTAGAGCTAAGTGACAGTCACATAATAGGCAAAGGCTTGTGAAGAATTTGTTTGTCACATTTTGCAACCTTGAAAAACCCCTCATATCAACATTCAATGCACAATTTGTGCGGCTGTAATCTTCCCACCCTGCGTGTCAGTGTGTGTATATGTGTGTGTGTGTGTTTCTCGCTTTGTTCCTCCACTGGAATAAATGCTTTATCTGTGGCCTTTTCGAGGGTCTCCAGCTGTGCATAACGTATTCCCACTGGCTATTCCCGCTCCTCCTCTCCCTTAACCCTGAGCCTGGCTGGTTCTCCTCTCTCTCTCAGGGCGGGCTCTGATGAGGTTGACTGACAGAAAGCTGGAGCGAATGGGCATCATGCAGGACGTCCAGAGGCAGCACATCCTGCAGCAGGTCCTGCAGCTCCGCGTCCGGGAGGAGGTCAGGACCCTTCAACTCCTCACACAAGGTAGACGTTTCACCACCCGTTCCCACCCTCGGTCCTCCCGGGAAATATATCCACGATCCATTTCACCGTCATATTATCTGTCTCTTTCTGCATATTCACAAGCGTTCAAAGCCACCGCAGGGTTTCAGAGCACGGGGTGTATCGGTATCCCTCCCGGGTAAAGATTAATCACAAGGACACCGACTTCTCACATTCTGAGATAAATATTTCAATAATTTACCGTGCGGCATTTATGTGCATGCCATCCGTCGTCATGGCAATCAATGCATGTTTTTTGGACACAGAGGAAGTGATGAATCAGAAATGATTATGCAACTCCAAGAGAACTCGTTATATATGCGCTACTTCTTAGTGTTGAAGTCCGAAGTTGTGCCTTGATTCTAAATACCTGGTGCGGCCTCGAGGCCTGAACACAGCGGGGTATAAAACTCTCTTTGAGAATATTTGATTGAATAAAACAGCATGTTTGTGGCGATGAACAAAATGCGAATGGGAAGTGAACAGTCAAGAAAAAAGCTGCTGGTACTTTAGTGCTACTGATCACTAGGCTGCGATTAGCCATTTTGTATCTGACTGCCACTTTAAAGGTGGCCTGTGGAATTAAACAAATGATATATATATATATATATATATATATATAATGGCACCCTGCAGTTTCTCACCGTAACCTCATTTCGTTGCCGTCTACATGCCGTCTACACCTCTCTCTTTGCACCTCGCATCCTCCGTAGGATGTTCCATGAGAACAGCCAGGCGCTGTCGCTTTCCATTCTCAGCCTCCCTCGTCTCTCCCTCCAGCGATCCTGGCACCGCCGCCTCCGTCAGCAGCCGCCTGCCCACGGACTCTCAAGCAGGGCTTTGCCGCAGGGCGCCGATAAACTAATTCGAGCGATCTCTGTCACTCTGCGATATCCTTGGAAAGCATTTGGAGTGTAATAAAGCGGCTTCTATCCCCCCCACCAGTGTTTTGGTCCCCTGGCAAAGAGGAAAATAGAAAGGGAAAGAGAGAGAGGGCAAGGGGAGAGTTTAGCTGAGTGATGACACTTTGCTAAGGGCCACTCTCAGCCTCCCCATCCCTTTTTCCTCCGTGTGCTTTCTGTCTCATCTTCGCCACTCTTCTTCTCCACTCCTCTCCCCTGTAGCGATAACGTGGGAAGCAGTGGCTCACCTTGCCTCAGGCCTCAGCAGGAAGCAGCCTGTCGATAGAGCCGGCCTGGGGGGGAGAGAGAGAGGGGGGGGGGGGGTGTAAGCGAGAAGCTGTGAAGAAGGAGGAATGGCGATAATGTCTTTTATTAGAGAAGATTCGATGCTGTTTTGCATAACTTGGCATCATTATGTATAAACTCTTTTGAATCATGTCAGGGACGAGTAAGATTGACACAAGTGAGGATAGTGTCTTGCAAGGAATCACATTAATACATTTATAATATCAACAGTTTAAATCGATATCGGTGCTCGTCTTTGTCTTCATCACAGCCATTGTTTGCCGTCTGTACACGAGGAACGAGCGTGACGGCCGAGAAATGGGGAGCATGTGAGAAAGTGGAAGAGAAGGAAGCAGAAGTATTTTAAGTCTCAAAAACTGTCGCTCCTGGAGATGCTTTTGGCAGGGATCGAGAATTCGGAAGGAGAAATGATGGTGGAGTATGTCCAGGCCCGGGGCGCACTTCCACGAGCTGTTGCTAGAGGGAAAAGAGAGAGAGAGATAGGATGATAAAGAGAAAGAAAGGAGGAGTGGTGAGAAGAGTGGGGACAGAGGGAGATGGTAGGTGTCACGAAGGTAGCAGAAGAAAGAAAAGGAGAGGGAGAGAGAGAGAGAGAGAGAGAGAGGGCGGTGAGGACATGGAGTAAAAATGGAAAGTGAGGAGTGTGAGAAAGAGAGGAGGTGAGAAAAAAGAAACCCTGCTCCTCTGACGCATGACAAATTACATTTCTGTCTCTATGAAATACCTTTCTATATATACTGGCCAGGAAGGATTCGAATAATGGCTGCGTTTCAAATTACACCCGAATGAATAAAGACCAAATGAAAGTCATTAGTTTCTATTAATTATTTCACCTCTACTTTATTTTCTCTTTCTTTTTTTTCAGTTATTTTATTTTTTTACTTCCTGGAGATGTTTCACATTACAAAGCTCCCCGGCTTCTACGCCGTTTGAGTTTCGGGAAGGCTTTAAATGTGAAACATCTCTGTTTCTATAATAATAATAATGAAAGTAAAACTCCGGAAAAGTATAAGATGCTGGAATAGGGATTTGTGGCAGCTGTCGCTAATTTGGCCTCGGCTGCTGGTGATTTGCAATCAGTCAGCAGCCGAGGCCACGCGCATAAAAGCCCTCAGTGGAGCAGGGGAGTGAGGAGAGGCATAGTGTTGCGGTCTGCTCGGTGTCTGTGCGCGCTGCTGAATAAAAGCATGTCTTCCAACCAAACCTCGTGCTTCCGGGCTGATCTTTTGTAGGACTACCCCTGCCAGCCTCGAAGGTCCCGTCGGTACCGGAGCTGCCGATGATCGGCCGGCCAGCAACCGCTCCAGGGCCGCCGAGTGCATCTGGGCTTGGTCGTGAAGCGCCCCCAGAAATTGCCTGGTTGTCACCGCCTCCTCGCGCTGCATAGCCGTGATCCTCTCCAGCATCTGCCCTAAGGCCACGAGCGGCTGGGCCGGTGCCCCCGCCTGCTGAGCCTGCGTATCCATGCTGCCCTCCTTTGTTGGGCTCCACTGTAGTAGACCGTGGGTCTCCGGGGCACAAAGTGGACACGCACCAGCGGGTTTGACAGGAAGAACAACGTTTTATTGAGTCTTCGGCTCCCAGGACGCTGCTGCTCTGCTGCCAGGTCCTCTCCTCCCGCTCCCTCGCTAGCCCTGTACATATATTGGACAGAAAACACACCTAATTTGGTGCAGCTGAGGCCACTTTGCCACTCCAGCACCGTTCCTCGAGCCACACCCCCGCTTCCCCCCCTCTGCAGCTGTGCTTCCGCACCCCCCGCTGCCACATACCTCCACCGCCGACTTAGGCCGGGGCAACATCCGGCCTAACCTACTCCCCCTCCCCCCCATGAGAGCGGGAGAGGAAGTCGGCCACGACCATCTGTGTCCCCGGCCTATGGACCACCTTGAAATTAAAAGGCTGTAAAGCCAGATACCACCGAGTGATTCGGGCGTTGGTATCTTTCATGCGGTGGAGCCATTGGAGCGGGGCGTGGTCCGACCAGAGGGCGAATGAGCGTCCCAGGAGGTAGTAGCGCAGGGAGTCGACCGCCCACCGGATGGCCAGGCACTCCTTCTCCACCGTGCTGTACCTGCCCTCCCTCTCCGACAGTTTGCGGCTGATGTACAGCACGGGGCGGTCAAACCCCCCTACCTGCTGGGACAAAACGGCCCCCAGCCCTCTGTTCGACGCATCAGTCTGCAGAGTAAAACTGGGAGAGAGAAGTTAGGTGTGTGAAGGAGTGGTTCCTCACAGAGAGCTTGTTTTACCTTCTCAAACACCAACTGGCACCGCTCCGTCCACTGGACCGGATCTGAGGCACCTTTCCGGGTCAGGTCAGTCATGGGGCTGGTCAGCTCTGCAAAGTTCGGGATGAACCACCTGTAATAGCCCGCCAGCCCCAAGAACTGCCTCACCTCTTTTTTAGTCTTGGGCCGCGGGCAGGCTGCGATGGCGGCGGTCTTGTCCACCTGAGGGCGCACCTGCCCGGCGCCCAAGTGGTACCCCAGATACCGTACCTCCCTCCGTCCAACTGCACACTTCCCCGGGTTGGCCGTAAGCCCCGCCTGCCTCAGGGACTCCAGCACCGCGCCGACCCGCCGCACATGCTCCGCCCAGGTGGTGCTGTGTATGATCACATCATCCAGGTAGGCGGCAGCATATGCAGCGTGCGGCCGCAGCACCCGGTCCATGAGGCGTTGAAAGGTGGCTGGGGCCCCGAACAACCCAAAGGGAAGCGTGGTAAATTGGTACAAACCAAACGGAGTGGAGAAGGCCGTTTTTTCCTTGGACTCTGGCGACAGAGGAATCTGCCAGTAGCCCTTGGTTAAATCCAGTGTCGTAAAGAAACACGCAGTGCCCAGTCGGTCCAGGAGTTCGTCGACCCGGGGCATTGGGTAAGCATCGAACCGTGACACCTCATTCACCCTGCGATAGTCCACGCAGAACCGAATAGACCCATCCTTCTTGACCACAAGAACAATGGGACTACACCAGGCACTGTGGGACTCTTCTATTACCCCCATTTCCAGCATGGCCGCTAATTCCCGCTGAACCACCTTTCTCTTGTGTTCAGGTAACCTGTAGGGCCGCGACCGCACCGCCACGCCTGGAGGCGTCTCAATCTCGTGCTCTATGAGGTTTGTGCGTCCTGGAAGGAGAGAGAACACATCAGCAAACTGCTTTTGCAACCGGGCAATGTCTGTTTTCTGGGTCCCGGAGAGACGGTCTTCACAAAGGAGCGAGGCCGGATTGGTGGATTTTGGGACCTCAGGCCCCAGCTCCTCTCTCTCAGATACCGAGGACACCAGAGAAACCGACTCCGCCTCCCTCCATGCTTTTAGGAGGTTGAGGTGGTAAATATGTGTAGCTCCGCCCCTGTCAGAACGCACCACCTCATAGTCGACATCCCCCACTCGCCGTGTGACCACAAAGGGCCCTTGCCACTTGGCGAGGAGTTTAGAGCTGGAAGAAGGAAGCAATACAAGTACCTTCTCTCCCGGTGTGAATTGTCTCAGCCTGGCACCTCTGTTGTACAGCCGCTGCTGACGCTCCTGGGCCTGGAGCAAATTCTCACGTGACAGCTGACCCAGTGTGTGGAGCTTTGCTCGCAGGTCCAGGACGTGTTGGATCTCGTTTTTACTGGTGCTCGGCCCCTCCTCCCAGTTTTCCTTAATGAGGTCGAGCACCCCCCGCGGAGTCCTACCGAACAACAGTTCAAAGGGAGAAAATCCCGTGGAGGCCTGGGGAACCTCCCGTACTGCAAACAACAGAGCGTCAAGCCATTTATCCCAATTACGTTCATCATCATTAATAAATTTACGGATCATGGACTTCAAAGTTTTATTCAGACGCTCCACCAGACCGTCGGTCTGTGGGTGGTACACACTGGTCCGAATAGACTTGATGCCCAGTAACCCGTAAAGTTCTCTCAGTGTTCTTGACATGAACTGGGTGCCCTGGTCCGTCAGAATCTCTTTCGGGATTCCGACTCGGGAGATGACCTGAAACAGCGCCTGCGCGACACTCTTTGCGGAGATGCTGCGCAATGGCACCGCCTCCGGATAACGTGTTGCGTAATCCACGAAGACTAACACAAAGCGATATCCGCGTGCACTCCGGTGAAATGGCCCGATGAGGTCCATAGCGATACGCTCGAATGGAACCTCCATTAATGGCAGCGGCCGTAACGGTGCCCTCGGAATGGCCGGAGGGTTTACCAATTGACACTCCGTGCAGGACGCACACCAACGGCGCACATCCGCCCGGATGCCCGGCCAATAAAATCGGGCCATTATCCGGTCCAGAGTTTTATCATATCCCATGTGACCAGCCATTGGGCTCCAGTGTAACAGGACCACGTCCGTTACCCGTGGGTTTCCCCCCCCAGCACCAAAGATCAGCCCGGAACCACGAGGTTTGGTTGGAAGACATGCTTTTATTCAGCAGCGCGCACACACCGAGCAGACCGCAACACTATGCCTCTCCTCACTCCCCTGCTCCACTGAGGGCTTTTATGCGCGTGGCCTCGGCTGCTGACTGATTGCAAATCACCAGCAGCCGAGGCCAAATTAGCGACAGCTGCCACAGGATTACGCTAACTTTATCAGGACGGCAGGTAAAAACATCAGCCGGCAAGATAAAGGGCCCCTTAAAATGTAGGGTATATGTCCGTGATAGGAGAGAGAGAGAGAAGAGGGGCACCAGCTTCATATGAACACAACCATGACAGAGATACAGGCATAGACCTCCACGATCTAGAGAGAGAGAGGGTGAAGAAGAAGGCATTGGTGCGAGCAAGGTGCTCAATAGAGGGAGAGAGGGAGAGAGAGAAAGAGAGAGAGAGGTTGTAATTACTGCAGTGTACCCAGACATAATTAGCTAGACGGACAGTGATTAACCTTTAAGGCTTGCTGGGCCATGGAAGGAAAAATAATTAGATTCTCTCCCTCTCTCTCTCCCTTTTTTGTTGCCACGGCGGCTATTGGAGGCTCGTCGCCTGGCGTCTGCAGAGACGGGGCCGAGGCACTCCAAAAAGGAAAAAACGATACCCGAACAAAAAACGGCCTCAGATTGGTCTTTTTGGAGTGCAGTGCCCCTGCACTGCTTCGAGGTCCGCCATTCCCTTCACCGCGACATCTCCTCTGGCGTGATGCATGAGGAAGGTCAAACCATGCTCGCTCTGCCAGCCGGGCACACTTTGCCCAATCGCGGCTGCGCGTGGCCTGCGCGCTTGTCAAATTGTCATTTTTCAGGAAATTGCGAAAGGTATTGAATGCAGCCGTTACCCGCGACTCGACAAATCAAGTTCCAATTTGGACACTAATTGCACATAAAGTCAGGAGTGCTCTGAAAACTGATTGCACGTACAGTATCTTGACTAAATAATGGCTCGTGGTGAATGAGCCTCATAAGTGTAGCGAGCAAAACACGTCCGTCAGGACCGAGAGCCACGACAGACCGAAACTCGCCTGCTCAGCACACTTGAGCTTTCTCATTGTGCACGCCAGACACCCGTAGAGCCGACAGGCCGCGCACGCTTGTCCACTTCAAAACACATTAGTGTGAAAGTCGGGTTCGTACCGCCGCCGACCGAGTCGCTAACTAGCTGAGTCTCTAGCTAGCTGAGTCACTAGCTACCTGAGTCGCTAGCTAGCTGAGTCATACTGGTTAGCCTGGCGCTGCCTGTCGATACACGGCTATATCGGAGACCCAGATGACGTTTCTGAAACACCAATCAAGGGCCTGTGTGGTACAACATCCCTCTATTGTATGATAACATGTAGTTTTAGAGATGTCATGGTTAGTCGTGTCTTTCTAGCCAAACGCGGCGGTGGTGTTGCTAACCTAGCAAAGGCTGGCTCGCGCGCTAACAAACTGCGCCGGTGCTCGGCTCCTGATTGGGTCAGGCCGATTGTGGCAGCTGTGTCTGATTTGGCCTCGGCTGCTGGTGATTGGCAATCACTCAGCAGCCGAGGCCACCCTTATAAAAGCTGCCACTCGAGAGTGGAGAGGGAGGTGAGCAGAGGCACGTGTTTTGCGGTCTGCTCGGTGTCGTGTGAGTGACGAATAAAGATGTCGTTGAACCAAACCTCTTGCGGTCTGGCGGATCCTGGGTGCTGGGGGGGGAAACCCACGGGTGGCGGCCTCGGGCATTTATTTTTTAAGCAAAAATGTCATGCATTCTGGATTCATTACAAATCAACTGAAATATTGCAAGCCTTTTATTCTTTTAATATTTAATAATTTTTTAATTGCATTACAGAAAATAAAGAACTTTATCACAATATTCTAATTTTCTGAGACAGTCCTGTATATGGGCGGGACCTCGACACCACGGCACATGTGACACATACAGTGCATTAATATTGTATTTAGAGAAAAATAAACATACACAGTCACACAATATCTATTTTTCTTTTCAGAATTAAATTACATGAATGAAAATGTGATCAAAAGTAAATGTTTTTGGTCGGCAATGGTAAATGTGTATTTAACTTTCCATTAACTTTCCAATTTCCAAGGAAAAAACTAATCTCGCTTGATTACAGTTCGTTTATCAAACTGCCATCTCACACGATGTCAAATGTCTAGAAGTCATCGGGGAAGCAGCGGCTGACGTAAACATGGAACTATAAAGTTTTCTTTCTAAAACATTACTGAAACGGTTAATGAATATTTTGCTGAAAAATAAAACACTTGTTTTTGACAGTTTGTTAAATAAGATTTTTTATTTCTATTGAAAAGCTCTTTACAGCTGCGCTCTGAAAGGGAGGAAATGAAAAGAAAAGATTCAATCAAATGAGAAGAAACCCTTCTCTCAAATGTCAACACACAAGAAATGTTTTAAGTAGAATATAAACAGTAAGGACATTTAATAAAAGATCAACACTTTAAAGAAGATTGCTGATTTCAAACACACTACAGGTTTACGTCTGTTTTTATCTCGACTATACGCCTGCGTCTGAGACGGCATGCTCGTTGTGCCATTTATATTTAGCTTTAATATGTGTATCCATAGAAACAAGCAGTGATCTTTCCGCACATAAGACAAAATGTAGAGTGCTGGGTGTTTAGCAAAAGCGCCTCTCTCTCTCTCCTGGCAAATTAAAGTGAGTTATGGCTTCATATTAACCCCAATGACGGCTTAAACATCAGGACTGGGAGACAATAGAGACAAGGGAACGAGAATGTTTTGATTAATTAGGTTGTTTTCTTGAAAATGGCATCCAACCGTTCAAATAGTTAGTGTGTAAAGGCCTCCACTGACTGCACTGAATCTCCCTAAATGAACTCCCACTTCTCCACTCTTCCCAAAAACAAAACAAAAAATCATTTAAACTCTTCTTCTCTATTCAATTTCATGCTTATAACCATTTCAGAGTTATCAATAAGAGTCATATGCCAGTAAATATGCTATTACCGGCTTGTGAAATCATCACTCTTAAAAATAAACTTGAATTACACAGCTGACGGAGCTCTCTGAAAGTGGTTTTCTGAGTACATAGCGCTAATCTGTGAATGTAGACACAGGCCCGCTGTTTGTGCTTCATTTACTGCAATAGAGTCTCATTTAAAGGAGGAGACAAGGACAAAGTTTGAAGGAAATTAGACATCGATGCTTCACAGTTTCCGTCACTTTGTGCAGCCGTGCCTGCTATCGTCCAGCAGAGCTCTGGCATCTGTTGCTCAGAGGTTTGTTTGGTTTTCCCAGCTCTTTTGAAGAAGTATTTAAAATATTTGCAGTGCGTCGCCAATCAATCATAGAGCAAACAATTTCTTTTAAATAATTTATAAATAATGAAGAATTCCAGTCTTCACATATGTAGGTGTTGTTCGAGATTCAAATGTGCTTCCATATCACAAGCGGCAGCTATTTATCTAAGAAGTCTCAGACACACCTGAGAGTTCTTATTCAGTGAAAAGTTATGACTTTTATTGGCAGTAAATGAAGGAAGCAGTCCCGCTGCGCTCTCGTGGGCCACGGTTCCCTTGCTCCAGGCAACTTAATTCAGATTCAGATTCAACTTTATTGTCATCGCACAGGTACCGAGGCAATGAAATGACCAGAGCAGTGCAAAGAGAGCAGTATAAATACAACAATGATCGTGAATTATCTCTCTCCGCTTCATGGCTTCATAAAGGAATTGTCTGACAGGACGTCCTCCGTCTTTTTATTTCTCCGAGTTCAACATGTAAAGTTGGCATGACGATCTGGAGCGACTCGGGGAACTTGACCAAGCTTTTTTTTATTTTTATCAAATGTTTAATTGATTTTCGAGATGTACACACTGTACGTATACAAAGGTACTCAGAAAAAAACATACAGAAAATAAAATAAAGAATATATATATATATACTGTATATATAAATAAGGGTAGACATACCAAAACCTGCACACATATTAACATATATATGCACATGTCTGCATACCCTAACACATAAACTCGACTGAGCTGAGCAAAAAATATAACCAAGAATTGGAAACGCTGCATTTGAGTTTTTTTCCCCAGCTAGTTGATGAACACTTCATTTGACAGTGTGGTGATTGTGGGTTAACGATCGGCCCAATCAATAACGTTGTAATGCAAACAGTTCTCAGTCGCTAGGCCCCCAGTGAGCATGTGCAGGATTTGTGTCTGCTAGAAGATCCTTGACGAACGTAATGTACATAACTACGTAATAAAAGTACTTTTTTCAACCCAAAGCACCATCTTGTATAACCATAACCTACATAAGACACGCTGGATCGGATAAAAGCATGTTTTTACATATGTTTTCTTTTGTTTGTTCTTTTAAACTTCCTGAGACGGGATACAGGAAGACAGAGTTCTTCATATTGATTATTATATCATCATTTATGAACATCACTTGTGAATGTCATTATTCTATTTATATTTAGCATTTTTTTTCCAGGGAGATATCAATGACTTTATATCGGGAAATTACTGTCGCGAACATTACTGTTGCTGCTCTGGATGTAATATTGAGTTATATCTGCATTATAAATAACTTCTACTGCTGTTCTGAATTGATTTGTTTTTTAGAATTCTAGACATGTTTTTGAAGGCAATCATTTTGTCATGAATAATAAGAGTATAGCTCCTTGCGGTAATAAAATCCTCGACATATCGAACCCCACCTGGAAAGGGAGTGGCAGACCGGGGGGCAGATTGTTGCCTAATATACAAAGTCTCACCATCTCCCACTCACTGTTCCTTTAAGAGAGCCATAAAAGCCAAATATTTCTAAATATATTTCATTGAGTGCCATATAGTATTTTTAACGTATAATAAATTAAATATGTCTTGCTTTTAATGCGACTTCTGGTGCTGCATGATATGATGCTACGGGGGGTGGGTGTGTGTGTGTGGGGGGGGGGGGGGGTGCAGGTGACTTTTGTTTTGCTTCGCGCCGGCATCGGAGCTGTGTGGCGCACGAGACGGAGAGCCGAGAAGTGTTAACGCGACACGTAGAGACAGAAATGACGTGCTGCTGTGTAGAGACGATCAATAACAGACGGCTGTTTAGTTTAATAATATAACAAAGACGTCTTTAAGAAAAGGACCTTAAATGATTTCTGCTGTAATCTGGTGCGATAGAGAAAATTACAGGGGGGCGGGCGGAGATTTTTTTTTCAACTCAAAATTGTCTGGGAGCCATATGCCGTCACCGGGAGAGCCATGGCTCGCGGCCATAGGTTCCCGACCCCTGCTTTAAGACATAACCGAGGGTTCTGGTGCCTAAACCGGACCGACTTGTTTCCTGACACTTGGCATAGCTTTAAGCATTGGGCCACTTTCCGAACTTAAAAGTGAAGCGTTATTTGGGAGTTTTTCCTGATCTGATGTGAGGTTTTGGGACAGGGATGTCTATGTGTACAAATTGTAAAGGACTCCGAGACAAATTTGTAATTTGTAAAAATGGGCTATACAAATAAACTGAATTGAATTGAAAAAGTTAGGAGTGTAAATGTGTTGCTGTGACCACGCCCACAAGTGATGTCACAGTGTACTGACACGCCCTCAAGTACACTTCTACATCACCACTGCAAGCTCAAGTAGAACCAGTGGAGGTTAAAATAAAATAAGAGTTTGCCTCAAAAACACCAACGATGTAAACAGTCTCACAAACAGCTCATAGAACATTAATCCAGGGTTTAAATCTATAATGTGAATATTACACAAAGTCATCCCAACCAATAAATATCAGCGGCAACAATGCGACTGGTGAATTTGGCAGCCTTTACCCACCTTGTGAAGACGTTGATACACACACACACACACACACACACAAACACAAACAGCGTGGACCAACAGCGTGTAACGTTCAGGAGCCTCACGTGAACACTGGGTCTGAGGTCAAACTGTCAACATGTTTATATACACTACCGTTCAAAAGTGTGGGATCACTTAGAAATGACTATTTTTCAAAGAAAAGCACTGTTTTTTCAATAAAGATAACATTAAATTAATCAGAAATACACTCTCTACATTGTCAATGTGGTAAATGACTATTCTAGGTGGAAACGTCTGGTTTCTAATGAAATATCTCCAGAGGTGTATAGAGGCCCATTTACATCAACTATCACTCCAGTGTTCTAATGGTACATTGTGTTTGCTAATCGCCTTAGAAGACGAATGTCTGATTAGAAAACCTGTGCAATTATGTTAGCACAGCTGAAAACAGTTATGCTGGTGATATAAGCTATACAACTGGCCTTCCTTTGAGCTTGAAGTTTGAAGAACAAAATTAATATTTCAAATATTAATCATTATTTCTAACCTTGTCAATGTCTTGACTATATTTTATATTCATTTGATAAATAAAAGTGTGATTTTTCATGGAAGACACGAAATTGTCTGGGTGATCCCAAACTTTTGAACGGTAGTGTAAGACCATCTCATCTGTTAAACAACAACAAAGCCAGCCCCTTTGACCGGCCGTGGGAGGCCAACAGTGAGTGCACCTCTCTCCGAGCAGGAATGTCCACCACGGGTGAAGAGAGTATCTTTTAATCCAAAGTCTTCTTTGAAACCGTTCCCTCTGAAGACTTGAGGTGCTCCGGGTGACTGGCGTTCGTCCTTTGCTCCTCGGCGAATCGGATGTCTTGCCCCATGTGTGTGGGGAGCTGAGAGCTCTCATTATCCCAAGCTCTCTCCTCAGGATCCTCCCCCCTTAAACCTCCATGGACTCCATCCTTCCTCTCTCTCTCTCTCTCTCTGTCTCTCTCTCCCTTTCGTTCTCTTGCCGCAAGCGAAGGTCAAATTAATTCTTTTTCATAATTTCCTGTCAGCGATATTCCTCCCCTCCGAGACTCCATCTACGGCTCGGGACCTGAAAGATGTGATTAAGGTTGAAGACGAAGTGAATACCTGTGCCTGGAAAAGTGAAATATGTTTTTTCTGTTCTCTTTCTTTCTCCCTCCTTATCCATATAGTGACATATATATACATATATATATATATGTATATTTATATATATACATATATATATATATGTCACTATATGGATATGGATCTTTTTTTCTCCCTCCTTATCCATATAGTTACATATATATGTAACTATATGGATAAGGAGGGAGAAAAAAAGAGAACAGAAAAAACATATTTCACTTTTCCAGGCACAGTGTCTGGTAATAGCACCTTTAATAAAGCTTCACTTTTGCTCCACTAATATGCGCTCGTGCTCACAAAGGAAATGTCATTTAAGGAGCAAATGGCCCATTAACGCGGCGGGTCTCCCCAAGGCCTTCACGGCCTTCAAAGCCTGAATGCAGACATCCACAACATAACCACGCACCTCCGATTGTAATGTTTTGAAGTAGGAAGAGTAATTGCGTCCCCCCGCTGTGAGGGAAAAGGTTCCTTTCATTAAGGCTTGAATCGGGAAGCGGCCGCGGAAATGAAGGTCGGCCGGGCGCCCCGGAGCTGGCGTGGCATTCATTCAATCAGGAGATGGAGTCCGGATGTGAAATAGTGGAGGGAGGAGAGCCGAGTGACGAGTATTAATAATAATGTACACATGCTTCTCTGCATTTGACCCTTCTTTAGTTATTACGGAGCAACTGGGGGTTCAGGGTCTTGATCAAGGATCTTCTGCTCCCTCATATTCATGGGGGGGGGGGGGGGGGTATACAGAGAGAAGTAATAAAGAAGGAAGAGGTGCACTCGTGGAACAGCTACAGGCTCAACAGCGCCACTAGTTACGTGTGTTATGTTGTGTCTCGAGTCTGACCTCTGAGCCAAGGTGTGGGCATAGGAGGGGGGGGGGTATTAGGTTAGCCACAAAGGGCAAGCCCCTGAAGCCCCCCCCCCCCTGGTCCCTGTAATTCACGTAAACCTAATGAAACCCGAACCCCTATAAATAACAGAAGCCCCCCCCCCCCCCCCTCGTCAGGTCGATAAGGACCCCCGGCGCTCGATAGTCGTGTTTTTATTTTTTTCCTCTTTGTTTTATACCAGAAGCGGCGGGTCGGGTTTCGGTCGCGGAGCCGCACTCGTTACTTTACGGCGGTAGGAGAGGCCGTTAAAGGAAATAAAAAGCCCTCTGGACCGGTCGTCCCCGGCGTGCCGCGGCCGGTTCCACTCTGTCTGCCGCCGTCTCCGGCCTCCCCCTGACCACACCTCCGGACATCCAGGAGCCCAGACGGCGTGGACCGACCACGACTCCTGCAGCACTCCGGCTTCCCAGCAGCGCGCTCATGATCTTACCAACCCCGGGTCGATAGCCGTAAGGACACTTACTGTACATTACCCAATAAACATGGCGGGGCGGCGCTGGACTCCAGACTCGCCCAGCGGACGCGTAATGGGAGGAGAGAGAGAGAGAGAGAGACAGAGAGAGAGAGAGAGAGAGACAGAGAGAGAAGGAAAGTAGAGACGGGCACTCCGAGAAGTCGGTCTGCCAGAGCGGTGGTTTACAAGGTTTCGAGGTGACGCGGCGGCGGTGGCGGTGGCGGCGGCGGGCTCCTGAGTTAACTCGCTGGGGCCCCGTGATGTGTTCATGTTACATCACTAATAAGATAACACCTCAGTCCTGAAGGTCCCGGCCTGCTTGGTGCCTGCAACACGATCGCTTTCATTGCAATTATGATTCACTTTGAGTCATTAGGGACCCCGCACAAACAAAAGTATCATTTAGTTTTGACAAATGTGTTTGAATTTGTACCCGATTGATGAAAATAAAAAATCTTTATGTTTCTATACCTAATAGATTCAAACGGGCCTTTGGTGGAGAAGCAGAACCACAACCACCGATGTATTATTATCTTCTCATTGAAAATGCGGAAGGTTATGTTTTGATCGCCATGTATTTATTTATTTGTATGCGTGTTACTCGCATAACACAAAAAGTATTAAACCGAATCGCATGAAATTTGGTGAGAAGATTGGTTATTATCCGGGGACCATTTGGTTAGATTTTGGAATCAATCGGGTCAAAGGTCAAAGGTCAATGTCATGAAAAGTTCAAAATCTTCTTTTTACCATAGCACGGTCAATTGTTATCCAATTGGCATGCAACTAATGCCACACTGTTCATAATTCAATGCCCAATCTTGTGATATGCGAAGGTATGCGCTCTACCGAGTGACCGTTCTAGTTTATCATGTATTACGAGTCCGCACAGGGGGGAATTGAACGCCGTGGCAGACGTCATCTTCCTGTTCACCGTCTCCGGGTGACATTTTAACATCGCCATGATAACCGGCAGAGAGAGAGAGACAAAGAAGGGAAAGGGGTAGAGAGAAGGAGAGAAGGAGATAGAGAGAGGGGGGAGGGAGAGAGAGAGAGAGATGCCAAGGACATTTTGAGATAAACGGGGTGGAGCGAGTAGGTACATAAAAGGAAATGATGTATGTTACATCGCCGCGCGGCGACCCCGCGGCTTGTGTGTTCATGCCGCACCTGATCCTCCATTATCATCCTAACACCTCTCACTTCGTTGGGGGGGGGGGGGGGGGTGATTGATGGGAGGCCGTTAATGACTTTGGGTTCTTGATTGTTGTGACCGCGGGGAGAAAAAAGATGAGACGCGCGACATTTTGAAGACTGATTAGCAAAGAAAATGGATGACGGGAAAAAAATGTGAAGATTGTAAAAGAAGGGTCAGACTTCAGTTCGCAACTTGAGCTTTTCTTTTTCTACTTTTTGTGTCCTAAATATGCATTTCAAACCCGAATGTGCACGATTATGTTCAACGTGCAGGAGGAAGCAGCCCGTTGCTGCTCCGCTCTCATTAATGTGACTGTGCTCCTCCAGCCTCTCCGTCACCGAGAAGAGACGTGACAGGGCTTCACTGTAAAACACCACTTTGAAAAGAAATAATAATCATAATTGAAAATCAGGAGGAAGCCTTGTGTAAGAAACTGATTAACCCGCCCACTTCCCTTGTAATTGGTGCCGTTAGTCTTTTTTTATGCTCGATTGACTGTCAAAATGTCAGCCTGTCTATTTCCCCTCTTTTTGACACTTTTTTTTGTTTTTGTAATTACAAGTGATTGTCTCACTGGCAAGTGGAATGACATTTGTATTTGTTATTTTTTAAACTTAGTGATGAAAGTTCTGGCAAGCGGCGCTCGTTATCGTGAAGCACACCCTCAGCGCCGCTTCCTTGGGATGAAAACATATTGAAATAATCATATTCATTTATATCTAATTTAAGAGCAGAAGATACAGAATACAAAGAGTTGTGTTACTATTGAATTAATTAACTTCCGGGTTCATAAACACTGACGACACATTCGCCGTTGACCTTTGACCCCTCCCATGTTTTATATATTTAGCCCGCCTCATGTTCCTGGGGTTCTGTCTTTGGAGGTCAATTTAAATACTTCTATATAATATATATATATATTTATATACATATATATATATATGTATATATACAGGACTGTCTCAGAAAATTAGAATATTGTGATAAAGTTCTTTATTTTCTGTAATGCAATTAAAAAAACAAAAATGTCATGCATTCTGGATTCATTACAAATCAACTGAAATATTGCAAGCCTTTTATTCTTTTAATATTGCTGATTATGGCTTACAGCTTAAGAAAACTCTAAAATCCTATCTCATAAAATTTGAATATTTCCTCAGACCAAGTAAAAAAAGATTTATAACAGCAAAACAAAATCAAACATTTGAAAATGTGTTTCCAGGTGTTTCGAGTTAATTAGACGATTCAAGTGATTTGTTTAATACCCTACTAGTATACTTTTTCATGATATTCTAATATTTAGAGATAGGATATTTGAGTTTTCTTAAGCTGTAAGCCATAATCAGCAATATTAAAGAATAAAAGGCTTGCAATATTTCAGTTGATTTGTAATGAATCCAGAATGCATGACATTTTTGTTTTTTTAATTGCATTACAGAAAATAAAGAACTTCATCACAATATTCTAATTTTCTGAGACAGTCCTGTATATATGTGTATATGTGTATATATATATGTATACATATATGTATATATGAATGTATATATATACGTATATATATGTATATATGTATATATATGTTCAGTGAATTCAAATAAAATATTGCACAGACAAGAGGAGGACTTCAAATGAGTGATGTCAAAAAGTATTATTTCCCCTCAATGACTGTGTTCCTGACTTATACTTACACACACACACCAAACACACACACACACATCGGTAAAGTTTTGAACATGAGCAGAATTGTTGCTGCAACACAGACGAGTTATCGACGCCCCCGCGAGGTTCATCAAACGACTCAAATCAATGAATGCATCACCACCAGCGGAGCAGGCAGCGAGTAAATCATGTCCGCCTGCGTGCTGACTCAGCAGAGAGGACATTAAATGGCCGACGTTGATCTACAGGAGGATAAATATTTGAAGAGCAACGTTCACACTAGACTCTGTTCCGTGATGCGCACGGTGTTTCTCGGTGTTTCAGCTTCAGCGGTTCCCCGACTGGCATCTCTAAATAAAGACACGGGAGCGGCACATTTATTACACACACACACACACACACACACACACACACACACACACCCCTTCCAGGTTGTGATACCCGAGCTTAATCACGAGGTAACGGTGCCCTCAGGTAGCGGCATTAGCAGCCGGCAAAGCATCCCTTCCCCTCCCCCCACGCGATCGTTAGCTCACTTTAATTTTTTGGGGCGAGAACTTTAATGCGTTGGAGACGGCGCCGGTTCAAGCATTTTGGGTTTTAAACAGAATTAATTGTAACTGAGCCAAGTGCTTTTCTTTTTTTATTTATCCACAACACCACCACAGGACCTCGAGCTTCAGAGGCTTTTTCCAACTTTTTATATTAATTACTTAATAAATATTTAGAGGCAAGGGGGTTGCCAGAGGGATGCAATATAAATGAGTTATTTTTCTTTTTGGGTAAATAGCGTATGATATCATTCTCTTTTCTTTGCCCTCGCTCACTGTGTCGCTTGTGAGTGTCGGCACGCGTGCAGGTGAGATGCTTCTGCTCTTTTATTATTCCTCTTAACTTCCCCGTGCGTTATGGGGCTGAACTCGGCCTCCATTAAAGATGTAGCTGGTTCTCAGAGGGGAGTCATTAGAGTCGGGGCCCGCCGCTCCTCGAGAAGACGTCTCTCATCAGGACCGGTTTGTTGCTTTGTCAGAAGATGAAAGACGGTTTGCTGAAAGGCCTTTTTGCTATTCCACATGATTGATCTTCAACCCCCCCCCCCCCCCCCACACACACACACACACACACAACCCTCTTTCATACGACAGCTCTGAATATGCTGAGCCGCTCTCCTCGTCTCTCCTCGTCTCTCCTCGTCTCCTCAGCTCCTTCTCTCTCTTGTTTTTTTCATTTCTTTTTTTTTGCAGCTGTTTCTCGCTCGTGTTATCTATCTACACGTCGACGTCACATTTTATTTCGTCGTCTCTCCTCGATTTGATCCTCCCATGTCGCCCGGTGTCACGAGCAACAAGAGCTCGAGGTATCCGGGGGGCCCTTCTTCGGCCCCCCTCACCCCCCCACCCCTCCGTCTTCACTTTCTTTCTTTTTCAATTTGCTCACCGACTCTCTCCATCTGCGAATCTTCGGCGTTCCGCGTCTTGACACCGGTCGGCGGTCGCTTGCGCTTGAGGGACATTCCTGATGTCATTACAGCTTTTGATGATCCTCCAGACTGACCCCGGAGCCTAAAATAGCGGCGTGCCACGTCACTCTGGCGTGACTTTATAGGACGTCATCCTGGCGTAAATCAGAGTTAAGCTCTAAGATGGCGACGTACACTCCAGGTGTTAAATCGCCTTCTTGCTGTAGCTTCAAGGACTGTCCATCAGAGGGCGGAGCTTAGCGAGTTGTTCTGTCATTTAGGCATTTTTTAGGCAATTTTCATTATCAGTTAATCCGTCGGATCTTTTTAAAATATTTTGCAGTTCACTTATCTGGAGTGGTTTTGGTGGGACTTACAGTGTGGATGTGTTTGACGTGTGGCTGGAGGAGTTTCCTTTACGTTGGCGGTGTAGTAACGTGCCGCCGCCATCGGTTCCTTTGTTATGTGTTATTTAGTTTAAAAAACCAATATCACTGATGTCACTTAATAAAATAATCCTGTTTGCGTCTTGCGGCTTTGAAGAGAGCACCGGCTGCGGCTCCCCGCCGGTGAGAGCTGTCTGACGGCGCCGTTAAGATATTCTAAATCTGAGAAGCGGAGGCCATTATTTGCGGCCCTTTGTTTACGGTTCCTGAAACACACACAGCGGTACACCGCTCCACTCCTGTGGTACTCCTGACCGCTCCCTCCGTCTACTGGAGATAATACACCCTCGATGGATAAGTGCCTCATACAAGCCCACGCCAAAACACCCACAGTACGCCCTTGAAGGAACCTTTGAGGTACTTGTACTTCATCCGAGTGTTTCCACTTTCTGCTCCTCCACTAAGTTTCAAAGTCAAACGTTAGACGACCGTCTTTTTCTTTTAATTTAACTAATCTCTCTAATATATTCATATATAATATAATCCAGTTTAATTAAGATGTATTGGGATAAGATGAGTCTAAAGGTTTCACTAATCGCTCCTTCATAACACTTCTGCCGACTAACCATCCACAACCCGACTCACCTCTGGGAACGTTTCCCCCAGTTGATGAAGTTCTCACCAAACACCGGATCATTATTCACCCGCCAGGCGGTCAGAGCATCTGTCACAGGGATGATCGACTTTGGGTGTCCGGCCAGCGGACCAGAAGGTTGGAAGGGGGAAAGTGTATGAGGGGGGGGGGGGGGGTCATGACATGTGTTTAACCTTTTTACTAAATCAAACTCTCACAGCCGACCGCGGCGTTTCACAAGAAAGATAAAACTAGGATTTGATTCAGATCGCCAGCGTTGCTCCTACCTGTGACAGTTTGAGCACAGAGGCGGCCACTGCTTTTAGTGTGTGTGTGTGTGTGTGTGTGTGTGTGTGTGTGTGCGTGCGCGTGCGTGTGCGTGTGTGCGTGTGTGTGCGCGTGTGTGTGTGTGTGTGCGTGAGGAAGAAGGCACTAAACGGTGTGGACTCTTGTGTGGACGTACCAGCTCCCCCTCCTTTGCTCATCTGTCATGTACACCAGCTCTTTGTAATTAAAATGGCTCGTAGTGTGTGTGTGTGTGCGTGTGTGTGTGTGCGCCCATTGTAGTTGTCTGTGTTTCTAACCTCGGCATATCAAAGGGAACCTCTGTGACCTCCTGCAAATTTGTCGGATGTGCAAACACACACACACACACACACACTCCCTGATCCATAAACACACACACACACTCACGACTGCTTGGTGTCCTGACCGTAATTATGCGGGTTGAGAGAAAGCAAGTGGCTCGCGAGCAAATTGGAATTCCTCCTTTCGCCCTCCGTGTTTCACTAATGGTTCCATTTACAGTCGTCTGTTCCTCCTGCGGCGACGACTCCGAGCACAGACCTCTGGGTTTAACACACACACAGACACACACACACACACACACACCCTTGTGTGCACCCTCCTTGATTCCCGACACATTTTGACTCCCCTCTTCCTTCCTCGTCTCTCAGCTCAATCTCCTCCTCCTCCTCTTTTTATCGAGACTCATCATCGTTACGACTTCTGGCTGCAGAACGCAAAGAGTTACGGCGCGTCGTGTTTTAAGCGTCGCCGCCACGACGGAAAAACGTGTGCGCCGAGATCCCGTAAGCAGGCGGGAACGAGGCCGGCCGGGCCGCGCTCCTCCGCCGTGCCCGTCATTTACTACGCTGGCGACGGACGGGAGTGATGCAGTGCACACTCGGGCCACATGACACCAAATCTACCCGGAGGATATTTACGAGGGATATATTAGTTTTCATTAAGCACGCATGAAATCATCAGCGGAAACATTAGGGATGAGTGATTCCACCCGAGAGCCTGAAGACAATCTTTGAGTGTTTTTTAACTGACGTAGACGGCTTCACCGCAGTTCTGCCGTTTTGACTACAGTGCAATACCTGAGACGGCCACCAGGGGGGCGGTGGGGGCGGGAACGACGTCAAAGCGCCCGCCGTCCAAGAGGAGCACACCCCGCGTTCATCTGGCCTTCTGAGTTTCTCGGCTTGTGTGAAACACCTCAGAGTGAGAGACGCTCTCGTCTTCTCGATGTTCTACACGCGAACCTCCCCCGTCCGCCTCGCCGCCCACGCCGCCCCTCGCCAAACCCCCGTCCCCAGTGAGAGGTCGGTGGTTTTCCAGCAAGCGGCCGCGTGCGTTGGGAGGTGCGAGTGAGTCACCGTCCGCTCCGTCGAGCACGCCTCCGATACGGGACCGCGCAGTCGGCTTCCCAGAATAACAAATGTTAATCTCGGATCGCTGGCCTGGTTTCCCTTCAGCGGCGTGAAGCGTCTCGGAGGGGGAACCGGGATTTACAACCAGTCTAAATGTGGCTTTGGGTTTAAAGGCCCCTTAAGTACGACTCCGGTCTACTTCCAGGACCCGGGGCGTGTGCTTCTCAACAGAAATGTAACGTACCGGCCTGCTGCACTCAAACTGTCACGGCTAGAGCCACGAGAGAGGAACCCAAACGCCGACGACGTTCCACGGGAACTTTAATCTTCTTATAACGGGCCAACGTCGCTCAATCCAAACAGTGCGAAGCAACACTGGGGAACCAGCAGGGTTTGATTACACAGGGAAGGCAGCTGATTGGACACAGGTGGAAAGAATCAGGCAGACAATCACAGGGACAGGAAGTGCAGGGAAACAGGGGGACTTCAAAATAAAACAGGAAACAAGACACAAGAACTCCAGATCCCAACACAACAGGAGTAACTTGACTGTGGCGCTTTACTTAAGAAGACTGGTGGATCACTTTGTGTTGGTCAAACCTTCATTTACAAGGTTTTTTTCAATGTATAACTATTCAGACGTAGAGCATTATTTTTATTCCGTAAATCCGATACTCACTCTTTTTAAGCTCTGTTTTAGTCTCCTCCCCCTGAGGGGAGGTCTAGATGTTCCACCCTGCCCCCCGCGGTGCTCGGCCGGCCGCCCTCAGAGTCCGAACCGGATTTCAAGAAAATATGCAAAAGGAAATGAAACCTTGATTCCATCCGCCAGCTCTATGCGTCTATTAGGAGCGACGTCATTCAGAGCAGCAGGTGGCGCCAAACCTCCAGTCGGAACACCGTAATACCGTCAGAGGAGAAGGCAACGACGTCATTAGGGCTGGAAACAGCGATGTCATATGTAATAGCTGTGAGCGTGGTGTTAGGTATACGGTTGTAGTCCTACATTGAATCCTCTTACAACTGAATTGAGCATTGTTTTTGTTGTTGTTATTATTATATATAATATTTGATCAGTATAAGAAAAAACATATTGCAATAAAACACTATTGTGGCCTTTCCGTCGGGCCACAGACGTTATTAAAAGAGCGACAGTCGAAGCTCAAGACAATGTATACAAAAAGCTGATGTTATTGTGTGTTACTGTGTCAATGTGAGGAAGGTTCCATCAGATCTGGGAGGAGCTGTTGTTGAAGCTGGAGCTGCAGTGGACGTTGAAGGGATCTCCAGATTGTTGTTTTTTACTTTCTGTGCTTGCACTGAGCTTCATTTGTTTGTTTTTGTAATGCTCAAATTGAAAATAGGCATTAAAAAAGGTGGCTGGGAATGCACCTTGCGGGTTGTACCTGTGATTTTGACTTAAACGACGCTATTGAGTGCAGAGAAAGTGAACGGATGAAAAGCTGGAGACTGTAAGACCAAAACCAGAGACAGACTCGTGCTCAGAGCTCCGTCCCTGTGGGGTCATCACTGCCAGAGAGCCTTTTATATGAGGCGCACGGATTATTACATATAAACGTTATTAAAGGGAAAAATATTTGAAAGTGGTGTTTTGGCGCGTCAAAGATGTCAGGTGTGTGTGTGTGTGTGTGTGTGTGTCTCTGTGTGTGTGTGTGTGTGGACACGAGTGCTCTTCTTTTTTCTTTTTTTTACAATGAAAACACAAGATTGAAAAGATATGCAGGTAGAACATGAGAAGAAGGTAAAGGATGATCAGATGAAGTGCAGATACATATCGTGTGGCTAAACGCAGCCTTCAACCAGCACATTGGCTCCGCCTCCTCGACGATGTTATGCTCCTGACAGTCGGCCGAACATTAATGTACGCGAATACTTCAATTTAATGACATTGGCATCTGATAAACACTGAGCCCCACGACAATCTTCACCGCTGCTATTCTTAGACACATCAAACTCCCCTGTGTGTGTGTGGGGGGGGGGGGGGTGATTATGATTCTCTCAGTCATAATTTGCAGGTTATTAAAAGGTGAGACTTACAAGGCAGGCTTATTGTTATTCAAAATGAGAGAGTGCCGTGTCGGCGGAGTCGTTTATCTGATGACGGGAGCTGCATGGAGTGTTATCTTTATTATCTCTGCTCCGCCGTGACACCCTGCCGGCCGGTCCGGGAGGCTAATGTGCATCAATGCAAGCGGGCACCAGATTACATGTTATGTATAATATAATATAATATATAATAGTAGACATTTTATTTTTTTTGTATCATCTGCTGATTTTCTTACTTTCAAAGAACTACGAGGGAACGCACACAGATAGTTGTTCGTATCTTTTCTTTGAGGGAACATTTTAATTAAATTGTGTGTGTTCATAATAAAATGTGGACCATTTGAATAACTTACATTTTCTCCAAAACTTGACCTTCTCTCACTCTCATTCAAATAAATCTCAAAAGTCAAAGTGCTCCAGGTCACAGATAATATCCAAACTGAAGACAATTTTTGAAATTTCCCCACTGTGGGACAAATATAGGAATATCATATATCATATATCATATTGTGTTGAATGTTTTTGTAACTTATTAATAAATTACCTGAAACGCTGCTCTGTCACTTATGAAACGATTTTTCTCTGATCTACTTCTTGTGCAACTTGTCGGCCAACGAGTAAACCATTTCATGCAAGAATCAATTCACTTCAGTTTATTTTGTACAGCCCAATATCACAAATTACAAATTTGCCTCAGAGGGCTACAGTCTGTACACATACGACATCCCTGACCTTTGACCTCACATCGGATCAGGAAAAACTCCCCCCAAAAAACAGAAAAAAACCTTTCAGGGTGAAAAAGGGAGGAAACCTTCAGGAGAGAACAGAGGAGGATCCCTCTCCAGGATGGACAGAAGAATAGATGTCATGTGACCAGAAGGAATCATTACAGAGTTACAACACATTCAATGACTATGACAGTGTATGAATAGTTGGTAGTAATCATGGACCGCGATCCAGACCTCCGTGATCCATCAGGCAGATGGAGGTAGAGAGGAGGAGTGGGCGGGGCTTCAGCAGGACCATGGCATCAGACCCAGCCAGGTCCAATGGACCCTATGAGACGTGAAGTCACAAGGACACCGGGGAGGAAGCAGAGTTAGTAATGTGTGATGGAGAGATGAAAATTCATCCTTAAGGAGAGAAAAAAGAGGAGAGAGGTACTCAGTGCATCCTAAACGTCCCCCAGCAGCCTATAGGCCTATAGCAGCATATCAAGGGGCTGGACCAGGTGAACCTGATTCAGCCCTAACTATAAGCTCTGTCAAAGAGGAAGGTCTTAAGTCTACTCTTAAACGAGGTGACTGTGTCTGCCTCCCGGTCTGAAATTGGAAGCTGGTTCCATAGAGAGGAGCTTGATAACTAAAGGCTCTGGCTCCCATTCTACTTTTTAAGACTCTAGGAACTACAAGTAGTCCCACATTTAGTGAGCGCAGCTCTCTAGTGGGGCAATATGGTACTACAAGCTCCTTAAGATATGATGGTGCATCACCAATCAAGGCTTTATAGGTTAAGAGAAGGATTTTAAAAGTGATTCTTGATTTGATTTGTGCCGAGCAGCTAATCCAGGAGTCATGTGACCTCTTTTCTTAGTTTGTATGGGAATTTCCAGACTCCTGATGATGGCTGGCAGGAGCTGAAGAGGCCGTTCCTGGAGATTGACAAAGTCCTAATGTTCTCATTCCTTTACAATGCAGACACTTTGTAATCGACTTCTCATCTGAGCCGGGACGTAACAGTCATCGATACCCATTGCGTTTTTCTCTCCACTTGAATGGAGAGTTTTAATGAAGCTCTCCGCATTTATCGATACCTTCAAAAAAGCGTACGGCGTCTGATGAAGTGCCGACTGCAGACGGCTTGCGGCTTGTTTCTCTCTGGTTATTGATGCGTCGGACGGGGAAACTGTTTTCAGTGCCCTGTTTCCAGAACGGGGAAAACAATAGCGTGACAAATAAAAAGGCATCCCTCACACGACGCCGAGAGAGAGAGACGACGGCCCTCAGCCGGTGTTGTGTTCGGCTCCCGGATGCCATCCATCCTCGTTTGCCGCCGCATGGGAACGTCGGGCGAATGTCAGGCGGACGCTTCAAAGTTCATCGCGGCGGATCGTTTGATGACGGGAGGTCGTCATTCATACCTCGCACAGGGCGGAGACCTCCAACTCCACGCCACGTCTTATCGATGCCCTGAAGACATTCGTTAGATCTCCCCCACCGGCAGCCTCTTTTTATAAATGATCCCGTTGTCGGATGAAGCCAGAGGTCCATCAACAGGTGACCCTTTCAAATATCCGGCCTCCGTCAAAATGGAAGTATGCAGCCGCATAGTTTAATTCTGACTCGCAGCCAACAACGCTGACTTATTCATCACCTTCGTATTTACTGGCCGTATGCAGAGCGAGGCACTTGAAGCCGATCTGTCTTTGCACAACTTTCTTTCACCTCCTGCGAAAAGAAAAGAACGTGAGATGATGCGTCAAACTCCTTCCCACGCATTCCATCTCTCCTTCATAATCCATCTCGATGAGCTTTTCTCCCTCTCGCTGTCACTCAGCTGTACTTTTTCACCTTTTCCCCCCTTAATCCTATTTCCTAAAATGGCCCTGTGTGTGGAGCTTAACTTACATCTCATACTTAAAACTAACATTACATACTTAACTTACTTCATTTAACTTACATATGTAGCGTACTTAACTTACGTCAAGTACACAATATACTTTACATCACACACAAACTTAACATATGTCACTTCCACCATGTACTTAACTTAAAGTACTTACATCATGTACTTATATACGTAAAGTACTTAACATAAATACATAATGTACTTAACTCAACGTATTTACAGAACTTAACTTTACGTATTAACATATTTAAGCCCATTACATTACTTAAGTTACATCACATATGAATGACTTAAGTAATATACTTAACTTACATCAGGTACATAGTGTACCTAACTTATGCCATGTACATAATGTACTTAACTCGTGAAACGTACATACATAATGTACTTAAGTTACATCATGTACATAATGTACTTAAGTTACATCATGTACATAATGTACTTAAGTTACATTATATACATAATGTATGAAGTACTTAAGTTACATCATGTACATAATGTATAAAGTAGTTAAGTTAAATCATGTACATAATGTATAATGTTCTTAAGTTACATTATATACATAATGTATAATGTACTTAAGTTACATCACGTACATATTGTATTGTACTAAAGTAAGTACTAAAGTTGCATCATGTACATAATGTATAAAGTACTTAAGTTACATTATATACATATTGTATAAAGTACTTAAGTTACATTATATACATAATGTATGAAGTACTTAAGTTACATCATGTACATAATGTATAAAGTACTTAAGTTACATCATGTACATAATGTATGAAGTACTTAAGTTGCATCATGTACATATTGTATAATGTTCTTAAGTTGCATCATGTACATTGTACATAATGTATAATGTTCTTAAGTTGCATCATGTACATAATGTATAATGTTCTTAAGTTGCATCATGTACATATTGTATAATGTTCTTAAGTTGCATCATGTACATAATGTATAATGTTCTTAAGTTGCATCATGTACATATTGAATAATGTTCTTAAGTTGCATCATGTACATATTGTATAAAGTACATCAGGGTAACCAGCGCATGTGACGAGTTGTTATAAGTTGAAATGAACATTGAGGCTGCTGGAGCGCCGTCTGAAGGGAAGAGAACCAGCAGCACCACACAGAGAGTGAGACAGGGAGGTGTGAGACAGGGAGGTGTGAGACAGGGAGGTGTGAGACAGGGAGGTGTGAGACAGGACCGTCGCCCCTGAGCCACTTTAAGCTTCACACATTGATCACCTCTCCCTTTTCCTTCTGTCGGCCATGTCCTCTGCTGATCTCCGCCACTTCCATCCCTCCATCCCTCCATCCCTCCTCCCTCGCCTCGTTGCCATGGGGTCGAGTTGGCTGGCTCTGACATGTGGTAACAGGTCCGTGAAGAGCGCCGCTTCAAAGGGAGGAGGCGGTGGCAACACGGCTGCTTCTGAGCATCGACCACAATCTTTTAGAAAATATATCCCCCGCACTGTAGATTTCACCGGAGACGGACCGGATAAGTCTTTTTCTTTTTAATCCTGTTTAATAAAATCGCATATTCTCTTGCAGGAAACATGACAACGTCCCTTTTTCAGCGGTATCCGACCCGGTGGCTCTGATGACGAGGAAGAAGAATAACAATATAGAAACAGACAATCTTCTCGCTGATGGGCTTGTTTGCGAGGTCACGTAATACTACATGTTTAGACCGTTTCACAACCATTTAAAAGTTCCTCAAATACAAGTATGTAAGTGTAACCCACTGATTGGCTCATGGAGGCAAATCATGTAATTGGCCAATCCAGGACCAGAGTCCTGATAAATATCCAGGTCAAGGAAGGTCACTTCCTGTTTGGCGTACCGGACAGCGTGACCGACGTACCTCTAAATGTTTTATCCTTGCAGACAGCGGTCAGGTTTTTAGGTGGTCAGACGCAGATGACCACCGCTTTGTATCAGATGGCGAGCTACCCACAAGTGAGTTCAACATGGATGACTGCCCACTTTGACCAAGTTTATTTTTCATTATAAATATAAGGTGTGTTACTTGATTTATGTTGAAATTTCAGTAAAAACCCTTCAAACTGAACTATTTCATTTGTTTTTTTCCCACAATTATTGAGCTCCGTAGCCGAACCTGGTGCCAAGTCCAAAGACTTTGGTTAAAATGATTAAAATAGAGCCATGGGTTACATAAGTATTATCAGCATTAATTTTTAAAAGGTTAAAGGTATCAAAGTAAAAGTGTTCATTATTTCGTCAAATATTCCCTCGTCAGTGTTTTACGATTGTATATGATAATTCTGGATTAATATTACTGCTGTGTTTTCTTCGTATACTTCGTTTCTCTGCTGTGGATGGATACGGTCGTGCCAGTTTAATCTACGGTAGTCTCTCATAGCCGGACCGGTCTCCACAGCGCCGTGTCAACGCATGAGAAACACGGTTATGGGATAATAAAAAAATGCTCCGTTCATATTTCTTCAAAGCAATCACAACAAATTTTGGGGAGGAGAATTCAAATTCACCTTATGAAGATGCATGTTTTTCACCGGACAGGAAGAGGATGAAAAAATGTTTTCGTCAGACAAGACGAGTGGAGTAAAAAAGTACAACATTTCCCTCTCAGATGTAGTGAAGTCAAAGTTTAAAGTTACTTAAAATGGAAATATACTCAACATATTTCATAGAGCCTGGAGTGAATGGACTGAGTGCATGTTTCCATCTTAGTGCCGAGCTAACCGCCTGTTGGCTGCAGCTTCATATCCAGCCGACAGACATGAGCGTGAGGGTGGTGCCACTCTTCTCCTCTAACTCTTTATGAGAATGTTTTATTTATTTATTTAACTGTGACTGTTTTTTCGTTGGGCGATGAGAGGATAGTTTCTATGACGCTGGTCCGACATCTTTTAAAAAGGCACCGGGGGAGGGGGAGGGTTTTCTTGTCGTTTGAATGAGGACTGATTGCGTTATGTGTTTCCTGTACTTTGTGTGTGTGTGTGTGTGTGTGTGTGTATTCTCTCTCTCTCTTTTTTGTTTCTTCTTTTTTTTTAAATGCTTGTTTTCTTTCGTAGGGGGAAAAAAGGGAAGCGGTGCAAAAGATAAGAGGCCAGGAAAAAGTCATAGAGACGGGTGAAGAGCGAGGAGGGGAAAGACAGGTGTGTGTGTGTGTGTGTGTGTGTGTGTGAGAGAGAGAGAGACCTAGAGAGACTACTTAAACTGCATCCGGCTCAGGGGAAATCTAACCAGGCAATATCCGAACCCAGGCGCTCTGCTCCTGCCACCTTCGCCCCACACAATTACAATACTATCTGACAAAGATATTGAGCGCGGGTCCCTTGCTGCCGCTGTGGATGCGCGTGCATCCGGCTCCAGCCTTGGTTTTATATAAAAGGACCCCCAAAAAGAAGAAATGGCATTAACACTGACTTATTGAAAAGATCCAGGCGGAGCAAACAAAACACCTCGAGAGGATATGTTGACTCCCCGGAGCCCTGGAGAGACTCAACAGAATGTGACTGAAGAAGGAGAAGTGACCTTTACCTTTTCAACAGCCCTCATCGGCGGCCTCATAACAGGGCGGAGTCACAGGAGAGGAAAGAACAGCTTTTGTGAACGAGGCGGTGATGAGGAGAGAGAGGGAAGACACATGGCCGTCTTCTCTGTTGCAATGAGAAGCAAAAGTTTGGGTTGAAAAGCTCCAGGAAAAAACTAAAAGTTGTGTTAAGCCTTTTTTTTTGCAGTAGTTTTTCTTTTGCGCATGAAGTATCTGCAGGTGATTTTAAAAAATAGTCGTAGAGGGACTGGCGAGGCTCACGACTACGTTCGTGAACCTTAAGAGAGAGCGGTGAAGAAGATGAGTCATGGGCTCATAGCGCACTGGGAAGAAGACCCGCTGAATTTAAGCCGTGTCAGCATTCCTGGTGGCAGGAACGTAGGAATGCAGCGCTCCATATGGGGGGGGGCAGTCTTTTTAAAAATATCATGCCATTCATCTGAGACTCTTTGGGTCACTAATAATGCAGGATATGGTTATAGGGCAGTATGTTCTCTTCATTTTGGAGGGGAAGGAGTGTAGGGTGAGATGTGTATTTTTTTTAAACACCTTAAAGTTACACAAACAAGTACTTTATTTAATTATTTAAAGCACTGTTGCCGTTGTTCGCGCTGCTCGCTGCCATCGGGTTTCAGTGGAACGATCACGCCTCGTATTAAATCAAAGAGCGCTGTGGGCGAGACCATAAAAATGATTCTTTGTGTGGTGGGTTTGTACCATGTGATATTTCAGTTTTTCTTTTTTAATAAGTTTGCAAAAATTTCTACATTTCTGGTTTTTTTTGTCAAGATGGGGTGCTGAGTGAACATTAATGAGAAATAAAATGAACTTTTTTGATTTTAGCAAATGGCTGCAATGAAACAAAGAGTGAACATTTTAAAGGGGTCTGAATAATTTCCGTACCCGCTGTATCATTCGATTGCATCAATTTTAATACCGCGCCGACCCCCAGGCCTAAAGGACACCCATCCATTCCTTTTATAATACGCTTTTTATCCTGAATATATTGGTTATACCTTTTATTTTAGCTCGTCTTTCTCATCTCTCCTTGATGCTACGAAAATATAATTCCCCCCCCCCCCCCCCTGCAAGTCATATCACTTTCCTCTTTCTCGTGAATTTGCTCTCGTTTTGATGAATGTTCAGAGCCCATATTAAATTAAAAAGCCCGGAGATTCTCTCACATTCTCCTGAGGGCTCCTCCATCATGTGTGCTCCACCTGTCGACCCCCCCCCTTACCTCTCCGCGGTCATAGCAATCAAGCACCAGCGGACGTCAGCGGAGATTGAAGCTTTAATGATTCCCGTCTTTGTGCTAAATGCTACTTTTTTTTCAACCCCCATAGTTAATGTTGATGAACCTGTCAAATCTTCCACTGTAGCAACATACTCAGAGAGAGAGAGAGAGAGAGAGAGAGAGAGAGAGAGAGAGAGAGAGAGAGAGAGAGGCATATTTACCATATTTACCACTCGGAGACCACTGGGAACAATGGGTCCTTGATTTTAAGACCGAGGGACACAAAAGTCACTTCAAACCAGCAAAATTTACATTTTGTCGGCCGCAATTAAAATCTGTCGCTAGGCGTTTTTTCTAGGCTTGAGCTGACGAGCTAAACTAACTAAACTAAGCCGACGTTAGCTCCGGGATTTGGAGGAAAACGCCGTCTCCGCTTGACTACTTGTTGTAAAACCCTTTAAACGTAAAAGCTGTCGTCTCCCAGGGGGAAAATAATTCAAGGCAGGATAGACACAAACAGAATAACTCTGATAAGTTACATATACAAATACATATACATGTATATGCATACATATTGATATACATACGTACAGCTTAACACTTACATATGTGTAGATTTAGATCTCAAAGAGTAATCTCACGTTTCAAACATCACTTCTTCTTTTTTTAAACAAAATTGTAAACATGATAGGTGGCCCGCTGAACTCACGCTGTCTCTATACAGAAAACCCATAAATCATTTTTCGAAGCGAGAGAGCACTATTTTATTATATTCTTTTTAATGTGTTCAAGAGGCTGTTTGAATCTGCAGTGGGAGGAGCCTGGAAATGTCTTCTTTCAGAACTCTGGACAGCGCCCCCCCCCCCACCCCCCATACAATCAGCAGCTCTGTCCGTGGTCCTCACGCAACAATCAAGCAACACAGACGCATCATGTCTCAGACACTCATGTGGTGACAGAAGAACGTGGTGCGTTTGAGACGTGAGACGACTCGTTGAGATCTAAATCCACGCATGAACAGGTGTATACGCTGTATGTATATAAATATGTTTGCATATCCATGTTTTATACATGTATTTGTATATATTCTTTTACTTTTAACCGGGCAACACGATCGGAGCTGATTCCATGCCGAGGCGTTAATATGGATTTCATCATGATATTCGACCATGACCTCCATCAACAGAACTATAAGAGTCTCCTCTATAAACACAAGGCGATACGGGCTTTTCACGGTGCTGGAACTTTGTGTTCTCTCCGAGATGATATTTTCTTTATGGCCCCGGGTCAGATCTTTTCCCACTCCATGAATTCATAATGCCACGGTGCTGCATGATCAGTAAATGGAATGTGCAAATGTAAGACTAATATATGATTTAGGGCGAAGCTGTTCTATAAATGCAGAATCAATAATTCACTAATGCAGCCGATGGAGGAGTGCTCCATCTGAATCCTCTGGTTTCAGCCGCTGGTAAAGTGATGTTGGATATCAGCGAGTATTAAAGTAGCCATTGTTGTTTTTAATTCATTATATACGTGGAAATGTGCTTTCTACGCCTGGCGTAATGCAGATAGTAGGTGTGTGTGTGTGTGTGTGTTTGTGTGTGTGTGTGCGTGTGTGAGTGAATGGGTGAGTGAGTGAATGTGTGTCTGTGAGTGTGTGTGCGTGCATGCGTGTGTGAGCGTGTGTGAGTGAGTGTGAGTGAGTGTGTGTGTGTGCATGTTTGATTGTGTGTGTGTGTGTAAGTGTGAGTGTGTATGTGAGTGTGTATGTACATGTGTGAGTGTGTGTGTGAGGGTGTGTGTGTGTGTCTTAGTGCGTGTGCGAGAGAGTGTGAGCGTGTGTGAGTGTGTGCGTGCGTGTGCGAGAGTGTGTGTGTGAGCGTGTGCAAGTGTGTGTGTGCGTGCGTGTGTGTGTTGTCTTTATTTTCTCCCATGCACTCAATTATTTGGCTTTAGTGTGACCATGTGTACCCACTGCAACTTCTCCCCCCCCCCCCCCCCCCACACGCACACACTCCCATTCACCCTTCCACGACCCCATCAGAGAGCCCAGGCGGTCTCGGGACGAGCCGATCGATGCCGGGTCGGTACCGGGCCCGCCTCCTCCTGGCCTCGCCGAAACCTCCCCGTGAGCCGCGAGCTCGCCGTGTGTTTAAGCCTGCGTGCCGTTAACCCCCATTACCCTGCGCCGCACTGGACCGGGGGATTAGCGGAATACAAATAGCCCCTCTTGCTCCAACCTGTCCTCCACGCCGCCGCCGCCGCCGCCACCGCCGCTCTCCCACGCACCGTCCGCCACGGAAGAGTGACGAGGAGAAAAGAGTGAAACATGATTTGCGGTGTTTAGTGCGTGCTAACCAGGCTCCCGCTGCTCATTGTGCCGGCCTTAGTGGTGGGAGTGCATTAGCAATCCATGTGAATTTTCAAATGTTGAAGGGTGATTTTTTGAGGGGAGGGGGAGGGGGGGGGTGATGAAATACTACTACGGCTTTGCACCATGTGACCATGGCTTGCAGAAGCTCTGATCATGGTGTGGACCAAAGGGACCGCTGGAGGGTTTGGAGGCTTATTCATAATTAATACCCGGCACATTTCTTTGTTTTGCATTCCAGCGTCAAATGTAAAGGCATTACGAATCAACAGCTGATCCATCAAACACCCCCACTGCCCGCTGAAACATTTATGTATATATATATTTATATATACATATATGTATATCTGTATATATACATATATATATTTATGTGTATAAATACATATATATACATATATATATATATATATTGGTATGTGTATATATATATGTATACATATGTATATATATTTATGTGTATATATACATATATACATATATATGTATATATATATTGATATGTGTATATATATAAATAAATATATATATTTATATATATATGTATATATATATTAATATTTATTTAAGGAATAAAACTGGATTGTAAAATGTGATTGTTATTCACTGATATTTACATACATATATTTATATATATTTATATATATACAGGACTGTCTCAGAAAATTAGAATATTGTGATGAAGTTCTTTATTTTCTGTAATGCAATTAAAAAAACAAAAATGTCATGCATTCTGGATTCATTACAAATCAACTGAAATATTGCAAGCCTTTTATTCTGATTTATTGCTGATTATGGTTTACAGCTTAAGAAAACTCAAATATCCTATCTCTAAATATTAGAATATCATGAAAAAGTATACTAGTAGGGTATTAAACAAATCACTTGAATTGTCTAATTAACTCGAAACACCTGCAAGGGTTTTCTGAGCCTTGACAAACACTCAGCTGTTATAAATCTTTTTTTTTACTTGGTCTGAGGAAATATTAAAATTTTATGAGATAGGATTTTAAAGTTTTCTTAAGCTGTAAACCATAATCAGCAATATTAAAAGAATAAAAGGCTTGCAATATTTCAGTTGATTTGTAATGAATCCAGAATGCATGACATTTTTGTTTTTTTAATTGCATTACAGAAAATAAAGAACTTTATCACAATATTCTAATTTTCTGAGACAGTCCTGTATATCTATATATATTTATATATAGATATATATATTTGTGCATATATCTATTCATATATCTATATATATATTTATTATATATATATATATATATATATGTTGATATCGGTGAATAACAATCACATTTTACAATCCAGTTTCATTTCTTACCATTTACATTCTGGAGGTTTTTACACTGGGGTTTGTTCATATATCATTCATAGCCTGATTAATAAAACATTTTATAAGATTTTTGTCCTTTTATTTGTTTTGAATGGCGGTTGACGGCGCTTTAAGATTCATGGAGCGATGAAAAGAAATGTCCCAAATCCCCCCGTAGCAACCGTTGCCTGTTCGGTTCTGGACATGTTTAAATGAGCACATGTGTAATTGGGTAATGCCTCATTTGCATATTTAAACATGAAACGTAAAAAACGGTAATGGCAAAAACGTACTGCCGTGGCGTGAGTAGTCTTCCTAATAAGTTCCGTGGTGACATCTTTTTGTGAGATGATTCACCAGGAAGGTTCAAAACCTAAAGATGGAGTGAGAGGACAGAGAGGGTAAGTAATAAGTGTCCCCTCCTTTTCTCTTTATCTCTCCACTGTCCTCCACGAGCCTCCCCTTAGTCTTCTTCCATTACATTTTTTTTCTCTGCTTCTCTCCATTCTCATCACTCACTCTCCTCCCATCGATCCTCCCGTTTTCCATCGCCTCCTCCTCTCACGCCCTCTCTCTCTCTCTCTCTCTCTCTCTCTCTCTCTCTCTTCTCTCCTTCGCGGCAGCTCGGCCCAAGACGAAGCGGACCAATATGAGATTAATTGCTTGATGGAGAGCCACAGCCACTCTATCACACTGTGTGTGTGTGTGTGTGTGTGCGCGCCTGTGTGTGCATGTGCCTGTGTGTGTGTGTGTGCGTGTGCGTGTGTGTGTGTTTGTTCTGCAGCTCTGCCGGGGCCCGGGTGGCTGTCAGTCTAGTTCTCCGTGCTGCGTAGAGACGAGGATGCTGGAGGGATAACGCTGCTGTGTGACTTACTGCCCGGGCTCGTGTGTTTCCCCGGCGCTTCAATTAAAGTGAAGCGGCTCCGGGGAGAGAGAGGGGCGAGCGAGCGGGCGGGCGGGCGGGCGGGCGGGCTGCTCGCCATCCTGCTCCCTGTGACTGATGGAAGGCCTCCAGGCGGCGCAGCGACGGCTCACGGCCTGGTGGGAAAACGGTGATGGAGGGGCGCACAAATAGATGCACACACTTACACACACACACACACGCATAAAACGCTGACTCAGACGAGCACGTTTCATCTCGGCAAAAATCTGCTGTTGTCCCATTTTTTTAATGTTTAAAAGTCACATCTCCTTTTTGCTGAGTTTTGCCGCGCGACATCCGCTCGCCACTTCCTGGGGAGTGAATGAACTCGGGTTGAGAGACTCTCACATGATCCATCTCCCTCCAGAGGCCGGAAACAGAAATTTAAATGTTTACAGCCGTGACAGATTTTAGGAGCTTTTTTTTCTCGAGTAACTGGCCGTCAGTGGAGAGGCGACATCATACGCAGGGCATTAAGTCAATGAAGTCAATCTCAGCGTGTGTTGTAGTTCACGCTTCTCTCCACTGGGGGCCGGGCTTCCCGTGAATGCGAGTCCCTCCCACCAAAAACTGTGGGCCCTCCTCCACGTTTCTTCGTGCAGCGCCATAAACACGAGAGTTTCCTTTGACCCCGCCTCCCCAGGAAGAAGGAAACTAACTCTAGAGGAGCTAATGATTTAAATAAGGGCCACACTTGCATTTTTTGCTGTTGATTTCCCTCTTTCTGGGCATCATGGAATATATGAGACAGAAATTGTACCTCCACATTTTAACCAACACGTCAAATTAGCTTGAAGGCCGATAACAGAGCTAAAAGGAGAGGGAACGTCGTTGTTTGAGAGAAACACGACTGCCAGTGAACGACAATCGATTAATTGATGATGACTCGTATCTACCGGCAACCGGGAGGTCTGGCCTCCTCACTCGTTCCTCTTGAGGCGATAGCGAGTCACTGCAGGCGGTCAGCGCACACAGAGAAGGAGTCGGCCGCTCCGCTGTCAGCTTCAACGGCTCATGAGAAGCGAGAGACCAGGATCCACAGGAAACGGTTAATGACTTCAGACGTTGCAACTACAGCAAAAAAAGAAGAAACGGCCTCGATGTCTGTGGCGGCGTTGTTTGTAGTGACTAATACTCTCACTAATACTGTCACTAATACTCTCACTAATACTGTCACTAATACTCTCACTAATACTGTCACTAATACTCTCACTAATACTGTCACTAATACTGTTACTAATACTCTCACTAATACTCTCACTAATACTGTCACTAATACTCTCACTAATACTGTCACTAATACTGTTACTAATACTCTCACTAATACTGTCACTAATACTCTCACTAATACTGTCACTAATACTGTTACTAATACTCTCACTAATACTCTCACTAATACTGTCACTAATACTCTCTCATACTCTCACTAATACTGTCACTAATATTCTCACTAATACTGTCACTAATACTGTTACTAATACTCTCACTAATACTCTCACTAATACTGTCACTAATACTCTCTCATACTCTCACTAATACTCTCACTAATACTGTCACTAATATTCTCACTAATACTGTCACTAATACTCTCTCATACTCTCACTAATACTGTCACTAATACTCTCTCATACTCTCACTAATACTCTCACTAATACTGTCACTAATACTCTCTCATACTCTCACTAATACTCTCACTAATACTGTCACTCATACTGTCACCAATACTCTCACTAATACTCTCACTAATACTCTCACTAATACTCTCACTAATACTGTCACTCATACTCTCACTAATACTCTCACTAATACTGTCACTAATATTCTCACTAATACTGTCACTAATACTCTCACTAATACTGTCACTAATACTCTCTCATACTCTCACTAATACTCTCACTAATACTGTCACTCATACTGTCACCAATACTCTCACTAATACTGTTACTAATACTCTCACTAATACTCTCACTAATACTGTCACTAATACTCTCTCATACTCTCACTAATACTGTCACTCATACTGTCACTAATACTCTCACTAATACTCTAACATACACTAATCCACAGTTTGTCTGCTCTAGAGAAGAAGTCACTAACGCCCCCCCCCCCCCCCCCGCCTCCATTCTGTTGAGCTGTGATGTAAAAACAAACCCAATCCCATCGCTTCTTCTTCTTCCGCTGAGTGTTCCCCCACTTCACTCGTTTTCAGGCACTAAGGTGCCGAATAAGTGTCCTTGATCTCGACACCTACTTTCCCCCCACTTCGTTCCTCCTTTCCTTCTCCGTGGTGACGCGAGCGCCTTCCGTTTACCTCGGCTGCTTCCCACTTACCTGAGGTGGCCGCCTCTGTAATTGTGTTTTTATTTTTAAACTATTTTCCGTTCTGACACACGGGTTCATCATCTCTACATGAGTGTTTATCCTGCCGCGGTGAGGAGTGCGCCCGCAAGTGATCCTTAAGCGACCGCCGAGCCTCGTGACGCCACGGCAACAACCCTTTGATTAAGATCTCGAGGCTGTGACGGTAATTACCTGCCAAGCTACTCGTCTTCACCAACGTGGAGACCCCGTGGAGGGCGAACAAGAGGCAGCCGGAAGAGAGAGAGCCTGTGTGTGTGTGTGTGTGAGAGAGAGCGTGTATGTGTGTGTGTGTGAGAGAGTGTGGGGGGGTTGTGCGTGTGTGTGTGTGAGAGAGCGTGTGGGTGTGTGTGTGTGAGAGAGAGCGTGTGTGTGAGTGTGTGTGTATGTGTGTGTAGATGTGTGTATGTGTGTGTGTGAGAGAGTGCATGTGTGTGTGTATGTGAGAGAGAGTGTGTATGTGTGTGTTTATGTTTGAGAGTGTTTATGTGTGTGTGTGTAGATGTGAGTATGTGTGTGTGTAAGAGAGTGTGTGAGTGTGTGTGTGTGTGTGTGAGAGAGTGTGGGGGGTGCGTGTGTGTATGTGTGAGTGTGTGTGTGTGTGTGTGGGGATGTGCGTGTTTGTGTGTGTGCGTGTGTGTTAGAGAGTGTGAGTGTGTGTGTGTGAGAGAGAGTGTGGGGGGTGCGTGTGTGTATGTGTGAGTGTGTGCGTGTGTGGGGATGTGCGTGTTTGTGTGCGTGCGTGTGTGTTAGAGAGTGTAAGTGTGTGTGTGCGTGTGTGTATGTGTGTGTGTGTGGATGTGCGTGTTTGTGTGTGTTCGAGAGTGTGTGTGCATGTGTGTATGTTTGAGAGAGTGTGTGGGGGGGGTGCGTGTGTGTGTGTGTGAGAGAGTGTGTGTGCGTGTGTGTATGTTTGAGAGAGAGTGTGTGTGCGTGTGTGTTAGAGAGTGTGTGTGCGTGTGTGTATGTTTGAGAGAGTGTGTGGGTGCGGTGCGTGTGTGTGTGTGTTAGAGAGTGTGTGTGCGTGTGTGTTAGAGAGTGTGTGTGCGTGTGTGTTAGAGAGTGTGTGTGCGTGGGTGTATGTTTGAGAGTGTGGGGGGGTGTGCGTGTGTGTTAGAGTGTGTGTGCGTGTGTGTATGTTTGAGAGTGTGGGGGGGTGTGCGTGTGTGTTAGTGTGTGTGTGCGTGTGTATGTTTGAGAGTGTGTGGGGGGGTGCGTGTGTGTGTGTGGGGGGGTAGTGTGATGAAGACGTAGCAGTTGGAGTGTTCTGAGAAAAGCAAATCGGGGGAATCTTTATTAATTTATTTTCTAATGTGTTTGTTGATGAGTAAAAAGATGAAGTACAAACTGAATTTGAGGGATTTTAAAAGAGGAGGAGATGGAACTGATGTCAGTGAACGGGTCGAGTCGTGAGTTCATGTCTCACTGGTTTCATTCACACCTGTGTGACTCAAACCTTTGACTGAGTACTGAGTAGTTTCTTGTTTTATGCCGAAAGTTTCAAGAGAATTCATACGTAAAATGCGTTAGCTAGAGCAGTTTTTGTAAGTTACGTACATAATGTCGTCCAGATGGCGTAAATATTGCATCCCGGCTAACGGCGTTTAACCGTTACGACAGAAAACAATAGAAACATCCTTTCTGCTGTCGTCACGTCTCCTGAACCGATGGAGGAAAGGTCGTGGGCGGCGAGCACGGCGGCGCCTCTGAACATGTGGGTAATTGCACGCCGAGCGTTCGCCGTAAACGCCGGCCGCTCCTGACGGCGACTCGGCGCTGGAAGCTCGCCGCCGAGTGACGCTCGGCTCAGACGCCATGTTTGTGCTGTCGCATTCAGCCGGGCCGCCATTGTTCCGCCGCGCCAACAAAATGTCAGCCTGTCGCTGCCGAGGACGAACAATGGATCGTCATCCACACGCACACACACACACATCCACACACGCACACACACACACACACACACACACACACACGTCTTCAATCTGTATCCCTCCTTTGTTCCGGTTTTGTCAGCCATTGTAACTCCAGTCTTTTCACCTCCTACGAATTAGGGCGCCGCGTTCAGCCGTCAATTACAGTCTCAAACGGGAACGGGGGAGATAAAGAGGCGAGGGCCGCTTCTTCTTCTTCTTCTTCTTCTTCTTTATCCTTCATCTTCTTCTTTCTTTTTTTCCTTCTTCTTCTTCTTTCTTTTTTTCCTTCTTCTTCTTCTTCTTTCTTTTTATCCTTCTTCTTTTTCTTCTTCTTTCTTTTTTTCCTTCTTCTTCTTCTTATTTCTTTTTATCCTTCTTCTTTTTCTTCTTCTTTCTTTTTTTCCTTCATCTTCTTCTTTCTTTTTTTCCTTTTTCTTCTTCTTCTTTCTTTTTTTCCTTCTTCTTATTCTTCTTTCTTTTTTTCCTTCTTCTTCTTTTTCTTCTTTCTTTTTTTCCTTCTTCTTCTTCTTCTTTCTTTTTTTCCTTCTTCTTTTTCTTCCGTTCATTCGATTCTGTGTTCGTTATTCGGGTTTTCCGGAGCCGTTTTATGGCAGGGAGGTGGTCTCTCTACCTGCTCCCCCCTGAGCCGTGAAGATAAACTCATTCTGTCCTCCGCCGGTGACGAAGAATGAAACCCCGTCTTTGGTTGAGGGCGGCCGAGGGTCAACACTCGATTGTCTTGACTCGTGTCTTTGCCCAGAGTGGATTCTCCTGAAGGGCCCCGCGCTCTCTCACTGAGACAGACGACTCACTCGAAGAGGCAGCCGAGCATCTGTTGTTCGCTTGGCTCTCGGGCCCCCGGACACGCGCTCGCCAGGTGCCTGCATGTATATGAGCGCATAGGGCCCCGACGTACACGCAAAACACTTCAACCCGTCTGTGTTCCGGTTATTAGCGATGCTAATTGCGAGGTGTAATTGTATAACGCAGCTGCGCTGAAGCCCATTATTTTTAATTTTTTAATATTTAATCATAATTCCTCAACCACACAAATTCAAATTCTCACGGTAATCTGTTTCTGTTCACTTATTTTCCTCCCGCACCTTAGCGGGATAGTTATTATTTTGTGTTCTGAGATATGTTAATTAAGATATTTTGAATTAAAAACACACCGTTGCAGCTAATATTTCACACATTGGCATTTTTCCATTTTAACAAAAAATCCAAATAGCAAAGACAAATCAAAGCTGCACTGATGAATAAAATTATATTACCCAGGGATCGACAGGAACCGTTGCCAGGTTGCCATTGGCAACTAATTCGTCACCATTTCTTGGCCAAAGAAATGCTCCTGATTCTTTGCCACTTTTCAACGATCCGCAAACGGCAAAACGTGCACAGCGAGAAAAAAATACATTTATAATATGATGCATGAGTGATATTTAAATATCGCCAGTGCAGTCAGAACCAGAACCGGAGAACGCTGCATCTGAAAAGAGCTGCATGGGCCCGGAGGCATCAATGATGAAGCAAATTCACTTTTTCGGAAACAAAATGTGAAAATTGATTTAACAAACGAAGATAAATTGGAAACCCATCAGAGGAACATCTGCAGTCGTAGACAACATGATTTAAAAAAATAATAAAATGGGTTGAATACACAAATATGCGTTTTAAAAATGTCGGGCTGTGTGCAGGATGTGGTGTGTCGCGCAACTGATGACTTGGGTAGAGAAAAGAAGGGAATAACCTTCTGTTACCCGTTTAATTTCTGTCTCTTCACACCCCCTTCTTCTGTAATGGAGTCTTCCCTCCTCAGGTTAGCCATTATGCATCCTCCGGTTTTCTCAAATCACCTCATTTCATCCAGAGCGAGCGGCCATCATACATTAGGGTGCTCGAGAAATGAAAGGGAGAAGAAAAAAAACGTCATTTGCATGTCTTTCAGTCCGCCTTTCCCCAGACGCGCCCTTCCACTTTCGGAGCAGCAGAAAAAGCCCGGCTTGTTAACAGGAGGATGTGGAGCAGCCCGTCGTTAGAGTACCGGCTCATGTCCAGCAGCCTCAGCCGATCCGATTGATATAGCGTCCTCTCCTGAGGAGCCTGGGTCAAACACCACTTGTTATTTCATATATTCAGCACCTGAAGGGTTATTTGGAAGTTTTTCCTGGTCCGATGTGAGGTTTTGGGGCAGGGATGTCTATGTGTACAGATTGTAAAGCACTCCGAGACAAATTTGTAATTTGTGAAATTGGGCTATACAAATAAACTGAATTGAATTGAATTGAACTTGTAAATTATTCAGTTTTTTTAAATTTAAACCTACGTTGAGGACCGGTTGGGCGGAGACGTCAGAGGAACGGCAGTAAACCGACACTGGATCTACTTTTCTTCCGCATTCTCTGGCGTCCCGGTTGTTGTTTGAATGGTTCCCGAACCATCTGGCGCACACAGTTTGCGAAGCTCTCTTGTTCCGATGCTTTGTTTGCCTCCCCCTTTTCCTCGGCCCTTCAATACTTTGTTCCGTTCCCACCCTCCCCCGTGTCTCCGGGTCCTTCCCCTCCTCCATTTCCATCTGCAGAGCTGTTTTGCGGAATTTCTCCATCCTGATTTTCGCTCTCCAAAGCTCCCTTTCTCATTATTCCTCCTCTCCTTTTCCCACTCGTGCTTTATTTTCTCTCCTAGCAGGTGTTCCTCCTTCTTTCTTGCCTCTTCATGCAGTGGAATAAAGAAGGATGGATGGTTGACATCTCGGGTATCGGCCTCCCGGATGCACTACACAGTTGCTCCCTGCAACATGTGATGCTTCCCAGTGGCGTTGAAGGGGGTCAGTCCTAATCCCGGGTTCTTTGTGCCAGCACGGATGTGGGAGGCAACGGTGGCATCACACGGCGGTTGTCTCTCGCTGTGTGATTACTCAGTGTCAAGTGGGCGGCGGAAAAACAGGTGACCCGTTTATCTGCAGGGGCGCGTTTTTCGCGACGAAGGCTTTTTTCGATGAGTCATCATTTGTGCGACTGTTTCTCTCTCTCTCGTCTCTTAACCCTTGTGTTGCCTTAGGGTCATTTTGACCCGAATGAATATTACACCCTCCCCCCGCCTTAGGATTAATTTGACCCCATTCAATGTTTAATGTCGGTGTTCTTTCGGTAGTCAACAAACAAACATAAAGTGCCTCACACTTAAACTTGGAAAACAATATTAATTCTAATAATTTTCTGGAGGTTTTAATTGCTGGCGTCAAATTGAACCCAAAGGGTAAAATATGTTAGTAAATATAAAGGTAACAGGAGGGTGAAACATTGAATCGGGTCAAAATGACCCAAAGGCGGGGGGAGGGTGTAATATTGATTCGGGTCAAAATGACCCTAAGGCAACACAAGGGTTAAACCTCCGGGAGAGGCCGGTCTTGATTTGATCTTTTTGATTGATAATAATGAAGGGGAGAAAAAAAACGGGCAAAAAGCGGCCTGTTGTTCTCCCACGCCGGTAGACTGTCCGCAGCGTCCTATTGGCTAATCAGGAATATTCAGGAAAAGAGAGAAAGAAAAAGAGTGCTTGATTACGAGAGGCGCCTCCATTATTGAGGCTCTTCGAGTGCCAGGTCACGTCTCAAGTGTGTTAATATAAATCTTAAATATTGAAGAGACTGATGTGTCCTTCAGGTTCCTGCCCGTTCAGAATAAAAACACAAAGCAGCTGCAATATGAGTCGGATAAGAAATATAATGTCTGCTCCTCAAAGTTTAGGCAACGCAACATTCAGACTTGTTATCGTGTTGTCACAATGAGAGAGCGGGATGAGACCGTCCTGGGAGAAGGAGAGATGGAGCAGACGAGCGCCAACCCGAGGTCAGGATGACGTGCTTCGCTTGGGAGGGAGAGCTTTTTTGGGGGGGGGGGGGGGTCAACCAGCGTGTCGAGAGAGAACTCCCGGTGTGATTGCAACCGCAGCGAGCTTTTATTTTACTTGTGATCAGCGAATAAAATGTAGAAAAAGGAGAGAACGAGACGAGGCCGTCGGCTGTATTATTAGGCGTCTGATTAGGCGTCTGATGCTTTCATGAGTGGCGGATGACAAAAAATAGATAAAAAAGGATCCCCGATTGGATCCGTTCCCCCCCCCCGCCGCCGCCGCCTTTGTGCCGTGCTAAGGTTAAGGTGTCTGGCTCAAGGGCGATGCGGCAGGTACGGCCCCGCCGGGAGCCCGCGTTTTAATGCTCACGGAGTCAGCAAGGGGTGGACGGCGTGCTCGGACTACGCCGTCACTTTAAGTGATTTACGTACGGCGGCGGCGGCGGAGCAGCAAGTGTGTGAGGAGGATTCTCAGCGTCAGCACATGGAGGCTACACACACCGCCTCACACTGACCCCGGTGAGGGGGGGGGGGGGAGCATCTACAATGTCAACATCATATTTAGGGGAAAAATAATCTGTAAAAAGTTGTTGTTTGGAGCACAGTAATGCAATTTAAATCAATATGACTGCACTAAGTAGAGAAGTGCACTCTTAACAGCCAGTTAAGAGGAGCGAGGGGTCAGCAGTCAATGGCGGTATAAAATAAATAAATGGCGGTTTTAAAAACACATTAATTACTTTAACCACGAGTGCTTGAGCATTAAAAACATGGAGCTGATACGACCGGCAGGATGCCAGATTATCCGTGGACAGACAAACACAGAGGACAAAACACATCGTTATTCATGGCGATCATGTGACCAACCTCGGGCCATGTGTCCCTGGGATGAACCGAGTCCGCCAAAGATTTAAAGGTTTTGTTTCTATTGAATTAGTGTCATGATCTGGAGTTTGTGTCTCGTTTTGTGTCTTGTTTGGAAGTCCTTGTGTCGTCTGTCTCCCTGTGGTTGTCTGCTCTGGCCCTGATTGTTTCCTTCTGTGTGATTGCTGGCCCCGCCCTCATTGTGTCCACCTGTGTCTCGTTCCCCGTTGTCCAATCACCTCCGCCTGCCTGTGTAGTAAACCCTGCTGGTCTCATTCCCAGTGTGGCGTCGTCCTGTTAGTAGTTTGAAATTAAAGATTGTTTTTTGCAGTTATGTCGGCATTTGGGTCCTCTCTCGCTGCGACATCCGTGACACCCCCTGACAATTATTGCCTTCATTGAATTGACCCTGAATAGTAATCCGAGCCTTCGACAGCTCAGATTTGAAACTTTTTTTCCCCTCCATGTTTGGCCACTCGGGGACATTTTAAATGGTTATGACATTGAGACATTCGGCGTTTCTCAATATGTGTACTTGTGCGTACTTTCCTCTACTTGTGTCCTCGTGAAACGTCATCAGTCTCAGCCCGAGTACATGTTCCAATTCAAAGTTCGCTTCTCGCAAAGCACGGTCAAAACGCCCGGATGTGACTTGATCCTCCCACTTTCCGGAGGATGCATCAGAGGAGACTTGTGCGTACTCTGGCCAGCATATATCCCAGAATGCATTTCACACCAGCAACCGGAAACAATAGCGGAGGAGAAAATAAACTGACAGTTGACTTTTTATAAATACTACTGTTGTTGAGTCACGGAACGTAATTTTAGGATGTTTTGTTTATTTGACTGTAAAAAATAATTTACAGTGAATAATTAGAGTAAACCCAGGAGCAAGAACAGCTGATGTGGTGACGTCATCAAGTCAGCTGCTGTTCCAATCGCAGAAAGACCGTCCTCCTGTCCTCCCGTCGTCTGTACTCGTGTACTTTGAGTTCAGAAACGCCGATTGACTTTATGGCAATTGTGTTAGCAAAACAGCTGGCGCCTCACACACCCAGCAGATGGACCTTTTTGGTGTCCACCAACTCATCGGGGACAATCGTTCTCTTTATCCGTTAAATGCGTCTCCGTGTTCACCGTCTCGCCTCTCACGGCGTCAGTCGGCTGTTTGATGCTCCGTCGCGTGCAGTAGATATTTATAGCTTCTTCACCGAGCTCGGGGGGGAACCAGAGAGTCGGATGTTTAAGTCTTCTCCGTCTATGTCACTACAAATGCCCCCTTTCAAATTACACGTCGTCATTTTCATTATTCATCTCGAGAAAAATTGATTTTTGTGGCTTTGAGGGCAAAACGAGCTCTTTTGTGGACTCAGCGTTTTCTCATTCAACGCTCGTGCAGGCTGACTAATTTCCCCGCCGACAATACCCGACATGTCTCGTGGCTCTGCGCTCGCAGAACATCGTGTCTATTGAGTAAAAATGAGGGAAATTATGCTCCCCGTCTTTTCTTTTTTTCTTTTTGCTGCCTGGAGATCACAGTTACTATGCTGTTGCTATCATTACCTGTATTGGGCTCTCCTCCCACACACACACACCGAACGCAACAAGTTCACTCCTGTCCTCTCGGAGTTGTTCAAATGCATCGTGGGAACTCGACGGAAAAGCCAAACCACGATTAAACAAGGCGGTTTGAGTGAGAGTGGGCGCGCCGAAATGTAGCGCAAACATCGCAAACCACAGGAAGCATCGCAGACCGAGGTATTACCTCTGAGGTAACGCAAATATTCTAGATTTTTACATCCTTCTTCAAATTGTCAAATGCACCTTCATGTCAAGAAGAAAAGATCTGTCTCTCACTGCAACGTCAGCATATTTATGAATACTGGATATCTGGAGCATCTCCAGGCTGCTTGATGACACTGCAGATTCAGGTGCTGCGCCGTCTTGCCCTGCAAGATGCCAGTTGCTTGTAAATAATGTTTATGGAGCTGCATTTAACGCCAATAACGTGCGTTTCTCAACTTGAGTGATGTTCAACAGCTTGAGGAACGTCTCAAAATCTCCTATCAACTCATTTGTGTAATTCTCGACGCGTTATTCCGACTTGATGTGAGACGTTGTTGTCGTCGCCTCGTGGCGGCTCTCAACATGGACACAATAGCGCACAGGTGCGGTTTTGTTTCCCCCGAAAAGGGAAAATAAAACTTTGCAATCAATCTCGAAGAGGGCCATACTTCTTACACAGACACACACGATCACACACTCGCACACACTTGAACGAGTACTAATAGCTCGCATCCACCGGCGGAACCAATTGTTTGTTGGATTGATTTCTTATTTAATTTCCAGACAATCAAATTAGTTTAAAATTGAAATCTCAGAGCCATTCAAGGGGAATTAAAGTGTTTCCAGCGGTTATCAGTGGAGGAAAATGTAATTGTCTTTTCATGGTGATTGTTTACGTCGCCGAGAGAAAAGCGTTGCTCTTCCATCGAGGTTCATCAGCTATACGAAGCTCGCCATGAGGCGTAACCACGGCGTTAATGTCAGAGACAACACACGTGTGTAATACTCAGCGTCAGAAATACACCAGGGCAAAACTGCCCCTAAGAAATATAATTTTGCCCCTGATATCACGAGGTGAGGGGCAAAAAATGCCCCCGTAATGTCCTCTAATAATTCTGACAATTTAATAGCCTTTTGTTTTTGTTCTTTGTTGTGTGTGTCCTATCTGTTTGCCTGTACTGTACACACACAAAAATCAATAAATATAATTTTAAATTACAAAAAAAGAAAAAGAAGTTATTATTGTTCAAAGTTGTTTAAAAAATGTAAGAACAAGAAATAACAACAAAGAAGTAAGAATAACATTGAATAGGATTATGTTTTCTGTTTGTTTGTGTAATAGTGTTATTATTGCTCATACACTGTAAGCCTAAATAAGTATATTTATTATTTTCGAAAAGTGCCCCCAATTTCTTTTAAAATGTCCCTGGATTTCAGTCACTGGGGGCAAAAATTGCCCCCTACATTTTTTTTTACATTTCCTACCCTGATAATACTGCACCTTGTGGAAGCTGCGAGCCACTCCCGTTAAATTATTACTGTGTGAAAACGGATAATGATGCCATCAGTACCGACGGTGCCTTCGGGGACAGTACGCGTCCGTGATTCGGATTAAATGGAAATTGAGGGGGGAAAAAACAAAGAAAATGTCTTTCTCACCAGTTTGCTTATGAGTTTTTTTTTTAATTGTTTTGTAAAAGTGCTTTCAGCTGTAAAATATTGCAATCACATTTAATACAGATGGTTAAACCACAAAATACATTCTCAAATTTAGCAGTAAGTGATTTTTCCAGGCGGGCTTTTGTTTCTTCTTCTTTTTTTTTGCGCCCTCGCTTCAAAACAAACCCGGACGAGTTTGTTTCCCAGACTACTTTAGTATCGACGGCATTGTGAGAAGAGAAAGTTGAAATGGCCACTGAGAAATCATGGATGTAGCCATCAAGTGGAAGTTAAAGATACTTTTTACAAGAGCGACGTGGCGATGTGCTCATGCAATAATAATAATAATTTCGGAGCTAATACAATTAGCTCGCATAATAATAATAAATCTTGTTTTATGAATTTGTCTTTGTAATATGAGGATTCAAAAACATGACAGTAACTCTAAAATTACTTATGGGTGACAATGTTATTAAAGTACTATTTACTGTATATGGTTTGATAACAAAGATGGGTGATTGTAAAACCTTAAAGGCTTTAAAATCCTATTAAACGGCCTGTGTCAAAATAAATTGAATTAATAATAATAGTGATAATAACAATGTAATATTTCATTCTACACAGCTCGATCAAGAAGGAAATATCTGTTCATTCCTGTTACGAACCTTCTCTCTCTCTCTCTCTAGCTTGTTTCTTCAAATTTAAATGTCCGTGGCAGTCGACAGACATTGTAATTTATTCCCACGAGATTATCCATCATTCAAAACATCGAACAACTAGAATGGGCACTCGGTAGAGCGCATACCTTCGCATATCACAAGATTGGGCATTGAATTATGAACATTTTGGCATCAGTTGCATGCCAATTGGATACAAATTGACTGTGCTATGGTAAAAAGAAGATTTTGACCTTTCCATGACCTTGACCTTTGACCCGATTGATCCCAAAATCTAATCAAATGGCCCCCGGATAATAACCAATCATCCCACCATATTTCATGCGATTCAGTTTAAAACTTTTTTTGTAATGCGAATAACACGCATACAAATAAATAAATAAATACATGGCGATCAAAACATAAACTTCCGCATTTTTCAATGCTAAGGTAATAATAGCTTTCTGACATTGTGATGAATAATGTCCGATTTTGACCAAAGGGAGACTTGCAGTAGCACCTTCTCACCACCGAGCTGCTCGACAAGTAGTAACCTGATGTATAATGAACTTGAATGGATAATAGAAATAAGATCCCGCTGCTACACATTCACGAAAGGGGGGATGAGACATGTCGGGTGTTTCTGGCGCCCCCGGGAGGTCGTGGTTATTCACACGGCAACTCGACGGAGAGAGAGAGAGAAAGAGGCCGACGGAGAAAACGCTGAGTGGGGAACTTTGCGACCCTTTTTCCTTATTGCGAGCCCCGCTTCCCCCTCCGGCTGCATCACTGCCCGGCTGTCGAGTCATCACATTTCGTCGGAAAATGAGATTCGCCGTGCCACTAAGACTGATGATCCCCTCTAACCTCGGCCACTGGAGCGCCGCGCGTCGAAATAGCAACCGGGCCCTTTTGTCCCCGCTCTTTGAAGGCCTCTTATATCTCGTGTTTAAGTGCTGTTGACTCTGAACGCGCCCCGGGTTTGAGGCTGGGATCGGGCCGCCGCGTCAGCCGAGCGACGTGAGGTGGAACGTTTTCCTTCAAGTATCCTCCGAGTGCACTAATAAAAGCATATCCCAAGGGCAAATTGGATAGCGGCGTGGTAATAGACTAACTTTCTTCACTTGAGTGGTACATCAAGAGCCTGTCCTTGAATCAGGACCGCCTCATGTCCGGCTACGTAGCGTGGAGAATTTACAAGTTGCTGCACATCTCAATGTGAACGCTTGGGTGGAGTAAGCAGGTTAAACTTATACCGTGGGACTGGGACGCCGAGCCGAGTATTAAACGATGTCGTGGGGACGTTATTCGTTTAGGTTACAGCTGATGTCGTTGTTATTTCGTCTGCGTGCAGATTGAGAAAGCCCACCGAGGCTAATTTGTGATTTGGGGCAGCACAAAATCAAATTGAATTGAAATAAATTGAATTTTGAAGTCTGCGCTGCATCCTGTAATATGCCAATCGAGGGACATTCGAGACATTATTTTATTACATAAATGACATTTCTTTCATGTATCCTTAACCAACGGCGAGACGACTGCAGCCACGGCCATGAGTCAAGGCTGGTGGAGAAGAGGGAGGTGGTGGCAAACAGGGCCGTGGCTCCACCTCTAAGCTGTGTCCACATGTGTGAATCCACACTTTACACTCGAATGGGATTCGCCTGATCGGGGAGGGTCGGCGAGCGTTTGTTAAACGGCAGAAAAACACATTTAATTTCCCTTCACAATAAAAGCCCCTCGTTGTCTTTGCTGATTCCTCTTCCCCTCCGGAGTATAAGTAGACTTGATCTTTAATAGCTAATTGAGTTATGGACACATGTTCCTGTAAATTCATCACAATAACACTTGTTTTATTAGGAAAGCTTTTATTTTGAAGCGACAAAGTCAGGACTTTTTGGGGTCCAGCCCCGGTTTTCCTTCCCTCTTCCCTTCTGCTGTCTTCGTGTGGATGAAAGATGAAGGACACCTCCGCTGATCTCAACCCCCGGCGAGCCAGGCCACCTCCGTGCTGACCGGGTCCGGCGAGTGTGTCCGCGTCATCGGATGACAGCTGTCGCGTCGAGAAGACAAGTGTAACCACGGCGACCGGAAGCAGTGAGTCATGCGGTAGCCACGCACACCTGTATTCAGACAGGTGTGCAGGAGACTCCGGGTTTGAAGAAAACAATCAGCTCCCCGCGCGCCACCGAAGGTCATTGAACGGTTTGTTCAGGTTGTTAGGTTGTAACAGTTTATTTTGATAACATCTGCAGAGGTCTTATGTTTTAAATTAATACATATAGAAAGATATTATAATCGAAAATATTAGGGAGGATATTGATATTGTTATTAATGTATTATGAAGCATAGGGGTAATGTTTACTCTATGCAAATGTAAATGGCAAGAATTAATGTATATTGCATGAGAGTGACTGTATGTTAGTATTATAGATTAACGAGGCCGGTTGAATTCCGTGAAGTGACTTACAATAACAAGAGTCTTTTATTGTGAAAGTGACTTTAATGCGGACAATAACAAGACGGGACTCTTATTGTGAAAATACTTGTTTAGCGACTTGACCGGAAGTGACGTTTTGACCGGGGCCAGTGAGATTGAGTATGAAACTCCGTGGATGAGAGAAATCGGGTCTCTTCTACAGGTAGAAGGCGCCGGGAGCCGAGGAAGAGCGCCTTGAATGTTTGTACTTCCTGCCATTAAATGTTGATAACTTAATTCACGCGCGTCCGGAAGCCTGTTTCGCGTCATCTGCAAAGTGCCCAGTTTCAGAACTACTTTATAAGGTCGACCTTCGTCGTGCGTTTCACACGGATGACTATATGAAGGCCGCTCGCTCAAGTCACCGAGGCGGTGGGCTCGCCACTTTTTTTGTGCACATTTGCTGAGATTTACAGCATAAAATCCGGTTTATGAATATGTTGTTTTCTTAATGCATTTAAGACACTGTTTTTTTTAAAAATTCTAATAAGATTACTATAGCATGTCATCAATCTGCTATTCTCTTTGCTATTTGCTGTCTGCGCCAACTGAAACGCCCACGTCCTCGTGCATCCGAGAAAATATCAGCAAAATAACAACAGAATATGAAATAGTTACGGACTCATTCTGCTGCATCAAGAACCGATTAATCCCAAAGTCAGAGGCTATCGGAGGTCTTCTTCAGCTTCTTCATGAAGAGGGAGAATATCCAGCAGTAAGGTTTACGCAGGTAAACGGAGCCGGTTGGTTTATTCATGATTTTTTTATTTTTTTAAACAGAGGGGGGGTGGCGAGTTTCTCAGGGAGAGAGAGAGAGATGCGTAGAGGAAGAGAGTATGGCGGCTAGAATACAGGGAGAGAAACGCGAGAGAGTGTAACAATCTCAGAGACACTCAGACAAGGGGGGGGGGGGGGTATTCTCTTGGAACACAATGCCGGATGGCGTGCTCCAACTCAATAAATTATCACGGGGGCTATTTTTAAGCTGAAGTGTAAATGCAGTAATCCTTAGAGCAGGAGCTGCAGAGAGCCAACACACAGAAGCCACATCAGGGAATACAGCTCTGCCTTTATCTTCCTCCACCGCCCGCCCCAGTCTCTCTCTCTCTCACATACACACACATCCTCCACTCCCAGCACCTCCATCTTTTCTCGCCTTCTCCGTCTCCCTCTTTTTCTTTTCTCCCCTGCCTTTTTAGATGGTAAAAGCCTCCTTTCTGTGTCGGGGTTATTTTGCTTCTCACTGAGCCCTCTGAGGGGACTCCACCGGGTTCTCTTGGGGGGGGGAAGAACAACAACAGACTTTTTGAACGAGACGGGGAGGGGTAACATGTAAGTGGCACGCAAAAGAAGCAGCAGTCAGAGGATATTAGGCCACAGTGGGTCAAGATGAAACTCAGACACATCTTTCTTGGGTTGTCATAGTGTTGCGGTTCATTTTCCCGTCATGCTCCGCTGCCTTGTGGGAGAATGTCGTCAGGCCCGGGGGGAAAGTTCCTCTGGAGAAGTCATAGTTCCTTCTCGGCTGTTTTGGTTATGGGGGAGGAGAGGAGAGGTTTAATAGCACGTAATGGGATGTCGTTAATCACCGGAGGTTTCACAAGGTTAATGACGACGTAGCCGAGCTCTCCACCGTGTCCCATTCCTCAGGTATTTATCAGTGTCAGCAGCCACCTGAGAGCCGGGGCCAGTTCATAGTGTCCTCCCTCGCCGGGCCCACTTGTCTCCACCTCTGTATCGCCCCGCCCCCCCCCCCCCTCTCTCTCTCTCTCTTTTACTGGATGTGTAATACGCTGACAAAAAAAAAAGAGCCAGATTTGTGAATATGGACACAACCTTCCGGTGGTGGTTTGTAACGCTGAATACAACACTGCAAATAAAGATCATTTTGTTCGCACTTAATCCAGTGGGTTTTTCAAAGTGGGGTCCCGGGGGCTCCGCGGAGCGGGGGGGTCCTTGGCACTCTTTCAGGTGGTCGGGCAACAATAAAAACAAGCATAATGGGGGGGGGGGGGGCTAGTGACTATTTTTTTGCTCCGTCCCGATGCGCGCTGACCGGCGTCGGAGCTCTGCAGCGTTCGCGATCGACCTATCGATCGGCATATTGAGCACTCCTGCATTCAAGCATTAAATAGCCGAGAGTTTTTTTCTGCGTGAGGAATACGATGTGTGGCGGGAGTGCGTGAGTTGTGACCCCAGCCCTGCTACTTAAATTGAGAAAAAATGCCGGCTGGTTTGAGTTTGTTTGTATTGAGAACAGCGACGGGAGACCAACGTGTGTTGTGTGCCAGCAAATCAAGTGAAGCTAGCAAAGCTAAATTAACATCTGACCACGACTCGCCCGGATATCAGGGCCAAGCTAAGTGTTTTTAACATGATTCACATTGAAATGTGTTTCTATGCATCACTGTTAAACAGGTCTGATTCATTTAGGTTTAAACACAAACGGTAGTTAGGGAATGCTTAATCTGTGTTTTCCGATTATTTGTTCGTTTGTTTGTATTTTTTTATTCAGTCAATCAAATCAAATACAATACAATATTTTCCTATAAAAAATAATAAATACAAAAGAGAGACTGAAAAGGTATAGGTAGAAGCAAAAAAATGCTTATAAATTCCTATCCTAAATTGAAATCAAAATAAATCAGAAAATTAATATAAAATAAAGAAAAAATAAAACAACAAAAAAACAACAATAAACAAGATAAAAAACAATTATGAGGAGGTCCTTGAATAATGTACCTCTTCCCTGGCCCCAAAAAGTACAAGAACCCATGGATTCATGTGCCATGTTACAGTCTTGATGAATTCACACAAACTGTGAAAAATGTTTCCCGGACTCTAACTAGACGCCTTTAACGTGTCTTCAGTTGCCCGACAAAACAAAACCCAAAGATAATAAGTTTCCAACGACAAAAGAAAACAGAGGAAAGTGGCTAATCCTATCTGGAGGCAAAAACAGACGGAGAACTCAGCATCTCAGGTCCGTAGGTATGTCAGCCACATCTCACGGCCGGCAAATGAAGTTTACTCGGTGGGCGTGAAGAAGGTTGAGCGAGATGTGGCCGAAGGCTCCAGAAGAAATGTACAGTTTGCAATCTGTCAGTGCAGTGTGCTAACAGATGTTGTTAAATTACAGCATACTACTTCCAAGGTCAATCTAATGAGGCGTTTGCACAACTTTGTTTCTGTGTAATACCTGATAAATCAACAGTGCTATAGTTGCCATGGAGAAGCCTACAATGCCCTGAAACAACTGCAGATGTAAAAGGGACCGGAGTATATTTCCATTTCTCTCAGCTCATATATCTCATATCGGCCAAAGCTAACAAACCAAGCACAAGCAACGATGGAGGACCAATCAATTAAAGGAAAAGCAACTTTTTTCACGTTCTTGCCAATAATTTGTTCACAAGTGGCTCAATAACTCTCGAAAATATATGCACTAAATATTAATATGTTATGAGCGGCCTGCTAGCTTAACTTAGCGCAGTGGGAATACAGGGAACGGAACCAGGACTTCATTGGACGGTGCCAGCGGAACCGCCTCCAGACCAACTCTGGGGAAACCAAAGAGCTGGTGGGGGACCTGCTCCGGTGTAAACACCCTCATGTGAACATCCAGGGAATGGACATTGGGAATGTAATATCTGATAAATACCTTTACTGGACTGACCCACACCGGCACTTTATAAACAGGGACATAGCCGACTCTCTGCTGAGGAGACTCGGGTCTTCTTTGACTCCGTGGTGGCATCAGCCGTCTTCTGGAGCAGCAGCATCTCCACAGCTGACAGGAAGAGACAAGCTGGTGAAGGAGGCCAGCGGTGTGCCGGGGTGTCCACTGGATACGCTGGAGGTGGTGGGAGACGGGAGGATGGACAACACCTCCTCCCACCCCATGAGGACACTCCTTCAGCTCCTTCAGCCACCGGCTATACAAGTTATTCTGTCTCTATATATGTTATTGTGGATTCTTGACTTTTTTTATGACGTTTTTTTTTTTACTGTCTATTATTTCGACCACTTTTTTTTTAACTATGTCTCTTGCTCTTTCCTGCTGTAATCCTGTAAATGTCCCCACTGCCGGGACTAATAAAGGAATACCTGATCTTATCTTATCTAAAGACTTGAAACAGCGAGCTCAGCCCTGTCTCAGGGCAACACATCTATACCAGCTGCCCTTTAAAGGTCATCATTAACATCCTGTATGTCTTTTTTAATCCCTACAAAAAACCCAGATGTAAGACAGCCACTTCCCAGAGCAGTATTGATCGTCTACCTTTCCCAAAATGTTGACCTATTCCTTTCGTTTTCAGTTCAGGATTAGTATCTCTAAGGCAACAAAAACAGACTGGTCAGCATTAACCCATTATAGGCCGTGGAATATAAAATGCCTAATCCTTGTGATTCATCGCGATGGAATCGATGTGTTCATACCAGCAACCGCCAAAGCCTTCGGGCTCGGTACACCAGTCAGCGGAGAGCGAAGGCTTCCCTTTTTAACGCCATGAATCATCGCACAGCGGCGCTCTCTCCCGCCTCGGCGCCCGCCGCGAAACACGGATCCGTGCAGACGTCGCCACGCATGCTCTGAAATAAATGAGGGGCTTGTTTTCGCTGTTGCACTCTTTTTTTTCTTTTTTTCGCTCCTCCGCATCGGCGTCTTCGAGCCCTGAAGGCTGTGACAGCTCCGAGTCAGGAGAGATATCCTGCATGACAGAGCAGCACAGGAATGGTACTGAGCTGAAGCATGGTGTGTGTGTGTGTGTGTGTGTGTGTGTGTGTGTGTGTGTGTGTGTGTGTGTGTGTGTGTGTGTGTGTGTGTGTGTGTGTGTGTGTGTGTGTGTGTGTGTGTGTGTGTGTGTGTGTGTGTGTGTGTGTGTGTGTGTGCGTGTGTGTTGGCAGCAAACAAATCCAACTCGACAGGCAACTGGAATACCAAAATACGAGCACTTTGAGAACTACCAGTCTGTCTGTCTGTATCTGTGTCTGTATCTGTGTCTGTCTGTATCTGCGTCTGTCTGTCTGTATCTGTGTCTGTCTGTATCTGTGTCTGTATCTGCGTCTTTCTGTCTGTGTCTGTCTGTGTCTGTATCTGTGTCTGTCTATCTGTCTGTATCTGTGTCTATCTGTCTGTATCTGTGTCTGTCTGTGTCTGTCTGTCTGTCTGTCTGTATCTGTCTGTATCTGCGTCTGTATCTGTCTGTGTCTGTATCTGTCTGTCTGTATATGTGTCTGTCTATCTGTCTGTATCTGTGTCTATCTGTCTGTATCTGTGTCTGTCTGTCTGTATCTGCGTCTGTCTGTCTGTGTCTGTATCTGTCTGTATATGTGTCTGTCTATCTGTGTATCTGTGTCTATCTGTCTGTACCTGCGTCTGTCTGTCTGTATCTGTCTGTCTGTATCTGTGTCTGTCTGTATGTCTGTCTGTATCTGTCTGTCTGTATATGTGTCTGTCTATCTGTCTGTATCTGCGTCTGTCTGTCTGTATCTGTGTCTGTATCTGTGTCTGCCTGTGTCTGTCTGTCTGTATCTGCGTCTGTCTGTATCTGTGTCTGTCTGTATCTGCGTCTGTCTGTATCTGTGTATGTCTGTGTCTGTGTCTATCTGTCTGTCTCTGTGTCTGTCTGTGTCTGTATCTGTGTCTGTCTGTATGTCTGTCTGTATCTGTCTGTATATGTGTCTGTCTATCTGTCTGTATCTGCGTCTGTCTGTGTCTGTCTGTCTGTATCTGCGTCTGTCTGTCTGTATCTGCGTCTGTCTGTATCTGTGTATGTCTGTCTGTATCTGCGTCTGTCTGTATCTGTGTCTGTCTGTCTGTATCTGTGTCTATCTGTCTGTCTCTGTGTCTGTATCTGTGTCTGTCTATCTGTCTGTGTCTGTCTGTATCTGTGTCTGTCCGTATCTGTGTCTGTCTGTCTCTTTGTCTATCTGTCTGTATCTGTGTCTGTCTGTCTCTTTGTCTGTCTGTATCTGTGTCTGTCTGTATCTGTGTCTGTCTCTTTGTCTGTCTCTGTCTGTATCTGTGTCTGTCTGTCTGTCTCTTTGTCTGTCTGTCTGTATATGTGTCTGTCTATCTGTCTGTGTCTATCTGTCTGTATCTGTGTCTGTCTCTGTCTGTCTCTGTCTGTATCTGTGTCTGTCTGTATGTCTGTCTGTATCTGTCTGTCTGTATATGTGTCTGTCTATCTGTCTGTATCTGCGTCTGTCTGTGTCTGTCTGTGTCTGTCTGTCTGTATCTGCGTCTGTCTGTGTCTGTCTGTCTGTCTGTATCTGCGTCTGTCTGTATCTGTGTCTGTCTGTCTGTATCTGCGTCTGTCTGTATCTGTGTCTGTCTGTCTGTCTGTGTCTGTCTGTCTGTGTCTGTGTCTGTCTGTCTGTATCTGCATCTGTCTGTATCTGTCTGTCTGTATCTGTGTCTGTCTGTATCTGTCTGTGTCTGTATGTATATGTGTCTATCTGTCTGTCTCTGTGTCTGTCTGTGTCTGTCTATCTGTCTGTGTCTGTCTCTTTGTCTGTCTGTATCTGTGTCTGTCTGTATGTCTGTCTGTATCTGTCTGTCTGTGTCTGTATGTATATGTGTCTATCTGTCTGTCTCTGTGTCTGTCTGTGTCTGTCTATCTGTCTGTGTCTGTCTGTATCTGTGTCTGTCTCTTTGTCTGTCTGTATCTGTGTCTGTCTGTATCTGTCTCTGTCTGTGTCTGTCTGTTCTCTGTCTGTCTTTCTGTCCATCCGTCTGTCTCTCTGTCTGTCTCTCTGTCTGTCTGTCTATCTGTATGAAATAGAGTTGTCTCACTGGGTTCCTGCTGATGAGGATCGCTGCTTAAAGGATAAAAATATGAACATAAACATCTCCATTATGGTTTCCTCTTTAGGGCGGATAATTAGACTCAAGCTATTTCAAACAAAATATGCTCATACAACATAAACTATAAAAAAACTATGAATAAACTATTGAGGAAACTGATTATTCTGTGTTAATCCAACACGCGAAGGTCTCCAATCCACACTGGTTCTTATTATCAGCAAATCCCCAAACCTATAATGTGTTGGCCCCTCCCACAATACTTTCCAACCTCATGACCTCGTCTTTTGCGATCAGGGGCCGATTTCCTTCTGAGGAAGAAGACGTACATCTTTAGGTCAAAGGTGCCTTTTCATTTGAGCACAAGTGACTCAAACAGTGTCGGGATCTGGAGTTTCTGTGTCTCGTGTCCTGTGTTTTATTTTGAAATCTCCTTCTCTCACGTCCTGTTTCCCTGCACTTCCTGTCTCTGTGATTGTTTCCACCTTTGTCCAATCACCTGCGCCTTCCCTGTGTATTTCCTCTCTCTCTCTCTCTCTATTGGGGGGGGGTCAGACATCAGTGACTCTTCTGTAGTCAAAGGAAAAAACTGTACAAGCCTGAAAAGTTACAAGTTTTTTTAAAGATCCCGAAAAACCAAACGAAAATCATCGTGATGGATTACTTGGCTGATCTGGTTTTGTTTATTCGGTGTATCAGACACCGAGAACGCGAGACGGAGGAGGCCGGAGTGACTGAGGCAGAGATGTGTCGATTAAGAAAGCCGTCGCTTATAATAAGAGGCGAGATGGACGAGTGGAAGCCCTAATGTGTGTTTATTATTCATTTATTGGTTTCTGTTTTTTAAACCTCTCTTGTGAATGAATCATTGCTGATTGTGTTTGTTCCGTCTTTGAAGAGGAGTTGGAGTATGAACAGTCTTGTATTTATTTTAATTTTAAAACAAAGCATGTGATTTTTTAACTCGCTCTCGCTCTCTCTCTCTCTCTGGCTACAACAGCTGTGACAGAACAAACCAACACTGGGGAATGAGACCACCAGGGCTTAAACAGACAGGGAAGGCGCAGGTGATTGGACACAGGAGGAAACAATCAGGGACAGGAAGTGCAGGGAAACAGAGGACACGAGCGACGGGGACTTCAAAATAAAACAGACACAAAAACTCCAGATCCTGACACAACAGGAGCAGGTCAGGCATTTGTTTGACTATTCACATCCACAGGATACAGAATGTTTAGTGAGTGTAGTGGCCATGTCTCCAATAAATCAAATGCAACTATAAATCAAATGGCCACTGATGCACCGTGGGGGGTTTTGGAGTTCACGCAGCCAAAAGAAAGTAATGTCCATTTCCTTATTCCATTATTCTTATAATAAAACAAAATGTTGACACTGTCTCTCGTGTGCTGGTAAAAACCAGAGGCCACCCTGGTGCATGCTGGTCCTGAAGCTACCCACGCCTCCATATAACCGCAGGTGCCCAGTGTTATCCAATCAGTGAACCAATCCTAAAACTGCATATATTTAAACTACAATCACAATGAACTAAACTAAAATCATAAGAAAAAAGCTCTTCTAACATATCAAAGTATAACCTAAAGAGGCAATGATTAAACTATATTACTTTACAATAGAACTAAATACAAATGTCAAAATAAATAGCTCCAACTGTGAGTATCTGTGGGATTGACTAAGCATCGAGTGCAAGTGGTCCAGAAGAACCGGGCCTTCCAGGTGTGGGCTGAACAAGCAGAACCTGTACCTGAAGGTTTCCAGCAGACAACCTGTCGGGGATCCATCCCCCTGCTGGTAAAGCCTGGGACCAGCACTGGGACCGGCACTGGGACCAGCACTGGGACCGGCACTGGGACCAGCCTGGGACCGGCACTGGGTATATACGAAAAAGGAGTGGAGGGATTCTGATGATCCAAACTACTCGTCTGCTCATCTATTAATTTTGGAAAATGACATTCATTATTCGTACCGGTGGCGCACGAGACTGCCGGCAACAGGAGCGCTGTGTGTGTGTGTGTGTGTGTGTGTGTGTGCACGGTGTGCGTCCAAGCATTCATGTATGAACGTATGGGTGTGCGACTGAATCCGTGTGTGAATTACGAAGTGGAAGAAGTGCATTAATAATAGATCAGCTCTCCCTTTGTTTGGGACGTGATGAGTGGGCCTTGTAATTGGTTAGTTTAATAACTGGAGACAAACCGAGTGTCCTCTGCCTCTCATTTTCACACACACACACTCTCTCTCTTTATCTCTTTCTCTTTCTCTCTCGCTCTCTTTCTCTCTTTCGTGCAATTACACACCACAAAAACATGCAGAAATTGTAATTTTCTGGCAGACACTGGAACACACACACACACACCACTCTCATTCACACACTGTTTAATTTAGGTTTGGCCGATTAGAGTAAATTATGTTAAAGAACCGATTTTTGTTTTTTAGAGTCGTTTGCCCTTTTCCTGTCCTTGAACACGGAAGGAGGATGATATTCTGTTTGTTTTCTCAACTGTTGAACCAGATTGGGAAATATGTTTGCATAAAGGTTGTGGAAGCATCCAGGCTTGTGTTGTTCCGGGTGGTTTACAGCTATAATAATGTCTTTGATCATCCGAGGATGTAACCAAAGCCATAACAGCAATCTATCCTTTATATTAATGTCCCGTGTGTGTGTGTGAGTGTGTGTGTGTGTGTGTGGAATTGCATGACGCATCACAGTGTTTGTCAATAATGATGACGAGCGTCACCTGTTTGTGTATATAATGATAGCCATACTTTTAAAGATATAAATAATAATAATAATTTCTAAAAATACGTGAAATCATTTCACTGCATTAACCAAAAGCTATGCTTAAAAAGTTAAAACTTTAAATTGCAAAAAGAAAGAAGAAAAAAACCTGCGACCGTCAAACCTGTCAGCGAGCAGACCTCGACGACACGTGTACTTTCGTAACCATGACGACAACGTCATTTCAACCTTGGCAACGATCTTTACCTAAAGTTACCCAAGTGGACACCTCCACGTTCCCCTCCCGCAGGTGAATGGAGTGTCCGTCTACCGAGCTCTGCATCGAGACACACACACACACACACACACACACACACAAGCTGTTGTGTATCGGGGCTGTCTCTGTGTGCCTCGACATCACACGCTCCCACTGAGCTCTAAATGTCACTTGTCTCTTCGCTTCATCTGCCCGACTCGTCCTCCATGTCTCCACTCGGAAATGCCTCTGTGCGTGTGTGTGTGTGTGTGTGTGTGTGCGTGTGTGTGTGCGCGTGTGTGTATGCGTGTGTGTGTGTATGCGTGCGAGACACTGGCATGTGGTGTGTTTCCGTTTTGACACGCCGCCGCTCTCCACCTCCCTTGAGGCTCGATGACGCTCGCTGCATTGATTTTTCTCGTGCCATTTTTATAATTATGTTCCCTCCCTTTTTTATTTGTCCCCCTGTTCTCCCTCTCTCTCTCTCTCTCCCTCTCTCTCTTTCTTATCCTGTCTCTCTTATCTCTGCCCTCTCTCTTCTACTTTTTCCAATTTCATCCCCCTGATCCCATTTGTATGGCTCGCCGTGCCCGTGCCTTGTTATCTCGGTCCCCCTTTTCTCTTTTTCCTGTTTGATCTTCAACTTCTTAATTTCCTCTCTCATCTACGTCACACACACACACACACACACACCGCCCCCCCTCTCCCCCCACCACCACCGTCACTCTCGCTGTGAAGCTCGTCATTGTTTCTCTATTTGTTTCTTCCGACCTTCCCCTTGTTTTTCCACTTCCTGTTGACCTTGTGCCCTTTTTCCGACGGGAGCGTCGTTGTTTCCCGTCCGTTCCTCCCCCGGCTGACCGCCTCTCTCATTGTCTTTTCCCCGCAGCTTCTCTGGAGTGCAGTCCGTCTTCCCCGTAGCCCGACCGAGGAGGCGAGGAGGAATACTCGAGTCGCAGGAGGAGGCCGACCCCTCCACCCTGGGGCGATCTCTGCTCTCCAGTCTCACTCCTTTAGGCTCCGCCTCCTCTGCCTCGTCCGATCTGGAAAAAGAGAAGAAGAAAAGAGAAACGTCTTCCCAGCCACTCCTGAGAAATCTCCCACGAGTTCTGACTCGCTCTTTTTTCTCTCCCCTCCCAGCCCAAACGATCCCTCCCAGCTTCCTGGCATCCGACCAATCGTTGCCGTGGCAGCCGTCCCGTCTCCAGTCACCGCCGACCTCCCACCAGGCCTCTCACGCTAACACTCCTACACGCCTCTCAGAACCACTTCCCTCTCCACTCCCTCTAGATCCACGCCTAAAAGACCCCCCGACTCCCCTCCTCCTGCCTCCCAACACTTAACCTACCCAGAATGCATCACTTCCCTTGGCTGGATTTTCCTAAAAGCATTTTTAACTAAGAACTGGCACCTATAATCCACGTCTTTATCCAAACGCGGCCTCTCGGCACACCCCGGTTCCCCCAAATCTGATATATATATATATATATATACACTACCGTTCAAAAGTTTGGGATCACTTAGAAATGACTTTATTTTTCAAAGAAAAGCACTTTTTTTCAATAAAGATAACATTAAATTAATCAGAAATACACTCTATACATTGTTAATGTGGTAAATGACTATTCTAGGTGGAAACGTCTGGTTTCTAATGACATATCTCCATAGGTGTATAGAGGTCCATTTCCATCAACTATCACTCCAGTGTTCTAATGGTACATTGTGTTTGCTAATCGCCTTAGAAGACTAATATCTGATTAGAAAACCCGTGCAATTATGTTAGCACAGCTGAAAACAGTTATGCTGGTGATATAAGCTATACAACTGGCCTTCCTTTGAACTTGAAGTTTGAAGAACAAAATTAATACTTCAAATATTAATCATTATTTCTAACCTTGTCAATGTCTTGACTATATTTTATATTCATTTGATAAATCAAAGTGTGATTTTTCATGGAAGACACGAAATTGTCTGGGTGATCCCAAACTTTTGAACGGTAGTGTATATATATATAAATATATATATATATACTGTGGAGACATTAGACCCTCAGTGGCGGCGACCCACAATATATGAGCCCTCTTCTTCCCTTATTCTCCCCTGTGTGCTCTCCTCCCTCTGCGACCCCTCTCTGTGACCTCTGTGAAAGCAGCCACAAGTTTGCCGGGGGGGGGGGGGGGGGTGAACACGACGTTCCTCTGTGCCCCTAAATGTCCTGTGTATAGGTGAACCACGGAAAGACGGGGAAGGGACGGAAAGACGGGGAAGGGAGTGGCTGAAGGACTCGACTGGAAACTCTTTGCGGCCGATGAGGAGAGGAAGAAAACGACATCACGGATAACAAAAGAGGCTTTCGCTCTCACACATCCTCCCCTCTGTATCGCCGACCCTTTCTATTGCTTTGTCCGCTCTCCCATTACTCGCGGCTCTGAACTATTTTTAGATGAGAAGCATCGGAAAAATAGTGTCGGGGGGAAAAAAAAGGAGACGCAAAAAAGCTCATCGTGGAAATGTTGTCCGACAGTCTTTTTGGAAGATCTCCTCTTTATCTGTGAGAGGGGGACACTCAAAATCTCTGCTGCCGATGTGAATAATGGCCGCTCGCTGTTGATGCTCTGGGGATTTGAACTGCACTAAAAGCACGAAACAAAACAGCTGCTCCTCCCCTTCGCCCCGCCGGAGTGTGTAAACGCAGCGCGTGCGACCCCGTGGCGACCTCTCGGGATCAGATGCTGATTCCACCGGAGAGATATTCGTCAAAAGCTCGAATCCACGGCGGTGTAGCATGAGCTGTTGTCATGGTAACAACATATTTCCCACTTCGTGGATGGGAGATGTCAATCAGAGGTGGATAAAATATCTGTTGTGGGTGGAAATGGGGGTGGGGGGGTGTGGGGGTCAGCGTGTGCCCCAGAGAGCCCTCGCGCTCTAATGGGATTCTCTCGGTACACGAGTCCCTCCGTGTCCGGCCATTCGTTGTTTGGAGAGCAGCTGTAGCCTAATGCGGCCGAGACCCCGAGAGCAGATTGAATATTATTGATCAGCTCTTTGGGACGTACGGTCGTGTGTGTGTGTGTGTGTGTCTGTGGAGTTGTCCGGGTTAAAACACAAGTGGCTATTTCACGGTCGAGCGGAGATGCCGTGTCCGTGCCTGTCAAGGCCCCACAGGGGGGGGGGGGGGGGGGCGGGGCCTGAAGCTTCCGCTGAGTTTGTAATCACTGTCAATATGTGACCCGGGAGACGCCGGTTAGCGCTGGTGAAATGTCGGAGAGCTTGACAGCCGGCTGCGATGTGACTCTGTTCATCAACACAACGAGATGATGATGATGATGATGATGTTTTAAAACATTCAATGTAGCCTCTCTTTGTCATGAAAGTAGTTTGACATTTTTGGGAGACACACTTTGACTCCAGTTAGCGTAGCTTAGCATAAAGACTAGAAACAGGTGGAAACAGCTAGCCTAACTCCAACACCTTCAAAGCTCACCAATTTAAAAAGTAACATCTCATCCGTCTCTTTGGCATTTGGGAAGTTCCATGTTTTTTGGGATGAATCCTGACCGGTCCGGCTCTCACGTTCAAATGTTTCGGACAATATCCCAGCAAAAGTTACGAGTTCTCTTGAAAACGTCTGCTTCTTCTCTCTCTCACCAAGAGCGAGGCGATATGATCGAGACCACTGGTCCATTCGTCGGCGAGCTTGGCCTGTAAATGTCCACTTGACGCTCCATTAGGGAGGAAATCCCCATCGACTTGTAAAAAGAATAAATACCCAACATGTTTACAGCCTGGGACAAAAAGACAGTTTTCCACTCATTTGAATCGATAGAGCCCGACTCGCTCCCAGAGCGTATGCTAAGCTAAGTGAGCTAGCTGCGGACAGACGTGAGAGTAATATGGACCGTCTCATCTTAAAGACTAAATACTCCCAAATACCACAAAGTTTTGCTCGGACCCAGAAAGAAAGAAGCCAAACAGAACCGAGGTCCGTCGGGGAAGAAGAGCACAAGGCCCACTTTTTTTTTCTTTTTCCTACCTTTTTTTCTTTTTGTGATCTTACAGCATATCAACCCACTTGCGTTGAATTTCATCATATTTCTGATTGGCCCTTAAAGAAATAAAATTTTTCGGGAGGGTTTCTCTCTTACGACCCGTTTCAATGTGGCTGTACTGGATTATTGGAAGCTCTCGTTTCAGAATGTATTCTCCCGAAGCTTCTTTGCAATTTATCTTTTTCACAAATACCACACACGCGGTGTAAACTTTGGGATTTGCTTGGAACTAAAGACACAATTTAGCGGTGTGTTTAACCCCGCGTGTTCAGAGGTTTTTGTACTAAAACCTCTCTAACTTTGTCCTGCTTCACTTTTTCAAAGTCAAACTTTGCAGGGAGAATGTTAACACATTTTAATATGATGTGTGAGAGTTTTAAACCTTTCAACTGCCTCATTCCAAACATATAATCATCCTGGAAGGGCTTTTTTTTCCAATTCGGACCTGACATTTTTATATTTCTTTCTGTCTGCCATCTTCATTTCCTCTTACCCAGGAACATATCGACTGATATGTACACATCTGAACAAATGTAAACATGATTAAAATAGCCCTAGTGGTTGCAGAGATACAGCCTTTTTAGTTTGGAGATGCAATTTTCGAAGCAGAGGCCTAAAAAAAGCTCCGTGCTGAAAAGGTTCAAACACAGAGTCCCCGTCGCCGCTCTCCGGGCGAGTCTTCCTGTTCCCGACATGCTTTGGTTTCTGGCTCCGGTATCTGGTTAGAACCAGATCGGCCCGCTGCGCCAAGTTGTCCAAAGACTTGCCTGAACTGGCTCAGTACGTGCGAGACGTTTTTGTTTGGCACGCACCCCCTCAGACGCCGGTACACGGTTACACAAGGGACCGTCCTGTCCAACGCTGTTGCACAACCGCTGTCACACACGTTGGCACACACACACACACTCATTCATTCATCATGGTCTGAACATTATATTGCCCAATAAATTAATGGTAAAAAGCTGTCCGAGCCGCCCGCAGGTTTCCGTAAAGTATGCGTATAAGTAAATGTGTAAAGAAACATGGATGACTCCTCACCACACAGACGATTTATATCTTTATTTATTTACTTTCTCTGCCGTGTTGACAGCATTGTTCCGAGTGGTGTGTTTTATTTTGTACCCAACATGCATGCAGACCACGTCTCTCCTCCCCACCCGTCACACTGGATACGGGGCCTAATGATGGATGTTGATGACAATATTGACATCATGAGTGTGTATAATAAACAAAAATAATCTTCACGAACACGGTGTTCTCTGTTTATTCCAGAGTGTGATTCTAACATCTCTTTCTCAAGCTGCTCGCTCCGGCTGTGTGTGTGTGTATATATGTGTGTGTGTGTATATATGTGTGTGTGTGTATATGTGTGTGTGTGTGTATATTTGTGTGTGTGTTTATATTTGTGTGTATGCGTGTGTGTATATTTGTGTGTGTGTATGTATATTTGTGTGTGTGTATAAGTGTGTGTATTTGTGTGTTTATATTTGTATGTGTGTGTGTATATTTGTGTGTGTGTATGTGTATATATTTGTGTGTGTGTGTATATATTTGTGTGTGTGTATATTTGTGTGTGTATGTATATGTGTGTGTGTGTATTTATTTGTATATGTGTATGTATATTTATGTGTATGTATATATATTTGTGTGTGTATATATTTATGTATATATTTATGTGTGTATATGTGTATATATTTGTGTGTATATATATATTTGTGTATATATTTATGTGTGTATATGTGTGTATATTTATGTGTGTGTATATTTGTGTATATATATATTATGTGTGTGTATATATATATGTGTGTGTATATATTTGTGTGTATATATTTGTATGTATGTGTATATATATATATGTGTATGTATATATATGTATATATATGTGTGTATATATACACATATATATATATGTGTGTGTATATATATGTGTTTACATATATATATATATATACACACATATATATGTGTGTGTATATATATATGTATATATGTGTGTGTATATATATATGTGTGTGTATATATATTTATATATATGTGTGTGTATATATATATGTGTGTATATATATATGTGTGTATATATATATGTGTATGTATATATATATATGTGTGTATATATATTTGTGTGTGTGTATATATTTGTGTGTGTATATATTTGTGTGTGTATATATTTGTGTGTGTGTGTATGTATATGTGTGTGTATGTATATTTGTGTGTGTGTATATGTGTGTGTGTGTATGTATATTTGTGTGTGTGTATATTTGTGTGTATGTATATATGTGTGTACGTGTATGTATATTTGTATGTGTGTATATGTATATTTGTGTATATATATGTGTTTGTGTAGTATATTTGTGTGTGTGTGTATATGTGTGTGTGTATGTATATGTGTGTATGTATATTTGTGTGTGTGTATATATGTGTGTGTGTGTATGTATATGTGTGTATGTATATTTGTGTGTGTGTGTATGTATATTTGTGTGTGTGTATATGTGTGTGTGTGTACAGTACATCTACTCAAACTCAGGCAGATGTAAATGACTCCGATGTTCCCTGCCAGATGTTGTGGAGGTGGAGGTGTGACGTTGTGGCCCCTCAGGAGACCCTGTGGACCCCAGCAGGGGAACAACCGAGAGTGGCTCGCCTTTTTTATGGTTTATGTTTTCTTTTAAGAAATGAAATGTGGAATTTTCCAATTTTTCTCACGCGCTCCACGGCCGCCGTTGTGTTTCTAATAGCTTCTGCAAAGCAAATACACCTTCAAGTTCAGGGGAATGATGTTGAAGCAACCGCTGAGAATTCTGGGTAAATATATCTCATTTGCTTCCTATTTGCAAAAAGTGTGTGGAGAGTCGTGTCACTGTGTCTCAATCCGTGCGGGGGCGTAATCACATTTGTAAATCTGAGATTTGTGATTGGCTGAGGAATCTGAAGCGGCTGCAGACGCTGTTATCTCTGTCTGCGCCGTTAGCTGCAAGCTAACAGATTAGCTCTGAAAAATCCACACTGGGCACCTTGAATGAATTATTTATATCACGATTAGTTCATCCGTTAGAGACGACTTTGATATGCTTTATATAGTGTGACTGCACATCCTTTTGGGGGGAAATGGGCGTGTTCGCTGTATTGGCACTAAAAGTTTTAATTCATGACGGAGCTGGTTCGACCTTAAATTTACAGAAAGGAAAAGCATCCATTTAATCCCACAACGAAACTGATGCCACTGCCAAACAGGCTGTAGTACCTCTGCTACGTGTGCCTCGGAGGAGGAGGAGGAGGAGGAGGAGGAGGAGGAGGAGGAGGAGGAGGAGGATAACAGGCGTGAGGGATGAAAAGAAAGAGAGATATGACAGAAAGTCTCTAGCACTCCGTCCCCTGCCTCTCCTGAGACCTGCAACACACACTCAGCACTCTGGCTTCTTACCGCCTGCCTGCATGAGATCCCCACAGTTTTATATATATACTGTATATATATATTTTGTATATATATATGACTGCAAAATGTCTCAAGCCCCCATTCCCCCGACTCTCTCTTTTCCTCTCTTTTCACTTCTGCTGCTCTACTTCTATCCATCACGTTATTCCGTGGGAGCCGGCATAACTCTCACCTATTCGTCTCTTCTTCTTCTTCTTCTTCTTCTTCTTCTTCTTCTTTGTCGTTCTCCCTCCTGCTATCGTTTTATCGCCTCAAACTTTCTCCGCTCTGTCTATTTCGGTAACCGTGTTTTCTCTGTCGCCGTGGATACTCCTACATCACTTCACCTCCTCTTCTCCATTCATTGGCTTTATCTCTCTTCTTCTTGTGTGTGTGTGTGTGTGTGTGTGTGTTTGAGAGGGAAGGAGCACGCCTTCAGTGCTCAAGCTTTGCCGCCGCCACAAAAGAACAGTTTCTCGTTCCTCTCCCTCTCTCACGCTCCCCCTTCTCTTATCTCGTTTGATCACCCGTGTCTTCCTCTTCTCTCTCATTCCACCGCTTTTCATCTTTACCACTTTTATTCAACTTCTCTTTTTTGTGTTTGATCTTTGTTCTTTTCGCCCTTGTGTTATCTTCCTCTACATCTCCCTCTCTGTCTCCTCTTCATCCTGCTCTCGCTGCTCCTGTCAATACGAATGATGTGAAAACCTTTCAAAGCTTATTTTAGGGGTTGAGGGTGGTCCCCTGATCTCAGTGGGCTCCGTGTGTGTGTGTGTGTGTGTGTGTGTATCTCCATCTCTGTGCGTGTCGGTATCTGCGTCAATGGGCCCGCGAGGCGTCGTATATCTCGGCGTGTAAGTGGGCATCAGGAGAGTCTCCTCGCCGGCTGAGGAGGTTAAGCCTTCTTATCGGCCTCCGCTGACAGCCAATCGGTCGTGAGCTTCCAGTCCTCGCTCCGTGCCTAGAACTCTCGTCTCCAAAAACAACTTATTTTTTTGTATTATCTTTGCCAGCTCGGCCGCGACCGGCGTCCGGCCTGCGGGGGATGCTGCACGCCATCCGTCACACTGATTCACTGCGGCGACCTTTTAAAGTGTGCGGGGGTCACACAAAGACGGCTGGACAGATCTATTCAATCGGAGAACCACGGAAATAATTGGTCCGGAAAAATAGGATGAGGAAATGTTTACGCTCAGCTCGGCTTTCTCTGGAAGTAATGCTCGTATCCACTGTGGTCGACGTGGAGGCGTGGGCGGCGTGGACGGCGTGCTCCAAAACGAGCGCAGGACTCCCCGGAGCTTTACCAGGAAAAATAAATCTGCTGTGAGGGATTTACATCGCTGGAAATCCCTTAATCCTGACTCGTTTGAACCCAAACCACAATCTATTCACCCAAACAAGTCACTTTAAAAACGGTGTGAACCCCCTCTGGAGGTTTACTTTGAAAAGGCATGTCAGCGTGTAGCGAGTGGGCACTGACTAGAGCGTCATAGTATGAAGCGTAGGGCCAATGACCGATGATTATCAACAACCCGAGTCAGCAGTTTCCCTCATCTCAACGAAGCATGTTAGTGTCTTTCAGCTCGAGCAGGAACTAGCAGCTTGTTTTTTTGTTTTTTAAATGATCTAATCTCCTGTTTGCTTCATGTCCAGCACAAAAAATAAGACACTGTTGGTAAGTTAATTATTGTAAATTGCTGAATCAATTCATTCAGGTTGTTTTACATCAAACCCCTGTTTGTTACTATTTAAAAAGAAACACAGGGCAGACACAGGACTCTCAGCCAGCAGGTTGTTGTTCGTGTCCCATATAAAACCCACGGTCAACTTTCACTTCGTTCAATTTGAATCAGTAACTTAAATGTGACACTTATTTTAAACCAAATCATTATATCTTACAAAGCTTTCCAAGTAGTTAAATTCAATGAGCATTTTTTTTTTAATAGTGCTTTATTTTACAAAGTAAACTTGTTTAAAACTACTTTAAGACAGACAACTCTTTTGTTTCTGCTGCCAGTTGATGAAAAGATAAAAAAACAAAGAAAAACATATAGAAACATTCAATGTGTCTTTCAATACTTTCCACTTTCCTGTGTTTGGCATTCTGGCTAAAATCCATTCATAAATCCATCTGCATTAACAAAAACATGTTTCTTTTTTTAAGCATTTCCTAGTTAGCTAGACATTGTAGCTTCTACAAAATGTAAATAATAAATTCTAAATAATTCCTGATTTGAAATAAATCAAGATAAACAGTAGCTTGTCAGCCAGTGCAAGGCGTGGCTCACTGATGTGTTATTAATCACTTTAAAGCGTAATATCACAGACACGCACAGACATGCAGGCTTATTAGTCAGATCATGTCTTTGTTGGTTTGGACCTCTTCACAGGATTTATAGGTAACTATTAATCTCGACCGCATATCCTATTATAGCACAGCGCTGTCGGATTTCACCGCAATGGCAGATAGGAAACAGTTTAATAGGGAGAGAGAGAAAGAGAAAGAGAGAGAGAGAGAGCAACCAATTAAAGTAGGTGTCACATTTTTGTAAAACTTGACATGCGTTTGTCTTTTCCCGCGGTGCATAGTGGAGAGCAGCCGTGGCGTTTTATTCATCCTAACAGCGATGATCCTTCAAGAACTCCCTGCTTCTTCTTCTTTTCTTTTTCTTTTGGGGTTGCCTCCCACCAGTGAAACAATCACATAACCTCTCAGCCTTGTGATTGTAATCTCTCTCCCCTTCTTTAACTCGTGTATTTAAATTAGAAAAGTGCCTCCTTCTTGAAGTCTAGCACCTCCCCCCCCCGCCACAGCTGTGTGCTCCGCCGCTCCACATCAAGGGGGAAGCCGGGGTGACTGCCACCATGTTTATGTGTCAGGCGGAGTCAATTATACCTCCGACTGGTGAGAGGAATCAGAAAAGCGAGAGGGAGGGAGAGCGCATGCGGTAAAGCGTTCTACCCTGAGGCTGCGTGAGCCAATGCTTATCCTTCCTTTCTTTCTTTCTTTCTTTCTTCTTTGTGTCATGCATCTGTGCAAATGTCCTGCTTGCTCCACAGGTAGTGGGAGAACATCCACATCCTCCCTCAGCTCCCCCACGACGCTCGGCGGGGATGGAGCAGGCGGGCAGTCCCTGGTAGGGGGGCCAGAGCCTGGGGGCCTCCAGCCGGCAGGCGCCACTGAGGACGGAGGGGTGCTGTGAGCTCGCTCGTTAAACAGCCCGGTGCCCGAGCCTAATGATATCCTCCTGCACGTTTCCTCTCTCTCTCCGGATCCCCACCCCCCCCTGCCCTGCCCTCGCTCTCTCCCTCTCCGCTATCTCCACCCTTGTTTCACTTTCACTCTCCCTCCAGCCTTTCTTCCTCTTTCTTTCTTTCGTCGCCATCTGCCTCTTCTGCTCTCTGCACACCACCCCCGATACTCCTGTTTTGGGTGTGGGAGTCGAACCCAGTCTGGTGAAGGGGGGGGGGGAGAGAGAGAGAGGCTCTATCACACTCGCCTTCTAATGAGCAGTCGCTCTGCGTGTGTCGCCAGCAAAATGGCCGACCCATTTCACACCGCCGGGCCTTTGATCTGTCAGGTTTGTGAGCGGCTGCCTCGCTGTGGGATTATATCGTGTAAGGGGGGCGGAGAAGGAGGGGGGGGGGACAAAAACAAAAGAACAGACGAAATGATGTAACACGCTGCCTTTGGTGAGAAATTGCCCCGGCTCGTCTCTTCACTCGGTTGCGCAGAACCCGGGACAGTGAGGCGCGCGGCGGCGCTGGTGTGTGTGTGTGTGTGTGTGTGTGGAGAGTTAAACATGCGTTACTGTGGGTCAATATTCCAATTTGAGGCTCTTTTTTTCTTCATTTCTCCATCCTCCTCCCCCGCCTGGACGTCGGTAGATATTTAATGTCGGGGCCTTCGCGCTCCTCCGGGCGAATGATTAACGCCGGTGTCCCTGACCACCAGGAGGGCCGACGGGGGCGGTCCGTCCGTCACGAGGTCCCGTTGGTCTGACGGGTTGACGGTCGATAGAAAAAGGGGGCGTGCTTGGTCAGCAACCTCGAACCCCCAACGAGCCGGTACGTGCAAAGGGAAATGTTTAATCCGGTGCCCCTCCCCCCCGCCCCTCCTCTCCTCCCTGGGTTCTGTTCTCGGAGAACAATCGGACCCGTGCACGACATTTTGTCATGCCAAAAATTCCAGCTCCAAGTAAAGGTGTGTAGGACAAACAGCAGCGCACCTCTTCCTCCTCCTCCTCCTCCTCCTCTTCCTCCTCCTCCTCCTCCTTCCTCCTCCCACCTTGTTGTGCAACCCTGTGTGTGGGTTCTGGTTAACCATAGACCTCCTGATAGATAACAGCCTTACACTTCTTGGAAACTGTTTCCAAACAGTGTTATGCAATTACCCCGGTTACGATTACCCATCAGGCATTTGTTTCATTTTAGACACGCACAAAATCAAAGACGGGGTCGTTTTAACCACAGTTTTTTAGGATTGGTAGACACTCCAGATACACAAATGTCGACACACAAGCACTGCAAAAAAAAAATTTAAAAACAAAACCAGAAATAATTTGGGGAGGCAATAACGGTCAAATCAGTGTTGGAGAGACGTCTGGACAAGCTAGGTTGCTTGTGTATGTCTTGGTATAGGTGTACAGGTGTGTGTGTGTGTGTGTGTGTGTGTGTGTGTGTGTGTGTGTGTGTGTGTGTGTGTGTGTGTGTGTGTGTGTGTGTGTGTGTGTGTGTGTGTGTGTGTGTGTGTGTGTGTGTGTGTGTGTGTGTGTAAAACACTGGCACCGGCTCCTGACAGTCAAAGCAGTGGAGGTGGCGTCCTGTCCACACAAGACGCGGCAGAATAACCAGTATTCTTCTGTTCCTCGAGGACACTGTGGAGCACTTGGCTCGGGGGGGGGGGGGGGGACATTTGCATAACGCGTGGGCTTGAATAACGCAGAATAATAACCGATTCAATACGAACGGACAGTTCAAGATCGACGGCAACAAAACAACAACGTCTCTACATTCGCTCTCGAACACGACCCTCCCTCACATTCATCTTCAGATCGGCCTCTTCATCTCCGCCACTCTGCATCTTGCATTAAACAGTCCGCTGGAAAAAATGTAAGATGACATCATTTCTGTCCCGGCGGCAATTACTCGAATAGACTTTATTTTCTCCTCTCTTTTTTCCCCCCCTCTCTTAAGACGCATCGAGCGAGAGCACTGATTTATTGATTGAGGCTGTGTATCGGCAGGAGGAGGAGGAGGAGGATTATTATGTAGCAGCACGGTGATGTTGTTGACACTCCTGTCGCCTTGTCAGCTCCGACATGCCAACACTTGGGCAAGTGCCCGACCCTGAGTGTGTCTAAATGTGTGTGTTGAGGGGGGGGGGGGGCGTGAAGCGGTCGTGTTCGAGAGGTCAATGGAGGACATTTGGGCTCTGAGATAGCGTATGTGTGAGGTGGGGGGGGGGGGAGCGGTGGGCCAGCTGGAAGCCTCTGGCTCCACTGGACCCCGTTGGCATCTGGCTTGGCACAAATTTTCTCCACTGCGACAGCTGGGACCCGAGCGCCGACCAGGGCGGAGCTCACGGACGCACAGCGACGCTCACGCCGACCGGCGCTCGCACACAGCAGGATGACGTTTTCAGAAAAAAGTCTGGAAGTATAACTCTAGCTGAGCTGCTGCATCTTCAGTTCACACACATTACAGAAAATATCCCCTTCAGTATCAATTAAATGACTGGATTCATACAGCTGACACATTAAAGTGACTTCATAGGTGAGAGTTAATAAAGAAAGGAACCACACCTGAAGTGATGTACCCAGGTTATGTTTCTGTACTTACCTATAACCTTAAAGCGGCTATAATCATCTTGTATAAAGCCGTGGAGTAGATGATTATGTACTTGGCAGATCCACTTTTACAGCTTCTTGTAGCTCGTAGTTTTAGTTTCATAGCTTTAAAATTGTGGTTGACTCTCACGGCTCTCAGGGGTTGGAGTCCGAAGGAACCGGGTTCTCAAAGCCCAGATAAAGTCCTCCTAATTCATAATTTAAGTAGAGCTGCCCAACTGGCATATTAGAGATCAGTTAGAGCTCCTTACATAATAGTTATAAGCACTTCTCTTTCATAATCATCATGCAATTTATGGCCAATAACATTTCTTATCGGCTATTACTGAGTTGAACCAGCTTTTGTAATTGCTCTGCTGTTTAGTATTAAATATGCTTAAATAGGAAAAGCACAGATTAATGTGTAATGTAATATTCTTGCATTTCATTGCAACAAGGATTTGTATTTCCAGTTCATTAACGACTATAGATTAAGATACATTTGCATATTTGAGCTACTTTCTTTCCGTTAGAGATTACGTTCTCAAAATCAAAAAGTCTCGGTAACCACGTCAACTCTCTCAATGGAACAAGTGTGTTCATTGAAGTAGAGTAAGTCACAACCGGCCAACGGGAACGTAGCCCCAGGTTGTGGTACCGGGGAGTCCAGAAAGAGGACACGTTTTTTACGTAGTCACGGAGGTCGAAGACTGCTGCGGGTCGCCGGGCGAAGGAGGTTATTGGGAGTAAATCGGGGAACTGTGGCGGCGGGGTGGAAGCTTTTGAGTATTTGTTAATGCTGACTGCCCGACTCGCCTCATTTGTCAGTATTCTCTGAGAACTGACTCAGGATCTGATATAGATTTCCACCCTAACACTCTTTTGTAATTTCAACACTTTTCATTCGTTATTCCCGCGCTGAAAGTAGAAGGGTTTTAGGGAACACTGAGAAAAGAAGTAGTATGAAGCCTTTTGAAGCCTTACATATTGACTTAAGTGATGTCACTTGATTCCGCCAGCAAATTGAGTCGCCGTTAGCAGCTGTTAGCATAACACAAGCGAATATCCGACCAAACTGTCTTTGAATTGAAGTGTGTGTAATGCAGCCACCAGGTTTGGAGAAGGAAGAGGAATGCAAAGATTCTGTGAAACTGAGAATCCGTACATGATTAATAGAAGGAGGAGGAGGAGGAAACAGAAGAGAAACGAGTCGAAAACACAAAGTGACCATATGTTCAGTCAGATAGGAACAGCCTTCAGATCTTTCCACCCATCCGTCCAGAGTGAGAGAAATAACCGCCAACAACACCCCTAACATGGAAAAATGGGTGTCACCGGGCAAGAGAGCGAAAACATCGTACCGCGATATGCGTTATCGCCCTTGACAGTCCCTCAATATCAAACTCTCTCTGAATGCGGAAGGGAAACAGCTGGGGCACGAGGTCAGATCAACATTCTGGGCCTCGCACGCAACTCATGCATTTTCCAAATTGCGTCCATTTTTAACGCGCCCGCCGACGCATTTGCTTGGGATAACCCTCGTGCGCTGAGACGACCCCTGGTGTAAATGTACCATTGAGCCTTGGATGTTGAGCGGCGTAAGTGCGTCGCGGGTGCAATGAAAGCAGGTGGGCGGGCCGGGGTGACGGATGGACCGTCTCGTGGGGACCGCATCGAGACGGACAGGAAAAGCCGACGGGTCGAGATTACCGCTGAGCCGTAATGCGCGCTGAGAGGTGAGCGACCTCCCACCTCACTCGCACAAGCACAAGAGAATCCTCGGGGGGGATTATGCAGCTGGCGCACGGCGCCCATCATTATTGTGTCTGCCTTCCCACTTTGTTCGGCCTCACTTTGATTAATCGCTCTCGTACGGAAACCGCTCTATTTACCGCATGTAGGTCAGGTTGTACCTGCTCAACCATTAGGTGGCAGAACCTCGACGTGCCCGAATACACGGAAGTTTACTTTTAGTTTGCTTACTTCGATGGCGATGTTGCAGCTGGCGCCCGACCAGCTCGTGGATTTACTTGCTCCAGAATTCAGGGATTTGTTTCCCCCCCTTTTTTACTAGAAAGATGGAGATGACCCAGCCTACTTTTAGTCTAATCACATGGTTTTGTACCGCATGTCAGGAGTCCGTTCACATGTTCACCGCTCAGGTGAGCCTCTGGAGGGCTGTGTGCAGTCACCGAGGCTAAACTGGCTGCTGGATGGCCAGTGAAGAGCTGAGTGGTGAGCAATGTCCCGTTTTATATCTCTGGACAATGGAGGCAACGGGAGGATTTGGAGTCTCCTTTGAAGGCCCATCTGACGGAGCTCAGAGGACCACATCACTTCTAGTGCTCTTTAAAGTAATGAGCAAAGTAATGGGATTACTCTTTGGATGATTCATGTTAGTGATTGATGCCACGCTGTCTTCGAAAGTTACGAAACAAATCAACTGAGGGAAGCCGCAGTTTTGAACGCGCGATACGGTATTCCCCGCGAATTATCCAATTTCTCGAAAGGTTGTGTTTCTGAAACTGGAGAAGGCACGGAGGTCGTCCAGCGGTGGCCCGTCGTCCAGCGGCCAGACATTGGCCAGCAGGAGACCGGACATACCATTAACCGCACAGCAAGCTCTATTATTCCCCTGATGTTTGGAGGATAAATTCTCCCAAAGACCCCAACCCCACAAACACGATTGAGTTCAGTTCCGGAAAAGATCTGAGGTGACACCTAGCAGACAGTTAGCAACCTGAGACGACACCCACCTGTCACTCAAACAACTAACCTGAAGCCTGGATATAATTTAAAGTGAGGAATATAAAAAGTCCCCCCCCCCCCTCCCCCCTACTGTTGAATGTTGAAGGGGGATATTAGCAATAGGGACAACAAATGTTTTTTAAATGGCCGCCACAGTGTGACCACGTCACACTGTACACCGCCGACATCTTTAAAACTCATGGCTCATTGTCTCTTTATTGAGTTGGCCGAGGGAGAGAAAAAGCAATGTCGGATATAAGGAACCTCTGTTAACAAAATCCATTACCTGCTATTTTAGAAGTTACTGGCTCTGTTGGAATTGACTTTCCTTTAGACTTTAAATGTCCCAGTCGGTGAAGTGGAATTTGGTTTTGGCAGGAAAAAAAATGTCATGACGATGACAGCACCGGCCTGCTGCCATGCTTTAATAAGACGTCATTGCCGGGTCACTTAAGCTCCGGTTACTTTACATTTTTCACCATTTTACCTCAATGAGCTTTTTGTTTGTTTGGAGTGTCATCTGGACGACAGGCTCGTTAGACCGCTCCAAACACTCAGCGAGTTCTCAGACCTTTTTTTTCCCCGTGCGCCTCTGCACTTTATTGCTCCACGGTCAGTCTGTCGTAATATGTTTTTTGTTTGTTTTTCCTCATTTACTGAGAGCCCGGTCTCAAATGAATCCTCCCACTCCCCCCAGAGGAATCGCCCTCCTCCTGCCTGAGGTGCACACACTCGCTCACGCACACACACTTTCGAAAAGTGATACAGTTTCACTTCTCACGGTCTTGTTACCGTCTCTCTGTACCTGCCGTGGTCACATGTTCGGTCAGTGAAAAGCAGCATGTCGTGGACCTTTGGTCGACACCGTCTTTCTCCTCCCTCATCTGCACATACTTTCACTTTTTTAATTGACTCTCTGTGGAGGCAAAAATAATTCGCTCCGCATTACAATCACAATGTCCTTACGCCACGAGATGTGCAATAACCTCGATGTGAATCTTTCCCCGTGACCCGACAAGGTTTGAGCGGAAGCCCCATTTGTCCTTTTGACAAAAATGTTCCCGCGAATTAATCAGTTCGGGGAATCCTTCGAAATGTGAGTTTTTTTTGCCGGTAGAACGGAATGTATTTCAACAATACCCGTCAAGCTGTTCGGGCAAGCTCGAGCTCAGGGGCAGACGGAGGAGGAGGCGGAAAGAAGACGGATGGAGACATTTTATGCCGTCTTGGCAACTGTGAGGGAGATAAAGTTGCACGTCTGATCTTAAAGGTAGATGAGACACACACAGGCACACGGGGAAATGGATTCACAGAGAAGGGATTCGCCTGTTTACCGAACACAAAGCAGCGGGCCCCCAAAAGGGTCCCCGGCTCTCGCAAACATGGACTTTCTCTCCTCTATCTCTGCTCTGCTGTCCTTAAACAACACTGAAGCCAGTCCTCCTGCGCTCAAACCCCTGACTCATATCTTTCTATCCAAATGCAGCTTTTTGTTTGTGGCCTCATGGTACATAGCAACCAGACTTGCCCAATAACCACCATTTGATTAACTTGTTTTAAATTCAGAGTTCTGGGACTCCAGCCTTGTTTTGGTCCTGTCGTATAATGGGGCGACAGTGTTACTGCCAACCAAATGGAACTGGAATGACGGGTTATTAAAAAAATAAAAAAACACTGAGCTGCACGCAGCCTGGTGGAGGGTGAGATTATTTGGTCCGTGTGCTTTTGTGAGTGCTTGTGTGGAATCACCTGCCTGTCCACGGCTAATCTCATTACTACTGGATACGTTTGCTTTCATTCATGAAGAGGAGATGAACCATTTCTTTTGGACATTAGTTTGACTGTTACATACCGTCATTGACTGCTGACTCCTCTGAAGTGGAAGATAAAAAGGGATTTCCGGCAATCTATAAACTATGATTTTTAAGAGACCGCGGTGGACTAGTGCAGGTGAGATGTTTGTGGCTGCAGGAGTCAATACATTCGAAACAGTTTTAAGAAATCTAATGTACAAATTTATCTGCTGGGTTGATGAGTCCGAAAATGAGATCATCATGTTTTTATCAAATATAAAATTCAGCACTACACGCTACCAGTCCCAGCTGTGGAGACACTGGTACAGCTGTTTATTTATAAAGCATGTGTAGTTCTTTGTTTGTTTTTTTAATTATGATTTTGTATGTATTTTATTTTATTTGAATGTGTTGTACTATCTGGACCTTGAATCTGTGATAAAGGTTTAATTGATTAATTGATTATGATTAAATCAAGTCCAGTCTGTTGGAGGCCAAATTGTTGGGCCTTTTTTAGGGTTCGAATATTTCAAGTTTATTCAAAGTTTTGTTTCCTTTTTAACGAGAGCGTCTGCAAATTTATTTGGATGTATTTTATGTTATGATAAGTATGGAAAGGCATAAACCGAGTTGAACAAAGACCGTTTTTTGTTAGCTTCAGCGTCAACTTGATTGTAAGGGAGCCCGGAGGGACAATTGAGTGAGACTTAACTGTTTCTTTATTTGCACTCTTCTGAGTGCGCTTAACTACTTCTATAGTAGTGATACTAATAACGATTTAGAAGATCACAGATGTGAAACTCCTCGGTGACATGCAGTACCTGCTTAATTCTTGGTGTATAGGTTGTTAACAAACACTACCGTTCAAAAGTTTGGGGTCACTTAGAAATGTCTTTATTTTTCAAAGAAAAGCACTGTTTTTTCAATAAAGATAACATTAATCAAAAATACACACTATACATTGTTAATGTGGTAAATGACTATTCTAGGTGGAAACGTCTGGTTTCTAATGAAATATCTCCATAGGTGTATAGAGGCCCATTTCATCATCACTCCAGTGTTCTAATGGTACATTGTGTTTGCTAATCGCCTTAGAAGACTAATGTCTTATTAGAAAACCCTTGTGCAATTATGTTAGCACAGCTGAAAACAGTTATGCTGATGATATAAGCTATACAACTGGCCTTCCTTTGAGCTTGAAGTTTGAAGAACAAAATTAATACTTCAAATATTAATCATTATTTCTAACCTTGTCAATGTCTTGACTATATTTTCTATTCAATTTTCAATTCATTTGATAAATAAAAGTGAGTTTTCATGGAAGACACAAAATTGTCTGGATGACCCCAAACCTTTGAACGGTAGTGTAATTTAGAAAAATATTATGTATTGGGGGGTTTATGCTTTGATGCTAATACTGATTAAATTGGATAAACTCTCACCTTGCGTGTGTCATCTGCTCTTCTGAGCACAGCCGCTCTCAGGCCTGGCTGGTGGGAGGCTCATTCTCACCTTCACTGCTTCGCTTTTTTTCCCGACCAACCTCTCCACTCTCTCCTTCCTTTTCATCTTCAGTTCTTTCATCTGGCAAACCCAAAAGTTCAGGTTTGGATGAAGTTTACGGCGGTGATAAACAATAGGAAGACCCCTCGCTGCAGTCTGGACATCAGTGACCCTCTGTCTTTAGCAAAAGGTGGCCCCAAATTAACACGCAGCATCCGGCTGACTCTCTCACGTTTCTCAAATGACGAGAACTGTGTAGAAGCCTCTGAAGGCCGTGATTCTTCTAGCTGATGACGTTGAGGCTGAAGCTGCATGTCCCGGACCAAATCCAAAGTCTCTCAGACGAAGTTACGTTTGCTATGCTGTGTTTGTGTCTGCCTCCTGCCTCCTTGGCCCTGCCTCCTGCCTCCTTGGCCCTGCCTCCTGCCCTCATGGCCGGCCTTCTGCCTCCTGCCACGGCCCTGCTGATACCCCTCCTCTCTATCTCCTTCTGTTTACATGGATCATGTATATCTGGATCGTGGTCCATGCCTCCTACTCATTATTCATACATTCAGTCATATTTCTTGAATGTGTTTATGTAACTCTGTAATGATTCCTTCTGTCCACATGACATCTATTGCTTCTGTACATCCTGGAGAGCGAGCATCCTCTGTTGCTCTCCTGAAGGTTGCTTCCCTTTTTTCCCTGTGAAAGGGTTTTTCCTGATCCGATGTGAGGTCAAAGGTCAGGGATGTCGTATGTGTACAGACTGTAAAGTACTCTAGGGCAAATTTGTAATTTGTGATTTATGGCTATGCAAAATAAACTGCATTTAATTGAACTGTTTGTTATAAACTTCCGACTTGGATATTCACACCCCAGTTGTGCGATTGCTAATGGCCTCACTGTGTGCGTTTTGCCTGGGTTGTCGGCTGTTGTTCAGCACATTCACCTAATTGGATGACACCCTTTTGTCTTTGAGCGAGTCTGTGCGTGCAACTGCGAATGCGTTTGTTTGTTTGTGCCTGCCTCTCTGCTTTGATTTCATTTAATCTCAGTGTAATGGGCCGTGTCGATGCCGAGCCCATTCGGTCTTAAAGACACATCTGTACGTTATGCTCCAATGTTTATGTCTAATATATACCAAAGACATTCATACTCAAGCCATCTTCTTGCTTTTTAGAAGGTCAGAATCCACCCTCTCTGAAAGCTCTCATACTTGTGTAACCAAAATAAATAAACACAATGAAGGACAATTTTATGGGAAATGTTGAATTTGTTCTACAATGAGTTTACGAGTCCTAAGTGTCTTAAATAAAACGTTTTTAGCGAAGTTGCAAGTCCTTTGGGACGTAGTGAGCGTGAGACTGGATAAATGAGACTTGTGTTGTACAGCTCAAGTTCTGTAGGAGTTTATGAACAGATTTTTTAATAATGTTTTCTGTTATTAAACCTGGCCTCCATTTACTTCAATTGAGTTTTTTGTAATCCCTGCTACCAGGCATGCAAATCAAACAAAGCTGTTACTCAAGAGTTAAAAGGTAACAGGCAGTGAGTAATTGACATGCAAATAATTGTTCTGCGACTTTAAAAGATCGTAACGTAAGGCCTGCTTACCGGCTCTTTCCCCCGGATCAGCCACATCCTATTGTTTCATTCAGCCGACGGAGTTGGCTCAGTTATCATGGACGGCTCCACTGTATCCTGCATCGCCATGACAATTGAGCTAACTCCCTATCGTGACGAAGAGATGTGGTCAGTCACCAGTAAAAGAAAAGAAAAAAAGACTATGTTGCTGTATATATATTTTTTAATTTACATTTTTTCTTTTTAACACAACAGTCTTTTTTTCTGATATATAAATTTTTTTTTTATACAGAAAAATAGTATATTTTTTCTGATATATATATATATATTATACAGCAACATAGTCTTTTTTCTTATATATATATATATATAAGAAAAGACTATTTTGCTGTATTATATATATATATTATACGTCAAAATAGTATTTTTTGCTTATATATATATATATGTATATATATATATACATATATATATATTATATACAGCAAAATAGTCTTTTTTTTCTTATATATATATATATATATAACTGGCTTCTGAGGTCAAAAATAAACCTTCATGAATAAGTTAAATGTGTTTTTTTGCATCCTTTTGTCACTCAGTCAAGGTTTCCAAGTGTTAGTTAAACAAAATAGGACATCTATTTCTTCACTGCTTTATTTCTTCAATGCGAGCCTCAGTTCAGTCTTGTATTACTTCTCCTTTCATACACATGCACGTGCCAGTTGAGCCATAACGTGTAGTAAAGAGCAAGAAACATGTCAGCTGACACGAAGGCGGTCATGGAAACTTCGTGGGAAAGCGTCAGTTCCTGAACTCTGTAAATGTTTGACGGGTGGCGTGTGGGAGCTTTGTCATCGCAGTGAATGGAAAACGTTCTTATCGCTGTGTCGTCTGCCCCCGGGCAATCTAACATGTGGCATACATGCGGATGTGTCACTGTATTCACTCGGAGCTCAGTGAGTAATGAGGAACTCCCTAACTGTTAAACAGCATGCAAACCCATTTTCATCCAACTTGATTTACTACTCCGCAGTTCTTCCTTCTTTCTTTCCCCTCCCCTCCCTTTCCCACAGTCTCTTTCCCTTCTTTTCTCCCCTCCACACCTTCGTCACTTTCCTCCTCCACCCACTCTGTACTTTTCGCCATCTTAACAAATTAGGAGCAAATGAGGGGGGAGGAGTGATATGGGTGATGAGGCATGCCAGCATGTCAACAGATGACAAACAGTGCAGATGAGAAGGGGAAGGGGGGAGTAAGAAAGAGAGAGAGAACCTGATGAAAAGAATAAAAGCTCCCTGAATATCCAGACCTCAAAAGAAATGATTAATGAGGCCAGATGTTACGCTTCTTTTAGCATGAATCATCGCATTCCCCCATGACAAAGCAGGAACGACCCCCCATTTCCACAAACAGAGGCGCAACAGGAAAATTACTTTCCAGACGGCCGACAATAGAGACAAATCCAGTACTTTCCTGGCTTGAGCAACTCTCCCATCGCCAGGTCAGGACAGTATATCGACTAAATGTTTCAAGCTTTTGTTTCATGCTGACATCACTTTATTCCAATCCATAACCCTCTGGAAAGAAGACAACAACAACCGAGGTCTCTTAAATAGATACACTCCGGCAGAACCACTCCAGAGCAGCTTGTTTGCCTGACCAAGCTAATTGTGGCATGCGGGCAATCAAGCGGGTATGAATCCGCAGTGCCTCGCCGATGATGTGAGAACACAGCGGATCCTTCAGAGGGGCATTTACCAGCCACAGGAACTGACATCCTTTAAGAAATCAATGCAACTCGGCACGCTGTGCCAGCAATGTCAGCTTGGCCTCTTTGGCTGATTGAACATGAAGCAGCAGATCGAGGAGCCGAGTGGGACGGGATAAAGCGCAGGAAGGGAATCGCTGTTTTTCTTTCGCCAGGTTTGTAAAGATGTGTCTTTACACGGCTCGACTCAACACTCGACGTGTGCTCACTGGGCAGGGTGTGATCTCTGTGCTCACAAGTCCACGGCCCATTATCACCGGCTATTCTCGTTGGCCCTGTTACTTTCGGAAGAGAGTGTCGGCTACGGGCATGCTAATAGCGTTAGCGTCAAGCTAATGACGTTAGCCTCAAGTGCATACACACGCTGAACTCTCTAAAGGTCGAAGACGTCACAGGAAACACGGTGTTATTCGTGCCGAAACTAAAATGTTTGTAAAACTCGTTACACGGCACAACACGCTCGCTCTGCTTGATTGGTTAGAAATGTCGGAATCCATCGGCTAACGGTCTGACGAGGATTCAGCCTTTTAGATATGTCTGGACCTCTGGTGTGGGAAAACTCAAATGACGGGTAACTTCCACCGGCCGGAGTTGAAGTCGAGAGATGACCGGATTGTTTCACAAGTAGGCTAACAAGAGTATAAGCTCAGTTCAAGCTAACGTCAGACGCTAGCCGGGGGGTTCCAAGATTGCATTTCGGCCTCTTTCGCTCTCTACGCGTCGGAACGGTTCACCTGAATGCAACAAAACCCGTCCAAACAGGATTGTTCAATCCCACAAAGCGCAGGTTGCTGTACAATACACACAGTGAGAGGGGGGGGGGGGGGGGGAGTCCAAAGTCATCTTGAACAGAGTCCAAAATGCAACAATACGCCTCCCAACTACATCAACCCCTGACTTAAATACACACTGTATCTTGTTTGCTTAACATGTTGTTTCACCTGGCCTTGTGTTGAGAGGACTTGTGACTCCAGGCGTAATGCTAAGCTAGGAATAAGGATGCTAACAGACACACACACAGTTGGTATCAGTCTTCTAATCTTCCTCTTTAAAACAGAAAGCAAAAACGCACATTTCCGCCTTGTCTTACGTAGCTGTTGTTTTAAGGGCATGGGGAGATTTCTGACCTCTGAAAATGGAAGTTGCTGTGTTCTTCCGTCGGACTCTGGTTCCTCTATTTGGTTCATTCCTAACATCGGCTCCGTGGTGCTCACAGGGTGTGTTTTGCTGAAATAAAAACCTTGAGTAAAATAGGCCAGCCATAAAACCATCAGCTGAAGCTGCTGTTAACTTCACATGTCATAAAGCCGGTTTCAAATCCCAAGTTGAACTCCACCAGCCCAGCGTAACCTCCAGCAGTAATAAAACATAAGAGGGCCCTAATGCACACAGCCAGAAGGCTCAGTCGTCTCTGCGACTCGGTGTTGAGCCCTCTCCAACAGAAGGGGCCATCCATAATTAACCCCGCACTGTCAAGTCAAGGCAGCAGTCATAACATGTCCTCACATGTCATTCTAACCTTTTTCCCCCACCCGCATCATTTTCTCCGCCGTCAACTCATCACCCAGATCTGTCGCTCCCTGCATGAGGACTGCTGTGAGAAAGGGCGAGGGAGACGGCTTTGATGTGCCGCATTTCCTTCACAGCGGTCTCTCTCAAAGGCTTTGGACGCCAATTGATATTTGGAACACAGAGAGAAAAATGTGTTTCTCATTACCTTTTGTCAAGGGTGGTTCTTGTGATTTATTCTCTGTTAGTAAGATGTGATTGAGCTATCTGGCCGTAGGGTAATCATTGCTATCAACATCTGTTGTTCTCAGCCAAAAAAACGAAGTATATTGTGTCGTTTCCTGTTTCCTTCTCCGTATTCCCCCTTCTCATCACTCTAAATCCCAATGCTTCTTTGTATGACTGCAGATTTTATTAATTCCGGAGATGGTGGAAATGGGCAATTACAATGTATGAATCAAAGCAGAGGAAGCAGAGAGGTAGAGAGAGCGCAACTGACTGAGTCAAAGGGTCAGAGAGGGTACGCTGGAGAGAAAGAAGGAACAAGAAAAAGAGCAAGATACGGTGATTGAATCGTGAAAGGAGGAGATTGATTTGCGTATCTCTGACTAGAAACTGAAATAAGGGCCAATCGAATGTGTGAGGGAGAGTAAAGTGAGAGAATTGTAAGAGCAAGAGAGTCAAATCAGACACAGGACTAATATAGACACAGACCGATTGATAAAAATGTAGATTTAAAGATTGGTTTGTCTTCAACTGCAAACTTAAATAGTATTTAAAAAAATGTAAATGTGCTTTTAGCCACGTGTGGCGTGTGGCTCTCGGGACGGCGGTCATTGGCTTGGTTCAACACCTCGGTTCAGACTGAAATATCTAATCTAATCTAATAAGTGTCAGGACACTGTGTGCAGACATTAGTGGTCCACAGAGGATGAAGAGGATGAAGAGGATGAAGCATTGTATTAAAGATGTTTGATTTGGTCCGCAAAAACGACATCCGTGGAGATTTCTTCTGCCGTCATCACCAACTCAGACTTAGCATCTGACCGGCTGTGCAAAGAGAACGTTATCTATTCAACAAAAGTGCAATGCAGGTATAATACACAGTAGATGCCGCACTCTACTAAGCGTCATCACGCGATACGCTACGTTGGTCCCCCGTGTGGACTCGACCCCGTGTGAGCGCGGCGCAGCTCGCTCATAGCCCGTCGTTAGCTTTTTTACTTCTGCTGATTGCGTAACACCATTACGCAACAAACGTGAAAGTATATCAGTTTGCCACAGACCTCGTTTTTTTTGCAATAACCCAAAATGCCGTCTGCTTTTTTTTGTCTCGAGAGCTTCTTTGATGCCAAATTTCGGGGTCGGCCTCCAAAGAACACGTCATCCCCGCACCACTCTTTATTCTTTTGTCGTAATCTCCTCCGTCTGAGAACTCCCACACTGTTACGACACTCTTTCTCCCCGCTGTCATTACAGACATGTCTGAACTAACGACGGCCTCACCTATTGGACTCGTCTGTTCAGCCTGTGGCGTTTAACCTGCGACTGTCATGGATTTACAGTAAATCATGTTCGTTAAAAGACTGCAACAAAATAAAAATAAAGAACCTTGCATGACGTAGTGGGAGGCAACGCTCCGTTTCAGGGCTGGATTTTTTTTGTTCTTAGCCTTGCTACAAATTCCAGTGGGATTTTTTTCACCGAGGCCTTATTTCTTCAAGCGCCGAACCACGGGGATCAAAGCCTCGCAGAGGCGCTGGCGTGGCTGTGGGCTCTCATTCCCAGGTACGAGAACACAACCCCTAGTGTTCCACGATCTCACGATCTCCCCACTCGATACCAAATACCCGGCGGGCCAACGGCGCAGACGGGGCGAGGAGGCGTGGACCGAGGTTGGTTGGCCGACAGTGAAAACTGGGTTAGAGTTTATTAACGTGCGTCAAACTGGAGGTCCCGTGCTCGCTAAAAAATGAGAATCTGAATCCGATAGATACGGTTAACAATATTTAATGGCAAGAAGTCTAAGCAGTAAATTGAAGCTACGATCGTAGGGCCGACCGGAATATTACGCCACAGACTAACAGCAAAGTAGCTGATAGGGAACTGTCTTGTAACCTTCCGACCGTCTAGAGAACGAACTCACCCTTTCCACCCGTATTTATTAGTAACGGCATTCACACCTCTCAATCCTAAGAGTTAGTTCCATTGGTCAGTTCAGCATGCTACACTCTCGTTGACTTACGGCCAGGTCGTAAACAGGTAATGCAACGGGTCATAAAATAGCCGGGTCAAACGTCATGATCCCGCGACCAACATTACTTCCGGTCACCTATGTGAGGAAAGTTCCCTTTCAAAATAAAAGTCCCACATGTCACTCTCCTGCTTCAAGCAACGTTACGGACTTCAACCGGCTTCCAACTCATGTGTCAACATTGAAACAACAAACTAACTTTCATTCTCATGCGGCATACATATAATCATAAACAGATAAACAATTATAAACATTACTTCTGCCATTGACATATACATAGAGTAGACATTACCTCCATGCTTCATAACACATCAACAATATCAATATTCTCCCTAATATTTCCTATGATAATATCTTGCTATATGTATTCATTTAAAGCACAAATGTTCCCTATGTACATGTGCAAAGTCAAAATGAACTATTACAACTTAACAAGTTCAAAGGGCCGAGGAGAGAGAGCGAGCGCCGCTCTGATCTTTGGCCGAGGAGTTAACCACTTAACATTCACCCTGCACAGCCAGGCTTTACGCTCGCATCTCCTCAAAGACGGGGAGGAGGTTCATAAAGTATGCAGAGGGAACGTGCAGCATGTAGACAGTATTCATAAACATGCCTGTGTGTGTGTGTGTGTGTGTGCGTCTAATCTGAGAGGAGTATGACGTCGTACAAGACAGATGATAGATAGATAGATATATACTTTATTAATCCCCGAGGGGAAATTTGTCGTCACAGTAGCAGCACCAATAAACTAAACACACGAGAATATAATATAAAATATAAAAAACAGGGATGAAAGATATAGATGTATACAAGTAAAATATAAAATACAAAATGAAGTATATATATGTTTATAAAATGAAACATATATGTATATATATATACACACACACAAACAAATATAATAAAATGACTGTGCAAAGTATACAAAGTAAAATATAAAATAAAATATATATGTATATATATAAAACATATATGCATACACATTACAATACTTATGACTGCAGTGTAAAATTAAATTAAATATACAAATATTAAATATAGACAGAGTGTGCAAAATGCAAAGTGTGTGTATGTGTGTAGTGTAAATGAAAATGAAATGTGTGAAGTGCAGATCAACATCGTGTAAATATTAAGTTATTATTACAGTTATTGCACTAGGATCTGGCAAGAGGTGATCTGTTATAGAGCCTCATAGCCGTCGGCAGGAATGTTCTCCTGTATCTGTCCTTGTGGCAAATGGTGAAGGGGTAGGAAACAGGCAGTATCGAGTGTATACGGTCTGGTTTCCATGCTCGCCGGCTCAGTGGGATTACTTGAGTCCATTTATCATTCCAGATGAGTGTGGCTTGCTTGGGTAATGGTAAATTAAGTGGATTACCGTGCAGTATTGTCCCTGAGGGAATTAGAGAATCTCTGAATGGATGCAAAATCCCATCGTATACCGTAGCCGGCAGGTCCCACAGCCGCATCAGCACTTTCTGAGGCGATGATGGCGGCATGAGCACCTTTTGATTGATGCTGATTTAATATCGGCGCGCTAGATTTAATGATACAGGCAGTCGTTACGTTTCGGCTCCCAGAAGTGGGGCCCCGGCGCTCTCAGCCCCGGGCGCGCCTGTAGAAGAGGTGCTTCGCAGGGACGTGCCGAACACCCGTCCGCCGGCAGGAGTGCTTTCACCCCGCTCTGCTTTTTTTTGGGCCTTTAAATTACAAAGTTGGAAAGTGAGCGAAGACAAAGCCCGTGTAAAGTTCCGCGTAAAGACGAAATTACAAGAGACATTCTTTCTTGCTTTTTTTTTTCCTCCTCCAGACTTCAGTGGCCTTAAAACCCTCAAAATCTCCACCTCCCCCTCCAACACCCACCTCCTACTAAATCAAAATCCACCTCGAGTGGATTGCGGCGGAATACAAATGAGCAGGCGGTGTCAGGGTTTCTGTTTTAATGAGGACAGAAACCTATCGCCACATCTAACCTGAAACGCTATATTTGCCGCGCTGCCTGCCAGCCGGGACTTCCCAGTAGAATTCCGTGGGGTTAAAAAAAAAACTGTTGAGTTTCGGCGCAGCTCGCTTCACAGCCCCGGCAACAAGCGATTGGCCTCCCTCCCACGCCGCCCCTACACCCCCGCCCCCCGAACATTTAAACCCGGCTCACTTTTTTGCCCAAAGCAAACCCTCGGCTCGGGAGTCGAAAGGTCACTTTTAAAATAAATAAAGAACGGGGGAGATCACTAGGCATCCCACACATGGAGGGAGCAGCACTTTGAAACGGAGAGCCAAGGCTACCCACCGTTTAGCATTCAGTAGCCTGAAGCCACGACGCTGGCAGTCTGAGAACACAGAGTCCAGATCGGCTCCCACTCACTCCCCGCTGCCGCATCATCCTCGCCGCTCTTTTCACATGAATGTTTGTCGCTGCAACCGTATGCAGTGAATTCATCGCCTGGGGGGTGAGAGGCCACTGTGTGCAGCCATCACCAAACATATACACCTTCCTATATCTCTCTCCCTACCTTTAACCCGCTGATGCTCCGCACTGAATAATCTCAGCCCAGGGGACGGGCACTCGGAAACTGAAAAGACCCGTTGTGGTATTTTCTGAATCTCACGCAACCAAAATTAAAAAAAGAAGGGAAGCGGTCCTGTCGGGGAGGAAGCGCACACTCCATGTGAGACCACAAAGGCGAGATTACACACACGGGACTCGGGTTTTAGGAACTACTCTTAAGTCTTTTTACAAAGTAAACTCAATTGGATGTGCGACACAACTAAGACCCCGTTTACACGATGGGAAAACGCATATATTTTCATGTGTTTTGGCCTTTCATTTACACAAAAACGGAGGTTTTATCACGGAAAACGATCATTTCTAAAAACTCCGGCCAAAGTGGAGATTTCTGAAAACTCTGTTTTTGTGTTTGCGTGTGAACTAAGTCAAACGGAGTTTTAGGTTGTCAAACGTCACAGTATGCGACTAAAAGTGCTTCACGTCATGTGAGCGTCCTATGTTTACAGTTAGTTTGCTTAGGTGCGCCCCGGGTTATTTCCTCCTTGACATGAGGAGACTCCTCGGAGGTCTCGGACGGGTACTGTTCTAAGAACAAAGAGGAAGGTCTTAAGTCTACTCTTAAACGAGGTGACTGTGTCTGCCTCCGGACTGAAATTGGGTTGGTTCCAGTCCCGTTTAGTAGTGAGCGAGCTTTCTAGGGGGCATATATACGACAAAAAGATGCCAACATATCCCTGTATTTAGTTTGGCATGATTCCCAATCCACATTATCGAGTGCTTTATTTGCCTTATAATCTAAGGCGACTCGAAGCAGCAGCTCCACTTCGCTGTCTGTCCATACAAATGAACCTCACGCCATATTTACTCTCTAAAGGAAAAGGAAGTTGGTCGTGTTTTTCGTAGTTGTTGTTGGTTTTGAGAATTCTGATTGGTTTGCATGTCTTTATCCTTCTCGTTACACTGCCGACTGTCATGATCTGGAGTTTGTGTTGTTTTGAAGTCCTTGTGTCGTCTGTCTCCCTGTGATTGTCTGCCCTGGCCCTGATTGTTTCCTTCTGTGTGATTGCTGGCCCCGCCCTCATTGTGTTCACCTGTGTCTCGTTCCCCGTTGTCCAATCCTCTCACCTTGCCTGTGCATGTAAACCCTGTTCGTCTCATTCCCAGTGTGGCTTCGTACTGTTTGGTCCGCGTGTTTGTCGTCCTGTTCTGGTCTGGTCTGTGATTGTTGGAAATAAATAATAGTTTGTACAGTACTGTCGGCATTTGGGTCTTCTCTCGCTGCGACAACCCGGACTCCCCCCGACAGCCGACTACAGGTTTGGCATAGTTATGACGGCGCCCGGGGGCGTATTCATGCAGGTTCATATAAACAGAAACTTTTTTGAAAACGACCTTGTGTGTACAACGTTATTTTTGAAAACGGAGGGGCAGAAATATTCGTTTCTGTAAATACCCGGCTATGTGTAAATGTGGCCTAAGACACAGTCTCAAGTGCATAACCAAGCCAGGTGCATGGAACACACACACACACACACACATAAGCAGGACTCGTGAGATACAGTATTTTTGGGCATATGCACACATGGCCTTTGTGTTCGCAGGAGCCCAGTCTGTTACATCATCCAGAGGGGAGTTTATCAGCGGCTGATCAGCAGCAGCCTGAAGACTCTCAAAGGCTGTTTTGTCTTCCTCCTGCCTGAAACTCCCTGAACCCACCGGTTACCTTGCAGCCGTGGGGATTTGTTTACCGCCGCCTGAATTTGCAAGTCTTTATCAGGGCTGCATGCCGTCGCTGAGGGGAAACGCCGTGCGGGAGCAGAAGTCCACAGGTACTTCTTTTTGTTTGACGTAGAACTATCAAAAGTACTTTATTATCTGCCGGTGGTTGTGGTCTCGTGATTCAATTGTTTTTTTTCCAACTGAATATGAAGTTACCCCGAGCCCCATTCATCATGCATTTCTGCTTCATTTGATGGTGAGAGAGACGGACAGGGAATGCGAGGTGGAGAGAGGGGACGGCGTGCAACAAAGGGCCGCCGGCCGGACTCGAACCGCGGCCCGATGCCGTGCAGAGAACCTCGCTTTAAAGGAAAATGACGTCCATTTTTAAGAATTGATACACTCCTGATGTCTCAAGTCAGTCCAAAGATATTAGTGGACAAGAACAACTTGTCTGCCAAGTGCTAAAACATAAAACATGTGTGGGTGAATATAAATGTAGACCTGCTCCATATAGACAGAAAACTGCAAATACTATAATAGAATAATAAGCGTTACACCTGATGACGTCTCAGGTTTGTTTCCCTGGTGTCTGGCTGAGAGAGAGAGAGTAGTATTGAACTTTCCTAAACTGTGGAAATAAATTATTCTAAGATCAAATAACAGAAACATTTGGAAACCGATTTTCAGCTTCACGGAAATTAATTCAAGCGAGAACGAGTGACACAAAATAAACAATGTGTTTGGGTGTTACAGGAAGAGACATTAAAATAAATAAGAAGATGACTGCAGTCATATGTCATTGCTCTTTTTGTGAAACACAAGCAAAGTTAGCACAATTATTTTGTATAAAAACACGAGATTGGAAAGAAACATTAATTTAATATTATTTTTGTGTTCGTGTTGTACAAGTTGCACAAGGAGACGTGTCAATAAAACAAATGAGGAAACAGGTTTTTAAAAATTTAATAAAATAATTTATTGCACAGTCAATTTTTTCCGTCCAGATGGTTAGAAAAGTCTTTGAGGAATCTGGATATACCTTGAAAACCCAGCGGTGAACATTCTCCGACTACCTCGTGGGTTTTTCTCAAAGCTCGCTGCTAATTAATTTTTTCTCAAAATGTAATATTAGCTCCGTCCTCCGTAGACTCGAACGCAATTGCAAAACACGAGAGGCACAAACTGGGGCGATACAAAAGTGAGATATCGAGTGAAGTCAACTCGCTGGATTTCAACAATACTTTAACGTTCTCTGTGGCCAAAAAGTAATGTATACACGTAACCAGTGGCGTTTCTACATGAGGGGCAGGTGGGGCATCGCCCCACCAGAACCAGATGACGCTGTTGTGCAGAAAGCTCAATGCATTCGTACTTCGCGGCAAAATATATATATATTTGTATTTTTTTATGCAAAGTAGAGTGAATATGTGTGTGAATAAACTTGACTCACAAGCATTATAGTTTTGGAGTAATTTGATTTGTGTGTTTTTCTGTCTGGGTGCTCTGTTAAATGCTGCTCTCCGCTGCCCCTTCTCACGCTGCCCCACCGTTACCATGGAAACACCAATGAGCGTGAACCACACAGGCCAAAGTTAACATTGAGCGGTGGGGCACTTTCAGATCTGCCCCACGAAATCTGCCCGGTAACTAGACTGGAAAAATGTGAAAACCGCGAGACCTGTACCCCGTGACTAAGAAAAAACACATAGTCAGATCAATGCCAAATACCAATGTCAAAATGCAGCCCATAGTATATCTGACTGTCTATATAGGCCTACTGTTATAATAATCAGCTACCCCGATTTTTGTGACGGTGACATGACGTCATACAAAATTGTCCCACCAGAATTTACTGGCAAAAATCGCCACTGAACGTAACATCCCAGTCAGTGTGTCTGGGAATGGAAGAATTTGTCACTTTCTTCCACCACTTTTATGGGGAGATTTCACTGCACCTGGAATTTCTACAGCATAAGTGTACTCTTCTCAAATTCAAACGCACTGATTTTTTTTTTTTTTTTTTTAAAGAAGCAGTATTTTACATAACAATCTCGCTTTGTCCAGGTTTTATACCGTTTCACAGCTGGCGCCTCCTCCGCTCCAGCCCCACCTGCAAACCAGAGAAATGCATAATGACACATTCATAAATACACAAGCGGGGTTTTTTTCTCAAGAAAACATCTCTATTCAGAAATATCACAATCCTGGTCATATATCAACTCTACGTTAACCCAATTAGAGTTGGAGGCAATTAAAGGAGACACATCGTGCTTATTACCATATATATGTATGTTGGGTATCGACTTTAACACGTTGACATGCTTTAATGTTGGAATTTTGTTGTTGTTATCACGCCATCTGCCTGATCATATACCTGTATTCACCCTCTATCTGAAGCGCTCTGTTTTAGCGCCTGTCTCTTTAAGGCCACGCCCCCTCCCTACAAAATAAAAGCCCAGCCTGCTCCGATTGATCGGCAGTTTTTTTCCCGTCTGAGCTGTCGGTGCTTTCACAACAGGTCGGGGACTATGTGTGTGTGTGTCAACTGTACACAGAGTTTAGCGACACTTCTACCAGTTAACTGTATATAAGTTGTGACATCACAACGTTACTGGTGGCTCATTTAAAGGCATCGTTTGTACAAAATAAATGTAGGAAATGTGAATTGAGCCTTCTGATACTGTCACAGTATATATACATAAAGCACCAAGACATGCTTTATCATAAATTACAACAAAAAGACTCGCTTTCTACAATATGGGACCTTTAAGAGCAAAGTACCCCAGGCATCAACAGTGAGGCGGCCAGCTGTGTGTCTTTTCCATTAGAGTTAACGTTCTTGTACTCAGAAACCATGGAGAAAAATACGAGGCTTTCTACCTGCTATGGGATGCAAATAGCCAAAGACAGAGACTTCACGGTTCATATTTTCCTATATACGACCACTTGACATTGGATGAAAGTGAGCCAGGGGCACCCCTCTGGAACCACATTCATCACCAGCATATTCCAACGACGAGCGCCGGGGCCAACCACAGGATCCTGGCCAGTCTCCCAGTCAGCCCCGCTAATTATGCCCCCTCTTCGCAGCTAATTGGCCGCTAAAAAATGAGGATGGCCTCTTCACCCAGCCGGAGTGTTTTGCCACCAAATGGCGGCGGGGAGAATTATGTGGGTTTATGAGGCATGGTGACACTCAGCGAGAAACCCTCCACCGCTATTAATTCCCTTGTCAAGAGAGTGTGTGTGTGTGTGTGTGTGTGTGTGTGTGTGTGGGGGGGGGGGGGATTGCCTCTGCTGTGTCACTTTGCGAAAAAGGAAAACTTTAGTCCGACTTAAAGTTATTCTTGTGGAGCGTCTTCACATCTTACCTCTTTGTATACTGTGTGAGTTTATATGAGACACGTTACCAAATGACATCATTCTTTTCCACGAGGTCCTGCAGGCGGGTGTCAGTGTTCCAGTCAAATTGCCCAGGGCTAATCTGACTTGTGGGTTTTGGGATTTTGTTTGCACAGTCATCGAGACTGCGGGGCCTGTGATCCTGGATTCCCATAAAACGTGCCTGTCAATCCAAAATAGAAATATGTAAAAATTACCCTTTTCAATTCTCTCCCTCCTCATTTCTCTACAGCAACGACAAAAAAGGCAATAAATGCAATTGTTCACATTGTTGTCAAGGTTTCTTCATATGGGACGATAAGCCCGGACACAAACTAATAATAAATATATGCTATTATGCTACCTGTTTGCTGAATATGGAAATAAATTAACTTGTAACCCTATTGCCGTTAGTGATATAAAGTCAGAAAATGTAATATAAAATGATTCATGAATGAATGATAGGTGCACAGTTGTATGTGCAAACCACAGTATGTGGTAAATATTAATATACGTTGTTCATGTATAATGTGCCTAGTGGGTTATTGGAAATAATATAACAAAGGTATTACAAATAAAGAAATGCATACACACATATACCTACTCTCTAACGTCCACAGTATGGTACTGAATATGAAGGAAACATCTATTTTGCCTCACTCTTTATCGCAATATTTATTACTGTCAAAACTGGAAACATAAAGGTTAAAGGAACGGTGAATATCAGTCCCAGAAACCGTCAAGCCAAGAAGGTTTATAGAGCGGGCTGCAGTAAAAATATTAATAAAACCCAAGTATATATAAATGCTGCTTTATGGACACAACGAAAGACCAAAATGTAACTTTAACACAGATATAAAGAAGCACATGTGTGTGTAATACACAACTAAACGATTACCAAACCCCTACATCATGGGATTAAGGCGACAGTGACGTCACAATGTAACGTAAATATGTCTAACTGGCGTCTATCTCCAAACTACCTCCATACAATTAGATAACACACATGCGGAGGACTCCGGTTATGAATGGGTGCATCCTCCCCTCGCCCCCCTCCCAAACCCCCCCCCCAAAGTTCCGCCTCTTCCGTTCCGGGAGACGGACCAATCAGCGGCGCCGGTGGGCATGGACGGGACGGCGCGTCAGCTGCCGTCGTGTCGCGATTGGAATGTTACGGACTAACAACCGGGCGCGAGGGAGCACTCGGCGGTTGGACTCTACAGGAACCGAGGAATCCCGACCGCTCGCGACATTTCCTCCGCTGTCCGCCCGGCGGGTTTTTTTTTTTCCTCGCGTCGGTTACCGGAGAACTTCGCGTGTTTTGCGTGGCTCCCCCCCCCCACCCCTCCGGTGTGTTTTTTATTTTATTTTCCTCCTCCACCTCCTGCTCCCCATGTTCTATCGGCGCGTCCGCGGGCAGTGTGTGTGTGGAGGCTGTGATACACGAGGAGAGAAATGCAGGGATTCGTCCGGTTGCAGCTGTACCGCTGAGCTGCGTCGCTAACCCCCCCTCCTCCCGGCTTTGTGTGTGTGTGTGTGTCTCTTTTTTTGTGTTGGCAATCCCTTCAAACGGGACCACGGAGTGATAGAAGAGGGGGGGAATAGGAAGAACTGAGCCGGAGGAGGGCATTTGGATTCAAGCGCGGCGGCCGCCGGGGTCTTCTTCACGCCCCCCCACCCCTCTCCCGGTCACTGTGTGACCGAGTTTAACGTCGGACCCGGGGTATACCTTCCCCCCCGAATCTGGGAGAGCCTCGGGGACCCCTGACGCTGCTGGTCCGGGGAGAGAGAGAGAAAGAGTTCCCACACGGCTGTCGGACAGTTTTTTCTCTTCTTCTTCTCCTCCCCGGTCTGAAGAGCTCCGCACCGCCCGGATGAGGGCGAGGAGACACGCCGGGGAAGAGAGTCGCCGCCGCGGCTTGTGATTGTGTCCGAGTGGGTCCAGCACGGAGCTTTTATTTTTTTATTTAAAAAAAATTTTTATTCGGCACCTCGCCGTAGGCGCGAGTGTGCGAAATGGTGAAACTCTACAGAAGAGGGACAACGGGACAGTACTTTTAATACACACACACAACACATCGCCCACATGCACCGGATCAATTGCTGGATTTGGGAACCGCATACGCAGACGGGGGTTCGGGGATCCGTGGAGGCTGCTGCCGGAGGATGGAGCGGTGTAGCCGGGGTTGGTGAGCGCCTCACTTCGGGGCCACTTTGCTTTTTTTACTCCCAAACAACTTGCCCCCGTCGCCAGGACACATGCAGGCCAAAAAACGCTACCTGATCCTGCTCTCCGCCGGCGTGTGCCTGCTGCTTCTCTCCTACCTCGGAGGGGTCCAACTTCCCGCGGCGAGCAGGAGCCGGCATGACCGCAGCCGGACCGGGTACCGGCCCGACCAGCCCTGGCCGCACTTCTCGGACCCGTTACACATGTTCTCCCCCGTGGACCACACGGACACGCAGGAGTACAACCTGCACATATCGCCGCGGCAGAAGCGGGACGGCAACGCGAGCGTCTACCGGGGCAAGCGGTGCCGCGCGGACTCGTGCTTCGACTTCGCGCCGTGCCAACGGAGCGGGTTCAAAGTGTACGTGTACCCGCAGCAGAAGGGGGAGAAGATCTCCGAGAGCTACCAGAACATCTTGTCCACCATCGAGGGCTCCAGGTTTTACACCTCGGACCCCGGGCAGGCGTGTCTGTTCATCCTGAGCCTGGACACTCTGGACCGGGACCAGCTGTCCCCGCAGTACGTGCACAACCTGAAGACCAAGGTGCAGAGCCTGCCGCTGTGGAACGACGGGAGGAACCACCTGATCTTCAACCTGTACTCGGGCACGTGGCCGGACTACACGGAAGACCTGGGCTTCGACATCGGCCAGGCCATGTTGGCCAAGGCCAGCATCAGCACCGAGAACTTCCGGCCCAACTTCGACGTGTCCATCCCGCTGTTCTCCAAGGAGCACGCGCGCACCGGCGGCGAGCGGGGCTTCCTCAAGTACAACGCCATCCCGCCGTTTCGCAAGTACGTGCTGGTGTTCAAGGGGAAGCGCTACCTGACGGGCATCGGCTCCGACACGCGCAACGCGCTGCACCACCTGCACAACGCCGGGGACGTGGTGCTGCTCACCACCTGCAAGCACGGCAAGGACTGGCAGAAGCACAAGGACGCGCGCTGCGACCAGGACAACGCGGAGTACGACAAGTAAGTGTGTGTGTGTGTGGATCAAACTTTTTGGCACGTGATCCAGGCTTCTGGAGCTGTCACCCCCCCCAAAAAAAACACAGTGCCTTGTGGGTTGTCACTGTACATGTGTGTGTGTGTGTGTTTCCCAAAGGGAACATGGGGATTAAGCAATTGCACCAAATATATCTTTATATAAAATCTAAACTCATAAAGCAGCGTTAATCCATCGGGTATATGGGAGCCTTCGTAAAGACCCCCCCCCCCCCCCCTCAGGCTACAGTTGACCAGGCTCTTGTGGCCCCAGGACCCTCCTGCTCCCTTTTGAGTGAAAGTCTTATCAGCTCCCTGGACAACCCCCCCCCCCCCATCCCTCCTTTCCTACGAAGGAATTTACCCCCCCCCCCCTCCTCAATCATCTCTATCATCACCTTCCACCTCCACGCCGAGGGACCACGGCGGCCCACCCCCCCACACCAGGATAATCCGGGGACCGGTTTTGGATGTTTGCAAACATCCGACACGTGCAAATGAAGTGTAAAGCGCTCCAGGTGGGAGCTCCTGCGTGGACTGGAACCGCTCCGCTCCGGTGACCTTGTTAAAAAAAAAGCAGGAGGCGGCGCGCGCGGCGAGGTCCGTGCGCCCGGCTGGCGGGCGAACGGGTTTTGGTTGAACGTACGAAGTGATCTAGTGCGAATAAATCAGCCGTAATAGGTTAATTATCACCTTCATTCCCGAGCGTTAGTGCCATCCTTCCCACTTAGCCCCCGGGGCTAGTTGATTACCTCTAATTTTTGGAGGTCTACCGTTATGTCAAGGTGGTAATTAATGGTCCCCCCCCCCTTGGGGACCAGCAGCTGCAGCCGAGTGCAAAGCCGCTTCGGTGCCTGAGGTCGGCGTGGCGACCCCCAGGTCCACGTCTCTGTGAGTGACGGTTATCGGCGGCCCGGGCCTTCTTCTTTCTTTTCTCCAGGAAAGTCTGGATGGACTCGGACGTGTGTTAACGGCACTTATCGGACATTGTTCCTCTGAGTGGGTGTGTTGGTTTCCCTGTATACACACTCACACACACACTTCATGTCACAGGATGGATGGACGGGGAGCGGGAAAGTTGACCGCCACATGTGTCCATGTGGCGTTGAACCGAATGCACATCGGTGTTCTTCTTGAACTCGAAGTGAACTCTTAAAAAAAACATGCCCTCCTTTTTTTCTGATGTGGTGAAAGAAGAAGACGAAGAAGAAAAGGGCCGCTCCAACAAAACTTTACGAGCACGCACTTGTCTATCAATCCGTCATCCCTTCATCCTCGCCGTCGGCCTCGGGCCCCGGCGTCACCTGGCGAGAGACGCCATCCGTTATCTGGCATTCCGGTCGCCTCGCGGCGCGGTGCGTTCAGGGAACCCGAGCTCTGTCGCGGGGCCTCTCTTTCCACTGCGGCGGACTTCACGGCCCCCCCCCCCCGCGCCTGGTAGTCATTTCATTTCCAGCATCGACGCTGCGTTTGAGTCGAACTCGAACCCTTTCGGGTGCCAGCCGCGTGGTTTCGCTTCTTTTTTTGTTTTGTTTTTTAAACCCTGACGTAGCTCCCCATGGCGCACGGGATCCACGTGTAGCCCGGCCGCTCTCGGCGCTCCGTTTCCATGGGCGGGCGGCGTGGACCGCTGTGGTGCAGACTCAGGAATGCACACACGCACACACACACACACACACACGTGTCAGAGCAGCTGTTCTGCGGCTGAGGAGGGAGCCGTGCCAAGGCAGGCGGGCCGGGACCGACCTGGTGGAGCGTGGCGAGTGCAAAGGGGCGGCCCGCGGGGTGCGCCCGGGCCTCTCGCCGTTAACGCTCCGCACGCCCGTCCAGGCTCACCTGCGCTGGGTGACCTTTGACCCCGTTGCTTCTACAAACGAATGCATCATCAGCAGCGGGAGGGCAGACGAGTAGCTGGTCCGTAGGCACTTGAATCGGCTCCCACACACACACACACGAGCCACGCGGCGTGCATTTATTCAATTGATTTTCTTCGCTGCAACGGCTTTCAATTGGAGTCACTCCGGTCCACTTCCACGGCCGAGTGCTGATGAAAGGGCCCGTTCACGGCGACATTATCCAGCGAGTCTCCAGCTCGGCTGACAACGATCCTCGGGAGCGGACAGAGAGAGGCTGTTACGGGGGGGGGGATGCCACGTTGAGCGCGACGGCGGTGACTAAACCTCCCTCCGTCTAGTTCCCAGCTCTGCGTGATCTCTGTTTTTGAGGAGCACGCTTCTCCTTTCTTTTTAAAACAGAGAGTCTCGTTTTGTGGACTTCCTCGTTTCGACCTTTAATCATTTCCGGCACCGATGCTTTTCGCCCCGCGTCACGTCGAGAGGGCGAAAGGCCTCGACAGAAAGGCTTCCTCCTCCGACGCGTGAGGCCCGAGACCCAGGACGGCGTTCTCCGTGTCCCGCCGGCGAAAGACTGAAAGAGTGCCCCCCCCCCCGGCGGTCCCGAGTGGCATCGTTCTGACCGTTAAGTGTTCCGCTAAAGGCCGGCTGCACGCTCGCCCTCCGCCGAGCCCTCCCTCTCACGGCCAACAGCGGCGTCATCATCCCCCGTTTAATGCTTCACCAGCGTCGTTGGCACGGATTGACTTTGTGCTTTCGCTGGCAGCCGCCGCTCAAGGTCACCCGGGGGACTGGAAAAGAGTGGAAGGGCGATGACGGGAAGTGTGTGAGTGTGTGTGTGTAAGGAGGTAAAGGAGAAGAGCAAGTGGGTGTGAGATGGAGTGATGATCGTGTTTTGGGATGACAGAAATGGGGAGAATCCAGAAAAATTGCGCGTGTCGGAGGATTTTTTTTCTTCTTCTTCTTCCCCATTAGGAGTCAACGACGACTGTCATCAGCAGCCCCCCCCCCCCCCCCTACTTGAGAAAATCCTCTCAAAAGCTCAACGAGTGCTCACGAGAGGGAGAGAACAGGGGAAGAAAGGCCGTCATCCCTTTTTTATTTAGTTTCCACGTCTCCTGTTTTACTTTCCCTTACCTCCCCTCCCTTTGACTTTTTGGTTTCTTTACTTTCCCCTCCCTCCCTCCCTCCCTCCGCCTCTCTCCTCACAACGACATGGAAACACTGATGTGATTTAGCTGGAGATGGCTCTCTGCCACATTTCCATTTCCCTTCTCTCTCTCTCTCTCTCTCTTTCTTCTTCTTATCCTCCCCGTTCTTTTCATGACGACGCTGCGGTTGACATTTTGTTGACGCGCTGCCACAGACTGGGAGGCAGTAGTGAGGAAAACCAGCAGCACTTCCCCTCCACCTTATCTCAGACGCACACGGTTATGCGTGGGACTCCCGGCAGTCGCCCCAACGCCGCCGCCGCCTGACGGAGACTCCCTCGCCTCACGTCACGTCGCCGTCTCCCAGGAGAGGGGCGGCGCCGCTCCCCGGGTTGCCGTTGTTTGTGTTTTCAGGTGGTTCGAATGAATAAATCATGAATATTTCATGATTGCCTGCTCTCCCTTTTTTTTAGTCGCGAGCTCGTGCCGGTGCATGATGATGATGATGATGATGATGATGATGCGGAGGGTAATAAGTGTGAGAGGGCAGTGCTTGTGTGGACAGATTTGAGCCACGTGGCTTTTCTTATCTCATCAGGCCATCTATACATCTCACATAACTCCCCTGACTCTCTCTCTCTCTCTCTTCCTGTCTCTCCCTGACTCTCTCTCTCTCCCTGTCTCTCTGTCTCTCTCTTCCTGTCTCTCCCTGACTCTCTCTCTCTCCCTCTTCCTGTCTCTCTCTCCCTCTGTCTGTCTCTCTCTCTCTCTCCTGTCTCTCTCTCTCTCTTCCTGTCTCTCTCTCTCTGTCTCTCTCTCTCTCTCTCTTCCTGTCTCTCTCTCTCTTCCTGTCTCTCTCTCTCTCTCTCTCTCTCTCTCTCTCTCTTCCTGTCTCTCCCTGACTCTCTCTCTCTCTCTCTCTCTCTCTCTCTCTTCCTGTCTCTCTCTCCCTCTGTCTCTCTCTTCCTGTCTCTCCCTGACTCTCTCTCTCCCTCTGTCTCTCTCTCTCTCTCTCCTCTCTTTCTCTCTCTCTCTCTCGCCCTGTCTCTCCCTGTCTCTCTCTCTCTCCCTGTCTCTCTCTCTCTCTCTCTGTCTCTCTCTCTTTCTCCCTGTCTCTCTCTTTCTCCCTGTCTCTCACATTTTTGGGGCACCTTTGCTCCGGGGGTCACTCGCACCATCAACCGACTATCAGAATTATTCAAAGTAAGCCGTTCGTTTATTATCTGCCGGTCGACTACGCCGTTTATCTTCTAATCATCCCGGCTCGACTAATCTCGGATCGGCGTTGGAGTTTGAGTTTGCGAGAGTAGCGTCCGCGTGCGGCTGCTCGCCCACCCGTGTCTGTTGACGCTCGTCTGTGTCTGTGTGTGTGTGTGTGTGTGTGAGTACGAGAGCGTCCCCGCGTCTTTTGTCTTCTCGCACGTGTGTGTGTGTAGGATGGCCGGGGTCGCGACCCCTCTGTCTGTCCCCTCGCTGAGTGACGAAGGCAAAGCCCGACGCACTGACCCACATTCATTGAGGGATTACCGGCACAGCCACGCCGCCCCCTGGCCTCAGAGGCAGCGGCGGTGGAGGCGGGGCCGGAGCGAGGGACGGAGGACATAACTAGGGGGGGGGGGGGGGGGCTGGTCGTGAACTCGTGAAGCTCAGAACCATAACCTCCTCCCAGGCCGGCTGGTTGGTGTTGAGATTGATCAGCTGGGAGGGTCCACACACACACACACACTAAACAAGAATCGATGAGAGGCGTTATCACAGCGGCGGGCCGGCCCCCCTGGAATCGTTTCCTGTATGAAAAGCTGCCCACTTCAACCCGTTTGGAGCAACCGGCGGGGTCCGAGCCGGAGAGCGAGCGAACGGCGAGGCGTCAAACCTTCCCTCCCTCTGTCGGGGAAACGTTCACGCGGTTATCGGCTTCTCATTAAATTCCTCGCCGAGGACGGGTGAGAGGAATGCGTCTGCAGGTTTCTGGAGAGCATGACGAGTTCTGACATCTGTCCGTTTTTTTTCTTTCCATCTCATGTTGAGAGACGAAGTGTTCACGAAAATCCCAAAAAAATCCCTGCCTTCATTTCCGTGGCACGGGGCGTGCTGAGACAGGGGGCAACTCTGCTCCCAGCGCACTCCTTCATTCCAGCATTCCCGCGCCCGGCGTTTAAAAAAATATATTTTAACTCGTATATGTACTGACCAATATGTCAATGTTTGCATTTTAATACGTAAGAAACGACGACATGATCTGAAATGGGGCTGCCGCTGGGGATTTGTCCCTCTTCCTGAGTGACCCCGCCCCCCCCCCCCCCCAGCTGTGGAGCACCTGCCCAGGGTCATCTCATCGATGAGGGGCAGTGGCCTGTCTGTATGATCTGAGACTCGCTGCTAATAAAGAGATGTGCACAGACTCCTCGCCTCCTGTGAGCTCTGCGACTCCCTCGGGGCGTTTTACAGCAGCTCCGCTGGGGGAAAGCAGGTGGGGGGGAGGTGTGTGTGTGTGTGGGGGGGGGGGGGCAGCAGCAGTAGTAGCAGCTAGTTTTTTATGGCAGCTTTTATGGTCCCGGGAGGCCGTTCAGCGAGCTCCTACCGCCGGCACTTGAATGGCGACGGCCGATCGTTGACGTCAGCGTGCGCGCTGACCTCCCCTCCCTCCTCACCGCCACGGGAGCAAAAACAAACACCCGGGCCCTTCGGCCGGTATTCATATTTAAATAGTAATTGGCAAAAAAGGAGGAGGGAGGGGATGGAGGGGTGGGTGTGTGTGTTCTGGGTAAGGCTAAAGAGGAGGAGGAGGAGGAGGTGGGGGAGTTGAAGAAAGCAATAGCTTAAAAAAGCATTATGTCAGTGAAGAATGTGCGCCTGGCTCAACGTTTAAGGGGCCACGGCTCCGAGGAGAGAATGGGGGTTTTTGTTGGAGCAGATCTGGCTGCCTGATGGAAGGGCTCTCCCCCCCCCCCCCGGCCAGTTCATCATGCTTTATGGCTCGCTTTGACTTCCACTCCCGCAGGGTGTAAAAGTCGGGGCCGGGCCCCCGGGCGCTCCCAGAGGGCTCCTATTATGCCCGAGTTTGCTCTCAATCCAGAGGGATCGCTTGTGCCTCGTTGACGCCCCATACGGTCCCCTTTCGCTCCCTCGCGTTTCACTCCCTCTCCACCGATCTCTGCCCGCCGCGGCCCCCCTCTTCCTCGACCCGCCTCGACCACGATGGACGCCGGCAACTGCTACAGCGGGCTCTCGCGGCCCGGGCCGTCGACAGCCATGTCCTGGTTTGGCAGAGTCGCGGATCGGCGGCTGAGCCAAATCTAACGAGTGGGGAGGAGGAGGAGGAGGTAAGGGAAGAAGGCGTCTGGTCTCCCCGAGGCGAGTCTCGGGATGCCCAGAGCGGGGGCGTGTGATGGGAGGAAGGAAAGGATTTTGGTGTTCCGCCGATTCTTCCCCGTTTCCCCTGACAGTTTGTTTGGTGGCGTTTATTCAAGAGCTTGACGGGGGCCTCCTTTTCACCTTCGGGGGGGGGGGGGGGGTTTTTTTGGGGGGGGGAGGCAATGTAGGAGAAAGTGCAGCTTCTGGTGGATATATAAAATTGACGCCCCCACTCTCCTCCGCTCCAATTTCTTCCTGCTTTTTCTTCTTCTCCATGCCGCTCCCGACTCACAATTTCCCTCCTTCTCTTCTTTATGCCGTCTCATCTTCCTCTTCACGGCCTTGAAAGAGCCCACTTACACAACTCTTTAATTCTGCATGGATGTGGAAAGGGTCCGGGAGAAAAAAGTGTTGGCCCTCGTCTGATTGCGTCATGGACGGAAACGTTTTAAGAATAAGGGCATTTCACGTGAGTCATTTCCACAGCGATTCAGTGGTTTAGTGGCATATATATATATATATATTATTTATATACAGTATATAATATGTAATATATATAATATATTATATATATATTCCATTTAGCTGATATTCTGCAGCCTTTTCGCCGAGCAGTGGGACAATCCTCCTGTTTCAATTTACTTTTACCCTGCTGCTTCCTAACTGGTCGTGTCTATCCAACCGCATCCCTGCTATCAAAGCAACCCCCCCCACCCCCCCGCACAAAAAGGAAAAAAGAGGAAAAAGAGCTTCAGTGGGAAATGCCAGTGATCCCCGTCAAGAATCAGAGGGAGGTAAAGGGAGACGAGAGAGAGAGAGAGCATCCTGCTTTGTCTCGCAGCTCGACGGCGTGCGTTTCCTTTTATTTTCCGCGGGGGTTGAATTGAAGTGTTTATTTCCCCTCGGAAAGTTGCGACACGACAGCACTTTTGTTTTTCCCGAGCGTCTGCATCTTGTTCGCTCCCCCGGCTTCCTGAAGTGAGACAGGTGAGCGCGGCGAGGAGCGGCTCCTCCAGATGCTCGGCTGCTTCGCGCCAGGCGGCTCCCCGTGTCAGATCGTTAACGGGTGTCTTTTGTTAGAATGTAAAAAAACACACGGGGGGGGGGGTTGTATACTTTTAGTTCATACCTTATTTTTTGAATACATCACCCCCCCCCCCCCAAGCCATTCATTTATAAATCACTCTCCCTGGGTTACTTTAAATTCTTGAAGGGAGTGACACCCTGGCTTCCATAGCATAACAAGCACGGTGCGTCTTGGTCATCTAGCGACTCGCTGGCCAAAAGTAGTCCGGTTTTCGGGTTGTGATCCCCTCAAAGTGGTTTTAGGTGTCATCGCTTCTATATTGAGGTGATAGGTCAAATTCTTCCCCGGTTTCCCAGACGTGTGTGTGTGTGTGTGTGAGGAACCTCTTCTATTTGCTTGTGGGGTATCTGGTGACTGGAGACTATTTGCTCACAGCTACATAGCGCGCTATCTTTAAACACACACTTCTACCCGACTGGGACCTTCTTCTTTTCCCCTCTTTTCTTCCCCTCTAGGAGCTCAAGGAGAGCATGAGCTCATCCTCTCTGACCACACCTGCTATTTATTGCATGCGCGTCACCTCTTTCCCATATTTAGCGTGTGTATTCTGTCCCGGGAAGCGGAGGAACCCTCTTCCTCTTCCCGGTCTGGGGATCTGCCAAAGGTTGCCAGTGTAGCCGACAGACTGGAATCCAGACACGTATGTGTTGGGTTTACACTGCAGTCTGAGGTGTGTGTGTGTGTGTGTGTCTGTGTGTGTTAAGTCGTGCATCAGCGGCTGCATATGTGCGTGGCTGTTGCGACGCTGCTGCGCCCTGCCCGTGTCCCCTTTAGCAAGTTAGTGCTGATTCAGTGGCGCCTCCTTCCATTCCCACTTTATTTTTATATTTTATTTCTTTCTCGCGCTTTCCTCTGTGAATGCTCGTCTTTTTACGCCGCCAGCCAACCCTCGCCTGGCCGGCTCCTGCCTCCCTGTACACACACACACACACACTCAGCAGCATCTTGTTGGTCCGGAGCCCGGCGCGAGCTCTAACTGCGGCCGCTCATGTGGAACCCCCAGAAGCTACAAAACATGAATTATGTATAAGCAAGAGTTTTTCTTTCTCTTCTTCTCCTTCATGTCTTTTTTTCTCGGCGGGGGGGCTCTTTAATATTAGGTAGCATGTCCACGTGTGAGCATGCAGGCGTACAGTGCAGCACAGGCCACGCCTTGTCACAGTCACGCTCAGGATTTCACCAATATTTTCACCGGGCAGCACGCTTCTTTTTTTTATTTGGAGAAAGTTTCATTTGAATTCCATCCAGGTTTAGAGAGTTGTTTTTTTTCCGGGGGGGGTGGGGGGGAGGAGAGGTTTGAAAGCTGAGGGAATTTACCGAGTTCACACGGTCGGAGGAGCAGAGGAGATTCATTGTTTAATAAATTGCATTTAATGTGGAGGATGAAGCGAGACCGAAAGGAGCCTCAAAGGCCCGGCGGCATCTCTGGATGCTGATAAGCTTTTTTTAGGGGACGACACAGGGGAGGTTTCTTTGGGGGGGGGGGGGGGCTGGAACAGACGGACTACATCAACCCCCCGTCACCCTTACACCCACCCCAAAAAAATAGATGCATCGCTTCGCGTCTCCACAGCTGCCGTATCTTTTGGGGCGGCCGGGGCGAGGACATCTAAGGGCTCCGTCGTTTACGAGCTCGCCGTAGCTTCATCGCCGCCGCTGCCAGATCTCCGTTTGTAATCCCTTTTAACCCCCCCTCCCGCCAAAATAAATGTAATCTTACGCATCTCCTTTTCTCATTCCATCTATCGTAAGAACTCGAGCCGTACCACTTGCACATCAACTCCCCCCGTGGTGTGATCAGAGCCCGTTTCCCCTCGTTGATGTTGGTGATAAAGACGTCTCCCTTCCGCAGCGCCACTTGTGTCGAGCCTTTTTTCTGTTTTATACATCCAACGACTTCTATTATACCAACTATTACTGCACTTTCACATTGGGGTTTTCATTTTCTACTTTTATTTATTTATTTTTTTGCAGCCACAACATTTTTTATCTCTTCTTGACTCAAACTCATAAATGAACTGTGTTTCTTCCCGTACTTTTTTGTTCTTCATGTCACTTCCTGTTCGGCCCTTGAAGGCCGTCTTCTCTCCCTCTTCAGACCAGACGGTCGGACCGCCTGGTTAAAGATTGTCAGATACCATCACCCAACGTAACCTTTATCAAGGCCACGTGTGTCAGGCTGTCGCTCCTTATCAGTTAGCTATTGCACGGATGGATGCGTGTGCACACACCCAAACACACACACACACACACACGCAAAATAAACACGGATTAGAGCGACTAAAAACCTGGGCTGCCAATGAAAAGGTTTGCCCGTCGTGCCAAGAGCAGCTGGACGCTGTTATGTCACTGATACCCCCCCCACACACACACCCCTCTCATTTGGAGGTGTGCTCCTCATTGGACGGCCTCGTCTCTCCCATCTCTTCTCCTCCGTGGTGGCATTTCTCATTACTGCAAGCTCTTATTTGTGTGTGTGTGTGTGTGTGTGTCGTGAGCCTGCATGTCTGCGCGGTGAACCGTGTGAATGTGAAAGATCCTTTTCAACTGAACACGAGGCCTTTTTCGGGTACGCGATCAAATCAAATCGCGTTTAGCTCCCCGTTGTTGCGGAGCACTTAGCTCCCCGCGGAGGCCCCTCCCCCTCCGGAGGCCCCGGGCCGGGCCCTCCCCACGATGGTTTCACCCGTGGCAAAACGAGCTCAGAACCGTAATGGGTTGCGTTCATGGTTCGGTTAATAGCCAATCAGACGGCAGGAGCGCATTAACCATTTATGAATCAATATGGCAATCAGCGAGCGCGCATCCTAAGAGCATAACGGGGTGATGTCGGGCCGCTCGGCGGCGGAGTCGGAGTAACGACGGCAACGATTTTCATTTCATGTGGAGATGAAATGGAAAAAACGGGACGTCCCAGAATGCTTCACTCTGCCAGGGCTCCGACCGGCCGACTCTGCGTGGGGGGGGCAGTGGAACTTTGTTGTTGTTGTGAAATGTTCACATGTAGGACGAGTCGGCTGTCGCCAGCATTCTGTTTGTCCTTTTCTGTTCCTCCCCGCTGCATCTCACTGCAACTTCATAACAATAGACACCATCAGCCCTAAAAATAGACCCCAGAAACACACGCCATCTTTAACGTTCACGTGTAGCTCACAACACGTGTGTGCGTGTGCGTGTGCGTGTGTGTGTGTGTGCGTGTGCGTGTGCGTGCGCGCGTGTGACGTTGGCGGTCGCACGTTGTTTCCAGCCGCTGTGATTGTGACGCGGGTGAATGAGTGTGTGGAGATGTGAAGTGGCGCACACACACACACACACACACACACACACACACACACATTAGCAAACAATCGGTGTTGTGGCTGCAGGAAGGAAGGTGAACGTGTTTGAATCAGAGAACGGCTGCAGGGGGAAATGCCAAAGGAGAAGCCGTTGAAGGTCTCTTCTTCTTAACAAACTGCTTTTATGTTTGTAGCGCTTTCTCACGCACGTTTCATAAACATCATAAAATGTATACGTATTTCTTACGGCACGGTTTGCTCTCCCTCTTATACGTTAGAACCGGTTTGCCTCTGATGGCAACGGCAACCCTTATTTCAGAGCCCTGAATCACCTCACACCAAAATATGTTAAATATAGCTGTTGACTTCCAGCGTGTACAAAGTATTACAAACCGGTATTCATATTGCTTTTTTGTTGTTGGGCGAAACAAAAGAAATGGTGACGTGCTTCCCATTAGAACTCCCCAATACACTATTGGTTGTGTCCTTTTGGTTGTTTTGGACAAACCTTTCTGGAGTTTTGGTCTAATCTTGCTAGAAAACCAACCTCATCCCATCAACCTCATCCCATCAACCTCATACCACCTCATCCCATCAACCTCATCCCACCTCATCCCATCAACCTCATCCCACCATCCTCATCCCATCAACCTCATCCCATCAACCTCATCCCACCATCCTCATCCCACCATCCTCATCCCATCAACCTCATCCCACATCATCCCATCAACCTCAGCCCACCTCATCCCACCTCATCCCATCAACCTTATCCCACCTCATCCCATCAACCTTATCCCACATCATCCCATCAACCTCATCCCATCAACCTCATCCCACCTCATCCCATCAACCTTATCCCACCTCATCCCATCAACCTCATCCCACCTCATCCCATCAACCTCATCCCACATCATCCCATCAACCTCATCCCACCTCATCCCATCAACCTCATCCCACATCATCCCATCAACCTCACCTCATCAACCTCATCCCATCCACCTCATCCCATCAACCTCATCCCACCATCCTCATCCCACCATCCTCATCCCATCAACCTCATCCCATCAACCTCATCCCACCATCCTCATCCCACCATCCTCATCCCATCAACCTCATCCCACATCATCCCATCAACCTCAGCCCACCTCATCCCATCAACCTCATCCCACATCATCCCATCCACCTCATCCCATCAACCTCACCTCATCAACCTCATCCCACATCATCCCATCCACCTCATCCCATCAACCTCATCCCACCTCATCCCATCAACCTCATCCCATCAACCTCATCCCACCTCATCCCATCCACCTCATCCCATCAACCTCATCCCACCTCATCCCATCAACCTCATCCCACATCATCCCATCAACCTCAGCCCACCTCTCTAAGTGGAGCTCCACTTGTCGGGACGGACTTTGGTCAATTATGCGACGGGAAAGAGGAAAGTGAGTCGGGGTCTACGAGGTATGCCGAGTGGAAGAACATTCGTGGCAGTAACGCGGCACATGGTCGCTTCCCGCTGCAGGGGTTATTGTATCCGTCACGCTCGGCTGCGACCGCGCCGACCCCCGCTTGTGTTTCCAGGCCCCGGCCGGCTCCCCGGGAAACTCGCTGGCCTCTGACAATAGACTGCGAAATGAGACGCGCCAGAGAGAGAGAGAGAGAGAGAGGAGGGGAGATGAACAGCGGGTTGAGGCAAGAAAGAGAAATAAATGGAGGCTGACTGCACACAGAACTACACACCATGTCCATGAGCCTGTGGCGCTGGGCGTCAACCAAAAGCGTGGTTATCTTCCCCCGTGTGCAGCCCAAATATATATATACAGAATATAGCTTGATAATACATAATACATTGAAACTAGGAGGAGGGGGGGGGGCACTGAGAGGGGTTGGTGTGCAGGGGGGGGGGGGGGGGATCGTGTCAGGCCAGAGCGAGGCAGACCACACGAGGCCTCCGGGATCGACATAAACAGAGAGCATGTGTGTTACTGAACCCCAGCAGACCACAGAGGCTCGGTGTGTGTGTGTGTGTGTGTGTGTGTGTGTGTGTGTGTGTGTGTGTGTGTGTGTGTGTGTGTGTGTGTGTGTGTGTGTGTGTGTGTGTGTGTGTGTGTGTGTGTGTGTGTGTGTGTGTGTGTGTGTGTGTGTGTGTGTGTGTGTGTGTGTGTGTGTGAAGCCACAACATTGCGCAGGCCAACAGCTGTTTTAGTCCGTGTGGTTGGAGCTCACCCCAGTGTCGCTTGGATTGTATTTGTTTCTTTCCTTTCCTTTGTCTCCTTGAGCCGGGCTCCGCCTGCATTAATGGAGAACACGATGTCAGAAGAGGACTGCTGATGCGGAGTCCGTGTCCCGAGGTCAAGCGCCGTCTGCTGGCACCATCGGGTCACCATCGTGAAAGGTCACGCGTGCATCATGGCCTCGAGATGTAATACTAGTGTAATAATGTCTTTTAACGTTTTTTGTGAGGGGGGGGGGGGTGTAAAGAGGAGAATCCGGCCTTTTTGGACCAAAAGTCTCTGCAGCCTGAGCATATGTCCGTGGTCGTCTCCGAGCCCGGCTTTAAAGAGCTCTCATTGATGACTTACTTTCACATATCAGGAGCCATCAGACGGCTTTAATTGAATGGTTGTTAAGAAGACGAGAGACGAGAGACGGCTCTCTGTTGGTCGGATCTTCTCCAGAGTGCTTTGTGTGGTCGTTGTTTTCCTCTTTTCCGTACGTAGCCACATCGAGGCAATTAGCAAATGGCATTACGTTTTTTTATTTTTTTATGCACCTCGCTCGCCCACACTTCGTCTTCATCTCACTTGTTTTTGTAGACCAGACGGGCAGACGGCTACGTAGCTGCTTCCCACATGTTGGTCGTAGCGGTGTCCTGCTTGCCCAGGAAACAACACTCAGAGTTCCTGAAACAATTCCCGGAAGAAGAAAAAAATACTTCTGCAATGTTATAAATTGTTGTTATGCGCAAATTAATTGAGGCATCTAATCGCCGCGAGGACAAATGCATCCTGGGTAAAGAAGTGACGTCAAGCTGCCAGTCGTCTGCTGTTAAGAATGGGAGCACACTATATAAAAAAATGTTTTTAGCTGCCCTAATCTGCCTGTTCTCAGGCTCGATTTTTTTCCCGGCCGTCACTCACTGTGCCGGATAATCCGACTTTCTCTCCAGTCGGATCAAAGCTCTCTGCAGCTGTCGTGTGAGAAGTCACATTCTTGGGCTTTTGGGCTGATCCGCGGGGAGCCATCCTTTTCTCTCTTTTTTTTTTTCGCCGCCCGGCAGCAGAAATTAATAGTCGCTGCCGCTGGTCCAGGAGAAAACACATCTGTGGCAGCTGTTTAGGCTCGGCCCTGGGTGGAGCGGGGGGTGTGGTTAAGGGAACGGTGTCGGGACCAGGTCTAATTGACCTCAGCTGGTGGCTTGATTGTTAATCAGCCCCAGCTGGTGCTAATCTGTGTATGTGTGTGTGTGTGTGTGTCCCCTTAAAGGAGCAGTAGGGACTGAGGAGCCAGAGAGTGGAGAGCAGATGCGCAGTCTCAATAAAATATATTACTAAATATTTATATAATTTTTTTATTAGTCCTCATTCTCCCCGCCTCTCCTCACGCTTCCACATAAATCGTGAGTCATGGGCACACAGACGCACCTCAGCGGGTTTTCAAATGGACGCGCAGCCCTCGCCTGTGAGTCAGGTTACGCCTCACAGGGCCTCGCCTGAACCCACCGCGACCTCTGGCAGAGGAGGAGGAGGAACTCGGCGACCCGAGAAGACAGCGGCACATCCCAGGAGCGATCCAGCGGAAGGGAAGAACGATGACCCCCAGAGCGTCGGTTGCGACCCACGAGTGAGGGATGATTTCTCGTACCGCGACGGGCATTTATCAAAGGGAGGGCGGCGGGAGTCTGGTTTCCAAGGTCGCGAGTCGTAAACGAGAGGGGAGGAGACGCAATTTGTGTCGATTTTGAGCGATCGGATGATTTCCCACGTCTGCTTTTTTTTTTGCGGGGTTCAGCTGCTTCAAGCGGTTTGAGGGCCTCGAAAGATTTGTACTGACGATTGTAAGCGTCACTAAAGTGGGAAAAATGAATGAGCGGCATGAAAATATTATCAGAGAACCGAGGTGGAAAAAAGGAGAATTATTACAAAAAGAGAGGGGAGGGGCTTGGTAAAGTTTCACTGAGTATGAAACATAAAACATCAAGCCTGTGTGTGTGTGTGTGTGTGTGTGTGCCGCCTTCATCCATTCAAAGCTCCATTTCAAGAATCAATTTGTTAAATGGTTATCAGGTTCAGTGAAAGATCGGGCTGCATCAGCTGTGGGCTCGCTGTAATGAGTGTGTGGGAGACGCCGAATGGTTCTCTAGCACTTTATAATGTCGTTGTGTGTTTAAATATATCGCCCCCCCTTTTTTCCGCTGACTATCGTTTCTTTATTTTTTCTTCATAAAACGTTTTCCTCGATCTATAAGCCGCGGGGAAAACGTCCCCTCTTCTCTCCTTCTGTTTTTAATCTTTTTGTTTTCTTCCCTTTTTTCCCCCTCATCCACATCACGACATCCAAAAATAGACCCGGACGAAACAGTCCGCTCGCTTAGCTGCGTGACTCAGAGACGGCGAAGTGACGGGTCGGGGGGGGTGGGGGGCGAAGGCGAGAAAGCGAGCGACACCGACCCGTCACGACGCCCTCAATATGCTCAGCGGCCGCCGGTTAAGCCCATCAGACTCGGACCTTTACTGCGCCGCAGGCAGAAAACCCCACAATATGCTCTCCTCTCCATCGAGGTGGAGTTTATTATCCAATTACCGGCATCTCGTCGGCGAGAGGGAGAGCGCCAAACATCTTCTCCATTCAATTAAAAAAACAGCCGAGCCAATATTTTCTCATTAAGCTCTTCGCTTGAGACGGTTCAGTGTCGTCCGCCGACAGATTCCTCGTTTGAATGCGGCTAATTCCCTTTTTTTTGGTCCATTCGAAACTGAGAATAGCTGTTCCACCTTAAATGTCAGTCCACCTTAAGTGCGCCTCGGGGCCAAAGTCGTTGCCAGCCTCGCTACCTCGTTAAATCTCCACATTAAGTCCCTCCCTCGAGGGGTTCGCTTGTATGAAACGCATTTTAGTTTGAAAGACATCTTTAAAAATACACGTTGCATGTTTGTAAATGTCCTGCTGTACCGGAGGACCTTGAAATCACCACCGAGCCTCACGGGACACGGAGGCTCCCGCGGCCGGAATCGAACCCGGGAACGTCGCGGTGAGGTGGCACAGCGGCGCTTTTTTACCTCCATGTTGGACTCGCCTGAAACTGCATCTCGTTTCCTACCGGAGGCAGAAGCCGATGGAGGTGACACGGGCCACTAAAACCGCCTTTTTTCACTCCGCCTTCTCAGCGGGAGGCTGTGAGCGTCACGCACTCGTCTTTGACGGACCGGCGCCTCTCGACCGCGGCCCCAGGGAATGTTCAGCGTGCTTTAGGCCCCGAGGAGATCCGCCGAGCCTCGGAAGAGGAGGAGGAGGAGGCTGGAGTCGCCAACAAATGGTGCGTTCATGCACCTTAACCTTTTATGTAAATGCCCACGTGTTCATCCCTCCCAGACGAAGCATGCGAGACGGAACACGTGCGTCACACAACGGCCAGATGGTGCATGTCCGTTCCGGCGGGTCCTCGGGAAGAGGAGGCAGGAAACGGGTCCGTCTTCAGAGGGAGGGAGGCGGAGAGCCACGGAGGCTCGGAGGAGGAGGAAGAGGAGGAAGGTGCGAAGGAAGAGGCGGCGAAGACAGGTGTTGGCGGTGGAGGACGGTATGTGTTCTCGGTATCTGGCGGCGGGAGAAGAGAGAGAGGGCGAGAGGGAATTTACAGAGGTGAGGCGGTACTGATGGGTGGGAGACGGCGGCTCCTCGTGATGGTGAGCGGGCGTCGAATGGAGCAGGATGCTATGTTTCCAGCTTTTCAATGTCTTCACAAATCAAGAAAGTATTGCTCAATCCTCACATCGTCATTGCGATTCGATGAATCGCCATGGTTACAACACGCAACAAACGGATCCGCAGTGAGTCGGCGAGCTCCCCTTCGGCCTTATTAGCTGATGTCTGCTGTCATGGCGATGTGACCCGAGGCAAAGTTCAAAGAAGTGAATCGAGGCGAAGGAGGTAATCACCGAGGCTGCGTCTGAAAAGGCTCCCTTGTTCCCTTGTTCCCTTGTTCCTCGTCCACCGCTGGCTGCGTAGTAGGTGCTCGCTGGATGACATGCCGGAGCTGCGTTTAAGGACAGTTGGTCGTCGTCGTCTCTGACGGGCGCACTGCTGAATTGTGGGATTCCTCAGCAGACGTGGGCTGAACGCGGCTCATTGTCTGTTGCATTGTGGGGAATGTTTGTGGGCGCCGTGAATCCCACACGGAGAATGTGGACACTCGAATATAAACGGAGCACTGTGAAAATACATATTTATTCATTTATGTGTATTTATTAGGGCTGTGAAACGATTAAAATTTGTAATCAAATTAATCACTGGTTTCTGTGGATTAATCATGATTAATCACATATTACCGATATTCTCGGTATATTTTTGTGAGAACATAAAGATTTGTGCACACACGCCGGCATTGGAGCTCTGTGGCGCGCGAGACGGAGATCGGAGTGGTGTAAACGCGACACGTAGAGACAGAAATGACATGCTGCTGGTTAGAAACGACCAACAACAGACGTATTGGAAGCTCATTCTGCTCATGCGTTAAATCCGTTAAAAAAATTAACTAATTAATCCTGTAATTTAATCATAACGCGTTATTTTCACAGCACTAATATTTATTTGTATTTTTGACATAAATATAAATATAGTAGCCCTATTCTGTGCATACCAGCTGCATTATTATCTTCACCATAACCAGCTGGCGACCTCGAGGTCGATACCTGGAGGTTATGGAGCTGTACCTGGAGGTTATGGAGCTGTACATGGAGGTTATGGAGCTGTACCTGGAGGTTATGGAGCGGTACGTGGAGGTTATGGAGCTGTACCTGGAGGTTATGGAGCGGTACGTGGAGGTTATGGAGCTGTACCTGGAGGTTATGGAGCGGTACGTGGAGGTTATGGAGCTGTACCTGGAGGTTATGGAGCGGTACGTGGAGGTTATGGAGCTGTACCTGGAGGTTATGGAGCGATACCTGGAGGTTATGGAGCGGTACGTGGAGGTTATGGAGCTGTACCTGGAGGTTATGGAGCGGTACGTGGAGGTTATGGAGCGGTACGTGGAGGTTATGGAGCGGTACGTGGAGGTTATGGAGCTGTACCTGGAGGTTATGGAGCGATACCTGGAGGTTATGGAGCTGTACCTGGAGGTTATGGAGCGGTACGTGGAGGTTATGGAGCGATACCTGGAGGTTATGGAGCTGTACGTGGAGGTTATGGAGCGGTACGTGGAGGTTATGGAGCGGTACGTGGAGGTTATGGAGCTGTACCTGGAGGTTATGGAGCGATACCTGGAGGTTATGGAGCTGTACCTGGAGGTTATGGAGCGGTACGTGGAGGTTATGGAGCTGTACCTGGAGGTTATGGAGCGATACCTGGAGGTTATGGAGCGGTACGTGGAGGTTATGGAGCGATACCTGGAGGTTATGGAGCTAACCAAGCGGGTGGACATCCGGAAGGCGGCAGGTCCCGACCACATCCCGGGGCGCGCCCTCAGAGCATGTGCAGACCAGTTGGCAGGAGTCTTCGCAGACATCTTCAACCTCTCCCTGTCCCAGGCTGTTGTTCCTGAGAGCTTCAAGATGTCCACCATTGTGCCTGTCCCCAAACACCCCAAGGTAACCTGCCTGAATGACTGGAGACCCGTAGCCCTCACCTCGATTGTCAGTAAATGCTTCGAGAGGTTGGTCAAGGACTTCATTTGTTCCATGTTGCCTGCCACGCTGGACCCATGGCAATTTGCATATCGTCAAAACAGATCCACCGACGACGCATTGCCATGGCACTTCACACCGCCTTTCCCACCTGGAGGGAGGAACTGTTGTGTCGAATGCTGGTTGTGGACTACAGCTCAGCGTTCAACACTATTGTTCCCGCCAAGCTCGACACCAAGCTCAGAGGTCTAGGCCTGCACTCTACCATGTGCAGCTGGAAACTGGACTTCCTGTTGGGCCGCGCCAGGTGGTGAGGATGGGCGGTACCACCTCAGAGCCGCTGACCCTCAACACGGGAGCCCCTCAGGGATGCGTGTTGAGCCCTCTCCTCTACTCCTGTACACCCACGACTGCACGGCCATGCACAGCTCCAACGTCATCATCAAGTTTGCTGACGACACAACAGTGTTGGGGCTGATCACCGGCACGGCGAGACAGCCTATAGGGAGGAGGTTGGATCACTGGTACAGTGGTGCCAGGAGAACAGCCTCGTCCTCATCGACAAGAAGACCAAGGAGCTGATCGTGGACGACAGGAAGCGGAGAGGAGAGCACACCCCATCTCCATAGACGGAGTTGCAGTAGAGAGGTCAGCAGCTTCAAGTTCCTCGGCGTGCACATCTCCGAGGACCTCACATGGACCACGCACACCACTCACGTGGTGAAAAGGGCCCAACAACGCCTGTATTTCCTTAGGCGACTGAGGAAATTCAACATGGCCCCGCATCCTCAGAACATTCTACACCAGTACCATCGAGTGTTCTGACAGGTTGCATCACCGTCTGGTACGGGAACTGCACCGCCCTGGGCGTAGGGCACTACAGAGGGTGGTGCGGTCGGCACAGTACATCGTTGGAGGTGAGCTTCCTCCATCCTGGACATATACACCAAGCGGTGCATGGCCAGGGCCAAACGGATGATGAAAGACAATAACCACCCCGGCCACAAACTGTTCACCCTTCTACCGTCAGGCAGGCGATACCGCAGTATCAAGTGCCGCACAAACAGACTGAGGGACAGCTTCTTCAGTCAGGCCATCAGGCTGCTGAACAAGGACTGAGACCCTCATTAACACTATACACCAGAACATATTCTGTGAATATCTATGGCCATGGTGTATATTTTATTACATTGTTTTATATATATATATATTGTATGTATATACATATATATATATTGTCTCAAAAAAGTGTATATTTTATTACATTGTTTTATATATATATATTGTCATGATGTATATTCTATTACATTGTTTTATATACATATATTGTTAATACTTTCTTCTTTTTTGTGTGGATATTGTATAGTTTATTCTCATTCTTATTCTTTTTTTAGTCTGCTACTGCTGTCGGGTGTTTTGCACATAAGAATTTCACAAACCGATTATACTTGTATAAAAGGGGATGTGACAATAAAAACTTGAAACTATACATGGAGGTTATGGAGCTGTACCTGGAGGTTATGGAGCTGTACCTGGAGGTTATGGAGCGATACATGGAGGTTATGGAGCTGTACATGGAGGTTATGGAGCGATATCTGGAGGTTATGGAGCTGTACCTGGAGGTTATGGAGCGGTACCTGGAGGTTATGGAGCGGTACGTGGAGGTTATGGAGCGATACCTGGAGGTTATGGAGCTGTACCTGGAGGTTATGGAGCGATACCTGGAGGTTATGGAGCTGTACCTGGAGGTTATGGAGCTGTACATGGAGGTTATGGAGCGATATCTGGAGGTTATGGAGCTGTACCTGGAGGTTATGGAGCGGTACCTGGAGGTTATGGAGCAATACCTGGAGGTTATGGAGCGATATCTGGAGGTTATGGAGCTGTACATGGAGGTTATGGAGCTGTACCTGGAGGTTATGGAGCGGTACCTGGAGGTTATGGAGCTGTACCTGGAGGTTATGGAGCGATATCTGGAGGTTATGGAGCTGTACATGGAGGTTATGGAGCTGTACCTGGAGGTTATGGAGCGATACCTGGAGGTTATGGAGCTGTACATGGAGGTTATGGAGCGATACCTGGAGGTTATGGAGCTGTACCTGGAGGTTATGGAGCGATATCTGGAGGTTATGGAGCTGTACCTGGAGGTTATGGAGCGGTACCTGGAGGTTATGGAGCGGTACCTGGAGGTTATGGAGCGATACCTGGAGATTATGGAGCTGTACCTGGAGGTTATGGAGCGATACCTGGAGGTTATGGAGCTGTACCTGGAGGTTATGGAGCGATACCTGGAGGTTATGGAGCGATACCTGGAGGTATGACGTCACCCGGAAAAAAGGATCAAATCCCTCCGCTGGCGCTGAAGTTGAGGTCCGTCTGTTTCCAGACGTCCTGCAACCGTTCACGAGAAGCCTTCAAACCATAGACCATCTTAAAGATGTGCACATTTCCCAAAATTGATATCCGCGTCCACGACGTGTCGTGTGTGTGTGTGTGTGTGTGTGTGTGTGTGTGTGTGTGTGTGTGTGTGTGTGTGTGTGTGTGTGTGTGTGTGTGTGTGTGTGTGTGTGTGTGTGTGTGTGTGTGTGTGTGTGTGTGTGTGTGTGTGTGTTATCGTAATGAGGAACTGCTGCTGAGCGTGAGCGATTTCTCCCAGACCTGAGCAGCATGAAGCCAGATGCTTTATATGAGTGTGCTGTGTGTATCCCAGCGTGTGTCCGCTTTAAGATGAGAAAAGCCTGTGTGTGTGTGTGTGTAAGAGTGAGAAACCAACCACACTTCTGCAAAGCAGGGAGAAGCTCTTTGCCTTGCAACCTATCGACCAATGCCAACACACACACACACACACAAATTAATCCTCTGGAGGAAAAATGGCCAGCGGTTTGTGCTGTGAAGGGAGGGGGGGGGGGCATGTGGTCAGCATCCTGCCTCCATCTCCCCCTCCTGTACACTATCTCTCTCTATCTCTTTCTCTCTCTATCAGCACATTAGAAGAAAATTAAAGGTCGTGCTTCCCACGGAGGTCATTTGTCCGAAGACACATTTTTTTTTTCCCGGGTGGAAGACGAGAGGGGGGTGGGAGACGAGGGGGGGGGGCTTCTGTAGTGGCAATGACACAATCTGCTTGGTTGAATCAATCCGGCTCAATCTGCCGCCGCTTTCCCTCCAGGAGAAGGTCGGTAATGTCATCTTTCACATTGATTGTCTGCGTGGGGGCGAGACGCGGCCGTCGCTTCTGTTCTGGGACGTTACTTCACTCTCCGAGAGATGAGACGTTGACCTCTTGGAAAAAGGTGTGTGGAAAAATAACAACAACAACACACACCGCTGGGTGTGTGACGTCGTCTCGGAGTGTGTTCATGTCGTCTTGAACACATCCTCCCTCGACCGTACGGATCAGTGTGACGGGTTGAGGGGAATTTATTGGCAGAAAGGAAATATAATATCCGCAAATGGGTGTTTCTATAGCGGATCATCGCCTGGGGAAAAAAAGAGTACACTTCTCATCGACATAGCAGTGTGTTTCTGTGTGTGTGTGTGTGTGTGTCTCCCTGCGTCACATTTGTCTGTTCGCTCTCAACCAATCCATCGAGGGGTCGACTATCACGGCCCCTCCCCCGCACCCTTCCTTCAACTGTCTTTCGCCATCCTCTCTTTCCTGTGAATCCCTCGCTCTTTCATCACATCGATATTTAAAGCCACTGTCCGTGCTCCCTCCACTCTGTTGGTGCGTGTGTGTGTGTGTGTGCGTGTGTGTGTGTTTGTGTGTGAGTGAGGGGGAGGGGAGCTTTATTGGTGCTGACGGGTAGCGTTGGGCGAGTCCGAGTGCGTGGCTGTTCTCGGGTGTGTGTAGACTGTGTAGACTGTGTGTAGACTGTGTAGACGTGCGGTCGGTGACAGAGACGGCTTTACTCTTTTCTCCCTCTTGCAATATTTTGTTTGTTTTTTACATTTTAAGAGTTCCTCTCTCCGTTTCCATTCCGTCGGCAGAAACCCCCCCCCCCTCTCCCCCGCCCGGTTCTTACAAAGGTGGTGCTGCTGTAAGAGTCGAATACAGCTTTTGAATTTGACTTCCCAGTCAGCCCCCCCCCCCCCCCCCCACCCCGTCTCGGGGAGATATTCTGACACATCTGCATCCATCCACTCTGGCTCTATAATTACCGAGCGCGTAGAGCATCACGTTTCCCCCCCGCCACCGTCTCGGTGTCTCGCATTGGGAACGCCAGAACGGGAGTTTTCGTCATCATCTCAAATTCCCCCCCCCCACACACACACACAACTCCCTGCGCCCTCACGCGCCTCTCCTATTTTCATTCCTCCTTAATTTCATCTCCCTGTCGTCTCTCATCTCCCTGGTTGCAGACATCGTACGCGGCGCGTGTCGTAACCCCGTTGCTCGCCCCCCCCCCCCATCCTCACATATTGTGTTTCCCCATATTCCTCCCCCCCCCCCGCATGCATTTTGGCATGCCCGACGAAAAGGCTCCTTTTCTGATTACTTCGGCCGTGCGCCAGAGTTTATTTTCCTTTCCCCCGGTCACGCTGCCCGGCTCTACCCTGCACGCCGATTAGTCACACGGTGTTTTCACCGCTGCGGGTTTATTATTTTTAAAAACGCTTCCAAGTTCCCCGAACGCCGGCGCTCCCGGCCGTGCCGAGCGGGGGCCGAGGTTAGCGCGGGCCACATGATGTAATGAAGCCCATTTATTTTTATTTTTTTCTTCCAAGGAGGCCACCGACACGCTCTCCGAGTCTCGCATTAACGGCGGGCCGACGGCGGGGTGATGATGTCACGGACAGCCACCAGACGAGGGCCGTAAATGTCTGCCGCATGAGTGCATGGCACACGGCATTGACGCTGGTTTTTACGATGCCTTTACCCCTGAACGCTCCGAGAGTCAGTCAGGTGCAGCTTTGTGTGTGTGTGTGTGTGTGTGTGTGTTGGTGTGTTTACGCCCCCACCGGAACGGGCGAGCTCAGTGTGTGTTGACGTGCAGTCGGCCGTCAGCTTGTGTGTTTACCCGCGGGGCCCCGGGGCGCGACTCCGTCCACAGGCCTTTGTGGGGCCGGAGTCTGCCGGACGCAGGAGCACAACGGGGGCCCGGGGGGGCTTGTGGTCTGTGCTCTTGGTGCGCTGGGAGGCGAGGTCATTAGATCAGAGGGAGAGCAGGTGGTCGCCGCCAGCTTTAGCGCCCCACCCCCCCTTCTGCGTGCAGTGGCAGGGGTCAAAGGTCAGGCTCGGAATAAGGCCAAAGACATTCCGGCATTCCTACGCAGTCTAAATCGGAGCCAACGTGGCCTCTCCCTGCAGATCAATGTTATTTAAATACAAGGTGACCACAGAGTGGGCAGGACACACACACACACACACACACCGCTGACAGCAGACGCCCCTCCCCAACGCGCCAAAAAAAAGAGGCTTTTCCTCTCTCCCCAGATGACACCCGCTCATCATGAAGTCTTTCTCAACTCACAGCTTTGACTTGACAACTTATTGAATGATTAACGTCCTCGCAAAAAATCGTGCGGAAAAAATAAATTACTTCAAGTCCCAACTGAGTTTTTTAAAGGGGGCGATGAATTATTCACAGCTCCAATCAGACCAAAACGACTGCTAAATTCAAAACACTTTTATCGTACATAGATAATTTCCCCCCCAAGAGTTTCAGTAGAGTTGACCTTTGACCTTTCACCGCCGTCTGATCTTTGATTCTTCATTTTGAAAAAATGGAAGCCCTCGAGCGCACGGACTCTTTCCCTGAAACAGGAAATGAAAGACGCGAAAGCAGCCGGCCGGAGGAGAACACGAGCTCGTGGCTTCTGTCACCGCACTCTCTGCGAGGCCGCTCGGCGAGGCCGCTCTGCGGTTCAGTGCAACCTCAGGAAGTTTGTGTATCCTGCGTCCGACTCGGCGTCACTTCGTGATGCGGCGGGAGGACGAAGCCGGCGACTAAACGGCAGAACTATGCAGAAGAAAGGCGATTTAAAAATGTAAAAGCTTGTATCTGTCTAGTGTCGGACTATTGTGAGGCGTCAAAGAGAGAGGAGGAGAAAGAAAAATGTAAAAAAAAAGGAATCAGGAATAAGTTTAAATATCAGTATCCTTCCTCTCGTGGAAAAGAAAATGTAGTCCTCGTTAGAGACGGTGTGTGTGTGCGTGTGTTTCGGGTGTGCGTTCTTCCTGTGTGTGTGTGTGTGGAGGGCAGAGCAGATGAAGTCCTGCATCATGTCTGGAGGTTGGTGGCTCACTGCCGGTGGCGGCTGAAGCAGACCATGCGGTCATTTCATTTTTCTCTTTGTGCTGATGCGGGATCAGTTGAACAGATGCGTCTCGTGGTGAAATGCGCACACGGCGTTTCCTCCGTGCCCGTCGGCCCCGTGGGGAGAGGCGAGCATGTGAGTGTGATCTCAGTCATCAGCTTCCTTCTCTCTCTCTCGCTGACTTCAACGTAGAGCTGTGATCGGTCCGACCCCACGTGAACCCACGAGGGTTTTGTCCATGAAACCGTGGCGGCGGCAGAACTCGACCACAGAACAGCCGCCGTGGCGAACGGATACACGTGTGTACGAGCTGAAGTACTTTCCTGAGCTGTAACAGACATTTGTGACATGGTCTCGGACATCTCTTACCCATTTGGGTTTGATTCAAGACTCGACTTTAACCACCGAAATGCTGGTTTCTCACTTCTTTAGTTCACAAGGTTTTATAAAGACATGATACCAATGGTGCTTTCAGGAGTCCTCAATCAGACTGGATACAAACGGACATTTACTTCTTGTTTTTCCTTTTGGTAGCGATGTTTACATCACATTACAGTTTGCGGACGCTTTGATCCAAAGCGACTTACAATAACAGGGTTATGGAAAACCTGGAAAAGTCATGGAATTTTTAAATGGTTATTTCCAGGCCTGGAAAAGTCATGGAAAAAACTTAAATCATAAAAGTTTGGGAAAAGTCATGGAAATTTGTTAAAATCACATGTTCATTTACGCCGAGTTTGAAATAATTAATATGTTTTTTAAAGAAAGACGCTCAAAATATAAGACGGCGTACGCTATCAATACGCACAATCTAAAAAAAAAATCATGTTTATACCGAGATTTCAGTTTGGTCATGGAAATTTGATTTAAAGTCTTGGAAAAGTCCTGGAAATCCACTGGTCAAAATGTGTAAGAACCCTGAATAAGGGCATTCAACCAAAAGTACAAACTCAGAACAACAAGAATACAGAAAGTTACAATTCTTCAAGAAAGTCAAACGACAAAAGTACCATAAGTTATACCAGTACCATAAGTAATACCATAAGTAATACTATAAGTAAGAGCCATTTAAATGCCACTGAAGTGCTAATCTGTTTTTAATCCAGATATAGTCGGAAAAGGTGTGTTTTTAGTTTCCGGCGGACGATGTGGAGACTTCCTGCCGTCCTGATGTCATGGGCAGCTCGTCCACCAATGAGGAGCCAGGACAGCAGACAGTCTGCATCTTGTCGAGTGATCAGCTCGAAGTGACGGAGTCGCAAGTCGACTGGTTGTTGCCGAGCGGAGCGAAGGTGCCGGGGTGTGAGGTTCGTGTCTCTGGTCCGATGCAATGGCGCCTGAAAAAAAGTGGAATCCCGTGGTGAATCTCCAGAGCAGCGACTGCATGTCCCTTTGTGTCGGCTGTTTGGTCAGTTGCTGTTTTTCTTTAGGTCAAGGGTCAATGTAAACTTTGAACTTCCAGCTTTAGGCTCATTTTTAACCCTCTGTGAAGGACCCCGCCCGACCAAAAGCCCGTCTGTCCGACAGGCCCGAGAACAAGCGGCCATTGTTCTAAAATACACGCACTCTCCAGCAAACATAAAGCACATGGCTAATCGTCACGCGGTGACATCATCGCACCACGCCGATCGTAGTCGCAGCGGCTTCTGGCTCCCCCGAAGAGGTCCCATGACGCCACGTTGCATAATAATTCCCATTGTGCTTCACTTAGTGTGTTGTTATTTGTATTTCTTTTGAGAATTTGTGTTGCCGTGGCAACGTGTAGACTAAATCAAATTGAGATCCAGTCCACGCAGACGGAGAGGTCGAACCCAGCCGAGCGAGGCGGCCCTCACGGCCTCTCCTTGTTTTATTAACAATGATATTTTTGGATGCATTGCTCTGTGATTTAAGACAACATGTCTCTGACAGGCGAGGCCAAACATGTCTGATAACGCGGCCGGGAGAAAGAGATCTTCGTTATAAAACCAATCCATCGACAGCTTATGTTCATTCATCTGATTCTGGCAACAAAGGCACTCAGGATAGTTTGGGTTTCTTTTTGTAGTTGGGCTGATTATTAATATTGACAATCGGAATAATTCATCCTAATTCCAAAGAACGACTGCAATTTTGTATCAGATATGAGGATGATTAGTTCTGACCTACAGCGGGGGGGACTGGATAGTTCCTTCATGCTGATGCATTATTATTCCACACTTAGTAATTGTGGAACAAATTTGTCGTGATTAGACTCAATTAATCTTTGAAACGTGGACGAGAGCTCGCGGCTCATGGGGGCGTGTCCCATTCGGAAGGGAGTTAATGTACAGTCATATGTGTGTGTGTGTGTGTGTGTGTGTGAAAATAATACCAATTAAAATTGAATTATTTTTAATATACATTTGATTAAGACATTTAAGAAACAGGAAAACAATCTAATGTGAAAATATATGTATGGTAAATAAAATTGGGTTTGGTTCACTTATTTTATTTCTTAAGCTCAACCTATATCCAGGTCAGGTCATCTCCAACAGCTCAATGCACAAACTTTAAAAACACCAGCTGACCTCACACACACACACACACTCACTGCGTGTTTTGCAGCTGCTGTGGCAGGATAACTCGGCGAAGCTCGGGGTGTAGGTGCTCGTCTCTCCCACGATATCGGCTGTTTGTCTGCCGCCGCTTGATGTTTTTATAGCAACCATGAAGCTCACAAACTGCCCCCCGCAGGATGGTGGCAAACTCACACACACACACACACACAAAATGTAGTGCATAAGGAAGTGTCTGATTGGATCAAGCGCAGGAAGTGCACCACTTAACTTCCTGCTATTGTATTCCAAAGTAGCAAGACCAGCCTGGTGAGGATGTGCCTGCCTGCCACCCCCCCCCCCCCACCCCCCACACACACACAGGCCAGATTAAGATCAGCCTCTCGCTGCCAGGCTCCCACTCTCCGGTGAAATAGATGTAAAGGACCCAATAATTAAGTGTCAGACTTGAGGCAGCGTTCAAAAGGCCTCGGCCCAATTTGCAATTTCAAGCAGACCGGGACTCCGGCTCTGTTTCGGTGCCAGCCGTCTTTTCTCATGGTAATCTGCCCACCTTTCGCCTCCTTTGTTGCATGGACAGAATTTCTGGTGGACTCGTCTTTCTCCTCAGGTCGTCCGGGGGTTGTTGTTGTTCCTTTAGGACGAGACCAAAAAGCCGTCCGATCGACAGCGAGGTCTGCGCTGCGGCGGTTTGCCGGGACGTTGACGAACTGTTGATGATGATGATGATATTTTAATACGGCCTCTCGGGAGTGGCAGACCGGTGGTTTCAACTCTGTCTTTTCAGCTCGCCGTTTTAAGCCGTTTGTCTTTCACTTTGAGCCGTTTCAACCATGTCATTGTTTTATCTAATTGCTTCTGACATGTATTTATTGCGTTTGGTCTGCGTCCTCGCACTGGTTGGTACAGAAGAGAGGGGAGCAAGAAAAGGCGACTTAAGAACATTTGAGACGCTCTTCTGTGTCTCCTCTGTCTCCTGTCTCCTTGATTGTTTAATTCCCTTCACCTGCCCTCAGCCACTCTTGTCTCGTTAGTGTCTCATGTCGTACACCTGTGTTCCCCCCCACCCCCCCCCCTATATATTGTGCCAGTCTTTCCCTTGTCTGTTGCTCGATTGTTCTCTTTTTTCTGTAGTGCCGTCTTTCATTTTTCTAGCGTGTATTCTGCCTGCCCCTTTTTTTGGTAACCTTTTTGGCCTCAGTAAAGAGTGTTTTTTGTTATCTGAAAATAAGGATTTATAGTCTTTACGTTGGTCCCTATCTGTGTGTGGGGTTGTAATACTCATTTCGGCCACAAGAGGCCCAAAGTGCACAACCACCACTTACTTAATGTAGGATAGTTTTAATGTATATAACTTGATAACACACAATATGTACTTTACATCGATAAATAACCCTCTTAAGAAGATATGAATGCTTTTAGCCCTCTTAAGAACATTGGCTGATGGTGCTCTTCAGCAACAAACACAAATAAATTATTAAATGCTTTAACCTGCCAAGAAAATGTCCCCACCTGTATCGCCTATGAACAAAAATAATATAAGAAACTGAAGGAACTCATTAGCCTCTCTTTCTACGAACTCAAAGGATTTTTATCAACCTGTTGTCAGCGTGAAGCACTTTGCGACCCTGTGTTTGGGTAGAAGCATCTTCATCTATTTTTATCATCAACACAGAGCAGGACCGAGCGGACCCCCGTGGTGCGTTATTACTTGGCCGCACATTATGTCAGATTCGTTTTGATGCGCTTCGAGCGGCAACAGAGAACGGCTCCGTGTTTCTGGATGTGACGTTCAAACCGATCGTCGCCCGGCGGCGGGGCCCTCAAAGCGCGCCGCTCAGCGGGGGGAGGGGGGGGGGGGGAGGTCGTCGTCACAGCGGTGATTCAAGGTCTGACGAGACCCAATTCATCCCGACTGACTTCTGTTCTACTTATTGCAGTAAAACATGTGGAGCCGTGTCAAACACACGGGACGTGTTTGGTCTGCACAAACAAGGAAACGTTGAACTGATAGTGACGTGTGTCTTGAGTTAATAACTAAACCCGAGAACGCCCGAGTCCTCTCCATCCGTGCGTCGGTCCAGCGCCTACCCTCTCTCTCTCTCTCTCATCCTGCAGCCCACGCAGACGTCCCTCGGCGGTTTGACACCCGAGTGTGTGCGCAGGTTTTTCAGGCATTGCATTATCTCCAGAAAGTGGTGGGTGGAAGGAAGAAGAGCAGCACGGGCGCTCTGGAACAGACACACGGGATGGAGACACACACACACACACACACACACGCACACACACCAACACACGCACACACGCACACACACACACACGCATGCACGTGCACACTCGCTTCATGCCGAGGAGAAGATAAAATGTCCGGGCCGGTTCTGGGAGAGGAGGACGACGGAGGGTGATGGGCTGCCGGGCTGGAGGCTGACGCCGCCTCCACGCCGGCCGCCGGTCGGCAGGGGTCGCCGCAAAAAAGGCCGGCGCGCTTAAATTCGCTTTGAAAGGCCAAAACGCCCGAGGGGGGTGGAGGGCCACGCCGGGGCCCGACGACCATCAACCTTTCCCGTGCCTCGCGCGGTCTGACAGAAAGTGTCCGGGCAGCGGGGCGATCGCTGTGCGACCTTTGCAGAAAGCGCTTTGCCCTTTATCGGCTTCTCCGATCGCATTCTTCTCTCTTTCTGCTTTACACCAACATGAGTTTAGGCCGCGGCGCTCTCGCCTCTCGGGACACTTTCGGGAACTGCGACTCGCGCGCTCTCTCCCGCCGCCAGAGAGAGAGCGAGCGTCATAAACACGGCGAGCACATATCTCAAAAGAGCAAAACTATTACGGCTCCCACCACGGCTCCTCGGGGCTTTGTACTGTCCCCGCATGTTAATTGACAGAAGCTCGCTTGATATTTAGTGGCCATGAATTTCCCACAATGCGCTCCTCGCTCGCCGGCGTGACATTTAACAAAGCCTTAAAGCAGAAGTGCTGCTCATCGCTCAACACTCGGCGCAGCTGTTCTCCCCCCCCCCCCCGCCGTCGCCGCGAAGATTTACGGCGCGTCTATACTCCAGGAGGCTGGTGCCGCCGCGAGTTAGCCTTCCCAGCATAGCGACAGTGGAAATAAAGCTTATCAGATGTGAGGATTTGGTGCTTTTCTTTGTCTTCCCGGACGTTATCCACATCTGCTCATCACAAGTCGGACAAATAACAAACGATTTGAACATGTAACATTGGGCCCTCGGAAAATACACTTGGTATATATCGGATTCTGACTCTCCAACTCATCCCGTACAGATGCGTGGTCAGTTTACCCCTTGGCGTCACTTTTTAACCCCCATGGTAACTAACTGCACTTGCAAATTCAAACGGAGCTACTTGATTGAGGTTTGAGACGAGATCGCGGTTGTGGTTTTTATGTTTGTTATATAACTTAAGTTATGCATGAAGTATGTTTTGTACGTGACATCGGTTTAGGATGTCAGGCAAGTTAACGCAGGCCGCGAACAACGGTCTCCTGGGTGAATGTGTTTGTTGTGTTTGTTTCATCCACACCGACCTCCAGCATACGGAGATGTTGTCGTTCTTCATACTACGTCACAAAACTGACAGTATGTGAAAACCGCAGATCAATGGAGATCATATATATATATATATATATATATATTTATATATAAATATATTAATTATATATAAATATTTATATATATAAATGTATGTATTTATATATTAATATATATATTTATTTAGATATAAATATATATATAAATATATGTTTTTTATATATTAATTTATATTTATTTATATATAAATATATTTATTTATATATAAATATTTAAATATAAATGTATTTATTTACTTATTAATATATTTATTTATGTATAAATATATATATACATATATGATTTTATATATTAATATATATATTTATGTATAAATATATTTATATACTGTATGTTTGATCGGTTAGTTGCACACTTGAATCTCGAAGGACAATAAATCAGTTATCATCCAGTAGTTGTCATTGTTCGTCCTTTTAGTCTTTAAAACCTTCAAAACTTCTGTCCAAAACCCGAACGGTATTGAATTTACGACCCTATTAAAGCAAAGAAAATCAGCCGTTCCTCACATTTTAGGAGCTGATTTTATCCAACGGCGTGTTTGCGTGATGAACAAGAGCAACACGTAATAACCATCAACACTGTCAATGGACGAACCGTCAGCACAACTTGTTATTCTCCGCGGTCCTCCCCGCCCCCGCCCAGCGTCGCTTCAAGCTTACAGGAAAATCTTTGTTTCTTTTTCTTCTTCTTCCTCAAAATGAAAACACCAGCGTTCGCCCTCTCACCACAACACAGCACCCACAGCCCGACTTGTATACTTAACCCTCGCACACACGTACCCACACACACACACACACATACATACATACATACCCACACACCAAACACACACACACACACTTCCTGCATGTGAAAACACCAAAGATGCTGAGTCTTCTCGCCGTGCCTCCTGTCATCTGACGGGTTCGCTGTAAGCCACATGAGGCCATGTCAGCCTCTCTCTCTCTTCCTTTTCTAACCGCAGTAAACGTCCTCGCCGCCGCCGACTGATTGTCTGACTGTACGACTGCCTGGCGGACTTGAAAGGGACCCTCAGACCTCAGGCGTCCTCAACTCGTCAGTAATTGGTCGGCTTAGGGCTCCTTCAGAAAAAAAAAGTGTGTCACTGCCAACGCCGTCTCCCCCTGAAAAGGAGATGTGGGAATATTTACAGTGCGAAGCGAGCGGTTGGGGAGAGAATCTATAAACCATAAAGCACAACCATCATCTTAATTGCTGTCGATAAAGGAGCCGAGGGGAGGCTGTGTGAAGCAGCGCCGCCTTAAAACCCCCAGAGTAGTACAGCGTCCGGGTTTCACCGAGCGCCACCAGCTCTCATCTGATGATGAATGACGCCGTCGCCACGGTTTCCTCCCGCCGGGCATGCTGGATGCAGACGTTCCCGTTCCCCTGAGGATAAATCCCGATGGCTTTTGAGGGTCCTCTCACTTTGATGTCGTAATATGAATTATATTTGCTATCTCAAACTATTAACTATTTAATGGACCGCTGTGAGCTTTGATAACGTGATGGTCCCCAGAGGATGAATCCCTTTGACTGGCGCTAATTATAATAGGTTTTTTTTGGCAATATATTCTCCCTGAAATGATTTGTCATTGTAAGAAAGAAAAAAAATCAAATCAAATATAATAGCGTTACAATGTAAGCACGCCCTTTTTAAAAGAGCAATGCAGGGTTTTCTCCCTCATAATATATGTTATATTCTCTATAATCTAAATTGTTCACCCGTACAACACATGCATGACTCACTCGGGGTCGAGCAACAGCACGAGGCTCGTTGTGGACACACACAGAACCCTGGACTCGGCCCGGTCGGCGCCACACCGGCGCTTTGCGTTTGACCTTCAAGACGACGCGATGGCCCCGCGATACGCCATTTCTTCCTTCCGTCCACGTGCTTAAAATAAGCTCAAAAGAAAAACCCGATTGAAGGAGCGCGGTACGTGTAATCGGGGTTCCTGCAGCAGAAACCTGGACGGGGCCTCTCCTGACCCCCGGACCTGTAAAAGGAAGCCGAGGCTCCCGGCCGGCATGTTCCTGAAATCCGGTTACCGGCCCAAAGTGAGGAATAATGAGATCTCTGTAGCGCTTAGCGCCGCACTCGCCGAGGCTCGTTGCAAACAGGAAGAAACCGGCTGGGAAATCTGGAGTTCATTCACGAGGAATCCAAAAGTATTTTTTAATTTCCCCCCCGTTTGGGACGATATCGGGAGTTTGATGTTATCAGTTCAGCCCGTGCTCTGCTACCCCCCCGTATTTGATCCGCCCCTGGGCCGTATTGTTATTGTCATCATACATAGAGTTACATAAATGAAATGTGTTCTCTGCATTTGTTGTGTATTTTTGTTGTTGTTGTTGTGTATTTTATTCAGTCAATCATTGCAATACAATACAATATTATTCTATATAATATACAAAACTGAAAGACTGAAAAGGTATAGGTAGAAGCAAAAAATGCTTATATATTATTCCTATACTAAATTATTAAAATCAAATAAATCAGAAAATGTATATAAAATAAAGAAAAATAATAAAGACAAAAAAAGATATACATATATACAGGACTGTCTCAGAAAATTAGTATATTGTGATGAAGTTCTTTATTGTCTGTAATGTAATTAAAAAAACAAAAATGTCATGCATTCTGGATTCATTACAAATCAACTGAAATATTGCAAGCCTTTTATTCTTTTAATATTGCTGATTATGGCTTACAGTTTAAGAAAACTCTAAAATCCTATCTCATAAAATTTTAATATTTCCTCAGACCAAGTAAAAAAAAAGATTTATAACAGCTGAGTGTTTGTCAAGGCTCAGGAAACCCTTGCAGGTGTTTCGAGTTAATTAGACAATTCAAGTGATTTGTTTAATACCCTACTAGTATACTTTTTCATGATATTCTAATATTTAGAGATAGGATATTTGAGTTTTCTTAAGCTGTAAGCCATAATCAGCAATAAATCAGAATAAAAGGCTTGCAATATTTCAGTTGATTTGTAATGAATCCAGAATGCATGACATTTTTATTTATTTATTGCATTGCAGAAAATAAAGAACTTCATCACAATATTCTAATTTTCTGAGACAGTCCTGTATATATATCTTTTTTTGTATATATTATATACACATACATCTTCCATATACAACCGTTTCAATCACACTTATAACCCTCAATAATTGTTTTATAAACAATCCTTTTGAAAACCAAAAATGAGTTGACCATTCTTACATCCGCGTTGTTCCATAATTGGACTCAACAGAAATACGTCTTCTTTTAATCCCTTCTAATCCGACCCTGAGGAGCAGCGGTGGATTTGATAGTGCGTACTCCCGCCATCAACCTGGTTGAGCCCGAACAGGAGAGGCCAGGCTTAACTCGCCCGGAGGAGAGGTTACAAGTGCTGAACTCACACTAATCAAGCTCTCTCTCTCCCTCTCTCGCTCTCTCTCCCTCTCTCCCTGCTCCGGCCATCCCCTGCACCGATCATCACACATCGTCTAGGTAAGAAAAAAACATGTTATTCTCTGTGTGTGTGTGTGTGCGTGCGTGTGTGAAATGCGTGGGAGGCTGGGCGGGGCGTGAGAACTGGCGAGGGTGGCAGGGCGAACGGGCTCGGCATATCAATGAGCGCCCCGAAGACACACAGCAGACATGTGTCAGCGCCGTGCCGCTCGCGGACGCCTTTCAGCGGGGCCGCATAAAGAGACCCCCCCCCCCCACCCCTCCCCCGTCTGCCAAAGGGAAAAGAGATTAGCGGCTCGGGGACGCACAAGAGCGGAGAGGGAGAAGAGACTCTCCGAGAGACAAAAGGGGGAATCTAAGTTGAAGGGAAAATCTGTGAGAGAGAAAAATGTTGAACTGGAATTTTTATTCTGCTCACTTTTTTGAGGAAAGTAAAAATCTGAAGTGATACTGCAGCTATGGGGCATGATTTGGACATATGTGTTCATATTTGTTTGTATTCAGCCCTTCAACCCTTCTACCTGAACAAGGAACCGTGGGAAACACACAGAGTCCGAATGAAGTTCTGAGAGGCTAAAAGCTTAATAGATGTATTTATTTATTGTTTTAACATGTTTTCAGGCAAAAAGAGGAACCATTAACCTTTCAAAAGTCTGGGTCAGTTCATCAAAGTAACGCCTGTTTGGAAAAGTCCGGCGCTCGGACGAATATTCCAGTAACTTCTCCCCCCTCTGGGCGGCGGGTTGGTGAAAGTTTATCTTTGAGTTTTTTTGGAAAACTTTGGGGCAGAAAAGCCAGCTGGGAAAACTGTTCCCGTGGCAGCTCCGCTCAGTGTTCCTTCTGCTTCATCTTAATAACAGTCAATCTGCATCTTATATTCCTGGTGTCTTCAGTGTAACCTGAAGACACTCATAACTGTCCCCCCCCCCTCTCTCTCTCTTTCCCTCCCCTGTGAGTCTGGCTCCAGCTCTCATTCTTCCAGCTGGTTCTACTGGGTCATATTCTAGTGCTGGGGGGGGGATTATAAGTCAGGGCAGCATTGTTTGCTGTTTTTATCCAGAAGTAGGGTGGTATTCGACCTCTGATGCTCCTGAGATCTGCCAAGAACCGCCTCGCCCTTCTTCCGACACACTTACCTCTCCTCCTCCTCTTTCTCCTCTCTGCTGCTTGTTTATAGGCGCCGGTGTGTGTGTGTGGGGGGGGGTTTGGTCCGCTCTCTGCAGACTGTTTGCAGACAAACAAGGCTTTGAAGGCCGCCCCCCCCCCCCTCTCCCACACCGGGTTCGAGGAGTACCTTTTGCTGTTTTGACCGGAGCAGGGCGTCCTCACCCAGGTCGAGGAGGAGGAGGAGGAGGAGGAGCAAAGTTTGAACATCCACACAGTTTTAACCCACTGAGATAAAAAAGTGGAGGGGTGAGCTGGCAGTGAAGACACTAGCTCCTCCCCCTACAGCCCCTTCTCCTCGTTGGCTTCTTCCCTTCCTGACTTCTTCATTTCCATCTCTCTCTCTTTCTCTTTCTCTCTCTCTCTCTCTCTCTCTCTCTCTCTCTCTCTCTCTCTCTCTCTGATGCAGTGGATAATGAACTTTTCCCTCATTCTTCATCTCCCCCCCCCTCCCCCCTCCCCGTTCAATAAACTGCGCCTCCATTGGCCGCCGGGTTGCGGCGGGCCGTTTGGCCGACCCGGCGCTCCTGTTCGCTTTGTGCTTCCCATTCTTTCCTCTTCTTTTTTATTTCCTCTTTACGAGGCCCCCTCGAGAACCCCGCGTTTCACGTGTGTGTGTGTGTGTGTGTGTGTGTGAGACGCACACAGGTTCAAACACGCCACCTTTGAGCAGGGGGTCGAGCCGGCCTCCGATACGTATCGGCGCCGTAAATGCGTCTAGTGACGCGACGGGCCCCGGTCGATACTTGGGCGCCGCTCCGAGGCGGATCTCCATCCCATCGCCGCCGGGCCCCTAAATCGTTTGGCCGCCGTCCAGCAGCCCCTCCAGACCGACTCCTCTTCGCCCCGGCTCGTGGTTTAACGACTGTAACGAAAAGGCCACAACCTGCTACCTGCTCTCTTATTGTGTGATTTCACTCGCATTATTCATTATTACTCACACGGACAGAGAAAACCCCTCTCCCCACCTGATTGCCTCCCCATCTTTCTTGCAGGGAGATTTATGGCGAGGGGGATGCTGGGGACAGGCTATTACCATGTCCTGGTTGAACTCATCAGTCAGACAGAGCGGGCGTCCTGGTAACTTCATGTGTTGCTTTACGTCGGAGCCAGTGAAACATCTCATCAGTTCATCGTCAAATTCATCGGGAACTCTTTTCAACGTCGATTACTCGTTGAAGGAATCCCTCGATTATAAAGTGAATCTCTCCAGATGGACACAATAATCCGAACACCTGTACCGTCACCTGCCGTAGCGGCTGTTCACCAATGGGAGACAGTGACTTTGGGATTTTGGCCCTTCTGCGCTCACCCCTGCGTATCCCCCCCCACCCCCAAACGTATCTTTTCTTTGTAGACCCCCCCCCCCCCCGTGTCCCCCTCGCGCATCTTCTGTGTAAATAAGCAAGCGATGCTCCCTCGCGGTCTGAACCTCCTCAGTCGACTCCATCGCTGAGGGACCGCCGCTGTCGACTCCTCTCAGCAGTGTGTTGATCTCTCTCTCCTTCTCCACTCTGCCTCACACACACACACACACACACACACACTCGCGCTCTCTTACAATGTACTGTCAAGCCACCCTGTCCCCATTACTATAAATCGAATTAGAAGTGACTGTGCTTTGGTTTAAGACGTATAGAGAGGAGACAGCAGTCAGCGGTGCTCTCTGCATTGTGCTCGGTGGTGGGGGGGGGGGGGGGATATCTCACCGGCTCCAAGTAATGAAGCACACACAGCTCACAGGATCGTCCTGACATTGTCGGAGCTCGTATATTTCCGTTTTATTTATTTATTTGCCCCGTGTCGCTCACAATAGGAGGCTGGTTTTCTGGGGAGCAGAAGGGCGGTGGGGTGGGGGGGGGGGGGGTATATTGTTTCATAAACTCCCGTCGCACGCTGGCACGGCGGGCCTCGGTCTTGGCCGGCGGTCGGTTTATCGCCGCGGGTCCGCCGGAGCCGAAGGCCGCCGCATCCGTTTCACCTCGGCGACGCCTGCCACCGAGCCTGAATTGCGAGCTTATCTGCAGGCGGCAGAAACGGGTCTCAAGGGAATGGGAGAGAGAGAGGAATTCACTCTCCTCGGAGATGTGTTCACGGAGTGCAAACATTAGCCGGTGGAGTAGCCATGTGTGTACTTGAGTAGGTATCAGGGCCTTCCAGAGAGTGTTGCCCCCCCCCCCCCCTCCGTCAGAGCAGGGCCTGCTGATAGGGGTGTGTGCCCACCGATAAGTAAACACTCTCAGGGGGGGGGGGGGGGGCTTATGGATGGGAGGGGGAGAAAGAGAAGAAGAAACCCAGCAGCTGGATGCTCCCTCCGTTACCGTCGCCGCGAGAGACGGATAACCGGAAGCGATCCCGGGAGGTGGCGCCCGCGAGGCAGCCGAGTGCGGCGCGTGGCTATCTGTCATCCCTCGGGGGGGGAAGGGCTCATCTGAGAATCGGGGGCCGCCTCACGAGTCACAGCGAGTGACATAACGGCGAGCCCGTTTAGCTCGGGCATGTAAAGCGGGCCGTTAACGGCAGCATTACAGGCGCCGTTAATTCGAGGGGCCGGGGTTCTCTCTGGCTTCGTGTGGCGGACTCCTCTGATCGGGGGAGGCCTTCATCCGGAATGCTTGTGGAAGCGCGTCTGTTTTTATCGCCGGTCGGCAAAGTCGTCCGACAAAATGCGTGTGACCGCGAATACGAGGCGAAGCCTGGAGGTCTCTGTGGTCGGGGCTCAGGGGAACTGAAGCTCGCGGCCGTAACCCCGACTTCAATCATAAGCAGGTCGCAGGTCCCGAGGCGTTTTCTCTTTTTGAAAAAGCCAATAATAAATGCATAGCCGCAGCTCTTAATCACATCCCGTCGCCCCCCTCTGGTGGGAAGGGGGCCGCATTCAGATCCGCGGCACACAAGTCTACAGGGTGCATTGAGCGAATGTGGAGGGGGTCCCCCACAGGAGCCCCCAGTGAGCCTGTCGTCTCACGGCCTGCGATCTGTTTGTGTGTGCAGTTTTGGACCCCCCCCCCCCCACCACAGTTGCTTGTTTATTTCCTCTCTTGTCACCTTGACCGCCGCGCCCCGCCTTTCCTCCACAAAAGCCGTTTCCCAGTGGAGGTCTGCGGGGGGACGAGGAATCCCCCTCCAGAGTGGCCCTTTGATCTGAGAGCAGTGCCAGCGCGAGGAGAGCCCCCCCCCCCGCGTAACTCCAATCTCTCTCCCTCAGCTGTTTCCCGTGTCGTCTTCCCTGCAGATTTTATTTTGCACAGGCGGCAGGGCTAGAATCACACATCGTCAACGGCGTAAGCCACGCCCCTCTTTTAGAACGCGGAAGGCGCGATGTGTCGAGGCTTCGGCGGGCTTGTAAAGCCGTGGATTACAGCGGCGCTGTTGTTGGTCCACAAGGTCGAGGTAGAGGAGTGAGAATGAATCAAAGCATTTCTTTTCTTCTTCTTCTTCTTCTACTCCAATAATGGGGTTTTTCACTTGAAACGCGAGCAGCAGCTTTCCACAGTTGAAGGTTATTTTAACTCTGAAGTGTTCTCGGTTCTTTCATACAGCAGGGGGAATATTTACCAGCTGTCGCGGTGGTTAAAACATGAGCCTCCTTGATGACTACAATATCATTTTTATTTCCTGTTTTGACCCAGATTCACCGTTTCAGATCATGAAAGGCACCTTTAGAAAACCGCTCCCTTTTGTATTTTTCTTCTCGTTTCTAGAACCTCTTTGTACACGCGTGTTGAGTGAGCGCCGGCTGAGCGCCGAGCCAATTAAGGCGAGCCGCCGAGCCAGGCTGATTACCGGAAGCTTACCGCGCCGATGCGGCTTAATTCGCCCGCGATGAGCGCGGCTCGGGAGGCTGGCATCACTCACTTCGAGACCGTCTCCGGAGATGAGCTCACGCCGCGTTCAAGGGAGAACTTCTGTTTTGGTTTTTTAACGATTGCAGCCAAAACCATAACGAAGCCATTGTTCAGCCCCCAAGAAGCCTTTTTGTTATTGTCATAACACGGTGACTCACGAATCAGTACGTCTGGAGGAGGCTGACTGGGGGCTTTGTTAGAGGGGGGGGGGGGGGGGTCAGATGGCACGCACAAGCTCCGTGCCACCAACACACCAGTTGGACGCAGTTAAAAATTAAATGAAGTTATTATATGTTTTCAGGGTGATTTCTTTTTTATTTCTTTATTTTTATTTTTGGATTTTTTTAAATTCTAAGACAAAAGACAATAAATAGACATAACACCTAGAGGACGGCAACACAGTGGACAAAACATCAAGTCAGAGTATTGAAAAATGATGTGTGTGTGTGAGCTTTTTTTATTTATTTAAAGAAACAAAACACACAGATGAGGGCAGATGTACATGTATGAGCGTAGGCATGTACGTGGAATTTAATTGGTTTTCAGGCGAGGGAAAATAAAAGATAAAAGAATAAAGATGAATTAACTGATCAATAAGACGAGTGGTGTCATGTTTGTAGAAACATAGTGAACGATGACCCGATGTCGTGGGTTCTGATGTGTTGTAAATGAAAGATGAGGTGAGTTTTTACATTGAAATATATTCTGACATCACATTTTTCCAGTGTGTGATATGATTTTAGGGCAATTTTGATGCTTTAAAAGAATTGGATCGAATGAGCGAACTGTAAAAGCAGCGTTGTTGAATTAAGTCTAGCGATACAACTTTTACATTTGACACTGACAAAATGAGGTCCGTGGTCGTATTCTTACACTGCGTGTTCTCAATAAAGCGCATGCAGTGGCCCCCCGGGGAGCTCTTAACGCAGGGGGTACGTCATATGGGGGAGCTGGTAGTTTTTAACCCCTCGTTTGTCACCGATGTCAGTCAACGTCTTCGGGTAATCCGCATTTAAATTGATTAGTGAGTGAATTAATTTCCAAACTGAATTACCATGTAATTGGATTACCACGTAATCTGTTTCACACAGACGAATATGTGATAATCACATCGCCTGTTGCCTCGTCGCCTCATGAGAACCACGAGCGTCACCAAGTACATTTACCTCAGTTAAAATGTTCATGTTTTTCTTCACTTTTGGGGACACTATTGCACTTTTTTGAGTCCACAACGTTTATTTTATAGCTTCAGTTGCTTTTCAGATTAAAAATGTCAATACAAGAAATACATTTGCTGAGAAATGGATTGATGTAGAGATTAAAAACTAGCCAACGGTATTTTAAAATTAGCTCCAGCTGCAGTTGCAACATCATTAGTCATCATGATTTATATGTATTTTTAAATGGGCTAACTGCATAATGAGAACAAAAGATTTTGTGTTTTGATTCCAATACTTTTGTACTTTCACTTGAGTACGCTTTGTGAATGCAGGATTTGTACACTGGGCTATTGGTGCTGGTAAAAGATGCGATCACATCTTGTGGGATCAGTTCGTAGCTCAGGCCAAATATTAAAGAGCAGGTGCACTTTATTAAAAAACAAACAAATAATAGCACCGCGACGTATTTGCTGCATTTTTAAAATGCTGTTTGTTATTCATTGTATTCTGCGAGGGACTCTGGGCTCTCCATAGAAATAAAAAAATAACAACAACAACAAGCATCTCATTTCACACTTCTTTATGCCACGGCGCTTTGTAATAAACTCCAGGGTGAGCTACGCCGAATCTGCATCGGCCAATATCCTCTACGGCTCCTCAGGTGTCCGTATCCAGCGGCGGCGTGCAAATATTGAAACGCCAGATTAATTTCCTCTGCCGTGGCAGCATCCTCACAGTTAGACGAAGCCTCCCCCCTGCCCGTCGGGGGAGAGCCTTCCCTCCCTGTAAACGACACCCCGCCAGGGTGAGCGCTCCGCCCGAGTCCCGTGGCATCAACCCGACGCCACAGCCTCGCCCGAAGGAGGCTACGGCGGCGTCTTTTACCTATTAGAGGGGAATCTGCGCAGCTCAATCACAGGTTAACAGTCGGCACCCCTTTCGGATATGAAGCGGACAAAGGGGCCCGATGGCGAGTGTCGCGTATTAATCCCGGTGTGTCGACAAGGCCTTCCGCTGGGGAGATAGCGGCGGAGACCCTCGGAGCGGAGGAGGGGGAAGCGATGCCGGGTGGGCGCCCTCGGGTGGTTTCATGCACCCTAATTACCTTCGCATTAAAAATGCCGGAAGGTTATGTTTTGATCGCCGTGTATTTATTTATTTATTTATTTGTATGCGTGTTATTCGGAAAACTCAAAAAGTATTCAACCGAATCGCATGAAATTTGGTGGGATGATTGTTTATTATCCGGGGACCATTTGATTAGATTTTGGGATCGATCGGGTCAAAGGTCATGAACAGGTCAAATCTTCTTGAATCACATGGAATTTGGTGGGATGATTGGTTATTATCCGGGGACCATTTGATTAGATCTTGGGATCGATCCGGTCAAAGGTCAAGGTCAAGGTCATGGAAAGGTCAAAATCTTTTTTTTACCATAGCACGATACATTTGTATCCAATTGGCATGCAACTAATGCCAAAATGTTCATAATTCAATGCCCAATCTTGTGATATGCGAAGGTATGCGCTCTACCGAGTGCCCATTCTAGTTAATCCTGTATTTGCCTGAAATGTTCCCCGGCTTTTTCCTCAGCCTCGTCCCCGTGGTGATAGTCTCGTTCTCCTTCTGCATATTTGCAATATATTTTCTCTCTCTCTCTCTCTCTCTCTCCTGTGTCCTCAAGGGACTTGGATTTCCAACACAAATAATCATAAAGAAGACGGATGAGATCTCGGCTTCCAAAGGGGGAAGACATTAGCAGGCGGCGCCATCAGCTAATGTTTGTGTACCTGCAGCTAAACACGGCTTTAATGTCACTTATCGGATCCTCAGCTCGCGTTACCCTCAGCTTACGGGGAACGGGTAACGTCACATCAAAGATGGACGATTGGGGAAATGGAGCACTCGGCAGTTAAAAAAAGAAGGAGAAAAAATAATAATACTCGGGGGAGCTTTAAATAGGAAGCTTTAATGAAAGCACCTGAGATGTGTTGAATGCGGGGAAGCTGCTGCAGTGGAGCACATTATACAGCTTTTTCATTTGAGGATAAATCTGCCTTTAATAAACACTTTTTCCGCTCATTCGCCTTCTGGTGTAGAAGTCAGAAGATTGATGCGAAGCTCCTGCCAGCCGCTAGTTAGCTTAGCACAAAGTCCAGGGAGTGGGAGTGGTCAAACTAAACCCGCCGACCAGCAGCTAACTCCCTCATAGCGCGGTACGCCCCCCCCTGTTTGAGCCGCGCCATCTTGTCACAGCCAACGTCCTCGTGCTAAGCTAACGCTAACCGGCTGCAGGTTTAGCTTCCAGACACAAGACGTCGATCTCCTCCTCTAACTGTTGGCTAGAAAGACGCTGGAGTACTTTGTGGCCGTCCAGAATTTGTCAAATAATGACAGAGTCCCATCGGCTGACGTCAGACCGCCTACAGAAACCCAACTGGCAGCCGTTATCGCTACGTTAATTAGCCTCTCTCCATCGCGGGGCCGGTGCTAGCTTGTGGCTGCAGAGCCGACTGGAGAGGCTTATTTCTCCCGCTACGGCATCTAAATATAAATCTGTGTGACCTTTTTATTTCCCCAGATGTTCCACTGCAAGGTAGATTACATCAGCTTTCAAACGGAGTGGCACCGCTTTATTTTCTCTCATCTCGTCTGGTCAATTGCTCTTTTCTCATTTCGAAAACCAAGTGAGGTGATTTGTTTTGCCGCTCGTGGTTTTTTCCAGAAAAAGGCAACAAAATTATACTAAAACATTGAAGTTTTATTTCCGATTTGAAGACACACATTGCTGCTGTATTTTATTCTTCTGCAAAAGAACCTTATTTTGTATCTCCAAAGCATCTGCTCTAATGAAGAGCCGCCACTCATCATCTAGAACACGTTGTTTATTGGTTTATTCCGTCTTCTTCTAAGCTTGTTCCATGTGTTGGTAACACTAAAGTTTTTGTGGTCAATCATTTCCCAATAATTAAAGGAAAGTGGGCGTTTGAATGTCTTGAAATAACTGCTCTATTGAAACGCCTTGTATTATTATTTGAAGTATTATATGTTAAATTGTAAACTTTCCTTTTGGCTTTTTTATTACTTTACATCTCCTATTATTGCCTTCTATCCATTTAAAACTTCGACACGAAACATATTGCAACTTATACGGGTTGAATCTAAAAGATGATAGACCCTTAAAAGAAACCATGGGACACAACGTTGTTCACTCTGCAGGGTTGCACTTGTGTACATTTGGGGTCCTCCCATTTCTCTTAACCCTCCTGTTACCTTTCGGGTCAATTTGACCCCATTCAATGTTTAATGTCGGTGTTCTTTGGGGTCAATTTGACCCCAGGCTGTTTTTCACTGTGTCAAACATATAAGAAATATCAACTTTTTTATTTATTTAAAGGGCTATTTAGGTAGTCAACAAACAAACATAAAGTACCTCACACTTAAACTTGGGTAACAATATTAATTCTAATAATTTTCTGGAGGTTTTAATTGCTGGGGTCAAATTGACCCCGAGGGTAAAATATGTTAGTAAATGTAAAGGTAACAGGAGGGGAAGGTTGAAGTCAAAGCAACATAGCCAACATATCTCAAACTTTAGAACTTTTTACGGGTCAATCCCCCCCATCCCCCCACCCCCAAATAAAGCAGACTCACACGATACCCATAATGCAGCCTGATTGATCTTTCACCTTGCGTCTCAGCCTCAGTGCTTTCTCCACTTCTTTTCTTTTCTCCTACCGTGGAATTCTGTTTCCTGCCTCCACCTGTCCGGGTGAACAAAGGGCCTCCGACCTGCCGCGCCGCGTACCTACGAGGACCTCTGCGGTCCGTCTCGGCGCTCATGAGTCGGCAGCGCGGGCACCCCGAGGCATATTGAATGTGCCTCTCGAGATAACCGCACACGCTCACTGTAAAAAAAAAAAAAGAACATGAAAGGCCACAGTGCGCTCGTCGATACACGTCGACACCCCTGACCCGCGCTGTGCGGGGGACGTTGGCGGGCACAAACTCGCCAGAAGCGGTGCGTTTCAAAGCGAGTGGCTTCCGCTGTGAGCCCGGTTTTAATATGAGGAAGGAAGCGGGCCTCGAGTTTGAGGAGAGCAGCTGTGTGTGTGTGTGTGTGTCTTGAGTGTGTGTATGTGCGTTTTGTTTTCGGCAACACAAGACCTCGGCCCAGACCGGAGTAATTATCAAGCCAGAGGAAAGTGTGTGTGTGTGTGTGTGTGTGTGCCCATGAGATATTTAATCATCTTTTACTACTGTACCATTTCAACTTGTTAAGCAAACAAACCCACGCACACACACACACACACACACACACACACACACACACTGGCTGGACGAGCTGGTCGGTCCAAGGGGCTCTCAGCTGCCAGCAGGAGGGGGCGTGGGGACCTTATGGGCGCTAATCAAATGTGTTTAACCCAGGGTCGTCCGCAGAGCCGAGAGACGGTAAGGGACGAGACACTGAGAGAAGTCCGGTGGAACACACTCACACACACACACACACACACACACACACACACACATGGGGAGGCCGAGGGAGAAGGGAAGATGCAACAAAAAAAAGGCGGAGAAGCAGATTGAGAGTGAAGAAGACGGGCCGAGAAAAATAACATCTTTGACCATGCTGTACATGTTTTATTGCACTTCTTTGAACTACTCTGACTGAAGGCGCGTGTGTGTGTGTGTGTGTGTGTGTGTGGGGGGGGGGGGGTTGTGAGTCTTGGGAGAAGCACCAGGCCTCCCCCTACAGATGACCCAGTTAGCATTGAGGAGGATGGGAGGTGAGCCAGAGATACCCAGGCTGGATTTATGACCAGGCGGATATTAGGAATTAAGCTGTTTATTTTTTTGGAGATCCACTCTAGTCTTTCCTAATAAATAGCCCAAAGCAAGCAGACGCTGAATCAATCAACACGCACAGCCCTCTACTAACCACTTTGGCCCACTGAGTTTTATTCTGTCTAACTTTGAAGTTACATGAGCAAACACAGCGTATTTCTATTATTATTTTCACTTCAGATCTTATTGATCTCTTTTATCTTTTTCCGACTGACCTCTTAACAAAGTAGGGCTCAACAGTGACGGGTGCCACGTTGCCATTGGCAACGTTTTGAGGAATTGGCAACCAATTCTTTGGTTTCCAGCCGTGAAAAAAAACGCTTCTTAACATTAAAAAAATTTATTCTGGGGATGAACCACAGCAAAACTCGCACCCCCCAAAAATAACTTCACCCATTGCCCACACGATGTGGCGTTGGCTTCCCGGATCTCTCCAGCTGTCGGAGACGAACCTAGACACATAAGCGGTCCTTTCTAGAAATAGAGATAATGACGATGAGACGATGGGCCCCCCCAAGTGACGCAAACACCAGTGGCTCTGTGGTGGGAATCGGGAAACAGGAGGTCCAGAAACCCAACGTTTAAAGAGCGGATGATCAAGGAGCCAGTGACCGGTTTTAAAGGGCAGCTGCTCTACTGCCAGGCTGGCAGCCACTTTATGAAAGGTATCGTTGAGCCCTGGACATCATTTCCTGAGTAGTGGGCGGGACACGCGGACTCCGCCAGTCGCAAAAGAAGACGCTATGACGTGAGGCAGCAATGCAAATGTCCTGATTGGCCATCGCGCCCAAAACAGGGTGTGATACAAGGAATATTCACATGGGTTTTTAACGTTTTTAACCCTCCTGTTACCTTCACATTTACTAACATATTTGACCCTCGGGGTCAATTTGACCCCAGCGATTAAAACCTCCAGAAATTTATTAGAATTAATATTGTTTCCCAAGTTTAAGTGTGAGGTACTTTATGTTTGTTTGTTGACTACCTAAATAGCCCTTTAAATATATAAAAAAGTTGATAGTTCTTATATGTTTGACACAGTGAAAAACAGCCTGGGTCAAATTGACCCGAAAGAACACCGACATTAAACATTGAATGGGGTCAAATTGACCCTAAAGGCAACAGGAGGGTTCAGAGATTTCCCCTGATGCGATGTGAAGTCCTGGGATGTCGGCTGTGTACAGATTGTAAAACCCTCTGAGGCTAATTTATAATATGTGATTTTGGGCTATATGACATAAACTGAATTGAATGAGCGTAAAACAGATTGAATCAGCTGGAGACGCCCGCTTTATGTGCTCACTTGTAATTGCGCGGCGCTGTTGCCGGGGCCAACCGGGCGCCGCGCTCCTAGCTCGCGCTTTTAAAGCGTGACGACGCCACCGTTATGATTAGCGCCGCCGTTAGCATTTATCGTTCTGGTAATTTGACTCTCGGTCGGCGGTGAATCCATTACTGAGGGATTAAAAAAAAGTTACTTTATTCCCCCCCCACACACACACACACACATGTATGGAACAATGAAATGTGTGTGAAGGAGCGTTTGTGATTGTGCGTTTCCTGAACGTGTGTGTGTGTGTGTGTGTGTGTGTGTGTGTGTGTGTGTGTGTGTGTGTGTGTGTGTGTGTGTGTGTGTGTGTGTGTGTGTGTGTGTGTGTGTGTGTGTGTGTGTGTGTGTGTGTGTGTGTGTTTTCTGACGCCAGACGGAGGTTCATTCGTTGCAGCGTTCGGATTGTTGAGACTTTTTAGGAGGTCGAAAAAGTGGCGTTGCCAGAGCGGCGTGACGAACAACACGCTGCGTCCCGTTGGAGAGAATGAAATGCCGCGGATCGGAGATGACGCCCCTCTCGCTGAGTCGCATCGAGGCGGCCATGATTGTTCATCCTCGACTCTCTTTGGGGGCCGGAGGAAAAAAAAGATGTTGACGCCTCTTTAATTAGCTGCTAAAGCCCCTCCCCCCCATCCACCTCCCTGTGAGTAAAGAGAATCACGGCTGTAATCTGCGCTAATTCCCCCCCCCCCCCCCCACCTCCGTTAGCTCCTTTCCGCGCCTCGTTATTTCGTGTCCCCTCTCTCTCCCGCCTCACGTTACCCCCTCTTTTAACGCTCCTCGTCTTTTTGAAAGGAGGCGGCAGGAATGCACGGTCCTGGTGCAACAATATCCCTCTGTTACAGGTACGCGGGGGGGGGGGGGGGGGCGCTCTGCTTCGCCGCACTGTCGACATTTCCCCCCCTTTACACCTCACATTAACATTTGTCTGGTGCGCAGATTGTGTGCGGATACGACTCCATTTGTGCCCGGCATCAAAGAAAGAAATGTCCCACCTGTGAAATGTCCCTCTAACGTCCACACCGAGACACCTGTGAACTCCAAGCTACGGGACAGTGTTTTTTTATTTCCTCTGGGAAGATCTTTTTCAATTTCTTTTAGGGTTTCGTCTCATGTTCTTTGGACCGGTTCGTCTCCGTCGCAATGTTTCTCGCCTCGTCTTCTGTTCCTGTTCTCCACTGTTGTCCTCGTCTCGTCCCCGAGAGAAATCGCTCGGCCCGAGGACGAATCTCGGGAGACGGGAGACGTTCCCGAAAGAAAGACGTCATCCGGAGGAGTCAGAAAAAGGACTCCGGGGATTAAGGAGGAATGTGGAGGAGAGTGGAGTAATGTGTCCCACGGCTCAGACGCTCTTCAACGTCGAGCGGTGGACTTGGAGCGTCATGACTTTCGCCGCCGAGCTGCCTCTTCGTGTTGCTTCTTGCCTCGCGTACACGTTGCACATTATATGAGACAAGAGGGCTTTTGCTGCTTTTGCTCAAAGGACATGAACTTCTCTCGGAATTCCGTTGAGTTTGACAAAAGAAATGTGGGACTTGTGTCAGAAGCAGAAGGACCGGGATAGTAAATAGCTTGAAGTTATTGGATGTGTTGTTTGGACTGCACTGCAGACCATGTGCTGAGGCATTTATGAGAGCACACTTTCAGATAAAAAAAACTCAAACCGGCTCATGGGGGTTAGACTACTCTTGTGGGAGTATGACAGTAGGCCGCTATTTAGATTATCGATCGATCCGCTCAGATATTTTCGTGAACCGCTTCCAGCTCCTCCTTTGGGAGCGTTTTCTCTCTGTGATACTTCATTAAACTGATTTTGGACCAGCTACCAACATGTGGTTCATAAGAGTGAAGCCGATGTAGAAATGCCTTAAACTTGCATTCTTCCTAATGCCCACTAGGGGGCAACTCAACTGTCTGGTTGTTTAGAAGTCTCTGAGAAAAAAAAACTGACTTCTCACTTGATTAATAAACATTGTAAGCATCAGTTTATGGTCTCAATCTCTAGTATATATATATATATATTTAGTTTCAAGTCTTCTTTATTGAGTATGGCCCCATTTACAGTACAATAGAGAGGCAGCGTCCAATACACGGTACGCTAGGGGCGTGGCCACCTTCTTGATCGACGGGTCGTTTCTACGATGTTTTAGTGAGTTTATGTTCTGCAACTTAAACTCTTTCACGGTACTTCAGCTCATAAAAAATAATTGCACCACTTTGGTCGCCTAGAAGCGGCCCGTTCAGAGTCCGCTTGTACTTTTCCACTATTTTCTGACATTTAAAATATAGGCCATTACATTTGATTGAGTAATTGATAAAATAAAGGGCTAGTGAAACTTTAATGGAAAAAAAATAATAATACATTAAGTGGCGTTTCCACACTGTCAGTTGTGAGTGGACGCTACGACACAATCACAATGCACGTCTCCTGACAAGAATCCCCTATTGTTATATTGTCATATTTTATTTTGAATACACTCTCCCCTATAGTTTCGTCGAAGTAGCTTTTTTTCCCCATTTAAAAACAAAGAACCTGTCTTGAACTTTTTTGAGGAAATCTCTTTGCAGCGGCGTCCTGCCAAACAGGCGTGCCGCGGCTTCGACGGTACGTCGGAACATATGCAGGAGCCTCTGCAGCAAAGCCTCTCTTGGGTAGCGGCGTTAAAAAATCTGACCTGACATGCTCTCTCTCTCTCTCTCTCTCTCCACTAACGCACGGGACAAATCGAGCCTCTGATATGTCAGAGCATGTTGCTAGGATACCATTTATTGAATCTAACTCGGGAAGCCACAGAAACTCAGTCGCACACACGGAGCAGTCAAAGAGAAAGACGCGCGAGTTTCGTTATCCGTTACATCTTCAGAGCTCAAACGCTTTCGCTTCATACCAAAAGCTCAGTCAAAAATGTTGCCATGAGGGTCACCTCAAACACTCGCCTTCTCCTTTTTGTAACTTTTTTTTTCTCTCCCCTCTCTTGTTTCTTCCCTCTTCCTCAACGCCCACGTCTGCTTTTAATCTTTGTGGACTTTTAATGATTCTGGGTTCTGTTGCCTCACAGATGGCTATCGGCAGTGTTTAATTGAGACTTACACGGGAGAGGATGAGAGAGGTTCCAGAGAGGATTTTAAGTAGCACCTTGAACAACGTTGTCTTATTTGATATATATATATATATTTATATATAAATAAATATATAAATATAGATATAAATATATATATTTATTTATTTATATATTTATATATATATATATATTATTATTTTTGATATTTATTTATATATATATATTTTTTTACATTTATTCCTCAAAAAACACATTGTCTTTTGACCCAGTTCCATCTTGTTCTCTATAAGCTTCATATGCAATGCAGGCCGCGAGTCTTATTCTTGCTGCAGATATTAGTCTTTTGCCGTATTCAGTCATGCAGAAGGATGTAGTGTTGGCGTTCAGCTAAGAGGAGTTGTTTTATTTTTTTGTGCTTTCAAACGATGTTCAAGTGCTCAAACAGTTTTTCTCGGGGCCTCGGAGAGACGAGACGTTTTCTCTCCCGTTGCAAAAGCCTTATTAAGTTTTCTCTGTCGGACCCCCTCCTCTCCCCCGCCGCCGGTTCCTCTCTGTTGGAGCGGGCCCTCTGCTCTCAGCCCCAGCTCATGATTGTCTGTGCACAACTAGAAAGTGTTTCCCCCGACTTATGTGCTGTCCCGAAATAAGCGTTATCTCCAGCAGTGGGTCTTTATGCCAGTCGCTCGGCGGAGGCCCGGCCAGCGGGACGACTCCGTACTCGGCAACTTGTTTACGGACTTACAGGCGTGATTCATTTTGTTAAACGCGAGGGCTCTGCTCGGAATGCTAAGTGGCTGTGTGGTGGACGGGTCTGGATTAGCTCGCTGGAGACGAGCCCTCCTCGTACGTGCTCCTCGTCTCCGGGGTCTCACTGGGATGACCTCGGGGCCAAAACACGCCGCTGTCCACGCCGCCTGCTGGTCCACGCCGCTTCAGTTGCTCCGGACGACGTGAGCACAGAGGGACGTCTCCCTTCTGTCGCCTCTTTTATCTACCGGCTCTTGTATCGTCTTCCGATCTCGCTGTTTTTCTTCTTTTTTCTTTTCAGCTTCGTTTGGCCATATCATCTTACAAATAAATCCAAGCCCGCCGCCACGCACCCCTTCCCTCACTTGAATCTCCTCTCTTCTGCTCATCTCTCGTCCTTCCTCTCGCAGCCTCCTCCTCCTCCTCCTCCCACGTTTTTCAAGCCACAGTTCCCACAAGCCCCGGGGCCACAGCTGTAGCTCGTCCATGTCTCCCACTGACCTACCCTTGAAGCGCTGGAGAACAGCTGTTCCCTGTACACACACACACACACACATCAGCCAAATGCAGCGCTCCGGGGGAAGCCTGCAGTGAGGGGCAGTGTGTTTGCGCTTTTGGGTTCATCATCCGAGCTACAACCAACATATGCACTTTGCACTGACAGAAACATACGCTGCATATCATAAAGTAAAGGTATATAAATTAAAGGTATATATATATATATACAGGACTGTCTCAGAAAATTAGAATATTGTGATGAAGTTCTTTATTTTCTGTAATGCAATTAAAAACAAAATGTCATGCATTCTGGATTCATTACAAATCAACTGAAATATTGCAAGCCTTTTATTCTTTTAATATTGCTGATTATGGCTTACAGCTTAAGAAAACTCTAAAATCCTATCTCATAAAATTTTAATATTTCCTCAGACCAAGTAAAAAAAAAGATTTATAACAGCTGAGTGTTTGTCAAGGCTCAGGAAACCCTTGCAGGTGTTTCGAGTTAATTAGACAATTCAAGTGATTTGTTTAATACCCTACTAGTATACTTTTTCATGATATTCTAATATTTAGAGATAGGATATTTGAGTTTTCTTAAGCTGTAAGCCATAATCAGCAATATTAAAAGAATAAAAGGCTTGCAATATTTCAGTTGATTTGTAATGAATCCAGAATGCATGACATTTTTGTTTTTTTAATTGCATTGCAGAAAATAAAGAACTTCATCACAATATTCTAATTTTCTGAGACAGTCCTGTATATGCGCACCCGCTGCGCACACAAATGACATAACCCCTGTGTTGAGAACACAATTGGCCAGACAGACACACACAGACAGCATGACTCCCCCAGTCAGCCTAAATCTAAGGCACCAGGACCCTCACTGAAAGGGCTTAGTCCTCCCTTTTGTTCATCGGGGTGGGGACCGCATTGACCTTTGACCCGGGCGCTGTGACCCCACCCAGTTTCGGAGCCGAAATTCAGTCATGTGAGACCAGGTTGGTGTTCCTTATGACACGGATGCAGCGGTTGCAACCTAAGTGGCTGAAGCCTGTGGTGACATAACAGATACAAAGGAATGTAGACACACAACAAAGAATTCAGAAACACACAGGTTAATGCCTTATTATTATTATTTTTAATAATATTGTATCAGTGTATTTGAAGCTGCTTATATTTCTAGTTATTATATTACAATGTTTACATTCACATTTAATGAATTACATGTTTCATAAGCAAATTAAAAAGATCAAAGAGAATAAAGAAATAATTAAAGATGGAGAATCAAGTGTGGAAAAAACACCCAGCGTCAAAACCTGCCATTGAAGACAGACGCTAAGTCTTCAGATATTAGAAATATCATTTTACATGGTGTGTTATTGAGGTAGTTATTTTATGTTAGCTAGCGACTTGTTGCGGCTTCACAATGGCCGCTGCTTTCAGCTGAACGCTGACGTTCTCGCCAGGGCTTCGTTGCGCGCTAACATTCGCCAGAAAGAATGCAACACGAATGCAACATCAATGCAACATGAATGCAACACGAATGCAAAATCAATGCAACACAAATGCAACACGAATGCAACATGAATGCAACACAAATGCAACATGAATGCAACACTAATACAACACGAATGCAACATCAATGCAACATGAATGTAACATGAATGCAACACGACTGCAACACAAATGCAACATCCATGCAACATGAATGCAACACGAATGTAACACTAATGCAACACTAATGCAACATGAATGCAACATGAATGTAACACTAATGCAACATCAATGCAACACTAATGCAACATGAATGCAACACAAATGCAACATCAATGCAACATGAATGTAACACTAATGCAACATGAATTCAACACTAATGCAACATCAATGCAACATGAATTCAACACTAATGCAACATCAATGCAACATGAATGTAACACGAATGCAACATCAATGCAACATGAATGCAACACGAATGTAACACTAATGCAACATGAATGCAACACAAATGCAACATCAATGCAACATGAATGTAACACGAATGCAACATCAATGCAACATGAATGCAACACGAATGTAACACTAATGCAACATGAATGCAACACTAATGCAACATGAATGCAACACTAATACAACACAAATGCAACATCAATGCAACATCAATGCAACACGAATGTAACACTAATGCAACATCAATGCAACATGAATGCAACACAAATGCAACATGAATGCAACACGAATGCAACATCAATGCAACATGAATGCAACATGAATGCAACACGAATGCAACATCATTGTAACATGAATGCAACACGAATGCAACATGAATGCAACATGAATGCAACACGAATGCAACACTAATACAACACAAATGCAACATCAATGCAACATGAATGCAACACGAATGTAACACTAATGCAACATGAATGCAACACTAATGCAACATCAATGCAACACGAATGCAACATCAATGCAACACGAATGTAACACTAATGCAACACGAATGTAACACTAATGCAACATGAATGCAACACTAATGCAACATGAATGCAACACAAATGCAACATCAATGCAACATGAATGTAACACTAATGCAACATGAATGCAACACAAATGCAACATCAATGCAACATGAATGTAACACGAATGCAACACAAATGCAACATCAATGCAACATGAATGTAACACTAATGCAACATGAATGCAACACAAATGCAACATCAATGCAACATGAATGTAACACGAATGCAACACTAATACATCACGAATGCAACATCAATGCAACATGAATGGAACATGAATGTAACATGAATGCAACACGAATGCAACATCATTGTAACATGAATGCAACACGAATGCAACATCAATGCAACATGAATGCAACACGAATGCAACACAAATGCAACATCAATGCAACATGAATGCAACACGAATGTAACACTAATGCAACACGAATGCAACATCAATGCAACATGAATGCAACACGAATGCAACACTAATACAACACAAATGCAACATCAATGCAACATGAATGCAACACGAATGTAACACTAATGCAACATGAATGCAACATGAATGCAACATGAATGCAACACTAATACAACACCAATGCAACATCAATGCAACACCAATGCAACACCAATGCAACACCAATGTAACCGACGCTGGCACGGCGAACAGGAACGATGCTCAGCACGAGGTTTGACTTCAGGACTTGCTAGTTCAGCATTTTTTGTACATTAGCATTCAGTTCTTTTCATCATATTTGTACCAACACCGGGTCCAGCCCCACACACTCATATACAGATAGGAAAGTTTGAACACACACACACACATACACACTCACACACACACACACACACACACACACACACACACACACACACACACACACACACACACACACACACACACACACACACACACACAGCATAGAGGCCCTCCTACTGGCTGGAAGGCTGTGGAGGATTGTGTGAATTTGAATGCGGCCCTCCAGCTGACACACATCCATGATTAATGAGAGAGTCCAGGTTAACTTTGGGCTCCTTAATGAATGCAGTTGGAGAGGTTGAAGAGCCTATCAATATTTGACATGACTTTTGAATATGTTTGCATAATTGATGCGGGAATTTAAATTGAATCATAATTGCATCATTGTGGACGTTGAGTCCGCTCTCACTCTCTCTTTCTCTCTCACTTTCTTTCTCTGTCTCTCTCTCTCTCTCTCATTATATTTCTTGTCCTTTGTATCCCACTCCCCACGACATTTCTCTCAAGGCCAAATGTGCTTATATATACTTTTACTTTCTCACACACATGCATTACACACACACACACACACACACACACACACACACAGACTTTCTCAGATGAGCGCCGACAATCAATGGGCTCTCGGGGTGTGACTGACACACGCGTTGCTGATGAACACAGCGGGTAGCGTAGCGCTTTGCTCGCCGCTCTGCGTGCGTGACTGACAGCTGCACTCACTCTCTCTCGCTCTCCTTCTCGCGCTCGCCCCGGGAGCGCCGACTGTCTCAGACGTCACGCTGCTCTCCGGCGCCGTGCGGGGCCGACACACTCCGGCGTTTGATGCCGATGTCAAATGATCGCGCATACATGCTCGTGTCTCTCTCTCTGTCTCTGCCTGTCTCTCTCTTTCTCTGTGTGTGTGTGTGGGTGAGAGATGGGGGATCCATTTTGAATGAACCGGGGTTATAACTGAAGTACGGTTCCTGTACGTCTGTCAATAAAAGATGCAACTAATTCTTGCTTGGTTTTGTTTATGATGATGGTTGGAAAGAGAGAACAGTAGAAACCTCATCCTGCACACACACGTTCATTTTAAAGCTGCTTATGACATTTCCGGGTTGTGGGAAGAGGGCCTCAGTTGCAGCTGTGGTATATTTGTATCATAGTGGAGAGGAAATGTTTCTATATTAATATGGTTTCGATGGAGTTGGTGAGATGTGGTTGAAAGTTCAAAAGAAAAGCTACTAAATTGACCTTGAGTTCAGATTTGTATTATTCTCTACGTCCCAGATCAACAGCGGACTTTAAAAATTATATTTTGTGATACATCGCTATACCCAGATATACCAAAAAAAAATTTTTTTAAGTCAACGCTATTTTATCTTCCCTTATTTTGCGTCAGTTGAGGGTTAATACTTTTAGGACATGTTTAGCGTGAACAAAAAGGTACTTGCCCAACATAACTTGGGATTAGAACTTGAAAAGAAAAGTCTGTTTTAGTTCGCCGTGTCATCGTCTGGACCCACACGTCTGACTTTACAGCTTGAAATCTTGTAAAATGGAAAGACAACCAGATGTACTCCGTGACTCAGAGGCGGGGGGGAATGTCCAGTCACTGTGCAGTCTTTTAAACTTTGTTTTTGTTTATACATTTTTATAAAGTGAGTCAAGCCCGGCTCCATTTCTTCCTGCGGGTCTCTCGACCTCGGCAACTCTTCAAAAAACCTTTCTCGGCCGTGAGTGTTTAAAAAGTACAAATGCTCCTCCGAATAGCTGGCGAGCCGACGTTTCAAAAGGGGCAAATCTCGGCTGATGACGGCGTGCCGCTCATCGACCCGCTGAGGGACCCAGGTGGCTCCAGGGCCGGGTTTTATATTTTTGATTTAGAGGAGTCTTCAGAGAGAATACGTTAGCATGGCTCACAGACAAGAAATTAGAGGCGTATTAATCTGGACTCACCTATTGGAGGAGAGAGTGTGGGGGGGGCTAGGGGGGGGGGGGTTCTTTACTGCCAGATGAGACCCTGATAATGGTCGGTGGTGCTTTGAAAATCAAGTGAGAGTGTGTGTGTGTGCGCAGGATATGCATATTAACATGGATTCAAGAGTCAGTGTGTGTGTGTGTGTGTGTGTCTTCATTTTGAGTTATGAGAGAGAGAGAGACCGTTATTCAGACTCTTTGAGATTTTGGAGAATGATTCGTCATGAAAGAGCCTGCAGCGCCCGTGATGTGGACGGAACGAATTCAAACATTCCTCTCTCTCTCTCCCTCTCCCCTCTGTGTGTGTGTGTGTGTGTGTGTGTGTGTGTGTGTGTGTGTGTGTGTGTGTGTGTGTGCGTCTCAGATGAAAGGACATCTCGATGAGGGGTAACTCCGGCCTCCTCCGCGCTCCTCGTTTCAGTGGCTCTGATGACAAAATGTGTCAGTGTTAAAAAAAGAAAAGAGAGAGGCCGCCGCGGAGCATGTGCCGACATGTCCTAAATCTGAGACTGTCTCGCACTTAAGGGATCCGCAACACACACACACACACACACACACACACACACGGTGCACAGCGAGGCGTCCCGGGGGCCATCTGGAAGCGCGGCGCGAGGCACAGCTGGTCTCCGGTGAACATCCACGCTGCCCAGACCCCTCATCTGCCACTTCACACCGCGAGGCGCCCGTCAACCGGCGACGCCACATTCTAGCCGCCAAGGGAAAAAAATTTCAAAAAAAAATCCTCCACATGGTGCATCCCGGAGACGTCTTTGGAATAGACGTCGCCTGGTTTGAAGGCGCCCTCACCTCCATCCTCCGTGTGCCAGTCGGGGCTGGGCGGGGGGGGGGCACCAACACGAAATATAACTGAACAAAATTGCCTCCATCTGTTGGCAGTTGGGGGAGAATTTTTTTTTTGAAAAGGTTGCGAGGATAACGGCGTCATCGTGAATTAGTATCGCGGCAGGAAGACTTGTTGTTATCAGGGTATTGGTAAAATATTCCGGTTTACACACGTGTGGGGGAGTCGGGAGGGGGGAGGGGGGGGGGGGTTTAGCTAGAGGGGACGGACAGGCTGCTAACGAACTGATTCCGAAGTTTGTGCGAGCGTACAGGGTGTGAGTCTGCATGTCGATGAGCCCCATCTTAGACATGTTCTGGTTGTTGTTGTTGTTTTACGCGTGTCGCACCTCCCACCTGCAGCGATGCTTAACGCCCCGCTCGTCATCTGGATGGTAACGCGGGATCTGACGCAAACTACCGTGACAATCTCCGGAAATTCCTTTGATTTAAAATGTTTTTTTATTTCCAGTTATTTCCACCGTGGTCCAGTTATTACCAGCGAGGCTTGATGGACATCAGCCGTGGCGGCGGGCGTGCGGGTCACCGGCGTCGAGGAGGGCCGCCGTGTCAAGTTGTTACCAGAGCTTTGGATACCCGGTTTTTTTAATTGTTCTGAAAATGTTTCACAGGTTGTTTTTGGCAATGTATTCACACAGGGTGAGAGAGAGAGAGATGTTACCGCCGCCCTGTCAGTCAGAGATTCCCCTCTAGAAACGGTTCTTGACGGGGCAGAAAGACCTGTCACATTAAACCCCTGTTCAGATCTCACACACGGATATCTCCGTGTTCTCCCGAAATCCGGTCGACGCCTCCCCCTTCCCCCCCCTCCCTCCCCGAGCAAGACGACACGGAAACGCTCCTCCGCCGCCGCCTCACACAACACTTGGCGTTTTCGCCACCGGCTCACGATGCCAGCAGCCACGTCATGCCGCCGCGCTGTCGACCGGAAAAGATCCCAATCAGAGTCCAAAAACATCACCGGCGGCCATCGGCGCTTAATTACACTTCCTTCACGTGGGGGTGGGGGGGGGGGGGGCAATGCAGTTGTTTCTTTACACTTACAACCTCTCTGGAGTACGCATCCGCTTGTGCAGGTGTGGAAGATCCCAGGGCATCCTCGGTTTGTTGTTGTTGTTGTTGTTGTCGGCAGAGATAAATACTTTTGTGTTTGTTGATCCCGATTTAGAAATATATTGTTGTTGTGGTTTTGCTTGGAAGCCTCAAGTTCGTCCATCTTGGCTTTTTGCAACCTGTGAAGGGTGAGTGACCATATTTGGACTGCGGGGGAGGGACCTAGCGATGTCGTTTCGACTCTGGTAACCGTAGCGACTTCACTACTTTCACAAGGCAGCCCCGCCCTGCAGCACACGCTTCAGCTTTATGGGCTATTTTACTCTCAATGAACATCACGCTATAAATTCAGACCATAAACTCATGTTTACAATGTTTACTGAGGGGAATAAATCACGAGAGAAGTAGAGTCATATTCGCAGAGACGTCTATACAACCAGAGGAGTCGCCCCCTGGTGGTCAGTAGAGAGAATGCAGGTTTAAGGCATTAGCTTCACTTTCCAGAAACCAAAGCTACCATATGTGGACACACCTGAGATACATTGGTCCTCAGCTGCCTCGCAACTGACGTTCTGCCTTTTCTGCTGCCGCACACTATTTAAAATAAAACATATAACTCTTAAAATGCGGTCCGGTCGAGCCAGCCTCCACGGCGTCGTTTTATAATCCCGGTTACTCACCGAGCTCTTGGCCTTTGGTCAGGGTGAGCTCCTCACAGTCCACTTGAGTGCAGGCGGAGCCCCCCCCCCCCCTCCCCCGACGAGGGCAGTCCGTGCCAGAATGCTGATCGTAGCTAGCATAAGCCGGGCTAATGAGTGCTAATTAGGCTAATGAATTAGTTTTGGCGTGTACAGCAGGCGCTGCGGAGGAAGATGGGATCAAACACATAAATGTCCCGGCACGCATCTGGATTCACACACAAACGGTACTTTTCCACACAGCTGCAGGGTGAAAAAGAAGAGGGGGGGGGGATGAAAGTTAGGGGACATTAGCGCACACACTCCATCTTGATTAGTCCGGAGCCAAGTGGGCCTCCTCTCTTTTCGGTCTTCTTCTTCTTTTTTATATCCACAAGTCCCGCTTAGCTTGCACATCTGTCGCAGTCTCACGGGAGCGGGCACAACAATATGCTGCAGCTTAGACACTCTGTTTATGGGGGGGGGGGGGCTTATGTTTAATTACTGCTGGAATCTGTCCTGAGTCTGTTTGGGAGGAAGCTCCCAGGCAAGCGAGCACATCTGTGGCACGACACCCGTGACGGTAAATCACTTTAATAATCTTTCCCACGCGCAGCCGCGACATCTCAAGGTTCACTCGTGAGCTTTTTCTTTTGTTCCCCACATTTTTGGGACGTGGATGTTTTTTTCTGTTCTTTTCTTTCAGAAAACATCAAGAGCACATGTACACACTCCTAACCCCACTCCAAGGCAGTGCAACACAAACAAAACAACACCTGGATTTTGTTTCAGCAAACCTCCAGACTCCCACACACACACACACACACACACACAGAAACCCCCCTTGGAAGGCAAATAAATAAGTGAGAGTGTGGCAGAGGGAGACAGGAGAGAGGTCCAGGAGGCGAATGTAACAACACTCTACAACAGTAAATTGGATCCCTTGTCTCTGCTCCCTGGAAGACACTGAGGCTGGTTGTGTGTGTGTGTGTGTCCCCCCCCCCCCCCCCTTCCCCCCAGAGGCTGCATGCCCAGGCTCCAGAGAGTCCAGGTGGCAGCCCACCAAGTGCTCAACTTCTGGGAGTCTGGGCTGGCGGCTAAGTACATTTACTCAAGTGCCTTGTTCTCCTCTATTTCGTGCTTCATGCTCCATGTCACGGGCCAATATTGTTCTTTTTTTATTTATTACCTTCGCATTGAAAATGCGGAAGGTTATGTTTTGATCGCCGTGTATTTATTTATTTGTATGCGTGTTATTCGCATAACTCAAAAAGTATTAAACCGAATCGCATGAAATTTGGTGGGATGATTGGTTATTATCCGGGGACCATTTGATTAGATTTTGGGATGATCGGGTCAAAGGTCAAGGTCAAGGTCATGAAAAGGTCAAAATCTTATTTTTACCATAGCTCGGTCAATTTGTATCCAATTAGCATGCAACTAATACCAACATGTTCATAATTCAATGCCAAATCTTGTGATATGCGAAGGTATGCGCTCTACCGAGTGCCCGTTCTAGTTTTTACAGTTTTTGTATGACTGCCTCTGAGTTTCACATTTATTTCCCCTCTAACTAACTAAACTAACCTGAGGCTGCATTAGGTTTAACAAACTCATCGTTTGGGCCTCGCCCTCCCTGTTTATATGTTGTGTTATTGAAACATGATTTGAAAGTATGTACTGACTTGGTTACGGTTCGGGAAAAAAAAGATCCTGATTTGTGTAAATGAACAGCGATGTAACGCAACGACAGTAACGGGAGCGTGAGTGAACCAGAGCCTTTCTGGTGACGGGGCCGATCCTCCACACGCATCGCCGGCTGTCGGAGGATGTGGACTTGTGTTTCTGTAGCCATGTCGTGCATTATTCATGACACCTTTTGGTTCTCCTTTTAAAACCAGTGAGCAGGAAACGGGAGTTAAAACAGGAATCACAGAAAGAGGACACAAATCAAATGTTGTTGGCTTCGAAACGGTTTAATCTACAGCGGGTACGGAAAGTATTCAGACCCTTTAAAATGTTTCACTCTTTGTTTCATTTGCAGCCATTTGCTCAAATCAAAAAAGTTCATTTTATTTCTCATTAATGTTCACTCGGCACCCCATCTTCACAGAAAAAAACAGAAATGTAGAAATGTTTGCAAATGTATTAAAAAGGAAAAACTGAAATATCACATGGTCATAAGTATTCTGTTTTTTTAATGAGAAATAAAATGAACTTTTTAGATTTTAGCAAATGGCTGCAATGAAACAAAGAGTGAAACATTTTAAAGGGTCTGTAAATCTTGGTGGAATAGAAAGTCCAACGTCTCCTTGTGCTGAGTGAAGACTCTGAATACTCTGGCCCCGCCCACTTTATGACCAATTCATATTTTCTGCACGCTGACTTTGTTTTTCTGACATTTCCGTTCAGCCATTACCCTCGTCGCACACTCGCCCTGCTCGCACTGTTATGTCTCACACAAACACACATGTACGTGCACACATGTATACAATGGAGACACACACACACACTCACACACACACATACGTACATGCAAGGAAAACTAATAGGATCCAAACAATCACAGCCCGCAGGCTCTCGCAGCTCGGTTGCGGTTCCCAGCTCAAGGTCACGAGGACATAAAGGAGCTGTTGTTAGAAAAAGGAGGAGAAGCGGAGGTAGAGGGCGAAGAATTAGGAGGAAAGCGAGAGCTGACGGAGGCCCCCTGAAGCCAGCGTAAAGTGCACAAACAACAGGAGGCTGGTTTTACGGAGGGAGGGAGGGAGGGGAGGAGCAGGGAGGTAAAGGTTTGCTCAAAGGGCAGAGGACATCCTCCTCCAGACCTCTTCCTGCGACCTCCTCCACTCATTCACATCTCAGCTGGTGTGGAAATATGGGCGAAGAAAGTGCCTTTGTGTCCATCCACAGGTGACAGCACGTCACTGTGAGGGCGTGCAGCTGTCGCCTGTTTGCCCGCGCGCACACGCGTGTGTGTGTGTGTGTCTGCAAACATGTCTGTGTGTGAGTGTGTAGGGTGTGAGTGTGCGTACGACGCTCGTTAAGCACCGCACAGAACGTTAAGCATGTAGGTGTGAACGAGGGTGGGATTCTTATCACATCGCTGTCAGGTCTCCACGCACTTCATTAGAGCTCCGCTGAAGAAGAGGAGAGGCGGCAACATCAGCCACCACCACCAAGTGTGTGTGTGTGTGAGTGTGTGTGTTTGTGCGCACGTGGAGTGCTTTGCCTCCAGCTCTGCCCCGTCAGCTTGGCCCATATACACACACACACACACACACACACAAGGCAGCATCAGCATTTGCTGTCACACTTCTGTACAAGCTACAGTACATCCACGGCATCATCAATACAGCTCTGTGTGTGTGTGTGTGTGTGTGTGTGTGTGTGTGTTCTGTAACCTTCAGACGATGGCTAAATGAGAAATGATTTTCTGCCTCACCAGTCTCTTAACCCCCGACCTGGACAACCCTTAGGGCTCATCATTATTTCTCTCCCCGTCATCGGTTTATTTTATTGTTTAACATGTATCATTAATGATGATAGAAAAATAGATATTTTTCGGAAAATTTGGCATTGGCTGTACCCTTTTTTCCCCCGTTGTCTCATTCCTGCTTTCTCACAATTCTTCTTCCGTTTCTTTGGCAGCGAGACATATCCCCCCTGAGTGTGTTGTCACCAGCAGACGTAGTTGGCTGTAAGTTGTTGTGATCGGTGTCTCCTCGCAGCCGGAGACACAGCGCCTGGGTGCACGGGGACATTAAATATGATATAAATATCAAATATGTGAGGAAAGAATCACTCAAAAACATCTGGTCCATTTTCCCCTCCTTTTTAAAAGGTTTTTGTTTTAATAAAACCTTTTATTAGAGGGAAGAAAAAAAATGTGTAAAAAGTAGAAAAAGAATGAGAGCTGACAACAGAGCAACACCGAGATGGTTCTGAGCGAGGGAGATACAATACATATATAATATAAAGAAAGAATCCACAGAACCCGTGAGATTGAGGTGTTTGGTGCAGTGGAGGAAGGAAGGAAGGAAAGAAAGAAAGGAAGGAAGGAAAGAAAGAAAGGAAGGAAAGAAAGAAGGAAAGAAAGGAAGGAAAGAAAGGAAAGAAAGGAAAGAAAGAAGGAAGGAAAGGATGGAAGAAAGGAAAGAAAGAAAGAAGGAAGGAAAGAAAGGAAGGAAAGAAAGGAAAGAAAGAAGGAAGGAAAGGATGGAAGAAAGGAAAGAAAGAAAGAAAGAAGGAAAGAAAGAAGGAAGGAAGGGAAAGAAGGAAGGAAAGAAAGGAATGAAGGAAGGAAAGAAAGAAGGAAGGAAAGAAAGGAAGGAAGGAAGGAACCGCTATATCTCTGACGTAGATGGCACCACGGCTCGTATTTAGCAGCACCAGAGAACTGTCAAAACGCGTTGGAAAAGCAGCGTGCAAACAGGCCACACGCACACACACACACACACACACACACACACACACACACAGAGAGAGAGCCAGCTGTGTGGTGGAAGCAGGTGTCACTCTCAGCTCATTACCCCTCGCAGGGTTGATCACCCTGTGTGGAGAAGAGCAATAAAACACACCTCACTGGAGAGGGAGGGAGGGAGGGAGGGAGCATCGGCCTCCTGCTTTAGGAGAGGGATTGAGAGCATTGCAGGATGTGTGTGTGTGTGTGTGTGTGTGAATTGCCCTGTATATGTGTGTAAAGCTGTGTGCATTGTACGCACATACGTGTTTCCCTTCCTCCGTGAAGTACCATGCCGTTACACGGCTCATTACAGGGAGCTACTGTGATGCTGGAGGCGTTCCTGTAATCACACCGATTGTTGCCACAAATAACACGCTCCTCGTGCCAGTGAACTCATCCTTGTGTGTGTGTGTGTGTTTGTGTGTGTGTGCAGGTACGACTACAAGGAGATGCTCCACAACTCCACCTTCTGTTTGGTGCCCCGCGGCAGACGGCTGGGCTCCTTTCGCTTCCTCGAGGCGCTGCAGGTAGACAAAGCAACACACACACACACACACACACACACACACACACACACACACACACACACTATCCTGAGAAAGCACGGCACATGCCCAGCAGCCATATAACCAGAAAGAGTATAAAAATAATCCCTTCCTCATCCTCAAAGGTCCCACTTAGGCCGTGTTTTAGCGAGGCTACTTCTGGCATAAAGGATTACTAAATCACCACCGCCACACTCCTCACACTAATACTGTGATTTACATAAACAAGACCTTCGCCGAGAGGAGCCGCTGCAACGATGCTCACGGAGCAGCAGTTTAACCGTCGTGGCGATGGATCGACTCTCATCGCCTCGTTTCTACGGAGCTCCCGCGATGCTATGGGAGCTATGGGAAAACAACAACAAGTAATTGGCCTTGTAGTGGAGGGAAAATATGAATAAACTCGTGAGTTATTGTGAGCGATGAACCCGGTCATGCTCCCAGCCGGGGGGGGCGTGAGCACTTATTAGCCACACACTTCTTAAATGTTTGCACAATATTCAAAGTGACACTTTCCGGGTGCTTTTCACACCCGTCGCTCAGTTTATTTGGTCCAGGCTGAGAGAGAGGACAAAAAAACATGTTCTTTTGTTGTCCCAAAGAGCTCACAGGGAAATAATTATATTTATGGATAATAAAAGAACGGAAGGGGGGGGGCAGGGTGAAATTATTCTGGGCTCGTAAGGCGTATAAAACACAGCAGTTTGAACACGGGCAGCAGATTCATTTATCCCTCCTGTTACCTTCGGGGTCAATTTGACCCCATTCAATGTTTGACGTCTCTAAAAAAATGATTAACATTATTATTTTTGCTTCATATTTCATGAATTTTCCGAATTAATTGGGGACAACTGGGAAAACATAAAATGTACATGATGATATGTTTTCACTGTCATGTACACAACTTGTACGCATCGGTGTTCTTTGGGGTCAATTTGACCCCCAGGCTGTTTTTCACTGTGTAAAACACATAAGAAATATCAACTTTTTTATTTATTTAAAGAGCTATTTAGGTAGTCAACAAACAAAAATAAAGTACCTCACACTTAAACTTGGGAAACAATATAAATTCTAATCATTTTCTGGAGGTTTTAATTGCTGTGGTCCTAAAAAGGGTAAAAGATGTTAATAAATGTGAAGGTAACAGGAGGGTTATTAGTTCTGTCTCTTTAAAAATAATACCAAAATCACATCTAGTCACCATCATAATATCCAATCAATAATATATATATTTTTAACCGTTGTCTCAGTGACGTATGAATATTAAACTGGTTTACAGACGTAGAATCGTGATATCTTGATAGCACAGGTGTAACAGTTTGTGAAGGGAGAGGGCGAGTTAGGTCAACATGGCTCGCCGCCGTAATCATCTGGAGCCGCTGTTACCTCCACTTCACTCAAAAGCTCTCCAAATCAACACGCTGTTCTTCTCCTTTCTTTCTTTTTCTTTTTTTCCTCTCTCCCCTCCGTTCATCCATTTCTATAACCGCTCCGCATCACCGCTGCTCTGTCCTTTACCTCTCCTCAGCGGCCGCAGAGTGCACCCACTGGAGTGCGCTTATCTCACTCTCGGCTGCCACGGGCACACACACACACACACACACACACACACACACACACACACACACTTCACTCAGGAGGGACATATGCCCTCTCCTCTCTCATCTCTCCATTTGTGTGACTCACTCCGTCCATCGACTCGCACCATCTACAGGAAGATGGAGGGAGAGTATTTACAGGCTTTGGTCTTTGCATGAGAAAGCAATTGCTAATAGAGGTCAACTGTGTGTGTGTGTGTGTGTGTGTGTGTGTGTGTGTGTGTGTGTGTGTGTGTGTGTGTGTGTGTGTGTGTGTGTGTGTGTGTGTGTGTGTGTGTGTGTGTGTGTGTGTGTGTGTGTGTGTGTGTGTGTGTGCGTATCTGTATGCATGGGATTGTGTGTGTGGAGGAGACAGGCAGCAGAGCCCGAGGGGCCGGCTCTGGTTTAGCTGACACCTTTATGACCCGGGAGTGACGGGCCGTCATTCCGCCAAACTCCCACCACACACACACACACACACACACATGAACACACACACACACATGAACACACACACTTGCCAGCTGTTCCCTCTCCCCCTCCTCTCTTCCCTCTGCCACTCCTTTGCCAAAGGCCACATTCAGCCTCACTGGCTCCCATCTTCTCCTCTTCTTTATCAGTCCTCCTTTGAGTGATTGATCACCTTCCTGCTCCTGAACCCTTCAGATATCGACGTGTCAAAAGCCGGAGTCACGGGAGATTTACACCTTTTGTTTTGAGTTCACATGAACTCAGAGCATCAGAAACAGAACGGTTAAACACCTGATTAAGACATTCTGTTCACCTTCAGATCCGTATCTGTCATCGGGAGACTGAATACCTCTCTCTCTCTCTCTCTCTGTGTCTCTCTCTCTCTCTCTCTCTCTCTCTCTCTCTGTGTCTCTCTCTCTTTCTGTCTTTGTCTCTCTTTCTGTCTCTGTCTCTCTCTCTCACTTTATCTCTCTCTCTCTCTCTGTCTGTCTCTATCTCTCTCTCCCTGTCTCTCACTTTATCTCTCTCTCTCTCTCTCTCCCTCTCCGTCTCTCTTTCACTTTCTCTCTCTCTCTACCTCTGTCTCTCCCTCTCTCTCTATCAGTCTCTCTCTCTCCCTCTCCCTCTATCTCCCTCTGTCTCTCTCTATCTCTCTCCCTGTCTCTCACTTTATCTCTCTCTCTTTCTCTCTATCTGTCTCTCCCTGTCTCTCTTTCACTTTATCTCTCTCTCTCTCTCTACCTCTCTCTCTCCCTCTCTATCTCTACCTCTGTCTCTCTCTCTCTCTCTCTCTCTCCCTCTGTATCTCTCTCTCTGTTTCCCTCTGTCTCTCTCTCTCCCTGTCTCTCTCTCACATTATCTCTCTCTCTCCCTCTGCCTCTATCTTTCTGCGTAACGATGATCTCATCAACACGTGAGCTCGTCTTCACTACGGCCGCGTTGCGTCTCTAAAGTAAAGCTGCACAAATGCGACTATTACTTGTCTCTGTGTGAGAGTCCGGCGCTCTGATGAGACGCCGTCTGGCCTGCCGACGATACAGTCGGTGTCACCGCTCCTCGGCCGTCATGTGATGTGTGATATATATCCACGTCCCAGCAAGGACAATGGAAAACCAAAGAAAATCATTTTTCTTGCCAAAGGGGGGTGGGGGGGGGGGGTTAGGCATTAACGCAAAGAGTCACAGGCGAACACGGACGGATCAATTATAATACAGTGCAGCTTTCATTATGCCGATCAATACGTAGCAAAGCAGCCATGATTTAGTCGCAGCTCTGATTGTGTTTGTAAAGGATCTGGTGCAAGCCTCACTCTCTCTCTCTCTCTCTCTCTCTCTCTCTCTGTGTGTGTGTGTGTCTCAGGCTGCGTGTGTGCCCGTGATGCTGAGCAACGGCTGGGAGCTGCCCTTCTCCGAGATCATCGACTGGAACACGGCGGCCGTGATCGGAGACGAGAGGCTGCTGCTGCAGGTGAGGGCCCGTTGACCACGCCCACACACACACACACACACACACGTATCACCGGAGGACTCTGCCAGACCCTTCAGAGAAACTGTAGATTGCCTGAGCGCACACACACACACACACACACACACAGGTGCGCACACGTCTCCCAAATCCTAAATGTTTTCGCCGACTAAACGAAAAGCGAGCGTCGGAGCGAGTCTCGCAAAGAGCCACTCAAAAGACTCACGTTGTTCTACGAGAGGGCGAATAAATAGAATGAGCAAATGGATTTGGCTGGAATTGCTTGACTTCATGGGGGGAAAAGTAATTATATGCCCATTAAATCTTAATTTGAATGAAGTGTGTAATAATACTGCTTGACACTGAGCGTTGCGGCGGCGGCGGCGAGCCGTCCTCGGCGTGTCGGAGGGACACGGATTCATGTTCCATCTCCTCTGGCTGTGGGACGCATGGGCGGTGCATTCAAAGACTCTTTTTAAAACAGGATGCAGAAGATGTGGAGAGTGCAGCACTTATAGTATGTTTTATGTGTGCAGGCTAGGCGGTATTTACTGAAGTGAGGATAAAATGTGTTTATTTGCCATTTATCCCCCTTGACTGTGACAAATAAACTCACGTTAAACTCCACAGCTCTTCACACCAGAGGCTGCTGCAGCTTTCTGGCTTCACTAGACGCTGCTTGATGACTTATGGTGTTTGTAAATTCCTCAAAGTTTATTAACCCTCCTGTTACCTTTATATTTACTGACATATTTTACCCTCGGGGTCAATTTGACCCCAGCAATTAAAACCTCTAGAATTAATATTGTTTCCCAAGTTTAAGTGTGAGGTACTTTATGTTTGTTTGTTGACTACCTAAATAGCCCTTTAAATATATAAAAAAGTTGATATTTCTTATATGTTTGACACAGTGAAAAACAGCCTGGGGTCAAATTGACCCCAAAGAACACCGACATTAAACATTGAATGGGGTCAAATTGACCCTAAAGGTAACAGGAGGGTTAAATATAAGACTCCAGCCAGAAATCACGAGGGGCAGATAAGACAGTGTGTTAGGGTGAGCGTCTAGCCAGGCTCAGATATCAAGAGCTGAGTTTACCCGCCGCCGCCGGTAGCTTCAAATTGTCCGGACAGACAAAGCAACTATTTCCCCAACATTTTTAAATGAGTTTATTTTTGTGACTCAAGGATTGCTGTGAGAACCCTTCTGAGACTCGACCTCAATGACTTTGATGTAGTTGCGTCTGCAATCTGCCCTCTCCACCTTTCAGCGTGCTTTGTGTGTCGCTGAGTGCGCCGCGGGGGCCGATCTGACCCCAGATCAGTGACGACCGGCTGCCCTTTCGTCCTCCTCAGATCCCGACCACGGTGCGCTCCATCCACCAGGATAAGATCCTGGCCCTCCGACAGCAGACTCAGTTCCTCTGGGAGGCCTACTTCTCCTCCGTGGAAAAGATAGTGCTGACCACGCTTGAGGTGAGGAAAATCCTGCCCCCCCCCCTCTCCCCAGAGCCCCTTTTGGAGTCTCTGCCTCCCCGACTCTGCTTGTCGTCCGTCATCAATCTTTCTCTCAGAGGGCTGCGGAGGCTCTGCAAGCATTGCTTCAGTCAGTTTGGTACAAGGCTAAAAGCAACACACACACACACACATACACATGAAAACGAGGGGTGGATGTGAGGGGACATTCCTGCACATGTTTTCACGGATAATTTGTCAAAAGCTGCTTTGTATTTATTTATTTAGTGTGTTTCTGGACTCAAAGTGGGAGGAGCCGCCCGTATGTGGGGGGCGCGGCGTCCTTCCCGGTCCTGTTGGTGGACGCGCCGCTCCTCATCAGCAGCAGCAGTTGTGTTTCTCATGGCTCCGGTGGTGTGAGTTGAAGAAAGGAAGCGTATTCACTGCGTTCGTGGAAGTGTTTCCCCGCTAAGTGCCTTGCTCTTGGGCGCTCCAGCTGCTTGAGGGGATCCAAACCAGCGACGACAGAAATCCAGTCCTCTGAGTTTTAAACACCCGTCGTCTCGAGCGCGGACTGTGAACTCTCTGTCCGGAGAACAGAGGCTGGGATCCAATCCAGCGGATTCCAGTGGTGACGTCTCGTGTTCACGGACGCTTTCTGGGAAGTCTCTCAAGTCTCAAGTACCCATAATGCATCGCTCTGGTTCCTCAGTCTGACGTGGTGAGTGTAGGCGTTTCGCTGCCTCGGGGTTCTAGTTTAGGAGAGATGTGACTCCCCCCCCCCCTCCTCATTCCTCCTCCCCCCCATCCCGCCAGATTCATCCATCTAATCCCAAATGTCACCCAAGCATCCCGGCAGGCATTTCATTTCCCCTCTCGCCGCGTCGCCACATCTCACATGTGAATTCCACTTCCCCTCCCCCCCCCTCCACACACACACACACACAGCCGGCTCGAGTTTGTTTCTTATCCAGCCCCGCCATCACACACACACACAGAAACACACGCGGCGTCTGAAAACACATCTCCATATGTCGAGGTGTGTCAGCCCAGGTCCACACGGCGCCACCGAGGCGTAACCTTGCCGACGCGCTGTCACTCCGCGCTAAAGAGCAAGGTGACACGGCGAAAGCCTGTGACTCTGTGTGTGTGTGTGTGTGTGTGTGTGTGAGATACAGGCGGAGGGCTAAACACTTAATCCTGACTGACTGATAAAAAAAAGAAGTAGGCGGGGGGGGGGGGGGGAGAAAAGGGTGATGAGGAGAAGGGGTGGCATATGTAAATGGCGTTGCCGTGGCAGCCCCCGAGATAACGAGCGACATGGTTTATTCATCCTGTCGAGCCGCCACCACCCCCACCCCGAGCCCCCACCCCTCCTAACTGCAGATCTGTGATGATACACACACACACATTAAAATCACACACACACACACACACACCTTGACAGATTGGAGCACGTTCACAAACTCACTTGCTTTTTTTTTTTATGATTGACTCCTTACATCCACGCCAAAGTGTGTGTGTGTGTGTGTGTGTGTGTGTGCGTGCAGGGAAACACAAGTTCCACCCATCACGCTGTGTTTCCTGTCAGGAAGCGGACGCCTTTCGACCAATCACGAGGTCTGTACAGCCGAGCGCTGCCGGTACACCTATTAAACTCGCCCATTAAAGCCGGGCTCGCAGTGCGCTCCCGGAGAAGCGGGATTTATCTCCCGCGCTCTAATTGGTTGATTGTGGCCGTTCGGGGGCGAGATTGAGTCGTCCATCATGTCCCGGCTGAGGGCCGCCGCCGGGGGAGGAGCCGCGGCCGAGCGAGCGAAGTTGCCCCTCGTCGGGCGCAAAGGGGGCTCCGGGGTCCTGCGGCGGCGGGCCGTGTTCTTTATGGAGAGGTTAACGGATTTAGAGTTCATCTCTTCGGTCGAGGCAGATGTTTATGAACTGCCCTCAGGGAGAGGATAAAAAAAAAAAGGAAAACTCACCCAGTGCTGTTTTTTTCTTCTTTTCCTCACATCCACACCTCCCTGTGAGGAATGTTGATGTTGCTTTGTCAATATTATCATTACAGTAAGCCCCCCGGCCGTGTTATTAACGTTTAACTGTTGGAAAATCCGCCATCGGCCTCCTGACCCCCTTCACCTCTCTCTCTCTCTCTCTCTCTCTCTCTCTTCCTCTTCTCTCTCTCTCTCTCTCTCTCCCTCTCTCTCTCTCTCTCTCTTCCTCTTCTCTCCTCTCTCTCTCTATATCTATCTCTCCCTCTCTATCTCTCTCTCTCTTCCTCTTCTCTCCTCTCTCTCTCTCTCTCTCTCTCACACTCTCTCTCTCTCCCTTCACATACGCCCCTGCTCAGTCATCGGCCTCCTGACCCCCTTCACCTCTCTATCTCTCTCTCTCTCTCTCTCTTTCCGCGTATCCACCCCTCTTTGAGTTTGCTCCTCCCCCATTACAAAAACCGGCGCCATAAAGCACGATCGCAAAACCTGTGTCGCCTTTTTTTTTTGTTTTTTTACTGCGGCAATCTCGCGTGGCTCAAGGGCACGGAGGCAATCTCTCTTTCCTCCGTAGTTCCATTTCAGGAGAGGCCTGGAGGAGGGGGGGGGGGGGGTCACTGACCGCTCTATTTGTGCCAGAGAAAGGATCAGGGGCAGATGTGACTGGTCCTTAAATACTGACGTTGTCCCCCCCCCCCCCCCTCCGGTGTGTCCGTGTGTCGGACCGGCACCGACCCGCCTCTCGGCTCGCCGATGCCTGCGGATGAAATATGACACAATCACATGGATTTCTCTCAGCGACTCGCTCTCGGCGCGATCAATAGCCGCTATTCAGGCGACACAAAGCCGAACATTTGGGAGGCTTTTCCGACTTCCACGCGGCGCCCGCAGACCCACTGAGCACCGCTCCCCGCCCGCTCTCACACGCAGGCCGGGTTCTGAAATGGCAAAATGAACGCCGCTCTGAACCGGAATGTGGCTTATTGGAACATTTATGACTGTCTGCGTCTCGGTGTTACGTGTGTGTGAAAACTCAATTCTGCAGTTTTTTTTTTTTTTTTTTTTTACGGTATGATTACAAGGCTCATTGATCAAATCCTTAATCCCCCCCCCCCCCCCTGCCGCCACCTCCCCCTTATCAACACGAGTACCTTTGAGATGAGACCGAAATGTTATTTGCTCAAAGGTGTTTTTTTGTGTTTTTCGTTTTAACGAGCTGCTTTTATTTTTCATAAAAAAGAAAAAGAAAGGAAGGCTGGCGAATGGGAGGCCGGCCGGAAGAATCCGGAGAGACCCCGCTGTAATTAAAATGCCACGAGTTTGATCCCGGGCAACGGACAGCGTGTCCTCTTTTTCCTTTCTTTTCTTTTTTCTTCTTTCTTCGCAGCTGTCGGAGCAACGCGGAGCGTCAGCCGCGGCTCGTCATGCATCCGTTTAATCTGGAACGTGATTCAGGAACACGGCGGCCGTCTGCTGCGTCCTCTTGTGTCGAGGCTTTTTTAATGAAGCTTCGAAAATGAAAACGAGCTAAAGAAATGCTGCGTGCTGCGTGCTGCCTTTTGTTCCACCCGGTGTTGAGGGGAACGTGAGCCCGGGTAGTTCTGAGTCCAGTGTTCTGAGTCCAGTGTCCTGAGTCCAGTGTCCTGAGTCCAGTGTCCTGAGTCCAGTGTTCTGAGTCTGGGTAGTTCTGAGTCCAGTGTTCTGAGTCTGGGAAGTTCTGAGTCCAGTGTTCTGAGTCCAGTGTTCTGAGTCCAGTGTTCTGAGTCTGGGTAGTTCTGAGTCCGGGTAGTTCTGAGTCCAGTGTCCTGAGTCCAGTGTTCTGAGTCCAGTGTTCTGAGTCCAGTGTTCTGAGTCCGGGTAGTTCGGCCTCTCCTGCTTTGATCGTGTCCTTCCAGTTGTTTTGCGTCCCGTAGCCCAAAGGTCAAGCGTATGGACGTAGTCCAAAATCACGAGTCCGTCTCAAACTGGGTCGTTCGTGTTTCTTCCCTCATTGGATTGTTCTTCAAACAAAAGGACACGGTGATGGACTTCAGGAGGTCCCAGGCGGCTGTTGTCGACGTTCACCGGGTGGGCCTCGAACCTCACGTTGATGCTCCCTCTGAGAACTGTTCTTTACAGATGTGTCATCCAATCTGTTTTAACGCTCGTGTTTGATTGCTTCTGTCCAACGAGAATATACTTGGAGGTCATTCAAGAAAACGACTCGTAAGAATTCAAACATTTCAAGCAGGCGGGTCCTTAGAGGGCCTCATGCTGTAATGGACTGCCAGGACCTTTATGTTTCAGGGCGCCGGTTATATGCGCTTCCCTTGCATATTTGCACATCTGTACTTGTTACTCATGTTCCTTTCTCTGCTCCAGCTCGGTTTTATTCTTTTTGTTGTTGTGCTGACGGTGTCATTGATTTTGTCTTTATGTGAATCCTGGCTGCAAAACCAATTTCCCCTGGTGGGACACTAAAGTTTACCTCACTGAAATGTTACGACATAAAGACCAACACCGCCCTCAGATCCAGGAAAGGAAAAACAAACCCGGTAACAGAAACAAAGGATGAAACTTCATCAACGGACGGACACGAAGAGGCTCACTAACTCCTTCTCCAATTTGTCCAATCGTCCTCTTTATATGTTGAGCATAACATAACAGTTCTTCGCAGTCGATGCGTTCATCTGAAAGTGATGATGACGAGGAGTTCATTGCTGGTGTCCTCGCTGTTGCAGATCATCCAGGACCGCGTGTTGCAGCACGGCTCCAGGAGCAGCCTGATGTGGAACAGCCACCCCGGGGGGCTCTTCGCCCTGCCGCAGTACTCCGGATACCTGGGAGACTTCCCCTTCTACTACGCTACACTGGGTCAGTAATACACACACACACACAGGAGCGGAGCAAAGTGGCTGCTGCGTAACGCTTCGACACGCCTGCGTGGCGATGGACTGCATCCACAAAGGGGGATGGATGGGGGGTGGGGGGGGGGGGGTCTACCGCCCGTCTCCAGCGTTGCCGCTACGGCGAGATCAATTTCCCCTTTGGAGCCGGAATGGAAGCTGGATTTTATTTTCCGGGGGCTTTGCGTCCAAATGTGTACTTTTAGAATAATAATTTAATACAAATCACATTGCAGTATTTATTTGTGAGTTATTGGTGTGACATTAATAACATACTGCAGTTGAAAGTAAAGATGTCACACAGTAAATGGTAAATAAGTGTCAATGTGTAATAAATGTAAATAACAGGGCAGTCTAATGATCATGTCTGATGATGATTATTATAACATATGAGCACTTTTCAAACATGGCGTCAACCCCGCGACGTACATAACAGTGATTTCCAGATTGTGAGTGGTCACAATCTGGAAATCACTGTTATGTTTCAGCAATATTATTAGATTTTGTTTGTTTGTTTTGTTTGTTTGTTTGTTTGTTTGTATTTTTTATTCAGTCAATCAAATCAAATACAATACAATTTTTCCTAAATAATATACAAAAGAGAAAGACTGAAAAGGTATAGGTAGAAGCAAAAAAATGCTTATAAATTCCTCTCCTAAATTGAAATCAAAATAAATCAGAAAATTAATATGAAATAAAGAAGTAAATAAAACAACAACAAAAAACAACAATAAACAAAATAAATAAATATATTTATATATACTACCACATACATCTTCCATATTAATATGTTTTTAATCACATTTATAACTCTCAAGAATTGTTTTATAAATAATTCCCTTGAAAACCAAAATGGAGTTCACCATTCTTACATCCATTTCAACATTATTCCATAATTGGACTCCAACAACAGAAATACATCTTCTTTTAATCCCTTTTTTAGCCTTTTGTACCGTGAACTTACAAACATCTCTCAAATCATATTTACACTCATGTATTGAAAATCAACTTTGTACACAGTTTTTCAACAACCCATACTAAAATTAACAACAGAGAAAAGTATGAAAAACAAGTGTGAATATTGAGCAGCGTGATTCAGGCTGTGATGACAAAAGAAGCCTCTGAGAATCATGTGCCGAGGACAGAAAACTGAATTAAAAATAATAATTTGGCTCGTGGGTCGTTCAAAGTTTCATGAAAGTCTGTTTATGAACTCGTTACAAATTCACATCTCGGGGGTTTGAAAAAAAAAACTCTGCGCTCTCGTAACTTTTCCCCTCACGAATCATGAGGAAAGTTTACCGAGTTTTTAAGAGCGCGCATATTCCTCATCATAAAAAGTTGCCGGAGAGAGAAGATTCCTCGAATGCCGTCTCCTCCGCGCCTCGCTTTGTTGGTTTGGGTTAGATTAGATTTAAATTAGGAAGAGTTGAATGTCCTCTATGATCCGTCTTTCTTACTTCCTGCTCATTTCCAGCCTTGATTACTCTCCTCCAGCATCTCGTCGGGCTGAATTTAAAGTCACGTCAGCACTTAGTCGTCCGCTCAGCGGGCTCCAGACACGACTGAAGAGTTCCCGAAACGAGATCGTCAGCGATCGAGGAGATTTGGCATTTTCAAAACACATTAACGCCGTTGAATATTTTCAGACGGGGTTTAAAAAAAACGCACATCCCGTTGCAATTACATCATCTATATTTTTGTGAAGCGCTGACAGACGCGTTTCAAAGAAGATCTTTCACTGGAAATAGAGACGGATGTACGCCGCCCGTGTGAACCAGAGCCTTCAGCTCTCCGTCGGCTTTCTTCTATTCCCGAGGCCTAAAAGTGACGCCGACCGGGCCTTTGTTGTTGTTGTTGTTGATTTGTTGACAGCGAGAGAGTGACCGTCCTCCTGTTGTGTTTCAGGTATCAAACCCTACCCCAAGTTCACGGCGGTCATCCACGCCGTCTCGCCCCTGGTGTCCCAGTCCCAGCCCATACTCAAGCTCCTGGCAGCCGTGGCCAGGTCCCAGTACTGTGCCCAGGTAATGTTGTGTGTGTGTGTGTGTGTGTGTGTGTTAACTCTGGTGGATTGAATTAGAGCAGCAATTTGCAGCAGTGCTCCATCTGTCTCCATGGCAGCGAGAACCCCTTCAGCACAGCTGGAGATGGCGTGTATTGATTCCCCTGCTTCTCCTCACCAGCACGGGAAATGAAATGGAATGTGCTCCACCACGGCGGGTTGTGTGTGTGTGGGTGAGTGTGTGTGTGGGTGAGTGTGTGTGTGTGTTTGTGTTTGTTTGTTTGGCCGGCAGAGTGCATGAGTAAGCGTGTTTGTATTCTGAGTGGGCGGTACGGGTTTCCGTGTGAGTGGCGTGGGCGTGCGGCTCTGTGATTTGTGGGAGGTGGCCTTGTTTAGGCAGCGGCTTGTATACACTACCAATGTGTGTGTGTGTGTGTGTGTGTTTGCGTAGGCTGGTACACTGTGTGCGTCGGTCCTCTCCTCACGTCCCTGCGCGTACGGCTGGTTATTATTTGAAATGTTTTGATGACATCACGTTGTTTCCTCTTTTTTTTTTCGGACTGATCGCTTCTCTTCATTTTCTGATAAGATATTTGAAGCGTGTGTCATGACGGGATGTTGCTGCTCCGGACCTCTCGTTAATCTCTGGGGATCCCCGGACATCAAAGGGTTTACAGATGATTCGATGTGTTGCCTCATGTCGCTTCCTGCATGAGGCATTACTCAAACGTTAAAGGGACAGCGGATCCCACATTTCCCACAATGCAATATTCGGTCGACCTTTCCTTGACGTCATCCGGGTTATTCTCGGCAGCAGGTGTTCTCGAGTGCTCTACAGGGAGACTGCTTCCTTCCCATCAATGCAAAAGCAGGAGAATATTACTGTCGGGCCGTTCCTGCCTGATCGGCATCGTTCAAATTCTACGCTTTTATGTTTCGCAACTTTCCACCTAAAATTTGAACCCCGACCACGATGACGTCACTTCTGATGTCCTCGGGGTTATTTTCTGAGATACACTTGTAATCGATGGTGTGACCCTTTGAAGGTTGAGCTCGGATGCAGATTATTTGGTTCAAGGTCGAGAATGAACTTTAAATATTGAATCGGGTCAAAATGACCCGAAGGCAACACAAGGGTTAAGACCCCTTCTTCATCCAGACCCCGCCCACTTTTTCATTTTTATGAAGCGAGGCCGAGCGCTCTAGAGTAGGTGAGGGGGTGGGGGGGGGGGAGTTTCTTCCACTCCCGGCATACAGAAAAGAGGACAGAGAGAGGTTGCTGAGGAGAGGGATATAAATAAAAGAACGTCGGAGGTGGAGAATGAAAGAACTCAGTTTGGATGCGAGAAAGCATTTTTTTTTTCCGCGAAGGGAAGCGTTTCTTTCCACCCGTGGCACAGATACACGCCGTCCTCACCGCTTCCCCTCCAGCCGTCCACACTCGTGCTCCATCGGCACCCTGAGAGACTGGTGGGCTGACGGAGACACCATCTGTCCTTCTCATCAAGGAACAGAGCCCCCTGCAAGTGTGTGTGTGTGTGTGTGTTTGTGTGTGTGTGTGTGTGTGTGTGTGCGTGCATGCGTGTGTGTGTGCGCGTTTAGAGATCCAGACCCTATATACCTGTTGTAATAGTACAATGAAATATATATATGTATATATATATATTTATATACACATATACATATATATATATGTATATGTGTGTATACATATATATATATATGTGTATATATATACACATATACATATGTATGTATATATAATATATATGTATGTGTATATACATATGTATATGTATGTATATATATATATACTGTATATATATACATATACATATATGTATATATAATATATATGTATATGTGTATATATATACACATATACATATAATATATATATATGTGTATATATATATAATATATATGTATATGTGTGTATATATATAAAATATATATGTATATGTGTATATATATATATATATATATGTATATGTGTATATATAATATATATGTATATGTGTGTATATATATGTATATGTATATGTGTATATATATATATAAATACACATATACTAATATATATATATATGTATATGTGTATATATATATATATATATATATGTATGTAAATATATATCCATGGGTGGGATGCTGATGATGACTTCCTGTCCCATCGTTGCCCGCAGGTTCAAACCAGTTCCTTTGGTCGTATGTAAATGAGTTTGTTTGCGTGGCCATTGTTTGTCTTTGTGTCTCGGTTTATGAAATAAAACATCTTAATTCATAGGTTAACTGTCCTAGGAGGAGAAACCACAGTAACTGGATCGAGTGTGTCTTGTTTTGTTTCTGAAAGAAAACCCGTGCGCTGACAGATTGCCAGAGTGCATTGTGAAGCCGCTGACATTTGGAACGTGGTTTTGAGCTCGACTTTCCCACGAAAGCCGTGTGCACGACGGAAATGGAGGAGCTGGAAGTGAAAGCGCATGGCAGATGGTGGAGCTCCAGGCAGAGCTCGCAAAAAAAACACAGCAAACTAATAAATCTTTGTAAATACATTTTTCAGCAGCTATTTAATGTTTTCCTGAAGTGAAATATTCTGGTTATTTATTGGTCTTGGTCTTCTTACGATGGATCTCTGCCCAAAGAGCAGACTGCCCGTGTCAATGCACATTACACTGGGACCAACCACCAGCAATGTACCGGGAGGTCGTGAAGGGAGAGTTCTCACTCCCCTTTATTGACCATTAGGCTAAAAAGATGACCAGACTGTTATCGCTCGGGTCAGACTGGAGCTGTGTGTGTGTGTGTGTTTCTTCCTCATCAAACATTTACGAGGTCCGCACATCCCTGGCGGCTGACCCGCGTGTCCACGCCATATCCAACACGAGCCCCTCGTGTAGAAACATAACGGGCTGTGCAGCGACACGCCGCCGTGAGAAATGGCCTCTGACAGCGTGACGGGCCGCCGCGTACGCGCCACGCCGGAGCCGCGGTTAGAAACATTTGTCTTCCCCTCGGTCGCTCGTGCGTCTCTTTAACCCCTTCAGCCGGCCTGCGGGTTGGCGGGACGTCCGCTGCCCGGGTTCACGTCCACGACGCGCGTCGACGTGAGTCGTTTAGCTAATGTCTCTCTTCTGTGTTTCTAGATCATCGTCCTGTGGAACTGCGACAAGCCTCTGCCGGCCAAGCACCGCTGGCCCGCCACCTCGGTGCCCGTCATCGTCATCGAGGGAGAGAATAAGGTGAGCACGTCCTCCAGACCAGTGGCGGCGGGTGACATTTTTTTTGCAGTTGGGCGACGCGGTTTAAATATCACTCAACAATGAGAAGAAAAGAGGTTTTGAGTAGAATATTGTAAAAAACAAAGCTTTATTTCAAGAACACAGCGTGCTCAACACTGTCCAATAACAACTATCAACACACTGTAACTTTGGGCATGAGAGGTTCAGAGCAGCTTTAAGGAACATTGGGTTGGGTTTCAGAGGTTTGCAAAATAAAAGAGTTTCACCCTCACATGAAAGAGGTTCAGAGCAGAATAGTCAGAATTAGATCACATGTTACATTGGGTGACAGAGGAGACCCACTACTGTAAAGACAAGTAGCCTCCTCTCTTTAAAGTTGACAAACTTCTCAATAACTCTCTGGTTAAAGTCAATCATGTCTGTAACCAGCCTGTTTCCATTATTCTGGAGGGAATGTGTCTGTTTTTCAGAACTTCTTCGTTGTGTTTTCGATGCCAGTTCGGTCTCCTTCTCCTGACTGTAAACAGGGTTAGCTTCAGGCTGTTAGCGAGTTAGCTTCATGCTATTAGCTAGATAACTGCGGAAAGATTCGTGCTTTACACTTGTCTGCAGCTCTTTAGATCCCTCACCCCGTTGTAGTCCAGAGAGTTTCAGTCCCTTTGGAACAACAGACAGGTGAAACTAAACAGCGCATTACTCACTGAGCCTCCAGCTGACAGCTCCGTTAGCAACCTGCTCCCGTAGCTCCGTGGAGCTCTCTGGGCTGAGGGAACATACGGGTCTCTGATTTGCCGAATAGTCCAACCACGTGAAATAAGAAACAATGTCATTGGCCAGGGCGCACATTTTTGTGCCCCAAGATTCACGTTTCATCCGCCAATGAGAAGCCGTCCTTGCCGAAATGACCGTGAAATGTTTGCTCCCTGCAGCACACACGTTGGCGGCGCCCCGAAAATGGGGAGGGGCTTCTCTCCGTGAGGATGAGTGGCGATATATTATTTATGTCACATTTAACTTAAGTGGTTGTTGACAGGCTGACGGTCTCCCACACACATTTAGCGCGTCAACACGGTATATTTACTTTTTAAATGATTTGGTATATAATGTTTTTTGACAGGATATATTAAAAAATGTTCTTCTTCTTTTTTTTTTTCATCTAAAAATGTTAAGAGGGGCGGCGCCCTAGCGCCCCCTATGGACGCACCGCCACTGCTCCAGACCCCCCCTCCCCCGCACACATTCTCCACGCCGGGCACATTTCATTGAAAGTGTTTTGGGAGTCAATGTGTTTGGATTTGTTCCATTAAAGGTTTCAATTACAGCTCAGTGATAGGAAGGGCATCGTTAGGCTAATGCTTATTGTTGGGAAAGATAAGGAGGCAGTCATGGATAAGTGCATGTGCGTGAATTGCTGTTTATATTTTACTTCTCATGAAGAAATTAACACAAGAAAGTGGCAAAATGTCCCCAGAGAAATAAGATGTCTTGCTATATTTATATAGAAAGCAATGGAGACTGTCCATTTATGTATCTAGAGTAGAGAGAAGAGAAGTTTCTCATAGACTTCTTTACAATCGGACTTATTTTTGCAACCGGTGGAGTCGCCCCCTGCTGGTCAGTAGAGAGAATGCAATCTTCTTTTTTTTATGCTTCCGTATTGGCTCAACTCTGCATAACCGGAGGTTGCCGGGACTTGAGTGTGTGACGTAACTTTATCACGGCAACTTTGTCAAGGCAACTTTGTCACGGCAACTTTATTGAGGACCCGAGCGAGCACAGTGTTGACAGTGAAGCCGTTGCGACATCACAGGAATACATAGTTCCCTTCTGAACAGCCATGTTTTCAACAGGCACTAATGCATTATAAATAGACAAAATGAAGATGAGATGCGGCATTGATTTAATTATGCTTCAGGTTGGAGGATTTTTAATGTGTTTAATAACTCATAAACCTCACCAGCAGCCATTAAAAAGGCATAATTACAAGATCTATATTTGTTTATTGGGGATGTAATGACAGATTGTTTTCATTATGCTATGAATATTTTCCTCAACCTAATAGATTAAATGGTCACTAAAATAAAAAAAGGTGAATATCGATATATATATTATGTATATTTATCGTGCACATTGCGTGTCAACTGCAACGTGCGTCTCCAAATGGATGAAGTCATTCGATATTCAGTTGTGATTAAGTTTAAGAACAAACAGCAAATGAGAAAGTGACAAATGCGTGTTGAGATTTCCCAGAGTCCAGGCTGACATCTTGTTTAGTTTGACTTACGACGACAAAACCCAAAGTTTGATGTGAGAAACAGAAACCGGAGACTCTTCTGTGTTTTGATTAATTGATTTGGCTCCAATACGATGATTACTTCCTTCACAAATGTTATTTTACAAAATACTTCCAAGGAGACGGGGGAGAGAGTTTAGGAAAAAGCAGATGTGCATAAAAAAAAGATATATTTGACAAGTTGTTCCCAGTCGTGATATATCACGCTTCCTTTGACTGATGGAGCTCTGAGCCGCGAGCGTGTCTCCGTGGCATTTATCATGACTCTGTTGGAAAAGGTCGCTGTGTTTCTCTTGACCTCCCCGTGACCTCTGCTTGTCAGCGGGCGGACGTGCGGACGGGGGATTCCAACCATCGATGCGAGCGAGCGTGTTTTCTTTTAATACAATGACCACGCTGGGGTTTGAGTTTGATGTACTGGAGGATAAGTAAACGGGATTGCTCATCTGTAGTCTGAAACATCAGCCCCCCCCCACCCACCCGCGAGGACTTAACTTCACCTGCCAATCAGAGGAAGTGGTTCTCACATCAGTGTCAGTCACCCGGCGGTGGGCTGAGTTTATGGTTTACCTCTCCCCGTGGCTCTGAGTGGTTTCTCCCAAGCTGTCAATCACAGCGGAAGGAGCTGTGTGTGTCCGTGAGAAGCGAGCGGAACAAGCTTAGCGTGCGCGTGTGTGTGTGTGTGTGTGTGTGTGTGTGTGTGTGGTTTGTTGTGGTTGCGTTCTGTGTTTACTGTGGCGAGCCGAGCCGTGTTCCTCCGCCCTGCAGAGGAAGTGACAGAGAGAGTTTTCATCCCTTTTTCCTTCCACTGTTGCTTATCCCCTCTCTCTTTCATCCCCTTCCTCACTCACAGATCCTCTCTTCTCCCCCCCCCCTCCTCCCTCCTTTCATCATTTTCTCTTCCTCTCATCCTCTGCATCGCTCTCTCCTTTTCTCCTCTTCATGTTTTATGTGTTGTATCCTCTCACTGGGACTGTGGCCAGGCATTTTGAAATGCGGAGGTCACACTGAGTTTAAATCCCCACCGATGCTCCCTCCCTCCCTCCCTCCCTCCCTCCCTAATCTTTAATACGATTTAGATGTGCCGTATTTTCTTTCTTCAGTCAACATTTTGACTTTATTCCCAGACATGAAGGCCTAACTTCTTATTTGAAGCCGCCACGCGGGAAGGAATTAAAATAGGAAAAAAGCTGCTTCCTTGATATTTAAATTAAGTGTTGACCTAAAAAAATATCAGTAAAATAGTAGACGACAAAAAAACCACCGTGCATATAAATTGTATAACACTGTATTATCAGAACACCCAAAGTTTCCAGGAAGGAGAGAGGACATGTCCTCAAGGCCAGCAGTGACACTGAGTTTCCTTCATGCTTATTTTCCCTTTAATACCCCCCCCCCCCCCCCCCCCCCAGAAGCCGTCGGCCTGTTTGTGTGTCTCGCCTTAAAGGATAATGTGTCCTCCTGCTCCTCGCAGCACGAAACATAACTTCTGGATGACATAAAGTCAGTTTAACAAGATCCACTCTATGAAAACTGGGTTGATTTAGTGCCGCGCCTTTCCTTATAGGACAAGATCACAAAGCGCTTCAGAAGAAAAGACAAATTGAGAAGAAATGGGATCATAAAAAGGGTGAAAAGACAAACAATAAAACACAAGTCAACATCAGACTTTAAAAAAATCACAAACACTTCCCAGCCCGACGCCGAGGCCCGTGTGATGAAGAGAGCCTGAAGAGGGTTAACAAGAAGCCTTTTTGGCTCGGCCCGTCTAATTATTGCCACATATCTTCAAACTTTACTTCACTTAAACTTCAATTTGTCATACGTCTTTTAAAATACCCGTCAGAATCGGACTAAACAAAAAGACCACTTAGGCTCGGTCCGTCGCTGACAGCATCGGGATTCGTTTCCGACGAAGCGCGCCAGCTACCCGAACTCGCCGCGTATTTATCTGCACATGGACGTGACACACAGCAGGCATCATCATCATCATCTTCATCATCATGGACTGCCAGGAAACAATCGAGCAAACAAGTGGTTTGAGTCGCTCTCGATCATCTCGCTGCCACCAATGCACCAAATGTGTATTATTCCGCGGCTGAAAATAGTCCCGCAAGAATGCACCGTACACTCATAAATAACTCATTGGATGAACTCAATTAAATTGTGGGCAGGTTTTCCATCCATATGCAACTCCAACTGAAATGTAGCACATCAGTGCAATAAAATGTAATTAAGTTAGACCAACTCGTTTTGATTAAATACAGATAAAATAAAAGAATCTAAGCTAACCCCAACATGGATGTCAATGACGAAATGCTAATCGCGATTAGCGTCTACAGCTACAGCACGAAGGTTCTACCACAACAGTAATTACACAGATAATATACAGTAGCAGGTATATTTACATGTTACATAAATACTCACAGACTCAGACCTTTAGATCGGGTGACCAGACGTCCGGTTTTCCCCGGACACGTCCTCTTTTTGAGACATAAAAAATGCGTCCGGCAGGGATTCCAAAAGCGTCCGGGATTTTGCTTCGTCGGATATTTGTGTTTCTCTGGGTCTTTCACAAACTAGTTATTACACGTTACAAGTTTTGGAAATGGTATCTCCCTTACGTTCCACCTTCTTGCGCGAGCTCTGACGGTATAGAGAACAGTCATTGGTCGACCGATCTCAGGGTTGCCAGATACACGATAATTATCCTCCAAATACAACCATTTTGAGCCTTTGGTACGATACTTCACCGTTTCCAATCTGGCAGCACTGAGCACTTTGCAGCCTCCACTAGTTGCATTGTTTACAGCACATGACATCTTTTTTATTCATCATTATTGCTTCAATATATGGACAAGACACATTAAAGAAGCGCTGGACTAAATGCCACACAAAAGATTTGTTTTAAATTTGCACTTTGTAGTTTTGTTAAAGTTCAATAAATAGATGTTCATATAGTCATTTGTGTCATTTTTGGCATTTTATTTGTGACATTTGTATGCATGCACATGGTCATGGTGCGGCATGCTATACCCCCCCCCCCCCGGCGACGAAGTGTCCTCTTTGTCACAAACTCAAATCTGGTCACCCTACTTCAGAGGCTATGAAGGGGAAACGTAGCTGCAGCATGTCCTCTCAGTAGAATCAATAAACAAACGGAACTTCGGTAAGAGAGGAGGGATAAATTCAAGAACAAAAAAGCAATCGCATCAAACCGTATTTAAACGTGTCACCTCTAAGAAGGGCGTGGATCATTTCTTTGAGTGTACTCCCTCCCGCTTGAGTAAACTGCCGTGCCGTCTGTTTTATGAAACTATAAAGCTCCTCTTTTATTTAAGTGTGACCCGGTAGCGATGTCACTTTGGGGATTTGTCGACGGTGAGAACGAACACATGGAATAGCACCACATCTCCTCCTTCTTCTCCTCCCTCCATCAGCCTCTCCCGTCTCTGTGGACCCCAAAAAAAAAGCAACGCGTTGACATAGTGAACGCAAACGGCTGCTTCTCCTCCTCCGCTCCTGTCCTTTAGGGAGGAGGTTGAAGTGCTGGAGGCTGTAAGCGCTCACATTCCTGGAGAGCACCACGAGGCCCCGGGCTAATATGTCGCACTTCTAACATTACAATCCATTTGGGGTTTGGAAACACCAGCTTCTCATCCTCTCTCTCTCTCTCTTTCTACTTTTCTTTGGCTGTTTGTCTAGAAGTCCCTTTCTCCCCTCCTGTGTCCTGTCTCGTTGTCTCTCTCTCCACCTCTTCTTCTTCGCTGGTATTCTCCCTTGGCGCCTTCCGCGGAAAGACAAGCGGGACACACGGGGAGCGCTTGTTTTGTTTCCCTCCGTTTGCCCGCAGGACATCACGACGGAAACGAGAGACGGGGGTATCTCCTCCCGACTCTCGTTTCCTCTCCTCTTTTCTTCTCCTGGATCTGCGTCTGCCGCTCACGCACCTCGACTCCTCCGCCCTGATTACAAATACTTCCCGCCGCTGCCTCGTGCCTCTGGTTGTTGTTTTTTCGGGGAGCAGATGGCACTTGATGGGGCCGCGGCGGCGCCACCCCCAAAAAAGGAACATTTAGTATTAAATTGTGTTGAACTGTTTTCCTTTATTAACTTTAATTATATCAAACCAAACGAGTATCAGGAGTCTTTCGAGCAACGATGGCACAAAAAAAAGCCCCCGAATGTTTTCTTCATCCCTGAATCCGGGCGGATTAGTGATGAAACGATAACAAATGGATCTTTTATCCGTCGTCATCAGGCTTGAGCTCGTGTAATTGCTGCTTTGCTTCTTCCCTTCCTCTATGATATGTACGTGTTGGATAACACCTGGCGGTCGGGTGCAAAGGGGAAGAACATCGTGCAACGGAAAGCTCTGAATTCTTCCCGCTGGTGACCTTCACAAACGATGTGACAAAACAACCTTGTGATACTTTCTCCACATCAACAGCAACACGTCACGACACTGAAGGCCGTCGCGACGCCAAGATATTTACCTTTGCATTGAAAATGCCGGAAGGTTATGTTTTGATCGCCGTGTATTTATTTATTATTTATTTATTTATTTATTTATTTATTTGTATGCGTGTTATTCGCAAAACTCAAAAAGTATTGAACCGAATCGCATGCAATTTGGTGGGATGATTGTTTATTATCCGGGGACCAGTTGATTAGATTTTGGGATCGATCGGGTCAAAGGTCATGAACAGGTCAAAATCTTTCGCAGAACTCAAAAAGTATTGAATCGAATCGCATGAAATTTGGTGGGATGATTGTTTATTATCCGGGGACCAGTTGATTAGATTTTGGGATCGATCGGGTCAAAGGTCAAGGTCAAAGGTCATGAACAGGTCAAATCTTCTTGAATCACATGGAATTTGGTGGGATGATTGGTTATTATCCGGGGACCATTTGATTAGATTTTGGGATCAATCGGGTCAAAGGTCAAGGTCATGGAAAGGTCAAAATCTTTTTTTTACCATAGCACGATACATTTTTGTCCAATTGGCATGCAACTAATGCCAAAATGTTCATAATTCAATGCCCAATCTTGTGATATGCGAAGGTATGCGCTCTACTGAGTGCCCGTTCTAGTTAAGCATGTTTTTTATCAATTGCGATTCGATACTTAAAAGCTGCAGTTCTCTCGTTCTTTTTCGTGGCAGGTGTTTTTTATTTATTATATTTTGTATCTCTCTTGCATTTGTTACCTTCACATTGAAAATGCGGAAGGTTATGTTTTGATCGCCGTGTATTTATTTATTTATTTGTATGCGTGTTATTCGCATAACTCAAAAAGTATTAAACCGAATCGCATGAAATTCGGTGGGATGATTGGTTATTATCCGGGGACCAGTTGATTAGATTTTGGGATCGATAGGGTCAAAGGTCAAGGTCATGAACAGGTCAAAATCTTCTTTTTACCATAGCACGGTCAATTTCTATCCAATTGGCATGCAACTAATGCCAAAATGTTCATAATTCAATGCCCAATCTTGTGATATGCGAAGGTATGCGCTCTACCGAGAGCCCGTTCTAGTTTTCTTATGTTTTGTCTTCTGTCGTCGTCACTCTTAGTAACCCGTTCACTCGCAGCACTAGCTAGCAGAAACCGGGGACAACCAACCAGCGAGTCAGTCGCGTTAGCTCCGCCCACCACCTCTTGTCGAACCAATCGCCGCTGGGCGACGGGGAAGACCCGCCCACTCGGGTATCGACGGCGACCTAACGAGACGAAGCGACTTCATTTAAATGAATGCTCTTCCAGGTTATTACTGACGTGTAATTGTAAGACGGAGAACCGTTGACTTTTCGGCCGTGTTAAAGAAGCAATCTGAAGACGTCGCCTCGGGGCGGTTTCAATACTTCATGACATCTCCCCCACTAAAAGGTCGGTCGATAATGAAGAGGAATCATTAGTTGCAGCAGCGGAACGGATAACGAGCTCCACGCTCCCGGTGTGTGCTTCTGCCCTCGAGGAGCGCCGCTCTGCTGGAGAGCAGCTGCTCAGAGGACGGAGGTCAGCCGCTGTCGGGCGGAAACGTTCCGGACCTTTCTGACGCTCTCTTTTTCTCTTTTTCTTTTTTTGGGTCACCGAACAAGTATTCTGCAAAAGGCCTGACCTTCGTGAGCCGTGTTGAATAACATTATTAGTTTGTGCATTTGAATATAACGGCGTGTGGATGTGCGTCTCCGCCCATGAGAGCGTCCCGCTCCTGATGGAGGCTGTTTCAGTTTCCTCTCGGCGAGGAGGAGCTGCTGCTGTTCTCTCATCCGGGCCCCTTTCATCACGGAAACGGACCGAACGACTTCCCAAATATCCTCAAGATGTTGGTCTATCCATCCGCCCACCAGGCCCCGCCCACCAGGCCTCTCTCAAGGGCCGTTGTGTTTGGTTGCATTTGCTGTTAAATACATGCATATGTTGTTTTTTCACACACACACACACACACACACACACATATATATAAATATATATATATATATACACTACCGTTCAAAAGTTTGGGATCACCCAGACAATTTCGTGTCTTCCATGAAAAATCACACTTTTATTTATCAAATGAATATAAAATATAGTCAAGACATTGACAAGGTTAGAAATAATGATTAATATTTGAAGTATTAATTTTGTTCTTCAAACTTCAAGCTCAAAGGAAGGCCAGTTGTATAGCTTATATCACCAGCATAACTGTTTTCAGCTGTGCTAACATAATTGCACAAGGGTTTTCTAATCAGATATTAGTCTTCTAAGGCGATTAGCAAACACAATGTACCATTAGAACACTGGAGTGATAGTTGATGGAAATGGGCCTCTATACACCTCTGGAGATATTTCATTAGAAACCAGACACTTCCACCTAGAATAGTCATTTACCACATTAACAATGTAGAGAGTGTATTTCTGATTAATTTAATGTTATCTTTATTGAAAAAACAGTGCTTTTCTTTGAAAAATAAAGTAATTTCTAAGTGATCCCAAACTTTTGAACGGTAGTGTATATATATATATATATTATAGACACATGACTCCGTGCTGTTATTGATTTGAAAGAGAAAGACGACCCTGCAGCAGTAATGGAAACTTGTATCAGCACTCCATCACTTTTGAAAACAATGGGGGGGGGGGGGGGGGGGGGGGTTATAGGCTGCAGTAAAGCGTAGAATATTGGCTTTCCTCCTCTCCTCCCCCGTGCACCGCTGTGTGTTTGACGTGATGGCTTTTCGTCTCCCATGAATTTGTAAGGAGTCGTGAAAAATGTTTACGGTGTCCACCGGAGACGCCGAGGCGGAGAGCGTTTTATCTTCTCAGTCTCTCAAGGTGAAGCTCGGCCGGCGGGTCTCATCCGACGCCCGTGACCGAAAGACGGAGGCGTCGGGGTTCATCCTCGGATCTAACGATCGACTGCGGACGTCAGGACGGCTTTTATGTGACGGGGCGTGACGAGTGATGGATGAACACGTCATTCACCGCCTCTCAGCTCGGTGTTTTCACACAATTTGCCTTTGAAGACAAAAAAACAGCTGAAAGAATATATTGGACTGGACGCAGATGGGAATCAAAGTCATTGACAAAGCTGCTCCGGGTCTTCTCTCGTTGTGGGCAGCTGTTTGTAGGATGGTTGCCGTGACGATGATAATAATGCCGGTGTTGTTTACTGCTTGTTGGTTTTGTTTTTTTGGCCACTGGCTCGGGCTTTCCTCCAGTGAGCAGGTCCAAGAGTCCTCAGATGCTGAACCCCAAAACATCTTCCAAAGGTGTGTGACCTGTAGTGTAGTAAGGCTCTCTCAGGAGGCCTCTATGTGGACTCTCTCTGGACTCTCTGTGGACTTTCTGGACTCTCTGGACTCTCTGTGGACTCTCTCTGGACTCTCTCTGGACTCTCTGTGGACTTTCTGGACTCTCTGGACTCTCTGGACTCTCTGTGGACTCTCTGTAGACTCTCTCTGGACTCTCTGTAGACTCTCTGTGGACTCTCTGTGGACTCTCTGTAGACTCTCTCTGGACTCTTTGTGGACTCTCTTTAGAGGTTTCTTTTTCTCCAGGCACATCCAAGTGGGATGAGGTTCAGGAGAGACACGGGACATTACCTCCAGTATCCCATACTTTCCTGGGAACGTCTCCAGCCGCCCAGGGAGAAGCTCCTCTCACCTACCTCGCTCGGTCGGCTGCCAACCTGAGACCCGAGACCCGAGACCCGAGACGAACGCTGGAGGTTTATTTCAAAATGACGAGCTGAATCAGAGTGGTTGTTGTTGAAAATGCAACGGGTAAAAGGTGTTAAATACATTTGGAACAAAACCCTCAAACACCCTGCACATTTAGGGTGAGATGGAGTTATTCATGTTTCCATGGAAACATCCAGTGGGAGCTGCCACGTGGGTGAATAAACACCTCGGCTCTTCGTCTGAAGAAAATACACAGAAAAACATTTAATTAGGAAGGTTTCTTTGTTCCACTTTTCTTCATTTTTTCAGATATTTTGCACAACTTTCAGATCTACATTCGCTCTCTCTGCCTTTCATGTCGTCCAGGCGACCAAATGATGACGAACGGATGTTGTGTGAGGGCGATGGCGTAACCCTTGGTGATCTGTGTGTCCCGGTGCAGGTGATGAGCAGCCGCTTCCTGCCCTACGACACCATCGTGACCGACGCCGTGCTCAGCCTGGACGAGGACACGGTGTTGTCCACCACAGAGGTATGATGTCATATATCTCTCTCTCTCTCTCTCGCTCGCGCTCGCTGCCTCTTCCCTCTCCCGATAGCCGGGTCCTTTGAGACAAAACAAAGATCCAAGCGCTCTCTCTGTCCAAAAAAAACTCTGTGATTGCATTTTCTCTCCATTTTTTGTTTCTCTCTCTCTCTGGTGGTTTCAAGTTATCGCTCCAGAGCTTCATCCTCAAACCACTTAAACTACTCCAACTTTTACTGCCAGCGCCGTACTCTCTCCATCTCTCTCTCTCTCTCTCTCTCTCCATCTCTCTCTCTCAATATCTCTCTCCCTCTCTTTCTCTCTCTCTCCTTTCCCTCATGTTTCGGCACCTGCATTCACTCCGTACCTCCAGAATCCCGTTATGTGCATCTTCTTCTTCTTCTTCTTCCTTTTCTTCTTCTTCTTCTTTTTCTTCTTCCTTTTCTTCCTTCTTCTTCGTCTTCTTCTTCTTCTTCTTTGTTCTATTTTCTTAATTTTCTTCTCGTTCTTCTTCTACTTCTTCTTCTTCCTCCTCCTCCTCCTTCTTCCTCTTCTTCTTGTTCTTATTCATTGTTCTATTTTCTTCATTTTCTTCTCGTTCTTCTTCCTTCTTCTTTTTGTTGTTCTTCTTCTTCATTTCTTGTTCTTGTTCCTTTTCTTTGTTCTATTTTCTTCTCGTTCTTCTTCGTTCTTCTTTTTGTTGTTCTTCTTCTTCATTTCTTGTTCTTGTTCCTTTTCTTTGTTCTTCTTCTTCTTCTTCTTCTTCACGTGTCTTGGCGCAGCACCACAGGGAGCCAGATGCTGCTTTGAACGTTGTAGAATTAGATCTCGTGAAGGATTAAGATGGCAAGGCGGCGCTGGCACTGAGAGAAGAGAAGCCCCCTCCCCCCCCTCTGCCAACCAAACAAATAAACGACCCGTGTTTCACCCGTGGAGGCTTGTTGGATCATGACCATAACCACGTTACAGGAACATCAATGCCAGCGTAGGTCTTTTCCCCGGGCGGTAACACCTCTCCATTGTTCTCCTCTCCCGTTCTCTCACATGAAGCCTCGACGACAACAACGGCTTCTCCCTCCTCCTCAGATCATCTTCCCCCCCCTGAAGTGAAACGGCAATTTCACAATCACAATAAATTACAGTCGGCCGACATCCGGCTCCCTCCGAATGATTTTCCATTTATTTTCCTTCGTTATTTGTCCAATTGTCTTTTTTCTCTCCCAGCGACACTTCCTCTGGATGCCTCTCCCCCCCCGTTTACTGTACCGCCGTTCACCTCTTCCTCCTGCATGGGAAGCCAAAGAGTCAGAGACCCCCCCCCCCCCCCCCAAGCTACAACCGATGTATTGTGTGTGTCCTCCGAGTGTGTTAGACACAAGTGTTCATTAGTGTAAGCGCCCCCCCCCCCCCCCAGCGTGTGAGGGGGAGGCGGTGAGGTGCAGCGAGGCCTTTTTTATGTTGTCATCTAATTATTTGATTGTGTGCTTTGATCGGCGCCACACACACACGCACACACACACGCACACACACACACGCCTGCTGCAGGCGGCTGCTTTGTGTTTGATGAGCCGGCAGTTTGTTTGACTGTGCACTTCCTTTGTCGGCTCTCTCTCCCCCACGAACACAACGTATGCCTCGAATACTACGTTGATCTCTCCACATTTCAAAGGAATGATGTCATGCTATAACTTCTGAGCACCAGAAAGTTTGAATTCTTCAATAAAAGTTATTATCCATTAATCAGAGCAACATTTGAGTTGCCAGGTTGTGGGAAATCCCCCCCGGCTGTTGTTTATCCTGTTTGGTGATAATGCCGTTGCAAATGTTGGCAACACGATCTCATCAGCCTCGAGTCCGTTGGAGAGGAAGTTATGTAAGAGAATCGATTTGGTCCAGATGGGTTAAAGTCATGTTTAGAGATGTTGTTTTAGACACGTTGGGTTATATTGGGTGAAATCTCGACAGCAATGAGTAAATCCAATGCTCTGAAAATCAAATCAAATCTACCTGTGGCCAGCAGGAATGAAACAACCCGTCCAATCACTTTAGAGGGATTTCTCACAACTTGGCAACCACAGTTTAATTGCTCATAATTGAAATAAAGCATTAGCAAGTGAGTTATAACCACGAATAAATTAGTCACACACTGACAAAAACATTAATTGCTTTTTTATTATTATTGTGAAGTGATACAAATGTGTTTCTAATATGTCTGAATTAAATGATGTGCTTTGCGTCTGCAGGTGGACTTCGCCTTCACGGTGTGGCAGAGTTTCCCCGAGCGGCTCGTGGGCTACCCGGCCCGGAGCCACTTCTGGGACAGCAACAAGGAGCGCTGGGGCTACACCTCCAAGTGGACCAACGACTACTCCATGGTGCTGACCGGGGCCGCCATCTACCACAGGTAACCGGACTTTCCCCATTGTGGTCCTCTGATCCGCAGGAGCCCGGGTCCCGGGTCCCTGGTCCCGGGTCCCTGGTCCCTAGTCCCTGGTACCTGGTCCCTGGTCCCTGGTACCTAGTCCCTGGTCCCGGTTCCCTGGTCCCTAGTCCCTGGTCCCGGGTACCTAGTCCCTGGTCCCTGGTTCCCTGGTCCCTAGTCCCTGGTACCTAGTCCCTGGTCCCTGGTACCTGGTCCTGGTACCTGGTCCTGGTCCCTGGTCCTAGTCCTGGTCCCTGGTCCTAGTCCCGGGTCCCTGGTCCCTAGTCCCGGGTCCCTGGTCCCTGGTCCCTGGTCCTGGTCCCTGGTCCTGGTCCCTGGTCCCTGGTCCTGGTCCCTGGTCCCTGGTCCTGGTCCTAGTCCTGGTCCCTGGTCCCTGGTCCCTGGTCCTGGTCCTGGTCCCTAGTCCCTGGTCCCTGGTCCCGGTTCCCTGGTCCCTAGTCCCTGGTCCCTGGTCCTAGTCCCTGGTCCTGGTCCTGGTCCTGGTCCTAGTCCTGGTCCTAGTCCTGGTCCCGGGTCCCTGGTACCTAGTCCTGGTCCTGGTCCTGGTCCCTGGTCCTGGTCCTGGTACCTGGTCCCTGGTCCCTGGTACCTAGTCCTGGTCCTGGTCTCTGGTCCCTGGTCCCGGGTACCTAGTCCCCCTGGTCCCTGGTACCTAGTCCCGGGTCCCTGGTACCTAGTCCCTAGTCCCTGGTCCCGGGTCCCTGGTACCTAGTCCCTGGTCCCTGGTCCCTGGTCCCTGGTACCTAGTCCCTGGTCCCTGGTCCCTAGTCCCTGGTCCCGGGTCCCTGGTACCTAGTCCCTAGTCCCTGGTCCCGGGTACCTAGTCCCTGGTCCCTGGTACCTAGTCCCTAGTCCCTGGTCCCTGGTCCCGGGTCCCTGGTACCTAGTCCTGGTCCCTGGTACCTGGTCCTGGTCCTGGTCCCTGGTACCTGGTCCCTGGTCCCTGGTCCTGGTCCCGGGTCCCTGGTACCTAGTCCCTGGTCCCTAGTCCCTGGTCCCTGGTCCCTGGTACCTAGTCCCTGGTCCCTGGTACCTAGTCCCGGGTCCCTGGTACCTAGTCCCTGGTCCCTGGTCCCTGGTCCCTGGTCCCTGGTCCCTGGTACCTAGTCCCTGGTCCCTGGTACCTAGTCCCTAGTCCCTGGTCCCTAGTCCCTGGTCCCTGGTACCTAGTCCCTGGTCCCTGGTACCTAGTCCCGGGTCCCTGGTACCTAGTCCCGGGTCCCTGGTACCTGGTCCCTGGTACCTAGTCCCTGGTCCCTGGTACCTAGTCCCTGGTACCTAGTCCCGGGTCCCTGGTACCTAGTCCCTGGTCCCTGGTCCCGGGTCCCTGGTACCTAGTCCCTGGTCCCTGGTCCCTGGTACCTAGTCCCGGGTCCCTGGTACCTGGTCCCTAGTCCCTGGTCCCTGGTACCTAGTCCCTGGTCCCTGGTACCTAGTCCCGGGTCCCTGGTACCTAGTCCCGGGTCCCTGGTACCTGGTCCCTGGTCCCTGGTCCCTGGTCCCTGGTACCTAGTCCCTGGTCCCTGGTACCTAGTCCCGGGTCCCTGGTACCTGGTCCCTGGTACCTAGTCCCGGGTCCCTGGTACCTAGTCCCTGGTCCCTGGTACCTAGTCCCGGGTCCCTGGTACCTAGTCCCTGGTACCTAGTCCCGGGTCCCTGGTACCTAGTCCCTGGTACCTAGTCCCGGGTCCCTGGTACCTAGTCCCGGGTCCCTGGTACCTAGTCCCTGGTACCTAGTCCCTGGTCCCTGGTCCCTAGTCCCTAGTCCCTGGTCCCGGGTACCTAGTCCCTGGTACCTAGTCCCTGGTCCCTGGTACCTAGTCCCTGGTACCTAGTCCCGGGTCCCTGGTACCTGGTCCCTGGTACCTAGTCCCTGGTCCCTGGTACCTAGTCCCTGGTACCTAGTCCCTGGTCCCTGGTCCCTGGTCCCTGGTACCTGGTCCCTGGTCCCTGGTACCTGGTCCCTGGTCCCTGGTCCCTGGTACCTAGTCCCTGGTACCTAGTCCCTGGTCCCTGGTCCCTAGTCCCTGGTCCCTGGTACCTAGTCCCGGGTCCCTGGTACCTGGTCCCTGGTCCCTGGTACCTAGTCCCTGGTCCCTGGTACCTAGTCCCTGGTCCCTGGTCCCTAGTCCCTGGTCCCTGGTACCTAGTCCCGGGTCCCTGGTACCTGGTCCCGGGTCCCTGGTCCCTGGTACCTGGTACCTGGTCCCTGGTACCTGGTACCTAGTCCCAGGTCCCTGGTCCCTGGTACCTGGTCCCGGGTCCCTGGTCCTCCTGGTTCCGTGTTGCACCGCCTCAGGTCGTCTGCGGTGCGTTTGGATCCCTCTGAAACGATGTCCAGCTGTCTGCGCCGCGCGGTTCCATCGCTCCTGCGTTTGGTTTGACGTCAGCTTTAATACGGCTTCGCTCGGCCCTGATGGGAGCGGTCCATTAAGCCGGAGTCGGCCAATCACAGCAGCCGCAGGCGTAATCACTTCCGATAACCGGGTCGTTGAATCCCTCCTGGAGCCGGAGCCGTCAGTCCGCTGAGGAACTCGGAGTGGAGCCCGCGGGGCTCCGGCCCGTCAAGGTGTCCCAGGTGTGCGGCGCGTTTGGAACTCGGCACGAATGAGGAAAACACGTCTAAATCTCCACTCGTTTATTCTCACTTCCTGATCCCTTCCACTCCTCTATTCTGACTCCTCCCCCCCTCCCCCTCTCCGCCAGGTACTACCACCACCTGTACACCAACTACTTGCCCTCCAGTCTGAAGGGCATGGTGGACCAGCTGGCCAACTGCGAGGACATCCTGATGAACTTCCTGGTCTCCGCCGTCACCAAGCTGCCGCCCATCAAGGTCACGCAGAAGAAGCAGTACAAGGAGACCATGATGGGCCAGGTAGGAGCCCATCGAGGGCCTCCTTCACTTCTTCACCAGGTTATTTATTCTAGAAGCTCCCGTTCCGCGACACGATGACCTCGTCACTTCCCATCCCCCCTTTTCATCAGAGCTGTGATTCACGTGAAGCCGGCGTTGTCTCCTCCCCCGCCATCGGCGCCGCGGCCTGAACTCTCGCCGCCTTATGAACGTGAATCCGACGTCGTAAATACAGAGTGCGATCCAGCGGACGATTTACGGAGGAGCGTTGCCGTCCCTCGGCGACGGTCACTGAGACCGGACCCCTCCTCCTGGCTCACGGGCCGCGTCCCGATCACATCGGCACCACTCGTTCCAAATAAGCTCACGCCCATTTTTTTTTAAACGAGTACCTGAACGTCGTCTCCCGCGGTCGAATGTTTTGCGTTTAGGTCGTCACGGTAACAGTTATCCATCGCTTTGTCACTATGACATCAGCTGTTCTCCCGTATGTTCGGCTCATTCAATTCAGTTTGTTTTGTAAAGCCCATTATCACAAATTAAGAATTAGCATCCCTGACCTTTGACCTCACATCGGATCAGGAAAAACTCCCGAGAAATAGAAAAAAAACCTTCACGGGGAAAACAATTTAAGAAACCTTGAGGAGAGCAAGAGAGGAGGATCCCTCTGCAGGATGGAGAGAACAATAGATGTCATGTGACCATGTAGTCATCTTTCAGCTGTTCAACGGTCAATGGGACAAACCATTATCTAAAGATCAGCTACACCACAATTTATAATCCTACACGGCGGTTTTCCTCCTAAATTGGACGACATACAAAATCATTTAAAAAACCACAATCTTCCCGCGTGTGAAACGAGGAGCGTGTTTATGAATCTCTAAAGAGCCTCACTTCCTGTATTTCTTCCCGTCTTCCCCACAGTCCTCCAGAGCTTCCCGGTGGGCCGACCCGGACCACTTTGCCCAGCGGCAAACCTGCATGAACAAGTTCGCCAGCTGGTTTGGCGCCATGCCGCTGGTCCACTCCCAGATGAGACTGGACCCCATCCTGTTCAAGGACCAGGTCTCCATCCTGCGCAAGAAGTACCGGGACATCGAGAGGCTCTGACAGGGGGGGGGGGCGCCAGAGAGACTCTGTGGACAGCAGGAGGAGGACGGGCGGCGGCGCGGCTCCGTCGTCCACTCGGCTCGTTGCCAACGACGACAGCGCCGCCGCCGCCGGGATGAACAGGAAGCGAGCAGATGGCGTTGGGATATGAGAAATGCAGAAACGGAAAGCCCGCAAACACAGACGGACTGACGGGGTCGCCCAACGCACGACTGACGACCACGACTCTTGGATAGAATATTTTTTTGTACGACACGAACGCCGCCGACGTTCCTCCGCGCTGTCGGCACGCGGGCAGGACGGTCGACGAGGGAAGGCGTCCACGATCGCAAAACCTGGCAACCCCCCCCCCCCTCCCCTCTTCCTCCCATCATAAATCCTACCGAGCTCCCCGGTCCGCATCGGAGCCCCTGCTTCACGGCCCGGGAGACCCTGTTCGCTGGTCGATTTGATTTCTGTACAAGTCGTCTCTCCGGCGTCGCCGCCGACCGCTCGTCCTCTCCGGGAGGTTTGAAGTCGTCGCTTTAATGTTCGCCGTCCTCCGGGCAGCCGAGGTGAACGGCGTCTGGCTTTATTAAAGCGCCCGACAAGGTTTTTACAGCCGCCCGGTCGATCTTGAAATTGGCTGCTCGGCCATCAACACACACCCTCGAGCCGGGAAACATCCCGCCTTTCCTTTCCTCGGCTCCTTTCCTCGATGTGCTGATTCGGCTATCTGCGTCGCCTGTTATCACGAAGGAAAGAAATCCCATTTTCCTCTCACACTCGCCGAGGCCGTTGTTCTTCGCTCATCTTTTTCTTCTTCTTCTTCACTTACTTTCATCGTCTTTATTTCCCCTTTAAACTGTCTGTGTGTGTGTGTGTGTGTGTGTGTGTGTGTGTGTGTGTGTGTGTGTGTGTGTGTGTGTGTGTGTGTGTGTGTGTGTGTGTGTGTGTGTGTGTGTGTGTGTGTGTGTGTGTGTGTGTGTGTGTGTGTTCAACGGAGGCCGTTTGAGCTCACGTGAAAGAAGCGGCGCGCTTATAGCGGCCTTCCTGTCGAGCTGGCGTTCAGCCACTGTTCAGTGTGTGTGTGTGTGTGTGTGTGTGTGTGTGTGTGTGTGTGTGTGTCTTCGTCATCTGTCATTATCAGCGTCACATTCATCTACGGTTTTAATTTCAAGTTTTATTCTCTCTTTTTTGGTTGTTGATTTGTTCTCATTTTGCTCCACAAATAGTTTATATAAACTGCCACGTGGTCATGTGATCATGCTCATCGGGCTTTGGCGTGTTCTAATCCACACGCTACCAATCCAACGTTTCAGCATGTCGAAGGCAGCAGGACTCTCGGGTTTCGCCTCCTCGTCGCTTTGAACGCCGTCTCCGCCGAGTCCGGAGAGACGTTTCCGATCTGTTTTACCGAGTCGCAAACAAACACAACAACAAACTCAACAATAAACTCAACAACAAACACAACAACAAACTCAACAACAAACACAACAACAAACTCAAACCCATCTCAGATCCCCGCGTCTCTCTCAGCGCTGTACATAGGCACATATTTATTTTTTTGAGAAATACGAAAACGAAAGCGTCGACGCTGTGCGGCGCGAGGCCGAGGGGAGCTGACGGTGTTCATCCGGTTCATCTTCCGCACGCCGTGCACATTAACACACAGAAGACGGCGGTGGCTCTGCGGCTCGTGGTTACCGTGGTTATGGTTTCCTCCCCCGCGAGAGACGTGACATGAAGTTTGGTTTTAACTCTGAGCGATCGCGTCCTCCAGCGCTCCGCGATTGGATCGGGAAGCACAATCTCGGCTCGGGAGTCAAATTGCCGAGTCCCAATAAAGACGCCGCCGACTGACGCGCCGCGAAATAATAAGCAGATGGGTCCTCTGAAGCTGATGGAAACATTTTCAGCTGTAACACCCCCCCCCCCACACACACACACACACACCACACACACACATGCGTTACAATAATGGGTCTGAGTTGTGTTTAAATTGCCTCTCTGGAAAACTGGTCTCAGGTCAGCGGGGAGAGGAGGAGAGGAGAGGAGAGGAGTCCAGAGCCCGAGACATTATTTACCCTCTGGAAGTTTATTTGGTTCCTCCATCATCCTCCGTCATTTGATCGGACGGGGAACATTATGCAAGTTCTCATCGTGTGCTTGGAAGTCCGACGAAAAAAGGAGGTTCACCCCAAATATGCCGGGCAGTTTGGTGTTTACGGCGGCGACGTGTGTGTGTGTGTGTGTGTGCGTGTGTGTGTGTGTGTGTGTGCGTGTGCGTGCTGTAAACTCGTCTGTTCTTGATTTGTGCCTTCTTATCAACGTGTGCGTTCTCCACATGCCGAGCGCCGTCTGTCCAGGACTCATCCCCCCCCCCCCTCTCATACACTGGATGAGTCGCCGCCTCCACGTCCCGTATTATAAGCGCCGCGCTTTCTCCTCCTTTGGACACGGTTGCCGAGGCAACAACGTATGACCACTTCCTGTCTGGGATTTATTTATCAGCGAATTGGCCACATCGCTTTCACCAATCGGCAGCCGGTCGTGTCCGTCGGCCCCGATGCCTTCTCCTCCCTCCGACCTTGTAATTAACAGAAGACTTTTATAGAGGTCACAAATGAAATAGATAAATGCCAATTTTGTAAGAATGATTTATAAAAAAATAAAAATAAACTCATATTTGATGATAACTGCATCGCCTTGTCCCATTTATTCATTTTAATAGACTGTGTTTCCATTTGGAAGACCTCGAGGTTTAAGAAATGTCATATAACAGCCATAAAGAAATGTCCTAAAAAAGTATATTCGTATATAGTATGTCTTAAAATAGCATAATGTATCCTCGTGATGAATTATTGTTCCCAAACCGGCGCTCTGCAACGAACACATGAGGCGTCCTGCCGGATGTCTTCGTGAACAATAAACCATAAAGAGACGTCGCCGGTCCGGAGGTTCTAGTCCCGCCTCCCGGAGGTCCACAAAGGGAAACCTTTGTTAAGAGTTCCGAGGCCACGGAGTGGGAGGAGGAGAACCGGAGCCGTTGGACTAAAGGAGGCGCGGGTCGTTGCTTTGTCAGAGCACCTGAAGAGAGACGTGCACAGACCTGTTCGGGCCTGGCTTCTCCCACTGGCCACGCCCCCTTTTGTGCAGAGACAAATGAACCTTCGATATCGCGGCGTTGTTCAATAACTCAACGCCAAACAGGCAAATGTCAACATCGTTATGAAGTGTAATTAATAAGGAATGGTAATGCTACAAATAATGAATTATATGATCCATTATCATATTTATAATATATATTTATTTATTATAGCAGATCAATTTCCACATGACTCCCACAAACACTATTATTTTTTCGTATAAGACAATATTTTCACGGTGTGGGCGACAAATACAACGTAATACAAATCCAGATTATTAAAGGAAATCGGGAAAACGCTGAGTTTGATTAATATGCAAACGATCGTTGTGTTTGAAGGAATTCCTTCATCTTAAATGTTATTTAATCTTTATATTTATAGGAAGGAAGGAAGGAAGGACCAGGAGACCAAGGTCAACTCGACATTCACGGTAAACACATTCAATCGGTCCAGATCGGGAGCAAGGTTTTTTTTTTAGAAGTTAGTGGAAAGATCCACGTGACACAACATCCCGGTTTTCAAAATAAGATGTCGACAAATCATATCCTTGTATGGAAATAAGATTAAATAAGTCATACTCACATTGAGTATAAAATGTCAAGAAAATAACTATCTTCTTCTTCATCATCACTTGAGACGGTGTACCGTGTACTGTCTACTGTGTGTGTACCGTCTACTTTGTACTGTCTATCGTGTAGTCTACTTTGTACTGCCTACCAGCTACCGTGTACCGTTAACCGTTAACCGTGTACTGTCTACCGTGTACTGTCTACCGTGTAGCGTCTACCGTGTACCGCGCACTGTGTACTGCATTGATTTGATTTTACTCTCTCTTCTCCGACTCTTCGTCTGTCCTCTCCCTGAGGACGATACCCTCACTACACATCTTAGACGTGACCCCGGCTCCGCTCTGAATTATTAAACACACACATAGACGACGATATTCTCTTGCATATCCGACCCTCTGTGCCATGTTAGTGTTCATGTCTGCACACGTATCTTCATTTTAAGCTCATGTTTCATGTTTGAATTGAATGACGTCCTTTATGAATCCTTCTTTTTCCTTTCTCATCTTTTAAATGAGTGCTTCCTTTAAAATGTGCGATCGTGTTTTTTTTTTTTTTTTTACGGAGACAATAACTTCCCACAAACCGAATTAGCATGAATTAATTTATTAATTTCAAATTCGGGAGTTAGTATTATTCTGTTCCCACAGGATCTAGACTGATGAATCTGTTGCAGATCGACAAATCAGGAGATATTATCTTATTATATGGTGATAACCAATAATAAAAATGCCACCGTAGGTTTGACGTCATTTCAGTGTCACCCGTTACATTATGTGACCACTAGAGGGCACTGACAAAAAAAGGCCGGAGAATCAATATCAACTTAGTTTGTTTAAGTTACGATCGCTGGTAAATAAATAAATAAATATATATATATATATATGAATATATAATAGTTGTTAGAATGTAATAAATACGGTCAGAAAACAAGACAGACAGCGGCGTACAGAAACCACAGCACAACAGCGTTAAAAAATCACAGCAAAATTTATAGTTGAGCAGAATCCTTAACAAGGCATCGTATAGATGAGTTTACATATTACATCAAAGTTTAAAAAAGCAAACAAATATAGCAAGAATAAGTGTACATCTTTATTATTGAAGTGTTTAGGGGTCGTATAAAAGCTTTTAATATATATTTAGGGCTTCAAACAGATACTAAGAAAATTGGCAGAATTTCAGGATTAAATAGAATAAGAGTTCCTGGGTTGGTGCCTACTAATATATACAACATAATATATCAACTCATCAGGTTAATTTAACTTAAAGTTGATTGAAATGCAGAATATCGAGGTCGATGGTACCCCACGATGATGCCGCCTGCACCCTCCCGCCGTCTCCCTCCCCACAGTTTTATTTCGTCTTGATGGTTCTCCTCTCGTTTTTCATCTATCGTTTCATGTCTTCTGGAAACGGGTTGATATTGCCAATGTCCCAATTTCTTCTTTCAAGTGCCGCCTCAGCCAGCCTGTGGTACCCTGTCACACGGCCAGTTAATGACCGAATCATCCCCGCCATTGTTTATAGCGAGAGTGAGTGTGTGAATGTGTGTGTGTGTGTGTGTGTGTGTGTGTGTGTGTGTGTGTGTCTCAGCTCCTGACAGCCAGCATGGAGTTGATTTCCCAGATGAGGTTGCGGAGTTGGTCCATGATCTGCTTCAACTGCTGGTTCTTCTGCTTCAGCTTCTGCAGGAAAAATGACAAAAACAGAAGAAAAAAACATATTAAGATGGAAAAATTAATATAAAAATCAGTGTGTTTTTGTCTACTTTCAACAATAAAAGTAAAGGTTGCAAAAGGTCAACCAGCCGACAGATCTAAGCTCCTACACTGAGCTTCTAAACAAGCTCGACGTTGGCATCGCGCCATCAAAGCAGCATAAACTTCACACCTCCGAAGACACGTAATCTCGTTCCTAATGACTCTTGTCGTTTTGCTGCTGGTGTGGGAATATTAACCGGGAAGATTCTGTTTCCTCATCTTCAAATGTAGTATTAGTCCAAGTTCTCCTGAACCCAAGTGAGAACATACAGGTTGTATTCACACGAAACTGAGAGTTCAGGGTCGTGTCATTGTTGTACGGCGTTAAGATGTTTGAGTGGTGTGAGGCATCACTTGTGAGACTTAAAGTTCTCCATCTTTACCTTCGCATTGAAAATGCGGAAGGTTATGTTTTGATCGCCGTGTATTTATTTATTTATTTGTATGCGTGTTATTCGCATAACAAAAAAAGTTTTAAACCGAATCGCATGAAATTTGGTGGGATGATTGGTTATTATCTGGGGACCATTTTATTAGATTTTGGGATCGATCGGGTCAAAGGTCAAGGTCATGGATAGCTCAAAATCTTCTTTTTACCATAGCACGGTCAATTTTTATCCAATTGGCATGCAACTAATGCCAACATGTTCATAATTCAATGCCCAATCTTGTGATATGAGAAGGTATGCGCTCTACCGAGTGCCCGTTCTAGTTAAATATGAGTTTGGCAAAAACACGTTCTAACTGCCATGGAAAGTACAGGCTGATGTAACGTCGTTTGACTCGCTGCAGGGGCCAGATGGAAGGTCAGGAAGCACCGAGGTCGTGGGGAGGGGGGGATCAGTCTGAAGATCAATGGCAAAACATCCTTGGACCAAAAATGGTGGATCGACTGACCAAGAACATAAAAAATGTAAATATATTCGTGACCAATTTCTAAAGAAACCTCAATAGGAGCGATTAGGCCCGGGGGGCCGAGAGCCAGAGAGACGGCATGAGTCAAAGTACAGAGACGGACTAATGGACTGATGACTTATTTAAGGGGTTTATTGACAGTAAAAAAAAAAAGAGACCAAAAAATATCTATATAAATAATACCTGCGTTAGTTATCCTTCGTACAATATGCGCTGAAGATCAGTAGAAGCCACATGTCACTGTATTTGTTTCCTCACACAATAAAACAAAGCCTCCCCTCCCCCCACCTCGAAGTACTTTCCTTCGTCTTCATCAATCCCGGCCTCAGGTGCTCCAAACGCCCCGACCCCCCCGCTGAGGGCTTCTTTGACCACCGGTTGCCTCTGAATACGCTTCAAAGATCTCAGAGTCAACAGCTGCCGTGGACCAAAGTGCCCCCCCCCCCCCACACACACACACACACAAACAGGAGTCGCTGTTGCTGCTGTACGACAAGAACAAGAACAGGTACGAGCCGCCTTTGAACAGGTAAACTCACGGGACACGTATGTTTGAAGGTTTCGGGGCAAATGTAGCAGCAGCAGTGCATCACGGCTACGTCCTGATGGATAGATAGCCACAGAGAGAGGGGGGGGGGGCTCACTCAGGAGCTACTGTATCTGCAGTGCAGTGAAATCTATTAAGATTAAATCCATCTCTGTAACACTCTCTCCTTTAGCCATGACTAATTACCAGATATTCTTTGGCGTGGATAACACCGTGAGCGCTCTCACACACACAGCTCCTCTAATGCGACTGTTTAGCCGATTGTCCTTGAAGATATTCCAGTGGAACATTTGGAGGCCTTCCAGCCGCTCCCTCGCTCTCTCTCTCTCTGGGGGGGTCTCGCTGCCTCACAAGGTCATTAATACAAACACGTTTTAAACAATTACGCAACACTTTTCCTCTTCTTCTATTTTTAACGGCGGGATTATTCTTATTATTATTTTTTACATGAAGTGTTTTTTTCCAAAGCCGCAACGAGTGGATTTGAGCTTCAACGACAACATTTGCAACTCGTGATTTCTGTTTCATCCACGAAATTCCACTCTGCTTTGAAACAAGACGTGTAATTCCACATTTTCCACAGTGGGAGCGCCGCAGCGGCGTCTTCACGGCACATTCATTAAAAGAAAAAAGGCTCGCTGGCATATCTTGATGAATGAATAAAGAGACCTCTGTAATCACCGAAATTATTCCGCAACCTCGGGGAGGTGCGATGCCATTCATAACCTCGTGATTAGAGTAACGCTAATCCTTCACACCTATAATGTAATGTTTCGCCCAAAAGAAAGGAAACGCAGCCGAGACGAGCCGCTCTAAAGCGCCGGCTCCTGTTGGTTGAGGATGAGGCTTCTACGCAGACACCAGGGGACGACTTTACAGATGTTTTAGGGGGACCTTTTATTCCCCACTGACTGAAATCCAGGGGTTTTAAAAAAATATTTGGGGGAACTTTTTTTAACTTGTGAAATAACATTTAAACTTTGTTCAAAAATAATAAATATACGTATTTAGGCTTACAGTTAGCAATTGTCATAAAAATGGCAATAATAAGACTATCAGGCAGTATTCTACTGGCTCAAAGTTAAATAATCATATTACATGTCATTCTTATTTCTTTGTGGTTGTTTATTATTACAACTATTAACAATTATAACTTATTTCTTAATTTTCTTATAAAAAATAATTATATATATTTTGTTGTTGTGTGAACCTACCTAGTACAGGCCATACAGACAGGACACACAACAAAAAAACTAAAATAAAATAAAATGATCGAATCGTCCATATCAGGGGCAACATTATATTTCTTAGGGGCGGTTTTCCCTCTAGCCTCGTCTATTCCCGACGCAGACACAACGACGTCTCTTCGCCCGCTACTCGCACAACAACGTGTTGATGCCTTTTAGATCCGTGTGTAGGCCTCTCCCGACCGACTGCTCCGCTGGCCGGTCAACAGCTCTTGAAAAGTAAACGAGCGCCGTCTGAGCTCGCGTGTCCTCCGGCCCTGCTGGCAGACTGGCAGGCGGCCTCCGGCTCCACGGAACCTGGGAACGCTGGCGGCCGCCGGAGGAGCGAGTGGAGGCGAGCACAGTGACCCGAGATGGAGTGGAAATGGAGCCGCAGTGGTGTGTGTGTGTGTGTGTGTGGGTGTGTGTGGCTGCACTGGACAATCTCTGCCTGTTTGTATTTGTGCATCACTCTGTGTTGAGGGATTCAATCCATTACACCGGTACTGGTGCCAGAGCGGACCTGATTAAGTGGACTGGGCCTCGGCCAGGAGCGACGGGTCCACAGCCGAGCACGGTGCTGCCCGCGGTACTGCAAATAATCAATTAACTAATTGACTATGTTGGACCGTTTTTTTACAAACTTATTCTAATTTCTAAGTCTATGAAATATAGAAAATGTCCCAATAAACCAGCGGTCCCCAACAACCGGGCCGCAGACTGGTACTGGTTCGTCTTTGTAGAGAAGAAGAAGAAGAAGAAGAAGAAAATAGAACAAAGAATAAGAACAAGAAATTAAGAAGAACAACAACAATAAAGAACAAATGGTCTTCAAACGACTTTTCGGTTCGTCCGATCGACCAAAACATCAAAACATTCAACTTACAGTCACAAGAAAGAGGAAAAGCATCAAATATTCACACTTTTTGAAAAGTTTTCATAAAATTTGTTTTTAAATCTCTAAAGATTGAGTCAGGAAATGTTGTTGATGTTTTGTCTGGAGGGTGTGTGTGTGTGTGTGTGTGTGTGTGTGTTAAACGAAGGTCATGTGAATGCACAGTGTGCGGCTGCAGGACGCTCCCAGTGCTCCCAGCACATCTGGCCAGAGGTCAAAGTGAGAGCCGTCTCTCAAAGTGTTTCGTTGTAAGCCAACTCGGTGTCGTGGACAGAAGTCGCAGGTACTTTGTTTGTTGGACAGAGTTTTGGAAAACTGCCATCATCGTGTTGGCAGAGGAGCGGGGTCAAAACCAAATGTGACCTCAGTCCCTAGAACTGAAGCTGAGCAGCAGCTGGAAATCACTTCTGACTCACGGAAGAACAGAGTCTTAGAAAGAAAAAAAATTACACATATAGATATAACTAGAGTTTATGATTTGTTTGTTTTTTACAATTTAAACGGTTCTTCAATACCATCACGCCAAGTTTATGTAAAAATGTAACATTTTGAAAAAATCCTTTTCTTAATTCTTCCGCTTTTGTTTGTCTTCTGTTAAAGAAACTGAGCTGGACATATTTCATACTCAGACAACAGTTAAGAAAAATGTGATCGACATTTTATATGATATAGTGCGGTAATCTGAAAGTAGTTTCATCAACTAAGAAGTTGAAGAGATTTGATGCGTTTGAATAAGCCTCTTTATTTCTGAAGAACACAGACGTTTGAAGACGTCACCTCCTCGATAACTTATTTGTTTTTCTTTAATGAAGTGTTCACTTCTATTTTTATTTTTCAAAGACGTTTGAAGACTTCACCTTCTAGATAAATTATTTATTTTTCTTTAATTAAAAATGTTCACTTCTATTTCTATCGTTTTAATTTTACAGACTAATTAATTTGTCAAATTCATTGTAGGATTGATCGATGGTGGAAATGTTATTTTTAATAATGTTTGTCCCCTGTTATAAAGCGTCTTTGTGTACTTAGAAAAGCGCTATAGAAGTCTAAATTATTATTAGGGTCCGAGCGACAGACGAAGTCTGTCCGAGAGGACCCTATTGAAATTGTTAGGGGTATTATTATTCTTCTTCTGGATTTTTATTTTAGAACATTGGGGGCATATTGGGGGTATGTATCATATCCCAAAACTCACCAAATTTGGCAAGCTTGTCAGGCTTGGTGAAAATAGACGGATGACACCGTCCTCGAAATTCGACTTTCAAAAATTGCTCTCTAGCGCCACCTGGAAATTTGACCGGCGACGCCCCTCACCCAGTATGGTCAAATGACTAGCTTTTATTTTTCCCAAGTCCACTTGGACCTGCTCTACAAAAAAGCCTCTCAGGACCCTAAGCTCCGCGTACTTAAATTTTCCGCCATATTTTTTTTGGTGAAAAACACATCAGTGGCGTTTGCTCCGACATACGGGGTCCAATTAAAACCAAACCTATTGGAGATAATGATTATGGAAGCTATATCATCTAAGATCTATCATCTTTTTCCAAATATATTATTGTGCTAAGCATCTATGGCGAACGAACATTTTAGGGGCGTGTCCTGTTTTGTAATGCTCATAACTTCAACACTATTGGGAGAAAAAAATAACAGACTGTCAGGATATGTGCAGAAGGGAGCCTGAAACATTCACAGCAAATTTCGTGCAATTTGAACCGTAGGGGGCGCTACAATAATTCACCAAAGTTGGCCGTTTTTGGCTTGATTTGGCCCTTTTCCACTTTTTCCCCATCGATTATTTCTCCCACAAAACGCCAACAGAATCGGCTAAAAATCAGTTTTATAGAATCTCAAGACTTGAATAATGAACACTGTGGAAAAAAACGGACTTTTCGTCGGTAGGAAATTTACGTTTTTTTACTGCCAATAATTTTTTAGTTTCTGTGATTTCTTTATGTTAAAAACTATTACTTAATCTCATCCAATACTTCCCCAAAAAATCATGTGTGATGCTAGTCAAGGCCTGAACACATTCACATGAAGAAACAAGCACATTTCTTCCAGGAACACCTATTGATAAGTAAAATAACCACATTTTTCTGCCCAAAATAATGTGAGCTCCTACGGCTGCCTGTAAACCAGCTGGCTCATAGCTCACCATCATAAGTGTTGGTCTGGACACCTGGAGATGCGTGTTCGATTCCAAGACAAGGCAGCTTTTTTTCATCACTTTTTTTTTACATTGAATTTACATGAGGTGATCTATACTTCACGTAGGGACACACGACGCATGAATATGTTCACGTAGTTAAAGCGCCACCTAGTGGCTCAACTGGACTTCCTTCAGTCCGCCCCAAATTTGTTTGACTAGCCCGTTATTTAGAATGGAATAAGAACTCTCTCTCTCTTTTCTCTCTTCTCTCTCTCTCCTCTCTCTTTCTCTCTCTTCTCTCTGTCTCCTCTCTCTTCTCTCTCCTCTCTCTCCCTCTCTCTACTGCCCTCCTCGCTGGTCTGATACGGATCCGTATTGCCCTCTTACGTCATTTTCAAAATGAGCTATATTGATAGACAGCCAAGAGCAGTGGTCCTCAAACTACGGCTGCCTGTAAATCAGCTGGCTCATAGCTCAACAAGATAAGTGTTGGTCTGGACACCTGGAGATGCGTGTTCGATTCCAAGACAAGACAGCTTTTTTTCATCACTTTTTTTTTTTACATTGAATTTACATGACGTGGTCTATACTTCACGTAGGGACACATGACGCATGAATATGTTCACGTAGTTAAAGCGCCACCTAGTGGCTGAACTGGACTTTGTCGAATCCGCCCCAAACTTGTCACGCTCGTTACAAGTCACGGCCCGAGTCGAGTCCGACCGGCGCGCCCGGGTCCTCGGCGCCGGCTCCCCCGACCGGCGCGGGTGAGCGAGGACCCGTTCGACGCTGCTTGCAGCTTTAATTATTATTATTATTATTAAAATAATAATATTTGAAGCCGACAACGATTCTCTATCAAATGTCTTTCCTTGTGTCCGTCTCCTGTATTTTCAGACGTGTTCAGTGTGAATGATCTTTTGACTCTTTCGTCCCAGCGCTCCGGAGCGGCGGCGTTGAGGACGGGAGCTCCATCATCGAGCTGAAGGAGGAGAAGCCGGAGAGCCGCCTGCTCACAGGACGGATGACAGTTGGTTTAAGTGACGTGGATGAAGAGCTTCTCTCTCTCTCACACTCCCTCCATCACGCTCCCTTCCTCCCGACAAGTCCAAATCAGATCAATAAAGCTGTCCTCGGGGAAAAAACCCAGAATATTTCATCGATATTTATTCAAAGTCTGCTCCGGTGAAACTTTGCAGGAGTAGAGGCTCAAACGGCTCGAGACATTCCCTGACCTGAAACCAGCGTAAGAAATACAGGAGGGCAAAGGGCAAAATTGCCCCTAAGAAATATAATGTTTGCCCCCGTAATTTAGATAATTTACTAGCATTTAGTTTGTGTTCTTTGTTGTGTCTGTCGAGCTGTACTGCCTGGACAAGGAAGGTATAAAACAAATATATATATAATTTCGAATTATAAAAAAAAGTTGTAATTGTTAATAGTTGTTTTAAAAATGTTTTAAAAAATAACCACAAATAAATAAGAATACACGATTATGATTGTCTGATTTATGTTTGTTCAAAAAATCTAAGAAAACACTTTGAATCTGTAGATTACTGCCTACTAGTCTTATTATTGCCATGTTTATGACAATTGCTCATGTACTGTAAGCCTAAATAAGTATATTTATCATATTTGAACAAAGGTTAAGTCAATAAATAAATAAATATTATAGCAAACTAAGAAATAAGTTATAATTGTTAATAGTTGTTTAAAAAATTTAAGAATAAACAACCACAAAGAATTAAGAATAAAATGTAACATGATTATCTGACTGAGTGTGCAGACTACTGCCTAATAGTCTTATTATTGCCTAATAGTCTTATTATTGCCATTTGTATGACAATTGCTCATATGCTGTAAGCCTAAAGAAGTATATTTATTATTTTTAAATGTTATTTCACAAGTTTAAAAAGTGCCCCCAATTTATTTTTAAATACCCCTGGATTTCAGTCAGTGGGGGAAAAAATTGCCCCCTAAAAAAATATGTAAATGTCCTACCCTGCCTGAAACCCATTCGTCACAACATGTATTCAGACATCCACTTCCTGTTGGAGGTTGCTTTGCTTTAAAAGTGAATGAACGTTGGTAACCACGGTGATGTGAAGCGTCATGTGACCCGGCGGATGCAGCGGCGCCCTAATCCAGGAACACTCGAGGAGGCCGTCAAACAACAAGCGTCTTCAGGCTTCATAATCGGCATCTCCGTATTAATTAATTCTGCATTATCTCCACATTAAAGACGACGGGAAAGCTTTTTAGTTTTATCCGTTTGATATTATAGAAGAAAAAATGAAGTAATCTTGTAATTATTACATGAATAAGCCGAGGTCTTCATCGGCTCTTCGGCTATTTAACCCGTTTGATGGCCGATTAGCAACATGACCGCCGCGCTCTCGGGGCACATTAAGAGCCCTGGCGTTGCTTTTTGATGAGGAGCTCAGAGATAATGGTGGGGAAGAAAACTCAGATTAAAGTACACACACACACACACACACACACACAAACACGCAGGAAGAGAGAGAGAGAGAGGGAGGGAATATATCAAGTGGAGCAAAGACGTGCCTTCACTCAGGATTCCAGCGCTAAGCCGCCCTGTCGCTGGCGACTCAAAACGCAGCTTTGACTCAGACGGATCTGGATGGAAATTACAAGTGTAAGTGTCTGAGAGCGAGGAGAGGGGATTAGGAGAGAGGAGAGACTACGGCGGAGACGCGAAGAGGAAACAAGGAGAGGCGAGAACGGGGAAAGAATAAGAGAAAAAGCAGATCAAAGGAGGAGAGAGGAGAGGAGGGACGAGTTCCAAGAGTTTTCTTTTGGATCCAGTTCCAATATTTAAAATGCATAAATATTTCTCCGCCGCCCTCGTGTGTTAAGGTGAGAAACTTTGGCCATTATTTGCCATCTTGAGAGGGACGAGTGTTGAACTGTGTTCTGTGGCCCCGTCAGATTCTGAGATCTGAATCAGTGTAAAGCGATTTCCCCTTCAGTGGACGCGACTCATTAAGTTGATGTTCGCTGAATGGTGAAGCCGTTTCCCCCGATGGCGTTGGCTTTAATTGAGCTGCTACGCTGCCGGCAGCAGCTGAGCCGGCCGGCGAGGAGGAAACACAATTGTCTCCTGCCGGCTAAAAAAAAAAGAAGCTAAAACGATGAGTCGGGACGAGCACATCGGACGAGATAACTCATCAAAGTATCGTAACCGGTGCAGAAATACCGGCGTCTATCTGATTTCAATTTGTGTGACAACAACTTAGAAAGGAGCCTCGACTGTGTGGATGAGTGCTTTTCTAGAAACAAGCGATCCTCTAAATTATGCAAATATTGGAAAAATGTCCTCAAGGAAATGCAACTGTGTATGAGGCAGAAGGACTCGAGAACGAGTGAGTCAGAGAGCCAACGCTCAACATACAGCGGGTACGGAAAGTATTCAGACCCTTTAAATGTGTCACTCTTTGTTTCATTGCAGCCATTTGCTAAAATCTAAAAAGTTCATTTTATTTCTCATTAATGATCACTCAGCACCCCATCTTGACAGAAAAAAACAGAAATGTAGAAATTTGTGCACGTTTATTAAAAAAGAAAAGCTGAAACATCACATGGTCATAAGTGTTCAGACCCGTTGCTCAGTGTTGAGGAGAAGCCTGTTGAGCGAGGACAGCCAGGAGTCTTCTTGGGAATGATGCAACAAGTTGTTCACACCTTTGGGGATCCTCTCCAGTTCCGTCAGGTTGGATGGTGAACGTTGTTGGACAGACATGTTCAGGTCTCTCCAGAGAGAATAATATATAAAAATTGCGATTTATATAAATGTAAAAGAAAAATCACAAATATATATATATATCCCCAGGGTAGGACATTTACATATTTTTTAGGGGGCAATTTTTGTCCCCAATGACTGAAATCAAGGGGCATTAAAAAAGAAATTGGGGGCACTTTTTTAAACTTGAGAAATAACATTTAACCGTTGTTCAAAATAATAAATATACTTATTCAGGCTTAAAGTATGAGCAATTGTCATCAAATGGCAATAATAAGACGGCGAAAAATCAAAACTTATGGCAACTGGACCGGGTCACATAGGCTACGATGTTTTTGACAAGGTCATTCAATTATTAGAGGAAATTCTGGGGTCATTTTTTGCCCCTCTCCTAGCAACATCAGGGGCAAAATTATATTATAAAATTATAATCCACACACCGTACTGGTCTGAGCCATTTCACGTCGCTTCCCTGATCCCATGACCACATTATATGTTGGAGCACAGAGACATGAACGGAGGTAGTCCATCATCACGGGTCTGTAATATCTGGCGTCGTGAATTCACGGTTCACTTTGACTCGGCGAATAGGAAGTTGAGCGCGGTCGAGCTCCCGGTCGGCACCGCGGCGGGATGCGAGCGCACTCTGTTCCCACAAAGTGAAATGTCTAGGGCTGCAACTAACGATTAATTTGATAATCGATTAATCGGTTGATTATTTTATCGATTAATCGATTAATCGGATAAAAAAACAAAAAAACTTTAATTTTCAACCCTTTATTCAAAACAGGGTCTGTACGGTCATGGAAAACCTGGAAAAGTCATGGAATTTTTAAATGGCTATTAGCAGGCCTAGAAAAGTAATTGAAAAAAATAAAATCCCAAAATATTTGGAAAAGTAATGCAAATGTGTTTTATTCAAATGTTAATTTACACGGTATATATACGGTATGCTTTGGAATTCTCATTGTTAGTTTAAATACTACATCTTCTCACTTTGTCACGTATAGACAGAGTTTTCACAAAATGTTTAATCATGGAAATTTGGTTTAAAGTCATGGAAAGGTCCTGGAGACCCACTGGTCACCATGGTGATGAACCTGTTCACTGGTCACCATGGTGATGAACCGTCACAAACAGACTGACAGCTTTCCTCTCCTGAGCAGTGGTCCCCATGTGGCCCCCTGAACAATATCAGACGCGTTCCGATTTATTATTGTTTTCACCTGGCCGGCTGCCGTTGAGATTGCAGTGAAACGCGGATAAAGTGTGAAGTGGTGCTCTTCGCAATAAAACATCTTTGATGGACGTGTCGCGTCTCGGCCGATCAGCGTTCAGATGTCGACAGCGTTTGGGAAGTTAGGTTAGCTTGAATGTTAGTCCGCTACATCTACTGCTGTCACGCTGCACGGTGTAGCGATGCTAACAAAGTACCCGTACGTTAAAAACGATGTGATTTAGCATATTTTTAGTATCGATACTTCATTAAAAGAGCGATCAGAGCGCATGCGCTGCTCCGCTCCGTTAAATGTTGTCTGCACGCGCAGCGCACTCAGCTCCGTGAATGTCTCCGACTACCAGGGTTGCCAGGTCTGTGTGACAAAACCAGCCCAATATCAGAACTCAAAATATGCCCGTGCCAAACCATATACACACTCAAAAAAACGATTCAAGCCCTTCTTAGAGGTGACACATTTAAATATTGTTTGATACATTTAAATAAATCAATTACAAAACGAAGATATTTATTTTGAATGGGTGTAACACAAAATGTATGAATACTTTCATTTATTAGATTTATTTAGGTTACACTCACAAAAACGATTCAAGCCCTTCTTCGAGGTGACACATTTAAATCTTGTTTGATACATTTAAATAAATCAATTACAAAAATAGATATTTATATTTAATGGGTGGAACACAAAATGTATGAATTCTTTCATTTATTAGATTTATTTAGGTTAGATGGTGTGCATATCAACTCAAAATAAATGTGTTTCATTGAGGACTACCCTTTGCGCATGCGCCAGCTGAAAATCAGTTGTTTACAAGGTGAAGACACTTTCAGGGCTGTACGGTGGTGTAGTGGCTAGCACTGTCGCCTCAAAGCCAAAGGTCTGTGGGTTCAATTCCCAGTCGGGGCTTTCCTTCTGTGTGGATTTTGCATATTTTCTTAGTTAGTTAGTTAGTTTATATTTTGAGTTGGACAAACACAAATTAATTTAATTTAATGAATATCGTTATTTTATTTTAGATGTATTTGATACAAATGAGTTGGACTAACTGAATTACATTTTATTGCACTGATGTGCTAAATTTGAGTTGGAGTTGCATATAATTATTGGATGGAAAACCTGCCAACAATTTAATTGAGTTCATCCAATGAGTCATTTCTTTGAGTGCACTGCTTTTAAAGTCCAACAGCATTGCTATCATTGCCAAATGTATTGTAATATCTACAAAGTAACACCAAATGTTTAGTATGCCAGCATTAAAAGAAGTTTACGGTAGGATTTGGGTATAAATAAATTATTTCATTTAAAATAGGGCTTTTTATTTAAAGATATTCATGTAATTTGCATGCAAAATAGGTCGACCGGAACCAGCGGACAAATAATTCAACCCGCGGCAACACTTCAAAAATAGCCCAATTCCGCGGGAAAACCGCTGACCTGGCAACACTGCCGACTACGTGAATTACTTCCGCATCCAGCGCCACGTGAGCAGCAGCAGCAGCCAATTAGATTAATCAACAGAGGAGCAGCTCAGGGCTGATTGGCTCTCACAACGCAGCGTTCTGTCCTCTCCGCTCCGCTCTTGTTTCTCCAGCGCCGCTCTGCGCTCAACTCAACTTTGTTTATACTCCGTGACTTATTGAGTGCTGTAATAATCGCGCGACACAACGAATCGATAATGAAATTCGTTGCCAACTATTTTAATCATCGATTTTTATCGATTTTATCGATTCGTTGTTGCAGCCCTAGAAATGTCACTTTAAAGGAGAACACAGTGCCCGTTTGGAGGTCAAAAAAAAAAAGCACACAAGTGAGTTTGGGGTAAGCCGCTTACTGCTCGGTGCTCTGCGTCCCTGGGACGCTAAGTGGGTCCTGGTTTACCATCTGACGGTAAACCCACAGGGAGCCGGGCCAAGCAGCTTTAATTTGCCTGACATCAGTTAAAAAAACAACAACAAAAGCCTTAATTGACTTTCTAAACTTTATGGCTGTTTCTCAACGGGAGGGTTTAAGTGCAAGCGGGGGGGTTCTGTGTTTGGCAAGGGCTTTTCCTGGGGGGGGGATGAAGCCCTTTAAAAAAGGGATTTTGAAGGCAGATAAAAGCCCTCTCTTCCAGCGGTGGCAGGAATACAATAGGCACGCTGTCATACACCGACCGGCGGGGTTCCTTCCAATACGTCCTCGGCGTTCAGGCGGAAAGCCGGCCGTGTCCGCCGACTGTTGCAGAACGACTGCGATCGATTCGGCCTTTTAGAGGTACCGGGAGGCGAGGCGCCCCCCCTCGCTCTCTCCTAAGCACTTGCGTCTCTGCCAGGTGGAGCCCCTCCATCGATTGTGCTTTCCTTAGCGATTTGGTTCCCAGAGATAAAAAACGAGGGGCAAGGAGGTTGCGGCGCAGTTGCTTTAAAACCGATGATGGGCAGCCATGCAGGAGATTTAACCGCCAGCGGAATTGCTCATCGGAGCAAAATCCGAGGAAATACAGCGACTAGAGGAGGGGCTAAGTGACATATAACGACCAGGAAAGTGTCTTTTCACTGCACGCCACATATTGCAGTGATTACCTTTTTGGCCAACATGAGAACAAACATTAAGCTTTATGCCCGAGTGGATATCCAAGTTAATGCTTAAGCAAAAAGGCTCATTTGTACACTGCAGCAGGTCAGCTAGAGCAGCTCGGGGACCGATAAGGAGAAAGAAGTTAAAATCACTACCTTCTGGTTTTCAAGTGTTGACTGCATTGGCATGACAGGTAAAGCCCTCAGATACAGGTAAAGCGCAACAAACATATCATTTATTAAGCCCAACACCATATCAATATCTAACACAACTGAACAATAAACATTCTCAGTAATTAAATAATTATAGGAACTTCAATGAAGAAAAGTAAGGTACTGGAAATAGTTTACATCGTGATTGATAATGGGAGAAATGGATTACTCTTTTTTGCAGGTGTAGCACCCTGAAATGTGTTACTTCATATGTCTTACTGATGCAATACAACTGTGTCCATTTCTTATAGTTTACTTTGAATGTGTGTGTAAGGTAATTCATGTGCTGTGCACATACTGTGATGGGAGGAAAAGTGTTCATTGTCCCTTTAGAAGAGAGCGCTGTCTCTTTAAGAGAGGGCTGTCTCTTTAAGAGGGGGCTATCTCTTTAAGAGAGGGCTGTCTCTTTAAGAGAGCGCTGTCTCTTTAAGAGAGGGCTGTCTCTTTAAGAGGGGGCTATCTCTTTAAGCGAGCGCTGTCTCTTTAAGAGAGGGCTATCTCTTTAAGCGAGCGCTGTCTCTTTAAGCGAGCGCTGTCTCTTTAAGAGAGGGCTATCTCTTTAAGCGAGCGCTGTCTCTTTAAGAGAGGGCTATCTCTTTAAGAGAGGGCTATCTCTTTAAGAGAGGGCTGTCTCTTTAAGAGAGGGCTGTCTCTTTAAGAGAGGGCTATCTCTTTAAGCGAGCACTGTCTCTTTAAGAGGGGAGCGTGTGCGGTAAGCAGGTTGAAAACAACACAACAGATCTTTGCTTTAATCGGGAATTTAAATAAAAGTGTCTTAACAGAAAAACGACTTTAAGGGTGCAAAAAAACCAAAACTGCACAATTCGTCCCACTGGCTTTGTGGGTACATCGTTCGGACTCTAGTTAGAGGCTCGACTCTACATCATCGTTATTAAACGTTGTCAAACGACTGAGGCCATCCGCTCGCTCCGTTTAATTAGAGGTCTTTGCTTTTTAGCTGGCTCGCTCATGGCAGGGACCAACGGGGAGCGCCGAGCTCAGTGTGGACCAGGTGATCAGTCCGTGTGTGTACTTTGGGTACGATTGTGCGTTTCCCGTGTGCTTGTACGGGCGAGTGTTGAGAGCTTGGCACTGCGATACTCAGAGCAGACGAGACGCTTTTCTTTCATCTCCCTCAGATGTCTGTCGGGAGCTTAAACCATCTGAGGCCGGGCGGAGCCCCTCCTCTCGCACGCCGAGTAAACATGATTAGGGTGGCGATATTTCTGGGAATATTCCAAGGTGGAAACTTTCACGAAAGTAATGGGGATTGTATGGGAAAGGATGGAAAAAAACGAAAATAAAATGGAAATACAGAGGTTATTTACCATTTCACATGCAGATAGAGACGAACACATCATAATCTGTTAATTTATCAATTACAAAGGCTACAATGGGAAATGTGGCATATGGTGAGTTAACCACAGAGCCCAATGTGGGCTGTGTGCAAACTTTAAGGTTTTAAAGAGAACAAATAGCCATAATAATAAATAATGAACGGAGAACATGATGCTCAATGTAGCTACGAGCTAACAAGCAAAGACTCGGAGGTACCAGTAGCACATTACTATCGGCCTGTTCACTGAAATATCAAAGCATTTAAAATATAGTCACTCCAAAGCGTGTCGTCCTTTGGCTCAGACATGTGACGGGAGAATTAAACTGAGCATATCACTTAATTCCACTTCAATGGGACACTGGTAGGGACCTGTACATGCGATGGGGAAGTGGATGTGCATACCTTTAAACATGTCAGAAGACCGAACCATTTTTTGATGTGCATTTCCACCGGATTGAGTTAAATCAAAGGTTTAATAAAATGTTGCAAAAAACTCCTCGAGCTTATCTTACAGGAAGTCTTGCACACAGTTTACAACCCTACGCACTTCAAGGTGTTACGTTTAATGGGCAGGGGGGACTCCAGTGATGTTGACAAAACTTGTGATTAAAGGTGCCAACAACAGTTCCTCTGACGTCAAAAGCATCTTTTGAAGCGACGTGTTAAATTGGTACCATCACTCACACGTAGCTAAATCCAGCTCCCCCATGGCACCTCTCCAAAGAAGTACTATTGGGTCTAATTAGTTGGAATGCTTCAGCAGTCCAAGCATTGTTCTTGTCTTCTTGAATAAACTTTCACAAAAAACAGGCTCCTCCTCCGTAATGGAAAACAGACTCCTCCCCCGTCAGAAAAACCAGGCTACGCCCCCATCACAAAACAAGCTCCGCCCCCGTCACAAAAACAGACTCCTCCCCTGTAACAGAAAACAAGCTCCGCCCCGCAACGGAAAACAGGCTACGCCCCCATCACAAAAACAAGCTCCGCCCCCATCACAAAAAACAGACTCCTCCCCGTAACGGAAAACAGGCTCATCCCCGTCACAAAAAACAGACTCCTCCCCCGTAACGGAAAACAGTAACAACAATTGTTGTCACTGTTTTCGTTAGTAGTTTTAACGATGTAATATTCACATACACTCTAGGCAGCAAATATTACATCATTAAAACTATTATTATTCAATACAATAAGTCTTTTATTTCCTCATTTTTATTGTTTTTATGATGAAGAAAATACTAAAACAGATCATAATTCACACTCTAATTTCTATTTGAGCTGTTGTAAAAACACCTCTTTGAAAAACTATTCATACAAGGTTGCAGAGGGTCTCACGGTCAAGGTTGTAATGTCTTTTATGACACCTCAAAGCCTTGAAATGAAAATGACACCCGAAAGCCCACGCTGCTCACGGCGTTAGCCGCTCACACCGGGCAGCGGGGACGACGCTCATCGAGAGAGCGCACGGCAGGAGCAAAAAACACTTTCCTTTGATTAAACTGGAGTTGCCGGGCAGACATTGTTCTGCAACAAAGGGGGAGCGTGTCAAAAAGCAACAGGAGAACTGAATGGAGAAAGCAGAGACAAGACATGTGGGTGATGAAATAAGAAGACAGAGAGAAGATTAGGCACCAAAGAAGAGGTCGCATCTTTCTTTCCCTTCACTTGACAATCACAAGACATACGGCTCTGCAATGAGCCGGTTAAAGTTCAAGGACGCGTCGTCTACACAGGATGCTTTTTATTAAAAACAATTCCTTTAACAAAAGGAGATTTAAAGTCCCAATGGATGCCTGGTGACCCAGGTGCTCAAGGCTCCTTTAAGTATAAATTACTTCTGTCTCATCTCATGTGTATACTACATCCTACATGTCCTTTCTTATAAGAGGTGGTATCAATAACACCCGAAACTTATACATCTCACTTTGAAGGTCCTTTTACTTTCTGTTCAGGCTGCATTGTGCACACAGCAATTTGCCCGAGTAAAAAAAAAATTACAAAAAAATAAACGGGTCTCCGACTGACTTCACACCTCCCTTTCATGTAAACAGTAATCCTAAACAACATGGCAGGTTTGAAAAAAAACAACAACTAATTGCTTACATGGCTCTTAAACACTGTAACACAGAGCAGAAATAATTGGGGTTGCACTTGACACTAAATGCATGAAAATACTAGAAAAACACGTATCCCCCCCCCCCTCCCCTCCCCTCCAACCCCACAAGAAACAGCCCAGCTCTGATGCCTCCTCCACGAGGGCTTTGTGGCTACACCGCCCCGCTGACCCCCGCACAACAATTAAAAAGCCCTCGGCACACAGGGAGCCTCTAATGGGCCACAGAGACGACTGCTAATAAGACAGTGGTGCGGCCACCTGCTGTGCACGGACTACTAATCCTGGAGCCTGAACACGGAGGTGAAAGATCGGAAGGGAGCGATAAGGGGGGGAAGAATGAGAGGTGTAGAAGGAGGAAGAAATGGGAGAGGAAGTGGAGCACAGCAGGAGGGCGACGTCTGTGGGAGTGGGAAGAGAGACAAACTGAGAGAAGAGACACAGAGAGGGAGAGAAGGGAAGGTGGCAGCAAAAAGATGGAGAGAGAGAGGGAGAGAGAGCATCTGCCAGCCAAGCTGCATCCCTCTCTCCCAGTCTTATTACAGTGAGGAGGTTGCGTCTGTTTATCGCCGGGCCTCGGCAGACTCCCAGCTTGCTCTTCAGATAAAACTAACCGCCAGAGCGACTGGAATTCATTATCCACGCCGAGCCGGCAGCCAGCTCGCTCAGGTCTGGAGAGGAGAGCCATCCACGGTCTGGCTCTCCTCTCTCGGAAATTACAAAACATCACCCTGCTTTTAAATTTCACCCTTTTTTTCCCCTCATCTGAATAAAAGAGGACAGACACAGTAATTAATGGGGAATTTTTTTAAAAGAAGGAAAAAACAAGGCAGTGTGCGGTGAGGGAGAGCAGAGTGGAAGAAAGAGAGAGAGAGAGAGATGGTAACTCTAAAGAGGGGAGAGAAAGAGAGGAGCTGTGGAGAATTAATAACAGGCCAGATCTCTCCAAGGCCTCCTTAATGGGCTGTGACAGGAATTTATTCACACTTAGGCTGGTATTAAATCAAACGCGAGGCGAGTGGCAGTGGCAGGCTGCAGCAGAGGAGAGGGGAGGGGGGGGGGGGGACGGGTGCGGCTGAGAAAAAACGGCGGGGGTCTGCCATGTCGCACGGGCCCTGCATTACAACCTCCCCTTGCGAGGGGGCGGAGGGTCATCGGCAAGGCCCTCGGGACAGATAGCCGGATGGAGGGATGGAGAGATGGAGCGGGCAAAGAGACGCAAAAGGAGAACAAACGATGAGTAATGTGGCGACGACAGGACAGCCTGTCCCACGGCCCAGATGGAATGATTATCAAGTAGTCCGGAGAGCCCGCGATGAATCACCCTTCCTCCGCTCTGCAGAACGCACCGTCACTCAGCCGGTAAGCCGGGCGGACCGGAGGCCCGATTCCCGCCGACTCGGACGCCGCTCGCTTTGCGACAGCTGGTTGCAAAATGGAAGCGGCTCAAAAGCCACAACAAAAAAAGAAGCTTCCGTCCAAATTCTGCTTGCAAAATTCACTTGTCATGTTTTCTTTCCTTCCCCCCCCCCTCTCCCTTCATTAATTGCCCGCGTGACCAGTAATGTTGGATATTCATTAGGACGGTAATTTGTGGGCGCTCGAGTGCCACAGGATTCGGTCTGTTCTATTGGAGCAGAAAAGAACGCCGAGGACCGGGGACCCAGAATTGATATGCACAATCACATCCTGCAGCACCAGAGGTCTGCAGCAAAGAGATTGAGCAATCGCAACCCATTAGGCGCCAATGAATTACGGCTAATGCATCTGAAACATTTATGCAAACACGGTTGACTTTCACACGTGGCAAAGTAAACTTTATATCTTCGCACACACGTGAACCAAACCGACATGGAGGAGAGCGAGGATTGGAGCACGCCGTATTCAGACCGGTGCAATTCAAATACATACCGTCACACACGGCATGCTTCCCAGTCAAGACACTTGTGGAGAGTGACAGTGGCGATGTCGTCTCCTCCTCCTCCTCCTCCCCCCCCCCCCTCCTGCAACGCTGGACAGATTGCATCACCATCCGTCAGCCAGACAAACAGCAATTACCCCAATCGTCAGATAACGAGAGCAAGGCCATCACTCACAGCCGGGACACCCCATAGAGCAGCCAGACATTACCATGGAGGAGTCATTTATATGCCTCTCCTACCAGCCCCTCCCCCCCCACCACCACCACCACCACCCCGAGCTGATCTCTTCCGCTACTACCTGTTCAACGCAATCAGCTCGAGGGGTGGGCTCCGGGCTTCAACTCGGAAAAAGAGGAAGGCTTATGGATCTGGGGGGAGGGAGCGGGGGGCAGGCCTGAAGTGACAGCTCGCCGCTCCGGTCAGGGTCAACGCCTGTCGGCTGGACATCATGTGACTGTGTGGAGCGGCTCTGCTTGAAATCCCATCAAAGCGTGGGCTGTGTTTGGATGGAAACATGCTAATTAGGGCACAAATGATAATGGTATATATTTATATTTTTTGGACAATCAACGGAACTGTAGATAATCAATTGATTTACAGTCAAAAACTAATTCAAGCTTTTTAGATGTGACTTGTTTGGGGTCTTCTATGGTAAACTGAGGGGAGATACACAGCCCCGAAACCTTTGCAAATAAGAACAATACAACAACAAAACGTGTGTATTTCTCAAAGCGCTGGGTCTCTGTGCTCTTGTGCTACTTGCGTATATTTAAATGAAGTAATGTGCATACATTTGGACCCTTGATATGCAAATGAGCTAATAACTATTTACTTTGGGACGCAGTGACGGAACATACGAGTGCCGGTGAAAACAAAATGAATTAAAGCTGGGAACAAATATATGAATAATATAAGATCATATAAATGAATAAACCATCTACTTCTTTCATCTGCCTGCGGCAAACAAAAGGGAAACGCGTCTTCTGCTGCAACATGTGATGGACGTGCCGGCGCTCTGACACCGTTAGCTCAATGTCGTTTGGACCTCGAGGCGGACGGCGGGTCGCAAGTGATGCGCGAGTCGTGGAGCAAATAAACAGCCGCAATCCTTTGAGTTTTACACCGCTGGTTGACAACAAAGTGATTTAAAGAAGTCACCTTTCTGTGAAAATCAGGAAATGTTTCACTTTTTTCTGCCCATTCGATTAATCAATACGATTTAATGGATGTGATCCCTAGTTGAAGTCTAAATGGCAAGAGGGAAGATCCCCGATTACCCTGGAGAAATCAATAGTGTGTTTCCACCCCATGTCAAGAGCCTCACTCTTTCATTTCACAGGTTCTAATGAGTGACTTGATGGCATTTTCAACGGTTATCGTTTCACCGAGGGGGTATCGACGCGTGTCTCGGAGCACGTTTGCTTTAATTGACGTCGAAGGGGCGGAGCTTCGACATCACCGAAGGCTCCGCTTGACAGATTTGGCTTTTGTGGTTGCGAAACGTCAGGCTCCACCATGTCACTCCGCCGTGGCAGCAAGCAGGGGTCGAGGCGCGGCTGCAGACGAGGATTAAGTAGGGATTGAACATGTAGAAATGGGCCAACGCTGACTTTCCATTATTCCCTGGTGTGCACAGAACACACAGTTCAATGGCGCTCGCTTCAGATCCCTCTGTTCCGTCTAATTCTGACATGGGCGCCGTCTGTTTCAAGGTTATTTCACTCAGAACGGAGCACACAGAAGATTCCCCTCCGTGGATTTATTATACGCCGCCATTTCAAGCACACCTTTCTCAGAGAGGTGCATTCTCAAAATCTACCTTCAGCTTGCAGGGAAATCTGAGGCTAAACCAGTGTGACGTATCAGCTGAAGAGTCTGAGGCATGCTCGGACTTATCTTTTCACTTAGGCATCAATCCTCTCTCTTTCCTTCGCTCGGCATCCTGTTACAGACGGCGTCCTCTTTTACAGCTGCCGCTGAATTTCATCACTCTCCTGTTATTCCCTATCTGAATGGGAACGGCGTAACTCTGACACTCCACAGCTGTTTACACATCGATCCATCCATTCTATCATCAATCTTGGGGGGGGGGGGGGTCATGCTTGACTCTCTGCTACCGCAATACACACTTTCATTCCTTTTTAAAAAGACAACACATAAATGTCTCTCACTTTTCTTACTGCCCGTTTGTTTTTTTAAAAGACAACACACAAATGTCTCTCACTTTTCTTACTGCCCGTTTGTTTCTCCCGGTGTGCCTTCGTCCTTCACCCTCCACTTCACACATCTCCTCTCAGCTATTTGTCTGCTCACCCATCCATCTTCAAACACCTTTCCCACCGTAACACTCCATTTCTCTCTCCTTTTACTCAGCGGTGGCTTTCTCCCACCCTACTTCTTTTTCACCCCCCCCCCCCTTCATCACAAATCCGTAATCAATCACTCCATCAACCTTTTAAATGGTAACATCTTGTTGCCATTTAGCTCTCCTCCTACGCTCTTCTCACTCCTCTACGCATCTGCGTCCCTCGCTCATGCAGAACTATCCTCTCTCCGGCTGGAGCGACTGCAGCAGATGTGGCCAGGCCGCAAACATCTGCTTCCCCGAGTACCGCTGCATCTCTATTCTGCTGATCAGACTAACCGATTTAACTCCCCGAAGCTTGCTGCCCTCATCGCGGCCTTAATGTGCAGCTGGGCAACATCACAGAGAAACATGCTGCCGCAGACACACGCGGCACGCGCCGGATATCCGAGGGCCAGATTGGAAATGTAGTTCAAGTTGTAGCTGCCGGGCATGTTTGGGCGAAATGAACACAACAAACACCGCCGATGGAAAATCGCCCCGAATAAAAATACTCGAAAGGTCATTCTGCTGTCGTCAAAAGTTAAATTGCATGACAACGTATTCATGGGAAATAACTAATCCCAAAGTAATCACATCAGTCGTATTACTGTGCCGATGATTTGGCTGGTTAAAGCCCCGTCTGGCCACAAAGTCACTGAGACAGTCCCAACAGGTTAAAGGTTACGTAAAGGTCTGAAGCTAGATAGATAGATGATGTAAACCGTTAACTAAGCCAAAAGAACCTCCGGCAATAAAAGACGAGAAAATACCATAAATCAGCAGGTGAGTGTGTTACCACCTAAAGTTTTGCCACCAGGTAAAACGTAGTCTCTCAAGCATCAGCAATTGTATTGACGTATATTCCAGAACACTTCTGTATGGAGGATTTTAAATGTCAAGTATAAATAAATAAATAAATGCTTGAATAAATACAAGAATAAATAAATACAGGAATAAATAAATAAATGCTTAAATAAATGTATTAAGGAATAAGTAAATACAAGAATAAATAAATGAATACAGGAATACATTTTAAAAAATGCTTAAATAAATGTATGAATAAATAAGTAAATACAAGAATAAATAAAGAAATGCTTAAATAAATGTATAAATAAATAAATACAGGAATCAATAAATAAATGCTGAAATAAATGGATAAATAAATAAGAAAATACAAGAATAAATAAATAAATGTATAAATAAATAAATACAGGAGTAAATAAATATAAGCTACTTCTGAACCTGTAGTGGGCAATGTGAATCTTATAAAAGGTAGTTTTTGACCACCAGTAGCTCTACAGAGTAATTACTTTTAGTCCGTTCCTGTGCACCCAGGTGACATTGTGGTCATTTTTGCCAACAGTTTTGCATTGCTAATGTGTCAGACAAAGTAAACGCACACAACACGTTTGCTAGTCCTCAAGGATACACACAATACTGAATCTAAATACACTGAGTGGGACACTTAAGGGAACCGTGGACCAGAACGATCCCTTCAAAATGCCTATTTTTTATATCTGGCCAGAATATTTAGAAAAGTCTTCACAAAGTGAACCAACATTATTAACAGTTTTTGAACGGTGTCAAGGTTTTGTCAAAGACGTCTTGTCCTCAGTCCAACACGAGAGGACTGAGAAGTAGAGCTGCCTTGGGGGGGCGTGCCGCTCACATTGAAGGTACAAACAGGGTCTGTGTGTGTTGGGATAGTTTGTTTATTGGATTCGATTCAAAGTGGCAGAAAAGAGAAACCCACTCTTATTTAAATTTATAGTGGCTCTGGGAGACTTAGTTGGCAGTTAGCTGTAGGAGCCAGCGCCGAGGGACCGGACCTCGGGTGACTGGCCCGACACTCCATCGAATCACTCTGTTGCAAGCCGTTACACCGGTTACACCACCGAGAGCACCGCCACTGGCCTCCAACTAAAAGATGAATCTCCGAGAGTCGCCGGCCGCTCTCAACCTGGTGAAGAAGACTCCTTAAAGGAACGATGGCAACGTGAAAGTCTGAGTTTTCTCATTTCCACTTATTTATTTTTCTTACTTAAATAAACAAACTGTCAAGACATACACGAACCGTACAGCCACCACCCCCGTTAGTGGCACAGTTAACACACAGATGGCTAATGTGAACTACAGGCCAGCGGCACATGAGGATACGATAGAAGTGGCATTTTTGGTAGATTTGGTTGAATTTTGTATTTTCCAGCCCTGTGGTTAGTTTGTCGTGGGCTTGTTTTCTGTAAATCTAGGCTGTACAAACCCAAAGGGTGGAGGGGAAATGTGTCCAGATCTTACACATTGCACTGAAATAAATCAAGAGTGATCATAAAGATGTAAATCAAAGAGTGGATGAACGATTTTTAAGCGAGACAACAGACGAATAAATCAATATTATCACATGTTTTACATTTTGAGCATTCAGTAAGTGGAGGATATATTTCACTTTAAAATAAGTGAAATGTGCTTATCTATTGCAGTGGTTCTCAACCTTTTTTTCAGGATAATATGTATAATATGTTTTTTCAGCCAAGTACCCTTTAGCCAGTACAGCATTTTTGGCTGAAAAAAAGATATGCCATCAGTGTCCGATTTAATATAGAATATCTACAATTCAGTTTACGAACGTGCACTTATATTGTATTACATACACTACCGTTCAAAAGTTTGGGATCACCCAGACAATTTCGTGTTTTCCATGAAAACTCACACTTTTATTTATCAAATGAGTTGCAAAATGTATCGAAAATATTGTCAAGACATTGACAAGGTTAGAAATAATGATTTGTATTTGAAGTATTAATTTTTTTCTTCAAACTTTGCTTTTGAATCAGAATGCTCCTTTTGCAGCAATTACAGCATTGCAGACCTTGGCATTCTAGCTGTTAATTTGTTGAGGTAATCTGTTGAAATACTCACTTACCTTTACAAACACCTGCCACAAGTTGGATTGGCAGTGACACTTCTTACCGAATATGGTCAAGCTGCTCCACAACAACTCAATGGGGTTGAGATCTGGTACGACTATGCTGGCCACTCACCCCACGCTTCCTCAGCACCTGCCACAAGTTGGATTGGTCGATAAGTACTTTGCATCATACGGGTCAAGTCGTGTTCCCACAACAGCTCAATGGGGTTGAGATCTGGTGACTGTGCCACACTCTCCACCCCACGCTACATGAAGCACCTGCCCTGGGTGGATTGGCTTGATGGGCACTTCTTGCAGACCATCACAGTCCAAGCTGCTCCCAACAGCTCAATGGGGTTGAGATCTGGTGACTGTATGGCCACTCCATACAGACAGCATACCAGCTGCCTGCTTCTTCCTAAATAGCCTCGTGTAATAATGGAGGTGTGTTGGGTCGCCCTGTTGAGGAGGACATTGGCTCCAATCATTAGCGCACCTTCCTAATAGTTTCTTGCACAATGTGGAGGTGTACTTTGGGTAAATCCTGTTGGAGAGGACAGCCCAAGCAATGGCGCTACTTACAGTTCTTGCACAATGTGGAGGTGTGTTTTGGGTCGTCCTGTTGAGGAGGACATTATTCCAATCAAGCGGGGTTTGTGGTATGGCATGGCGTTGCCAAAATGGAGTGATAGCCTTCCTTATTTAAAATCCCTTTTACCTGTACAAATCTCACTTTACCAGCACCAAAAACTGTCCCCAGACCATCGCAGCCTCCTGTACTTGACAGATGGTTGAAAATGGAGTGATAGCCTTATTTAAAATCACTTTACCTGGTACAAATCGCCACTTTGCAACACCAAAAGCTGACCCCAGACCATCCATGACCTCCACCATGCTTGACAGGTGGCGCGAAAATGGAGTGATAGCCTCATTTAAAATCCCTTTTACCTGGTACAAATTCCCACTTTACTACAGTACCAAAGCAGCCCCAGACCATCACATGATCTCCACCATTGGACAGATGGTGCTGCAAAATGGAGTGATAGCCTTCCTTATTTAAAATCCCTTTTATCGGTATAAATCTCCCACTCTTTACCAGTACCCAAAGCAGCCCCCAGACCATCATACATGACCCTCCACTATGCTTGACAGACAGTCAGGCACTCTTCCAGCATCTTTTTCACCTGTTCTGCGCCTCACAAATGTCAAGGCTCAAATGTTTCTGTGTGATCCAAACACCTCAAACTTGGATTCATTTGTCCATAACACTTTTTCCAATCTTCCTCTGTCCAATGCCTGTGTTCTTTTGCCCATACCAATCTTTTCTTTTTATTGGCCAGTCTCAGATATGGCAAAACTTTTCGCCACCTGCTCAGAAGGCATCCCGGAGTCGCCTTCTTTGCCACTCCGCCCAGAAGGCCAGCATCCCGGAGCTTCACTGTCGACGCTAGAAAATAGCATCTGATCGCCTCTTCCTGTCGGCGTCGGCGTTGACACTGGCGTTTGGGTTTATGGGCACCATTTAAAGAAGCTGCCAGTTGAGGACCTGTAGGCGCGTCTATTTCTCAAACTAGAGACTCTAATGTACTTGTCTTCTTGCTGAGTTAAAGCTGGGCCTCCCACTTTTTCTTGCTCTGTTAGAGCCCTTTCAGGCTACCCTTCAAGGGAGTAGTACACACCGCTGTAGGAAATTTGCAGGCCTCCCTTTTCTGCTCTGGTTAGAGCCCGTTTGTGCTGTTCTCTGGAGGTAGGTGCACACGCTGTAGGAAATTGCACCGGGCCTCCCACTTCTTTTCTGCTCTGGTTAGAGCCCGCTTTGTGCTGTTCTCTGAAGGAGTAGTACACAATCGGGCTGTAGGAAATTTTCAGTTTCTTTGCAATTTCTTGCATGGAATAGCCTTCATTTCTAAGAACAAGAATAGACTGGCGAGTTTCACAGGAAACTTCTTTTTTTCTGGCCATTTTGAATCTTATCGAACCCACAAATGTGATGCTCCAGATAATCAACTAGCTCAAAGGAAGGCCAGTTTTATAGCTTCTCTCATCAGCAAAACAGGTTTCTGCTAAGCTGTTAACATAATTGCACAAGGGTTTTCTAATCAGATATTAGTCTTCAGGCGATTAGCAAACTGATGTACAATGTACCATTAGAACACTGGAGTGATAGTTGCTGGAAATGGGCCTCTATACACCGATGGAGATATTTCATTAGAAACCGGACGTTTCGACCTAGAATAGTCATTTGGCTTACTACTAATACAATGTATAGAGTGTATTTCTGATTGATTTAATGTATAGAGGTGTATTTCGATTGATTTAACATATCTTCATTTGAAAAACAATGCTTTTCGAAAATAAATAGGACATTTCTAAAGTGATCCAAACTTTTGAAGCGAAAAGTAGTAAAAATGGCTATTTTTAAAGTTTGATTTAATGGATAGAGGACAGTCATTGGTCGACCAATCTCAGGGTTGCCAGATACACGATAATTATCCTCCAAATACAACCATTTTGAGCCTTTGGTACGGTACTTCACCATCTCCAATCTGGCAACACTGAGCACCTCGCCGCCTCCACTAGTTCATTGTTGTTTGTGGGCATGCTATAAACTACGACCAGCGCCGCCGCTCCCATAGCGCACTACGCGCTGTGCGCAGGGCACCAAGTCCTGAGGGGGCTCTGCAAAATAGGCAACTAAAAAATCCTCATAGTTATAATAATTATAATGCCGATATTATTTCAGTCTAGAAATATTAGGCACCTTTTAGGCATGTATATCACAAAACAGGCAGAACAAGAGAGATGTTTAATCTGAGCCCCCCCCCCCCCCCGAGACGAAGTATCCTCTTTTTCACAAACTCAAATCTGGTCACCCTACTGGACATCCCTCGGTAACCACAATTACCTCGGAGTTACTGTGCATTATGTTGATGAGAAGTGAGCGCTGCATTCACATGCCCTGACTGTGATGAAAACAGAGGAGAGACATGATGCTGAAACGTGCGCGGGACACTTTACTGAAGTTGCACAGCAGTGGAATGTGTCAAATAAAGTCACCACACTGAGCAGATAGAGCACCAGAGATGATCGCTGCTGCGAGACGACTGCCTTTGATCATGTCCCTGCTTCAGTCTCCAGCGTTCTGTCAGTGTCTCTGCATAACAGTGCATTTGACAATGTCCTGACAGATTTTATGGCACTTTAGTTCATATGGCACTACATTTAAAATAAGTGTCAAGTTCTAGGAATTGACAAACTGCACTGAAAGTGTTTTCTGGTGTCTCACTCTAACAGGGACAACAAATGTTATTGCACTTTCATTCATATGGCAGAACATTTAAAATAGAAGTGCGCTATACACTACTTTTGAATTAATTATTGGATTTTGCGTTTACAAATGCGATTAATCGTGATTAATCAGGGAAATCATGCGATTAATCGCGATTACAATTTTTACTCGTTGCCCAGCCCTACATATTATAAAAACAAGGTTATTTATCACATCCATACACAGGTCTCTAATAGGACAACAATTAAACTCACTTTCAAGTCCAGTCTGGCACCGACCGTGTTTACATGCATTCGAATAACTTGGCTTAGTCGGACTGAAATCGAATGATCCGTTTCATGTAAACACCTTTGTTCGACTATGTGCGGTCCGACTACGATCCGATTAACACCCCTGGATAACTCGATCCGATCCGGTTGATAATTCGACTATCGCGGCATGTAACGGTGAATTGGATTAGGAACTGGACTTTGCGACTTTGCGCATGCTTGAGGTCCCGCCGCCCTCCTCCCTCCCTCCCTCCCATGTCGTGACCCAGAAGTCGAAAGAGACGATAAGTTGTCACTGCCGGGAGCCTGGCCGGCAGAAAACAAACAAACAACGCTATGGAGAAAACAAGAGCCACCACATTTCTGGACCGAAGAGCAGACAGAATTTATGCTTAACCTTGCTCTCTGTTCGCCATCTTTCTCGAAATGTTGATGTTGTTGTTGTTGATGTTGTTGTTGGTAGTGGTGAAGAGGTCAAGCGGAAATGGCTGTATCACCACGAGTTGTAATGAAAACAGCGCTACCTATCGTATCGGATATGACATACTTTCAAAGGCCAATGATTCGAATTACTCACTGCCATGTATATTGGGATAATAGCAGATCCCCCAAAAGATAGCAGAGTCCGACTCAATAAGATTCGAATTATACCATCATGTAAACGCACTGACTGAAACCGTTTTGGTTTAGTTTAGTTTCTTTTGTAGGAAGGCCCAAAACAAACCTCTGTTTTTCAGTCCAGTGTTATTTATCTACCACAATATCTGCAGTCTTTAGCCGTACTCTTCGCGTGTAGTCTTTTTTGTGAAAAGCAGAGTAAGTGTAGTTGAGCGCAGAGCTCGCCGCAATCTCCCACTGTAGTGTTAACATTTAAAAGCATTCAAGGGGAGCTGTGCTCTCAAAAAACAAAAAAAATTATCATCTCTGCTGCTGACACTCCTGACCTTGGACCATTATCGTTGCGGCGCACTCAGACGGTTTGGCACGCACAATCTGACCAGCAGCACAGCGAGAGGAAACGGAGAGGGGGGCTTCAGCCGGCAGGAGCACACAACGCAATCTATTCTCTCTGCAGGAAGAACTAGACAAGCTCCTCCTCACACACCTGCAACTCGGTAAACACACACACACACACACACACAACTAATCTGTGACAGACAAAGCAAACTAAAACAGGCCTCCCAAATAATGCGTGATGCCTTTTTTACATGCAACTCCTGAACTCAGGTGAGCACCGGCGGGTACTGGTGGCCGGTATCGTGTCCGAGTTCTGGCTGTTTACCTCGCCTGCATCGAACCAAGGATGATATTAGAGACGCAGAGCTTCGATGTCATCTCGACGGGTCCGTTTCATAGGAAGAGAGATGAAACGTAATCTGGGACTCGCAAATAATCTATTACGTAAAATGGCTAAAAGGGGGCAGGGTGCGTCAGCGAGAGGAGAACCGGAGTGGCGCCCCAGTGGTCAGCTCAGCAGGGCTTTGCAGCGCCGTGACAACAAAACACGACAACTGTCAGATTTTAAATTGTATTTAACATGTAAATCAGCGGGCCTCGTTTCCAGATCACTCAAAGATTTAACCCTCCTGTTACCTTTACATTTACTAACATATTTTACCCTCGGGGTCAATTTGACCCTCCAAAACCTCCAGAAAATATTAGAATTAATATTGTTTCCCAAGTTTAAGTGTGAGGTACTTTATGTTTGTTTGTTGACTACCTAAATAGCCCTTTAAATATATAAAAAAGTTGATATTTCTTATATGTTTGACACAGTGAAAAACAGCCTGGGGTCAAATTGACCCCAAAGAACACCGACATTAAACATTGAATGGGGTCAAATTGACCCTAAAGGTAACAGGAGGGTTAAACACAGTACCACCTCAGCGGTAACAGTGGGAGCAACGGAAATAGGATTTCCTCTCACCGCCCTTGTAGAAATGTATCAACGGTGTGCAATTTCTTTCCGCGGCTGCCACTCAATGTATTTATTTTCAGTAATTACCCGTCAATACTGCAGTTTTCATGGTTAGTGGCGGGGGCCACAAAATAAAAACGCCGGATTAAAATGGCCTTTCCTGCGCCACGAGGGAGTCACGAGAAGCGAAGCGTGAGAACACAAAGCGCCGCTTGTTTGTGATCGTTTCTCGCTGCTTCTCCTCAGCGTGCCACTAAAGAAAATAAGTGTAACTTCTTACACTAAGAGGTAAGTAGACACATCTCTGTGCTCATATTCCCCTACTTAGTCTGCCGCGTGCAGCTATAAACCATGACGCGGGATGAAAATCTTCCTCCAGGAAACATCCAGACTCAGTTTGAAGTAGAGCTCTCTTCTGCACTTGAGCGAGTGATGAAACAGCCTCTCTCCCCATCAGAGCTGGACAAAAACATATGTGACAGTTAATATGTTTGAAGAAGCTCGGAGGTGTGTTTGATGTCCGCCAGTGGAAATCCCCCCAGAGGTGAACACCTCACTCAGAAGACGTAACCACGCCTCGTCTCCTTTCCTTCTCATTCAAAACACCATCATCTTGGTCAAGTTATTGATATTTACCTCCTGGAAAAGGAAACTTATTGACACACTAGTATCAAGCAAAGCAGAGCCAGATTCATTTCATGACTTGCGATCACTGTAAATCTGATGTCACGATCTTCAAAGCTGTAGAACTTAACTTCCCCGAGTAACTTGTTATTTTTCCCATAAAAAGGGCTGTTCCGACACACACATTCCCCAGTGGCATCGCACCACTCTGGAAGTCGATCGCTCACTTCATCTGACCCCAGCGGGCGAATAAGACACAAGAGGCTTCTTGTATTCCCTCAGGGGCAGCAACTCGGGGCCCAACCTGGCCGACCACAGTTTCTGTGGTGAAGCGCCACAGCCTCAGATTGTGAAATGGCGACTCACATTTCAACCACTTCACGCGCTGCTGTAACATTCAGTGCCGGAGATCGAGTTCCAACGAGAGCCACAGAACTACTTCGTCAACAGGAAGCAGCAATGTAAACCTGAGGAGGCCCGTCCATACAAACATCAATAGATAAATACATCCATAGATAAATACATCCATAGATACATACATCCATAGATAAATACATCCATAGATACATACATCCATAGATACATACATCCATAGATGAAGACATCAATAGATACATACATCCATAGATGAAGACATCAATAGATAAATACATCCAGATACATACATCAATAGATACATACATCCATAGATGAAGATATCCATAGATAAATACATCCATAGATGAAGACATCAATAGATAAATACATCCATAGATAAATACATCCATAGATAAATACATCCATAGATACATACATCCATAGATGAAGATATCCATAGATAAATACATCAATAGATGAAGACATCCATAGATGAAGACATCAATAGATAAATACATCCATAGATAAATACATCAATAGATACATACATCCATAGATGAAGATATCCATAGATACATACATCCATAGATGAAGATATCCATAGATAAATACATCAATAGATAAATACATCCATAGATGAAGACATCAATAGATAAATACATCCATAGATAAATACATCAATAGATACATACATCCATAGATGAAGATATCCATAGATACATACATCCATAGATGAAGACATCCATAGATGAAGACATCAATAGATGAAGACATCAATAGATAAATACATCCATAGATGAAGACATCAATAGATACATTCATCCATAGATACACACACACACATTCATACACACACACATCCATCCATCCATCCATAGATACATCCATCTATACACACACAAATACATACCTACATCCATACACACAAACATCCATAGATAAATACATCCATGGATATGTCCATCCATCCATAGAAAAACACATCCATACATTTCAAACCTCAGCTCCACCTGGAGAAGGTGTCCATGACATCACCAAACAGAATGACTGACCATACAAGGCATACTAGGTCTGACTTATTATCAAGGTTAGAGACGAAGCATTTTCTACTCCAGGTAGCTACCAGGTGGCTTGAAGCTAAACAATCAGAGCATGACTACCAGGCACAGACACCTTGAGCCACATGTAAAGTGTGCCGTTATAGCGCCACCATCTGGCCAATTGGATGCTGGTTCTCCAGTTAACGCTCCAGGTTAAGGATGGAGTGTAAAGGGACTAATCCGGAATGAATTCCTATCTAATTATTATATCTTTAAGATAATATGAGACTCTGTGTTTCCCCCCTCCAGCTCAAGTAGATGAGATTTTAAATATCTGGAGGCTCATGGATCTGAGAGGTTGACTGAAACTTTAATAATCTAAAATAACATCACGCTGAGCTGCGATCAAATCTCAAGATATCACTTTGTGAAGCCTTTTTCACTTTTCCTTTTATCAGCCCTTCCTTCTCCTTCCATTGCCGCCGGCTGGGAATCAAACCCGTCCTCCCCGTTAACAGTGTTGTGCTATCGAGACAGAGCACGGTACCTTGTTGACCTCCAGGATCTCCCTCCTCTCCTCGGTGGCCGGGCGGCTCCGGCCGGCCGAGCGATCCTCATGTTTGCAGCCGTCGTCCTCCACGAAGGGGATCAGTTGCTGGAAGGCAGCACAAACAAAAACGTGGATATATTATTTACAAAGCGAGCCGAAAACACTGACACATTCGACCGATTTGAATAGTAGCAAAATAGATATATAAAAACTTTCTCCTTCCCTAATGCACTTTTCTCTTCTTCCTCTTATTCTGTCCGTGAGCCAAATACATAAAAAATACGACGGTGCCTATTCAAATATATCCTAAAATGCCCCATGACTCATGAGTGCAGTCAGAATTGCGTGCATATGGGCGAGCTCAACCCATGAGTGCTACCCTACACTGAAGATGTGTGCGTGCTGTCTGACAGTCGTGTTCCCGTGAAGTGGTGAAAATGGGGATTCTGTGTAAGCTCTGGAAACACGAGCCTCCCCCCCTCTCTCTCCAACGTATGGAGAGACCGTACAGAGGGAGAGAGAGTGGGAGATTAATTCATTTTTAAAGGCTCTGTATGCTTGACCTTGTCTGCTTGACACTACAGCGGGGCTGATGTGAAGAGCCTCTCCGACAGGGTCCCCCCCCCCCACCTCCCGCTGCTTTACGTCACACTGCCCCCCGGTGGTCACCTCGGGGAGGAGGCGTGCGGGAGGCGGGCAGCGAGCAAGTCATGTGCGGCGGCCGTCTTGAGAACACGCCGTTCCCCCCCGCGCGAACCTGCGCCAAGGAAAAAGGGTCTCACACTGACAATGTGTGATGGATGACACGCCCGCTGATCGCTGCGGCGCTCCTGAATGGACACGCCTTGTAAATGTAGACAAATGTCGGCTCTATTGTGCAGAGTTTCGGGGGAAATACACGGCATCACTTATGTTGACGTGAAGTCAATTTTATAGTTTAAGACTCCACAAAGAAATCCACAAAGCATTCTCCAGACACACAACACCAGCACCTCTCTGGATGGGTTTGCAAAAATAATCTGCAGTAGTGTATTACACTGGAAGGATTTCCTGTTGCATGAGGGGGTGATCTCCAAAACCGTACGTGATGGCGGCTGTGTTGCGAGCTCCCGGATTTTGTAGTAGTTTTTTGTTATTTATTCTTCTTATTGCGACTATTTTTGCACAAAACGTTAGCAGCCAGTTAACGTACGACAGATGCACACTTCTGGAGATTGGATCGGCAGTTGCTCGCCGCCTACCAGAGTTTTTCAACTCTTACTCGGACGTCCCGCCAGGAACAGTAGCGGAACTATCTCCGTCCATTTTAGGCGCGATCTCACGCAAGCGTCGCCGACGGAGGGGGAAGCGAGCTGGCGTGCTGGTTAGGCTGAGACGTCGAGCCAATCGACCCCCACTACCCACCATTTTACTGGCAAATGTACAGTCTTTGGACAATAAGCTATGCGAGCTCCAGGCTCGTATTCAATTCCACCGGGAAACTAAGGACAACTGCATCATCTGCCTTACGGAGACATGGATGTCGGAGGAGGTTACCGACTCAGCCATCGAGCCGGCAGGATTTTCCGTCCACCGCTGACAGAACAAAGACTCTCTCTGGTAAAGATCGTGGAGGGGTATGTCTCATGATAAACAGATCTTGGTGCAACCAAAGTCATGTACATACTCTCAAGTCGTTCTGTTCCCCGGACCTGGAGTACCTAATGCTCATGTGTCGACCATTCTGGCTGCGGAGTTTACAGCAGTCACCGTAACTGCTGTGTACATTCCGCCTCAAGCTAACACGGACATAGCGCTGAAGGAACTCTACGGGCGATCAGCGAGCAGGAGTCGGCACACCCGAGGCTGCTTTCATTGTGGCGGGGACTTCAACAAAGCGAACCTGAAGAAAGTTCTCCGGTTCTACCAACACATAAAAGCAACACGCTGGGGAGCGGATTTCGACCACTGCTACACTCCCTTCCGGGATGGATACAAAGCCCTCCTCCGCCCACCGTTCGCAAATCGGACCACCGCTCCATCCAACTACTCCCGCCTACAGGCAGAGGCTTAAGCAGCAACCAATCGCTGTGAAGGAAGTGCAACGCTGGTCGGACCAATCGGAGTCTATGCTACAGGACTGTTTTGAACGTGCTGACTGGGATATGTTCAGGGTCGCGTCGGACAACAACGTCAGTGAGTACGCGTCCTCAGTCACCGGGTTCATCAAGAAATGCATAGATGACGTTGTTCCTACCAAGTCGGTTCGGTTATCCCAACCAGAAACCGTGGATAAATGGCGATGTTCGCTGCACTCCGCGCGTAACACCGCCTTTGACTCGGGAATATGGCGGAATACAAAGAGCCCGCTCGACCTCCGTAAGACCATCGGCTCTGCCAAGCGGGAGTTCAGGAACAAGGTGGAGGAAAAGCTCAAGAGCCATGACGTGAGAGGTGTGTGGAAGGGGCTACAGACAATCACGGACTTCAGAGGGAAAACCAGCGGTGAAGAGAACTCCTCTACCTCCCTCCCAGGCGAGCTAAATACATTCTTTGCTCGGTTCGACGTGAACGGCAGCCCGCCAAAGGCAGTGCCGCCGAGAGACCAGCCTGCTGATCATCTCAGAGGCTGGCGTGCGCAGAGCCTTCAAGCGGGTGGACATCCTGAAGGCGGCAGGTCGACCACATCCCGGGGCGCGCCCTCAGAGCATGTGCAGACCAGTTGGCAGGAGTCTTCGCAGACATCTTCAACCTCTCCCTGTCCCAGGCTGTTGTTCCTGAGAGCTTCAAGATGTCCACCATTGTGCCTGTCCCCAAACACCCCAAGGTAACCTGCCTGAATGACTGGAGACCCGTAGCCCTCACCTCGATTGTCAGTAAATGCTTGAGAGGTTGGTCAAGGACTTCATTTGTTCCATGTTGCCTGCCACGCTGGACCCATGGCAATTTGCATATCGTCAAAACAGATCCACCGACGACGCAATTGCCATGGCACTTCACACCGCCCTTTCCCACCTGGAGGGGAGGAACTGTTGTGTGCGAATGCTGGTTGTGGACTACAGCTCAGCGTCCAACACTATTGTTCCCGCCAAGCTCGACACCAAGCTCAGAGGTCTAGGCCTGCACTCTACCATGTGCAGCTGGATACTGGACTTCCTGTCGGGCCGCCGCCAGGTGGTGAGGATGGGCGTACCACCTCAGAGCCGCTGACCCTCAACACGGAGCCCTCAGGGATGCGTGTTGAGCCCTCTCTACTCCTGTACACCCACGACTGCACGGCCATGCACAGCTCCAACGTCATCATCAAGTTTGCTGACGACACAACAGTGTTGGGGCTGATCACCGGCAGACGACGAGACAGCCTACAGGGAGGAGGTTGGATCACTGGTACAGTGGTGCCAGGAGAACAGCCTCGTCCTCAACGTCAAGAAGACCAAGGAGCTGATCGTGGACTACAGGAAGCGGAGAGGAGAGCACACCCCATCTCCATAGACGGAGTTGCAGTAGAGAGGTCAGCAGCTTCAAGTTCCTCGGCGTGCACATTTCGAGGACCTCACATGGACCACGCACACCACTCACGTGGTGAAAAGGGCCCAACAACGCCTGTATTTCCTTAGGCGACTGAGGAAATTCAACATGGCCCCGCATCCTCAGAACATTCTACACCAGTACCATCGAGAGTGTTCTGACTGGTTGCATCACCGTCTGGTACGGAACTGCACCGCCCTGGAGCGTAGGGCACTACAGAGGGTGGTGCGGTCGGCACAGTACATCGTTGGAGGTGAGCTTCCCTCCATCCTGGACATATACACCAAGCGGTGCGTGGCCAGGGCCAAACGGATGATGAAAGACAATAACCACCCGCGCCACAAACTGTTCACCCTTCTACCGTCAGGCAGGCGATACCGCAGTATCAAGTGCCGCACAAACAGACTGAGGGACAGCTTCTTTAGTCAGGCCATCAGGCTGCTGAACAAGGACTGAGACCCTCATTAACACTACACACCAGAACATATTCTGTGAATATCTATGGCCATGGTGTATATTTTATTACATTGTTTATATATATATATTGTATATATATATTGTATGTATATACATATAGTCTCAAAAAAAGTGTATATTTTATTACATTGTTTTATATATATATATTGCCATGATGTATATTCTATTACATTGTTTTATATATATATTGTTAATACTTTCTTCTTTTTTTGTGTGGATATTGTATAGTTTATTCTCATTCTTATTTTAGTCTGCTACTGCTGTCGGGTGTTTTGCACATAAGAATTTCACGAACCGATTATACTTGTATAAAAGGGGATGTGACAATAAAAACTTGAAACTTGAAACTTGAAGCAGAGTTTCGGGGGAAATACACGGCATCACTTATGTTGACGTGAAGTCAATTTTATAGTTTAAGACTCCACAAAGAAATCCACAAAGCATTCTCCAGACACACAACACCAGCACCTCTCTGGATGGGTTTGCAAAAATAATCTGCAGTAGTGTATTACACTGGAAGGATTTCCTGTTGCATGAGGGGGTGATCTCCAAAACCACCATCCCTACCATTTTCCTTTCAAAACCAAAACTATCATACCAGACGGGATCACAAACACAGATTAGGTAGAAGACTCTACAAACAACTAGAAGACACTCCAATAACAACCCGATCCAAATCTAAATCACGCAAAGCTTCTCGAGAACATTCTGCTCTTCTCCATCGTTTGACCTGAGCTTCTGCAGCCGGAGGAGCGGAGGCCCTGCGGACAGTAAACAATGACTGGAATGAGCCGCCTAGTCTGGAAGCAATGAGTGCATGGCGTTTCAGTGGAGCTGGCCAACATCAAGGATAACATGAAAGTAGAAGGAAGAAAAGAAAAAAGAGAGGGACTGCAAGACAATGGATAAAATGTCGGGTTGGCAGTAGGAGGGGAAAAAAGCTACGGTTGAAGGACAGTAGGAAGACAAGTTGGAAGAGACCGAGAACGAGGTGAAAAGAGAAAAATGCAAACGGATAGAAAAGGGGAGAGAATACGAGAAACAGAAGAAGGCGGCGGGCGGGGGAGGCGATTATAAGACGTACAAATCTGGATCGCTTTTTGCATTCCAGACTGAGCATCACGGCAAACTGCAAAAAAAAACTCAGTGTTGGAGGGAGAAGAGACAGCGAGGAAATGTGCAAGAAATTATCTCGGACAAACGATGGCTTTGGCTCGAGGAAACTTTAAGTAAGAGGAGAGGAATGTTTTTTCATGAGCCAATAACATATTGAATTAGAAAGGTAGCGGGATGATATTGGCAGCTTCTGAGGGGAAAATTAAATGTGCTGAGTCGGGTAGGAAACATGGATGGAGGAGTGGAGTGAGTGTGTGTGTGAGTGTGTGAGTGTGTGTGTGTGTGTGTGTGAGTGTGTGAGTCATAACCCCTGCCTCTTCCAGAGAAAGATGGATGTGGCTTCCTGCCTGGCAGAGAGGAATGGGCTAATGAAGTTCTCCAGGTTGCCGCGCCAACACAAAAGGAAAAGGGTAGCACACAAAAAACAGAGAAAACATCAACGCACCGAGGGGGTGAGTGTGTAAGATAGATCAGAGGTGTGGAGGCTGTCGCCCTTCTGAAGTCCAAGGGGAGTGGGAAATGAAACGGCTGGACAGTGCAGTAAATGACAAAAAAAAGGGGAGGAAGACTTTGCACAACAGAGAGTGAATAAAAGAGACGGCTGCAGAAAAAGAGAGTGAAACAAAGCCAACGTGAGAGAGAGGAAGAAAGGAAGAAAATGGGGACAGGGGTAGGGGGGAGGCGACATTGAGCAGGTGTCAGAGAGGGAAAGCTGACAAAGGTGGGAAACGGAGGGATGTGAAGAAGTGGGAAGAAATACAGAAAAGGTGGGAGCTTGAGAAAACAAGGGAGGAAAAAGCTGGAAGGAAAAGGGGAAAGCGCTGACGTGCACATTCGGGTCCAGCTGTTCATTAAACGGTCCTGTTGCTAATTAGGCTGCAATGAGGTCACACTACCCGAGTCATTGATTCCACTTCCTGTTTCAGGTGGCCAATAGTGAGCGGTCTGTCAGGCAAGGCACGTGAATTGGGCGGGATGATAAATTGGATGCGTGTCGGAGGACAAAATCAACAACCCTCAGCCCCGTTGAGCTATTGGCCGCTCAGCATCGGACTGGGTCTCAAGCCTCGAGGGGGAATAAACAAACATTTGAATAAGACGAAGAAAAAAAAATAGCAAGATGGCGCGACGACTCAGTGGAGGGTTTTACACCATTGCGACACAAAGGAAACTGAACGTGAAACCCTTCATGGGTCGATTCAGGCGAGAAGAGTCCTAACCGAAGCACGAGCGGCTGAATCGCTTTAAAAAAATGAAATTAACTGTATTATCGAAACATTTACACGGTGGGGCAGCCATTGCAAATTTGTTCCAATTTGAGGCTGGTCTCCTCCCACATCCTCCTTTATCCTCAGCAGGAGTCTGGTGAGAGAGATTAGCTCCGAGGTAATCTGTAGAAATTGGGAAGGGACTGCCGCAGTCGTAAATCCAATCAAACACCGGTGGACGGCCTCGCTGTCGCCCCCCCGCACGGAGCCCCCAACAGGACGCGCCCGGCGAGCCCCTCGGTGTTTGTGTCAGCGTTGTATATTCACCGGCCGCGTGTCACAGCTGTGCCCCGAGCGCCGTGTGTATTCTGAGCGACCGGGCGCGCAGAAGAGACTCCGGAGACTCTGGAGACTTTTCCTGAAGCGACCAGCGGATCTGCTGCGAGCGGCGGAAAAAAAAGACGGACCCGGAGGGAGCCGGTGAGATAAGAGTTCCCCGAGGGTGGCAACAGCACACGTCCTGTAAACTAGCAGCTCCCGACTGCAGCAGGCGGAGTGTGTGCAAAGCATGAGGCAAAAACATTTATACAATTCTTATTAGGGATGCACCGATCTGATCGGCGCCGATCCATATCGGCCGATATTCCCATTATCGGTTTTGATCGGCGTTCTCAAAACGGCCGATCAGATGACGTCACATGTGCGAGAACTATCAGACGTTTCAATCGCGGCGCACCGCAACGGAGACGATGCGCCCGGCGAGGGCCGCAGAGTGAGAGGTCCACGAGGGGATCCTCACCACCGAGCGGCGTCCCCGTCCCCCGAGTTGAATCACTGGGTCAACTCAGCTGACTCTCACATGTCTGCCCCTAGAGACTGATGCTCACGGTAAACACATTCCATCGGGAGCGCGCGAGGGTTTTGATAAAGTTAGCGGAAGGATTTATGTGACAACATCCGGTTTTGCAAAGTTAGCGGAAAGAACCACGTGAAACATCCGTTTATCAAAATAAGATGTCGACAAATCATACACGAACATATAAAAGTAAACAATGAACTGATTTAGTATCTTTATAGATCGTTTCTGAGATTTAGCTTAGATGATGCTAACATTAAAACATTTTTACTGTACCAAGGAAGAGTTTATAAAAATAAGTCAGACTTTTGTATGTTAAACAAAGTCCTGTCTATAGATTTCCCCAAGAGTTCCAGGAAATGAATGATGCAGATGTGTTCCATACATATCTGAAATCCACTACACTGGCAATCAAACAATTTTAATGTATCAATTAGGACATTTTTCAAAGTAAAAGTCCTAAATGTTTAAAGAAATTGGTAATTTCTTTAATGTTTGAGTTGCTTTATATATGTATTTCCTCATAGTCCTAGGCAATAATGCTACACAATAAATAGAATGCTTCAATCGACACCGTGATCGGTATTATCGGATCGGCAGCTACTGATTTCGGTGATCGGCACCAAAAACCTGATCGGTGCATCTCTAATTATTACTGTGTGCTCGGACAGCCTGGAAATAAATACAATGCAGTCACATCAAAAGCCATTTACTGCGACATACAATGTATTGTGAGGTGTGTGATAACTAGAGGGGGTAAAGTGATAATGTAATAAAAAGGTGGATAGAAATTTTAAAAAATGGTAAATCTAATTTTTTGTAATCAGCATTCCTTTTTAGGAATTATTGTATTCTATTATGAGCGTTTTCACATTTCAATGCATTAATAGTAACATTTATACTTTAAAAACTCTCATAAGCACTAATTACTTAATTAGGACAATGATTTCAGAGTCAAAATGACAGTCACACAGAAGTTAACTGACTGGGATCAAACTGGAAGCTCATTGGGCCTCACAGAGGGACCCCTCGAGGTTAACGGATCCGGTCTTAAGTTCTTCGTGATTTAGGAGAACTCGTTCGCATTTGCTCGTATTTTGACATTTCTCTGAGGTTGCGAACACAATTTACGAGCGGTCCGGACGCCTCGCGGCAGTCACCTGAAGTTCGTCTGCCGTTATCCGAGCCAAGCTTTTCACTAATAGATTGTAAAGTCCATTAGTTTGAAACAATATCAGTTTAAAAACCCCAAATACACTTCATAATTATGTTGACATTATGCTGCTTGACAGCCCACCAATCTCAGCTTTCATTTAAATTGGCTATTGACGCCACTGTCTTAACACCACCACGTCAATATGGACATCTTTAACTACAACACGCCTTAAATCATTTGGCCCCCGTCCCGCTGGAGTCATTGATCGCCTTGCGCTGCCATTTCTTCTTCATCTCGGTGACAGTGTGACCCCCGCAGGTAACACGACATGAACGGCACTTCCTATTCTCTCCCATCCCTTGGCTTCAGCAGGTCTTTTAATTCCACTGCCGACGGTGTCAAATTATAGAAAATGCCTTTATGGATCTTCAAAAGCAAGACTTCGACAGAAGGAAACGTGAAGCAGGATGCGTTGCTTAATATATAGGGTTGGGTACCGAAAACCGGTTCCAGACCGAAACGAGCGCTAGCTACGAGCTACGAGCTCCGCCTCCATAACGAAAGACAGGCTCCGCCCCCGTCACGAAAAACAGGCTCCGCCCCCGTCACAAAAGATAGGCTCCGCCCCCGTCACAAAAAACAGGTCCGCCCCCGTCAGAAAAGACAGGCTCTGTCCCCGTCACAAAAGACAGGCTCCGCCCCGTCACGAAAGACAGGCTCCGCCCCCATCACAAAACACAGGCTCCGATGTTGGCAGCTATTTTCACCTATGTTCAGCTTTTTAAAAAAATATGTCAGCTATTTCCAGACAATTTCAGTTATTCATTTCATATTTCAGCTATTTTCAAACATTTTCAGCAATTTAGTTATTATTTTTCAGCTTCAAGCTTTCAGATGTTAGCATTCCAACGCATTTTCAGCAGGAAATGCATTTTCCAGTTTGACTTGTTTACGCTGTGATTTACTCCGTCACCTGAGGTGAGGCGCCCACACATACACCTGCTCTCTGAATCACATCAACAAAACATAACGGCATCCCGTCGGTGTCCCCGTGTCTCACCTCCGGAGGTATGGAGTCCATCCCGGAGCAGTTCTCCTTGCATTTGTCGTAGACGAGGCGCAGCTTGCGGAACAGCATCGACAGCATCCGCAGGTGCTCCTGTAGCTTCCCCAGCCTGTCCCCGTGGGTGTTGGGGTTGTAAGTGACTCCATTGGGGAGCTGGGGAGCCACACGGAGGAAACGGCGTGTTAAACAGAGTACAAGTGCACACTTTTGCAAGTGCTAATGAAAAGAAAAACGTCCATTGATCCCCGCGGACTGCGAAAAAAGGCACCGCGAAGCCTCCGTTGCTCCCTGACTGGTGATCGTTCATTAGCAGCCTTCCACTAATGCGCAGCACTTTTAGAGATAACAAAGCGATGGGTTTCTTCCCTACTTACCATGGAGGAGAAGCTGAGCTGTAGAGAAACCCTCCAGAAAGAAAGCGTGTTTGTATTTATGCAACAGTAACTGGTCTTGTAAAACTAAAAAGACTCAGCTTCTGCTTCCCTTTGAATGGTTTCACTCGTTCTGAGGTGGCATCACTGGCTGTTAACTACAATGCCTGTTGAAGTGGTTTTTTGAGAGCAATGACAAACCCCTTGGCGCAGCACCGTCTGATTATAAACATCCTGCATTACATGAAACAAGCCCGTCTTCAGGGCAGGCAGAGTCAAGAGAGACAGACAAAGAGACGGGGAAACAGGGAGAGACAGACAGATGGATAAAGGCACGGGAGGTAGATAAAATACTTCTTATGTGTTTAAGAGCAGCCTGTGATCTGTGAGAAACAACTCACATCAAGGCCGTTTGTGCATTCTGTGGCGGCGGCGCGCTCGTTTGGCCCGTCTCCGGCTGGGATGTTAACAAGGCGCGGGACGAGCGTCTCGGAGGAGCAGGCAGACATCCGAGGTGAACTCGCGTTTATCTTATACTTATCTTCAAGTTTCCGAGCGGCGATGAGAACCGCAGCGCGAGCTGATATCCTCAATCAAATCCCAGAGGAATTCCTCCCGGTTAACTTCTATTTGTGATTCGACAATTTTTCGCCCTCACCTAGTTGCAATGTACCGCGTGAAAAAAAAGGAACATATTGGTCTTGGTAAATCTCGTGAGGGGTGCACGTTGATAATAAAAAAAACTGTGTGTGAAGAAGTCTCCAAATTGATCAGGCTTTTTTTTCTCTACATCTGAAACTCATTCGACATTATGACAACAAAGACAGAAAGTAGTGGCGCCTCAACAAAGAGAAATCACTGGAAAGGAAAGAGCAAAACCCTTGTTTAGCTAGCGTTGGATTTCCTATTGTGAACACACTGGTAACACTTGTTATTCACTGCTGGGGAATATGTATTATTAAGCCCAAACCTTTGATAACAACAATCTGGCCGCACTTAGTAGCTGCTTGGTATATGCAAGAGATTGAATTGTGCCATTCAGCTCTGCAACAAAAGCCAGCCTCTTCATCATCCCCCACCACGATGCAACCGCTACTTGGATCCCGTGTCCCTGACACTAAGTGTTTCTGTAAGATCGTTGGTGGTGTTTGTGACATGTTTATGCCAATTTAATATGAACACCGAGTAAACTAGACCTGTTTTTGCACCAAAATACAGTCTTAAAGCTCAAGACGTTGGAAGCCGAGTCTGAGAGAGTTCTGCATGAAGGCTACCGGCTAAAACAGTGTTGCCGATTTCATTGAGTTAAAGTAAAAAATCGAGAGCTCTTGTTTGCCATCAACAGAGCTCATGCTGAGGAGGCAGCCGTTTACTCACATTTCTATTTCTGACACCTCTTGTATTTCCAATTGATTTAAATTCTGATCACTCCCAAAATCATCCAAGCACAGCTGTACAATATAAGTAATACATGGGTGGATGGATCCATTGAGGGATTTGATTTAACACAGAGTAGACAACATACCCCATTCATGGGCTGAATTAGAAGTATGCTGAGTTTACTAAAACAGTTGTAATGACCTATGAGGAGCAATGATGTGGTGTCCATTGGCCTGAGGGCGGATGAAGTCAGTGTGATGCTTCGAAAGAGCTTTTTATTTCGTAATTATTTGGCTTTCACTGATTTATTATTAAATCCTGAGTGACAACTGATTTGTTTCTGCATAATAGTCATCCGTCATGTTACGATCAAACCTATTATTACTATTTTTGTATATTGCAGTCATATTTTTAAATACTTTGTTTTTTATCTTTGGGCTTCTTCTGATTATATTGAGGCGTTATATATTTGTATAGCTCTGTTAAATTATATGGTGTCGCCATGTTGATGTTGTTGTTCCTCTCGTGCTATTGTGTGCCATCAAAAGAGTTGAAAGGGCTTTCAGGCTTTGGGAAAAATATGCACACAAAAAAAATTTAACAAATTAAAAGACAGGAGAGGCAAACAGGAAACTAAAAGGGACGTGCAGCTAAAGGTGACAGGCGTGTAAAGCCGGAGTGAGACAGACCTGCATGTTCCTGAGGAGCTGGAAGATCTCCATGGTCCTGAGGACAATGTCCTGCACCGTCTCCTGGCCGATGCGGCACAGAGAGGCCGTGTTGACATCATGTGCTGCCTGGGCCTGCTGGTGCTGTTGTTGTTGTTGTTGCTGCTGTGGTGGCGGAGGCTGCCCGCCAAAAGGCGACACTAGTGGAGGGGTTGACATGGACACAGCAGGTGAGGATGCTGGTGGAGGAGGGCGTGGGTCCAGGTGAAGATACCAGTCAGGTGCTAGTCCACACCGGCACACCCTTACATGCCTGCAAGGAGGTCAGCAGTGAGAGGAAAGGCCAATGTTGACAAAGAGTAGGAGTGAAAAGAGGTTTATTCTGAGATCAGTAGCCACACACATGGATCTAAGACATAGAATAGTGCATAAGTTAGATATCGCTGTAATATATGACATTTATTCAACACAACATGAAGCTCTTCATTGTGGCGGACAGATACGTGGTGGGTGTGGTTGATAAAGTGCATACATTAATGCATTGTAGCTCTCTCGTCGCTGCACAGCTGTCCCGAGGAGCTGCCTAGCTAAACACGTCCAACACTGACAAAGTATGAGCTAACGTTTTAGCCGTCTCTAGAAAGTTGTGCACCGGTTGTCAGGAGCAGTTAAACGCTGCTTCACATCGATACAAGTATCGCCCTGGACTTCAAAAAACCCGTCCCCAAAAAGCGTGCCGGTGTGATATCGGGTTAATTAGTGGCGGACACCGAAGCTAAGTGGACAGTCGCCGCAAAACGCGACAGCTTCCTTCCTCTTAGGTCATTTTCTGTGTGTCGTGTCCTTCGTCCGACACGAAGTGAAACCCAACACGGAGGTGAGTGTTCAGATGTATTCAATAGCACGGTAGACGACGTGTAATGTTACCTGTGTGGTGATAATGTATCTGTTTTGTTGACATGTCACGCTCCCTGCTTTTCGCTCCTAGGATGTTTCAGCTACAGCAACTATCGCGAGAGTTCGTCTTGACACCGGGACTGGTTGTGGTAAATGAGGAAGTAGACGTGCGACTTGAAAATGTCCGTTTAGATATTTCATGTTTTTTCACGAAAGGATACATTTTAATCAGCATTATACATCTTTTAAAATATAATTTGACCCGTGGTGATCTTTTTAAAGTGACCCCCTCTCCCAATGTTTCAAAATTAGTAACTATATTACGGTAAAGCAAGGCGCACTGCAAATGTGTTCAGGCCATTCAAGGGAAACAGCGCCCCCTGCTGGTCTACACTTATATAACAGCCACGTCTCGCACACCTGACTTCATCCGCCCTCAGGCCAATGGACACCACACGATTGCTCCTCATAGGTCATTACAACTGTTTTAGTAAACTCACTACTCAGCATACTTCTAATTCAACCCATGAATGGGGTATGTTGTCTACTCTGTGTTAAATCAAATCCCTAGTCTACTCTGTGTTAAATAAAATCCCTCAATGGATCCATCCACCCATGTATTACTTATATTGTACAGCTGTGCTTGGATCATTTTGGGAGTGATCAGAATTTAAATCAATTGGAAATACACGAGGTGTCAGAAATAGATACGAGAGTAAACGGCTGCCTCCTCAGCATGAGCTCTGTTGTGTAGCAGAATTACTGCTCTGACTTAGAGACTGGAAATAAGCGCTTACACAAATAAGATTTTCCTTCAGGCTTGAGTGGGGCTGAAAAATTAGATTATGATGCCTATTACTTAATTTACATTATTCATTCAGATTTAGGGTTACGGGCTGGATTTCAATTTATTTGTATCTGTAACACATTTCGTGTGATAATAGTAACCTGTCGTAATTTATTTTCATTTATTCTTTCTCTAGAAAAAACAATCAATTTGCAACATGCAAAACGGATATGTAAAACCCTGTGTCAAGTGCACTTGACTGCCTGAAACTTCCTAATTGCAGAGGGAGTTACGTTGGCTTAGCAGAATGACTGAGCGTTACTTTTACAATCCCCATCTGCCATGAAGCCAGACCAACTGAGGCATGCCATTTGGAAATGGGTTTCTCCAGCCTGTCTTCTTATTGTGTTTAATTGACGAGAGAGTAACGGGAAGGTGGCTGGGTAGAAAGGCAGGCAGTGAGATTAATGTTCATTCACACCTCGGATACATGTGAAAAGGTTGCACGAAAAAGCAAATTTGTGTGCGTTGTCATTTTGTGTGTGTGTGTGTGTTCATCATGGGGTTAGGGCTGCAAAGACAGCTGCCGACAGGCTCTTATCTACTTGAGATATCATCTATCACTGATATAAGTGAAAAGAGAAACGAGAGAATGCATTGATCACATCAAGGCAATCTGATACAAAATAAAGTATTGATTTTTGTTCATGTAATCAAATCTCACTGAGACCAAACTTTTCTGTAAATTCCAACATTGACCTTCATTCATCACATGGCAAGGCATCAGATCTCCTCTGCGTGTCATGTGGTGCTGCATGTTATTGGGGCCTCTCGCACTACAAAATCCGGCAACACGGATTACCTTTAAACTGACGGCACGGCCTCATCTCACCGAGGCTGAGGCTTGGACGCGAGAGAGCAAGGGCAGAGAGAGAGTGGAGGATGAAGTGGAAGAAAAAAAAAGAACTGAGGAAACACAAACCGTGTACTAATTATTAGCCGAGGGGATATCAGGACTAAAACGGATTATCTAGCCAAGTATAGTGCATTACTGATGCTTTAATTAAACACACACTGATCTGGTCGCTCGATGCAGGGTTCTGATCGGATGGAGAGAGAAGGGAGTACACCGGTCTGCTCTGAAGGCAGCGGCATGTGAAGTCCAGTCAACTGCACGCGGCAACTTCCACGCCTGAAAGTCTGTGGATACGAGCATGAGATTAGTGCAGCTGGAGGAATGGGATACAGCTGGGGGGGAGGGGAGGGCACTTGGGTTGGTACACGTGGGTTTATAAGAGGGTCGTTGGTCTGATCCTCAGTGGTCCATGGGGACCTTTGGTCAGCTCAGATTCTATTTGACGTTTATAACGTATATGTTTTAGATGTTATTTCTTATCTAGTAAATCATGTTTAGCGTGACTGTATAGAACTTTTAAAACTTTGCCAACAACACACATTGGCATGCAATCACCATTGCAAAACATTGATGAAATAGCACCGTACAACAGTAAAGTACTGGATTGTTGTAGTCAATAACTGATGTACATCCCTTAAAAATCTACAGTTTTAGTTGGACTCTCTTCCATCATGTAAACAAGTTTGACTCTCAAACTCTCTGAAACCCAAACTGGCCGCCCAGGAACACAAATAAAAGCGCACAAACCGTCTTAATGTCAAGGAGGTGGAGGACCCGAGGGATCCTCACGCCACTCAAGACAATGGATCCGTCTGTGGGCTTGTTGCCCGGCAACAGATGAGCTGGTGTCGGCAGTGAGGGTTTAAATGGACGCATTGTTCCATCGTGTAGGATTTTATGACATTGTAAATTGGACTGTGAAAGCAAAACTCATAAGTATTGGAAAAGGAATATTTTATTGAATATTTAATTTTGCCTTCAAACTGTACAAAAATGCAAAGGCGAGACACTAATGAACACACATGTGATGCTCTCATCACTCACACACACAGTACTTCTGAGAATGCTGGTGTATTAATCACCAAATAGAAGTACCTATTGTTTGATATTTTCATACCACATTGTGTGCAAATGGCTGTCTCCTATGTCTTGATTTCATTGGTTAATGCTCAAAACAGACGGTACTTTCTCATTGGCCGCATTGCTTTAAATAAGGTCACCACAGTAGTTAAAAATGTGCTTTTAGGATATTGAGCAGACCGTAAGTGTGTAATTAATATATATATATATTTTAATCACATAAATGAACCACCCCTATAAATAATCAACAGCAAATGTATCACAGTCACATATAAAGTTAACAATTTGCCAATGATGACCACCAGTACTCCAGCCTTTGCTCGATTAGGAGTTTTTTTATTATATTATAAATTTATCGCTGTAACAATAATATAAAATATTACAGCTTCTCAGAGAACACAGGCTTGTGGGATATAAGTTACTAAAGTCCAGGGGTTTACATATTTATTAAAAATGATTTAATGCGTCGCTGAGGTGAATAAGTGCCACGTGCACATTTAAAGAAGTTACTCCCCCCAAACACGACACCAGAGCAAATCATGCCTACGTATGCCTGTTGTTGAAGGGATAACATCAAATGAGAAGTTCTTGAGTTTGACTGCATTATATTTTAAATTGAGCAATTTCCTTTAAATAAATCGAGTGTTTGACGCCAATTTAACAAAAATGTAAAAATGTATAGATTCATAAAAAGGGTGAATTTAGTCGATACAGTTCATTTTGATTTATAGTTCAACAAAAACACTGAAAAAGCAAATTAATTATCTAGTTGACACGACGGGATCGTTGTGGGCATAGAGGAGCCTTTGTTCTAAAAGTATTTAAATCGTGAGAGAGCGCTCGCCCTTCACTCGGGCACGTTCTAGTTTCAATCTAAATATTTCTTGGGGCCCATCAGCACACGGGGCACCGAGGGCACTCGGTCACACGTCTTTGGCGTGAACGTCACGGTAAGAACACAAGACCTCAGGAACCGGTGGGCAGTGCGGATGCTGCGGCACGTCGGAGCCCGGCAGAGTGTGCCGATGGGCTCGGGCGGGGGTGGGGGGGGGGGTGAAGGACCGCGGAGCCACGCCCCTACATCTTGGGGTCCTCACACATGGTACAGCCGGGCTTCAGGTCGGCCTGCCTCTCCATTTGAATGGTAACGGAGTGGAAGTTGAAGGAGGAGACGCAAGCCTGCGTCATCTCTCTGAGGACAGTCTGAGCGTCCACCGTCTCGTCTGTGGGAAGGAGAGGACGGAGGACAGAGGAGAGGATGGAGGGGAGAGGACGGAGGAGAGGATGGAGGACATGTCAGCGGAACGCATCTGTAGTCGCCTCAGTGTGTAGATACGTGCGTGACACGATCTATTTTCTAGCATGGGTGTACACATGTGTAACATCTTCAATGACCATGACTTAGTGTGTGTGTGTGTGTGTGAGTGAGTGAGTGAGTTTAAACTCTTTCAACGCAAGTAGTGAAAAAGATAAACGCAGGGCTCTCAAGTGTCACGCATTGAACGTGAGACTCACGCATTTCGGTCTTAAGTCACGCACTCCCGCCACACATCGTATTTCTCACGCTGAAAAAAACTCAGCTATTTAATGTTTTAATATGCCGCAGCACGCAACCTTTGCTCATGTGCAACTTTCTATTTCTACTCCAATATAATTCAGCTTTTTTTAAATATAAAACTAACTTTTTACTCCACTTCCTTCATCAGACAGCTCTACTCCGGATTACTTTTCAAACTAAGACATCTAAAAAAGTTTTACACCAAGGGTCCAGTTTTCTTTTTTCCCCCCTTGACATTAAATATGATTTGATCCGGTTAGTTTTTATCCACGAGAAACCGAGGGAGGCGGAGGATTCTACGTTGGCTTTGAACGTCCACCTCCGATAGGACAGCAGCGCACTCCTGTCAGACGGGCTGAAGGGGATATTACCACACAGACTATAGAGCAAGATATCATGATTCTGAGAGAACAGACATGTGGGAAATATTTTGTATGGGCAGAAAGTTTTTTTATAGATAAGCAAAAATCTGACAAACAAATCCGGTCTAATAAAGTCCGAGGGGGATATTAATTGACATGAATTGAATGCATCGTTGACGTGAATGAGTGCCGGATGCAGATGTAAAGAATGACTCAAAAGGAGGAGGGAAGAGTCGACTCGGCAGTTATGACATTAATTGAGAAGTTGATCTCCAGGAGAATAAATATTTGAAAGCATATAAAAGGCCCGAGAGCCTCAGATTTTATTATTTTTTTCTAAATTTCAGCCGACGCCTGAACTTGGCATTCTTGCCGCGTACAAATTTTCCAGAATGCCGAAAGTGAAGCGTTTCATCTCACCAATGGCGACGTGTGCACTCAGCACAGTCTGGTTCATGGTGAGGGCCCAGATGTGAAGGTTGTGGACCGCCTTCACCCCCTTCACGCCGAGCAGACCGTCGCGCACCTCGCCGTACTTCATCCCCGCCGGCGTGCCTGAGCGACACGGGGAACATGTGCGGCTTAGGGAAACGATGAGGCGGCAAAATAAATCAAAAAGAGAGGAAAGAGCTGCAAACTCTGCGCGCTGCCGTCGTTTCCGGGGGATTCAGAGCCTCACCGTTCATCAGGACGAGGAGAATATCCCTCAGGATGGTGAAGGTGGTGCACAAGACAAATATGGAGAACAGGAAGGTGCAGATGGGGTCCGCCATCTTATATTCAGGCTGAAACAAAACAAATAAACGCAGACGGTATATTTGGGCTCGGCCAAGGCATCAAAAGGTTAGAGCTGAAGTAGTTTTAAAGATTTCTCTTTTCTCCAGTCATAGTTGTGGAGGCTTGAGGGACTTTTGCAAATTATTGAAGTGTTTTTTTTATTTTATTTAAGAGGAGCAAAACATTGTGCAGACGGGACCCCAACGAGGACGCTGGGGTCCAGAACACACGGCGCCATCTTTCCTGCACACACACACATCTCATCGTGGGAGTGTTTTTAGCACAGAGAAATACACACAGAGTGCTGGAAGAAGACGAAGATCATCTTCATCATATTCAGGGGGCGACTCTTCTGTAACATTATTTTTTTAAACCTTCATCACTGATGGGAATATATGACAATTAATGCCTCAGCTCAATCTTTAATTGGAGTAGAATGTTGTATCTCTAAATCACAAGTAATAATAGTTACTAAAGGAACTTTTAAGAGGTTTGGGCTTATTTTTTTAGGGTTAGAAATAAAGAAATGTTGCATTTTATTTGTAGTTTGTCCTGAGTTTCGTTTAGCGTTTGTATCGAATGGTGAAAAAGCTTGAATTGCAAACTTTGACACTTTACTTCACATTGATTTACCTCTCGCAGCTAATGCATCGACTAAGTGAAGCAGGATTTAGGTTAGCGGTGGCTTTATTGGGAAGGAAATGTCAAATCTGCAAAAAAATAAAAAAATAAACCACAGAAAACTTTGCTGAACAACGTTGTAAAACGCTGACGTGCAGCAACAAACCCAGTAGCACACAAATTAACTTTCACGCTGCAGACCTCCCACACTCGGTGCACACGCCGAGAGAGAACGCTGACCTTGAAGAAGATGATGATGGCGCTGAGGAACACGCTGACGCTCTGGAGGAGATCTCCCAACACGTGGACGAAGGCCGCTCGCACGCTGGCGTTGTGCTGCTGGACCCGCCCCCCTGAAACACAAGCGGTCCAGTGCAGGGTTCATACACATTGACCAGTGGATTTCCAGGACTTTAAACCAAATCTCCATGACCAAAAATTGTGAAATCTCGGTGTATACAGTACATGATAGTGGATCATCCCGGAGCTACTGTTGCTATGGCCTACGAGCTTCGCAGTCATTCACAGCGCGGAAAGAAAAAAAAATTGCCTGACTCAGCGTAAATGAACATGTCAATATAACACATTTTCATGACTTTTGTGATGTCTTTTTTTCAAGGACTTTTACCGGCCTGGAAATAACAATATTAAAATTCCATGACTTCCAGGTTTTCCATGACCGTAAGAACCCTGCCAGTAAGCGTCAGGTTCGTATACAGATACTGGGGACGTTAGACAATTCATTAGCACATTCTCCTCCAAACACATTATTAGCACTCTACAATTTTATGTTGAACTTTTGTCCTTCAAGCCTTTTTCTATTCTCGGGTTTATATTAAATGTATTGGTCAACATGTTTTGAATTCAAAGTGACAGCAGCTCTAACCAACTAACACAGAAACCATTTCCAGTTCACCAATTTGCTTCCATTCTCATATTTTTGACAACACACACAAATTTCACACACTGTTAATCAAGGGGTCCCAAATCCTGATATAGAATATGTCACCAGTAGGGGGCCTGCTGTTCTTTTGGAAAGCTCGGGATGAGAGGCATTTAAGCCGGAAATTCGGTACAGCGTCAGTTTTCCAACAAACCTTGAAAAAGTCCCAAACTTTTACTCATTCCAGGGTTTTGGCATAGCATCAGCCTTTCACACACACACATACACACACATAAACACACACGATTGGTAATATTCAAATTCTACAGCCAGCAATTCAGCGTGGCGTCAGCGTTTTGTCCTTCATATTTCTGATTAATAGCTTTTCTAGGATATCTAGGACGCGTCGGCTTGTCACTATCTTCTCTCCCGTGAACCGTACCGTCGACGGCCCTGTTCTGCTCGGCGTCGGCCGGGTCTCCTCCCTGGTGCGTGTGGTCCGAAGCGGGGTGGCGCTCGCTCCCCTTCTTGTGGCCGTGGCCGTGTGAGGCGAGCCCCCCGTGACTGTGGCCGTGGCCGGACTGGTGAAGGATGAGGGCCATGCTTTAGGAGGGGGAGGAACACAGAACATCGTTTTCAAAGTGCGACTCTAAATCAGCTCTAAATATAAACATCCCACAGCACAGACCCCCCCCCACCCCTCCCTCCCTCCCCAAGAGTCCATCAAAGTAGATACGGTATATTGCTTTAATTAAAAATGGGGAGCATTCAAAGACGATAAAAGCGCCACAAATGAAAGCCGATGGCGTATTTCACTCACACGATATTAGCCAGCAGAGCACAGCCGGAGGTAATGAGCATGATGGTGCCCTCGATGGTGTAGTTATTATTGATGAGGCGCTCCACAGCCAGGTAAACCAACACCCCCGTTACCAGCCAGATGGTGAAGACCGACAGCAGAGAACCCAGAATCTCTGCATGGGAGGACAAATTAAGGGTGGGGGGGTGGGGGGGGGAGCATAATATAAATAAATATCACACGTCGGGGGGAAAATACTGACTGATATCTGCCCCACATAACAGAATTTAACTCCAAATGGCACAAATAATAACTTGAAAATTGCTTGATATGGAAGTCAAATGAAGGGACGAGACTTCGTTAAACTGTCCGAGGTCGACTCCTCCTTCGTCTCTAATTACCAGAGCAGCACTTTACAGATGTTCTGCTCGGACTGCGAATGCACCACAGCTCTCAAGCCAACTTGTTGTGGTTGCACTGGTGAGAGGCAACGTGAGAACCATAATGTTGTGGCCGCGCACTGCCGAGCCGCTTGAGATGTCAAAGCGTCTCATCGACGTCAGTCAACACTTACAATTCATCTTAAAATAAAAAAAATAAAAGAAAGTCGGCCTGAATCAACGGAATGACGTCACCTTTCCGGTGATGCGTACGCTATATTTAGAAAACGTTCATCACTTCATCGTAAAGCCAATTAAGACGTAGAAATGCATCTACTCTCTCTTCTGTACAGGTGAGTTTCACTTTCAGTTCAGTTCCATCTCAAAAATATCCAAAATATCGCAGACATTGATCTTTTCTTTCCTTTCCATTTTCGTGAAATCGTCATAAATGGCATAGGAATTCGCGACAGTGACCTTCGGCCCCAAAATTCTGGATCGGTTCCTCGTCTATAACCCCGGTGGTTGTTTGAGGGCCTCGGCTCCCGGCGTTCCGGAGGCCTCGTGCTCTCCAGCAAAAGGAGGCGGCGGTCGTACCTGCGCGATGCCATCCGTAGCTGAGCTTGTGAGTGGCAGGTCGGGAGGAGAGCCAGAGGGATAACAGGCTGATGAGGAAGCTGATGAAGTCGACGAGCAGGTGGGCGGCGTCCGTCATCACCGCAAGGCTGCCTGCGAAATAGCCACCTTCAGAAGGACAGACCATCAGTCTGCATTAATATTAAACCAGCGCACTGCTGACATGTTGGATTGATACTCGTGGAGGAGGCTGAATAAACCACCAGAATGTCATAATTCAATTAACTTTTGTTTAATTAAATAAACCAACAAAATGGCACACATAAGTGTCGCTATGTAGAAAGTTGAGGAAAGAACTGAACATCTGTCACCACATTTTGAAGAATAAAATGAAGTAGTAGAGAAGCAGGAGAAGTGAAAGGACACGAAGACGAAAAGGCGAAATAGTGAGATGGAGGTGTCTGAATGAGTGACATTTAATCTTAAATGTAAATAGTTCTTATTGAGTTGGGAAAAACTCTGTTTAAAATGAGTAAATGCCAATTCAAATACATCTTAATTCTAAAAGTGAACCCTCCTCAAGTTTAACATTAACTCTGGATCACATTTTAGGTTGGAAATTAAAGTTTCGGTGATCAATAATTAGATTTTATGGAGGGGGAGAGTAAACTGATGTTTAAAAGAGATAAACTGTACACGGACTTACTTTTAAGATGGTTTAGTGCATCGTGAATTATAGTTAAATCTGGTTTTAAATTATCCTTGTTGGCGTTTCAAAGCCATACAAACCGAATGTTAAAACTCTAATTCAATACTATATTTCCATGTCAACACAGTGGATGTGAATGTGCCACATTGCAGCTCTGGCCAAACAAAAACTAAATAAAATCTGTGAAATAAGAGCAATAAAACGTTTTTTTTTTTACTTTCACACATAAAACATGAAGTCCTGGGCCGTTGTGTGAGTTTGGTTTGGTTAAATGTTTGGATGCGTGTCGCTCCGGAGACGAGACGTCCTGCGCCTGAAAACTCTGAATCCAGTTTTTAAACCTAAATGGATTCAATTATACGAGAGAAAAGAGCAACGGGAAGCCCAACGACTCACCGAGGATTTCACCGATCATGAACACCAGGCAGATGGCGGACACCACGTACAACCTCCGCTTGGCCACTTTCTTCTCCCGCTCACGATCCTCCCGGGCGTGGCTGTTGTCATGGCAATGCTTGATGGAGCCGGTGGTGTCTACCTGCGACGCCATCTGGTTGGGCGAACTGGACGTACATTAAAAAATGTAATTAAAATCAGACTGAATGGAGCGGCTCGGTGGGACTGCGGCTCTTTAACATTCGTTAGTCGTCATGATGGCGATGAAAACGACCATTATTGCTTCACTTAACCGATAAATTAGTTCTTATTATTTGTTAAATATTTGTCAAAAGTTCAGAGAGCAAAATCAATAAATGTCTGAAGAGAATGTTTTGCATTTCTTGTTGTATAAATGAGTTTATCGTAAAAAAAATTGGGCAATAAATACGAATTCTGCTCCCCTTTAGACATCCGTCCAGTACCCGTTGGACCATGAATATTGTGAAAACAAGTTCGTTCTGCAGTACATGAAGAATAGTTGGTGAGCTCACTGGTTCGGATGGGTGCTCATAGTAGGAGTAACTTGGGGATCGATGTTCATTATTCTGTGTGATTTCGGACGCCTGCTCGGCCCGGCTCAGCCCAGACTGATGAAGGTGAATAAATGGATTAAAAGGGAGTCGACAGCTTGTATTTTGGGATGTTTATTTATACCGGAAGTGTCAGATACCAACAGTATGACTGCAGATCAGATTGTGTGGGTTTTCTTTTTTTTAAGATTTATGAATTGTTAGAAATAAGAACAAATTAAATAAACTTTATGAGTGGATGCAAAATCATTAGTTTGTTTTCCTTGAAATTTAAAAAAAAAAAAAAGGTAGATTTAGTTGTAGAATGCAACCTGAGAACAACTTTAGGGTGTTTTCCCTCAAGCGGAGGCACATATTTACACAACTGAGCTGATGATTTATAAAGAGGGATGTTAAAACCAATCGTTGACACCGGTGATAACTGAAGTCCACCTTTGCGCCACTTGGCTGCGAGTGGTTTGCGCACCGCTTCTCAGAGCAGCAGCCCGTGAGCAGCCCGTGTGGAACAAGGTAACGTGGGCAAAGACAGTGCCAACTGCACAACATGACTGACTCTTTTTTTCCTTTTCTCCCCCCACAAATGTTTGATATACACTCACGAGTTACGGAGTTACTTGTGTGTGTGTGTATATATATATTATATATATCATAATAAAGCTCCCTGAACAGTCAGATTAACGCGTGTGAGAGTTAATTGGTCAACGGACGTGAATTGTTGTTATATTCCAATTTAGTGCACAAATTAAAGAGTACAAAGTTTACCTCGACACGGCGGTGTGCGCGCTGGTCAAGCCCGATATCAGCCGCACTCTCTCTGGGTCCTTCTTCTTGAACATGATTGATTGGCTTCTTGGAGAGCGACGAATTAAAAACCCCAAAAAGTGACAAACTGGAATAAAAACACGCTCCAAAAAATTAATTAATTAAAAAAAGGACTCAAATGTGACGTAGACGTGGGTCTGAGAGCTGCAGCCAAACGCAACGTGTATATGTTCAGGTGGAGAGTCCTCTTGGAGCCTCGCTCCCTCGTCGCCCTCCCTGATTACTGTGCAGCTGGTCCGGGCGCACGCGATGCGGACAAGCCTTGTGATCGCCGCTGTTGACGCGCGCCGTGTGCAAATGCATCGCGGCGTGCAGCACTTCCAGAGAAGGGGGGTGGATGCGGGGGTTAAAGTTGAATAAAAGTCTCCCACTCTCGAGGCCAAAAAGCAGGCGAGGGGACGAGGGAAAGTTCGTGTTGCGTTAAAGGTAGCGCTAAAAAAAAAAGGAGGATAAATTCAACATTCAAATCAAAGTTCCGGTGTTCACATCTCCATCAGGGAGGGGGGGCGTTCGGGGGGTGTTTTTGTTCAGCCGGCTAAAACTTAAGTCATTCAGGACCCGCCCACCCTTCCTTGGGCAACCAGCACTCTACGATTACGCAATCAAACGAAGGGCCGCGCGCGCGTCTCCATCACGGTTCCTGTCTGATGCCAGGCTTCCTCGTCCCAGTTCTCATGTTGGATGCTTTTCTTGTTTCTTTCTTTGGGATGAACGTTTTGAACACGTAGTAGAACTGGCATGTGTTTTACATTCATTTATTTTTGACTTGTTGATTGTCAGCGAATAAAGTCCACCTCCATGTGTGTGTTTTTCTTCTTCTATTCTTTTACTCAACAGGTAAACGCGCATATAAAGGCAGATATTGGAGTTTTTTGTTGTTGTTACGTCTAACTTTTTCTATAGAAAAATAACAACGCACACAAATACACATTTTCAAAGCAGTGTATATTTTCTATGTTTTGAATAAACCTACGTTTTGTATTTCATGACATCTTCATGAACCACACATTTACATCTCGCGTTGAGAGGATGCACTCGGTCTCACATCAAGGTTTAAAACTAAGTTGCAAAACAGTCTCATAACTAAGTTATTGTAAAGTTTACCAAGCTGAGGTTGTATGAACCCGCAGGAAAGAATAAAAAGCCCTCTAGCGCTGAAAGACAACCAGTTGTTACTCCTAAATGTACCACATGGGGGCGACACTGAGCCATGTTCAAGTGTTTGCGGTCACCAGGATTTTAATAATGCAGATTATTGTGTTGTTGGTATTATTTCTCATTTATATATATTTTAGTTTTTATGTCAAATTTTCTCCATAACTCTTTTGTCTCCTCACCATCTGGTGGTGGAATGTTGCCATTAACATATCGAGTACTTTCCACGTCACTGGATAGATTATATAGAATAATATTAACAAATAAATGACGATGATGTATTGTTGAAGGTTAATATATATTTTTTACTGATCCCCGGAGGGATATTCACGAGCTACTCAGCCGTATGTTAAGTAATTCAAACTAAAATAAACCCGCCTGCAGCTGCAATATTAAAGGGATGAACACATCCATCAATCATAATGATAATCCAATTATATAAATATTGAAGAGGGCCACTACACAAAAAACTTTTACTTTTAGTACTTTAAGTATATTTTGATGCGAATACCTTTTTACTTTAACTTAAGTGACATTTTGAGTGTAGGGGTATTTCTGTGGTATTTCTATTTGTACTTTATTTATACCTCAGTTGGATGAGGCGGTCCCTCTCCTGTCCCAAAACAAACAGTCTAGCATTTTAATTTAATATAAATAGTGATATGGATACAAAGAGATAATAATTAAAGGAGGGGGAAATAAAGGTATTTAACCTAATTGTCAGTTATACTCATTCACAAAGCAACTGTTGACGTCACAGCTCTTACAACAGACACCACGGCTCAGCCGTCTCCTTGGAGCCGCATTGAGAAAGAGACGTGCACATTGAGACTAAAATGCAGCTTTTGTTTTAGAACTTTTGAAAGTGGTGACTTTTGTTTTATTGAAAAAGGTCTAAAAGTGGACTCAGATTCAACTCTAAAAATAACTTTCAATGTGTCAGTGTTGCTGTATCCGTCAATAGCGTCTGTGTTTGGTTTGCCAAGGTGTGTGTGTGTGTGTGTGTGTGTGTGTGTGTGTGTGTGTGTGTGTGTGTGTGTGTGTGTGTGTGTGTGTGTGTGTGTGTGTGTGTGTGTGTGTGTGTGTGTGTGTGTGTGAATAGGTGGTGTTGCTAGGGGCTGCAGAGTGAGGGTAAGATGCCACTAGAAGGGTTAGTTACACATGGCTGTAGTTACTGTTCTTAAGCTCCTGACCCGCTCTCACCAGACCATGAGGGCCCTATACATACACTAAAGTCCTCTGTGTGTGTGTGTGTTCTGTCCTCCCTGCATCCTCTTTAAAGACACAAACAACAACACACCAGAACTATTGAAAGTGTTTTTCAAGATACAAAACTGCTGTCGTCCATGGCACAAAGTGGCAGTTAACTCCAGGTCAGGCATCTGTACAATGCACTGACGTCAGACCTGCTCCGTCAACATTCACACTGCTGAGAGACAACGGGTGTGGGTGTGTGTGGGGGGGGGGGGAGAGTCAGAGTTCCCCATAAGTCGTCAGAACAGCGAGGGATCTCATAACGGGAGAGGAGAATTCAGACGAGGCTGCATCCTCACGACCGCCGAGGGTCGAGGAGGAGACCGCTGACCAGGAGACCGCTGACCGGGCGCGATGGAGGTGGTCCTAACCAGACTGCGGGACTTCTCCTGCAAGACCGCCACCTTTGAGGACTGCAGGCCGGCAGCACGGGGCGCAGCACGCAGGGACCCTCGCAGGGCCGGGTGCACGGCTGCAGAGGGAGGCAGCACACTGGACATAGAGAGCGCGCTGGCCTGGCTGCGAAGGGAACTGGTAAGAGACGGAGGCTCGCTCTGCTTTCCACACGCACTCCACGTCACTGTGTGTTTACTGCTGTAACTGCACAGTATTTAGTATTTAAAGTACTTTATACTTGGATTTTGTACTTTTTAATGTAGTTGGACAGCTATTTGTACAATGGTTTTACACACAAGACATTTGATTAGATATCAAAATAGGATGCATCTATGATTTTTTTGCGATCGATCAAGTTCTCTGCATACCCACGCAGGTCATGGTGGAGTTGTGCATCAGTTGCACTAAGAACAATTAGCAAGATAGCCCCTAAAATCAATGGTGACCTTGTCAAGATGGCATAATGAACATTATTTTAACAATAAACAGAGAGAATTACAAACGGACACATTGAAGGGAATGAGCCCAGATATCCAATTAATATACAATGAAAATAAAACGTAGATTTCAAACTGTTATGCTACGTTTTAGCATTTGAAATAATCTCAAAGTTGTCACATTCATGTGGCCACGCAACCAGAGTTACATAGTCTCGCTTTAAGTACTTTTTTCCGGTAATATGCCGGATATTTACTTGGAACAGACGGAAGGTCAAGTCATCCATCACCTCCCGGACCATCCCGGTGCTTTTGTGTGGGAGTTTATTGCCCTTTTGTTCCTTTAGATGCATGATGTAGGTCATGTTGTTACAATGTCAAACCCGTTTAAAGAGGCTGTGTGTGTGTGTGTCTGTTTGCACCTCTTTGAGCGACCGTGTAAGGCCCATTGTCGCAGCCTAATATATCACTTGGCATTTAGTACATTCACCCAGACAGCTCATCATAGTAACCGAGTGTCCTCCACACACACAGAGGAGGACACACCGCGTGTCTGAGTAGGAGCCCAACCAAAGCAGCCGGTAAAACAGAGGCCTCCTGCTCGGTGTAATCGGTCCCCGCTGTGCGGAGGTCATGAATGACGACGTCTGGATTTGACTCACCTTCACGGACTGTTGAGGATTCACCGTGTGGCAAAGTCCCAGATCTGATGGAGCCGGTGTTTCTCGTCAGTTGTAATGAAAGTAAAGCAACCAAACGTCCGAGCTGAAGCTCATTTAGTAGCTGCTCTCACGCTTTTGAATCATATCGCAGACGGAGACGGAAACACGACTGTACAGATGTCTTCTGTTTTCCAACTTGAGTTTTAAAAGTTGATTATTGACCGTGGAAACAGCCGAAGACCAAACACCTCGAGGTGAATGAAGTAGCTGTTCTGGACTTTTGGACTCACACCAAAAAGGGGTTGGTCACTTGTGTGAAATATCCAAATGGATTGAACTGTGATACTCAGACTTAGAGATGACCTCTATCCATCCCCTCTCATCAAATCCCAAGGTTCTGGGTCCATGTTTTCCTTTTGAGAAAGGGATTTTGTGAGAGCAAGAAAGATGGCAGGTGTTTGGTTATCCACATTTTTAGACATTTTGGTTCACGTAGTTTGCAGTGCAACAGAAAAAAAGTGAATGAATACACACCACACACACAGTCCACAGCACATTATTTGAAAAGGGGCTGGTGAAGGAAAAGAAAAAGAAGAAAATTCCCGTTTCTTCTTCTCTCGTTCCTCGACAAAGGCGGTAAAAGCAGCATCTTTCAGCCGGAGCCCGGTCTCAACCTGGCGCTGTAATTAATGGAGAAAAGAAATGCAGATCGGCCCAGAAGGTTTTTTTGTCTGGGACATTCCTCTCTCCTTAGGACAAACTTGGACTCTGAAGTCGGTGGAATTCTGAATATCTTATTCTACAATGCCGGCAATTAGACAGCCTCTCATATTAAAAAAAAAGAGGAAGAAAGAGACTGGCAGAAGGAGCTATTTGCATTTGAAAGAAGGCAACGCTTGAATGAAATGGCCGTGGTGTCACACTGAGCATTAACCCGCTCAGCTTGATTGGGAAAAGGCAGAAACTGTGAAGTTCCTGAAGGGGTTCTTAACTATATCTAGAAGATATATATATGTAGATATATAGAGATATAGATGTATTTGGGCCTTCTTGTTTCCCTCGCTGTCCAGCAATAAAAGAAGAATTAAACTAAACATGTTGTTGTTCTTTCATGTGTGTAGATGGAGATGCGTTCCCAGGACCAAGCTCTGATCCGCCAGCTGATGGAGCTGCACTCCGGCATCCAGGAGCTCAAGCAGGAGTTGTCTGAGGAGGAGGAGGAAGAGGAGGAGGAAGAAGAAGAAACAGACGAGGAAGGAGAGGAGGGCAGCTACTGGGACTCTGAAAGCGAACGGGGGAGCGGCAGCGTGTACTCCGGCTCAGGGGAGGTGGGCTTTTCCATTTCCTGCCTGGAGACGACTCCGACCTTTCACCCAGGGGTTTTGTGGAAGAGGGCGTTCAGCCGGAGGAGCTCGGTGCCATGACACTTCTGACTGTTGGAAGAAATGCAACTCTCTCCTCAACTTCCTCGTATCCTCTAAGACAGTCAACAAAGACAAGGTGGAGCAAGATACATATTTGCAGTTTCCCACCACAACTCCCCCCCCCCCCCCCCACCTTCCAAAAACCTTCCTTTTTTTCTAGAGAGAAGCCAGACAAGTGGATAAGTTGAGGAAAGGAATATATATATATATATATATATATATATACATATATTTATTTGTATATTTATATATGTATATATAGTTATATATATATTTATATATTTATATATATATATGACTTGTATATATAAATATATATATATATATACATATATATATATAAATATATTTATATATATACATATCACTCTAATAGCTTCTTTAGCTTGTCGATTCTGTTTTCATAACTAAAGTATGACAGTGTAAAGTAAAATACATCCATTTCTGACAGAATGCTATGAATGTAAAATAATACTAATAATAAATGTGGATACATTTTTACAAAATGGAATTATACACCTAAAAAGTCTGCAGTGAATAACGGTGTAAGCTGCTGAGAGCTCTGCACACAGCACCTAGTTCTATGAACAGGTAGCCGAGAGTAGTATTAATTAAGAAAGTTCAATTGAGTTTTTTTCTAAATGTGAATCTATTCTTTTAAATTACATAATCTGTGTGACAGGATATTATAAATCCTGTATGTTGTTGTCTCTGGTGAGTACTGTGTCAGAAACCGGTCCTCTCTATGTGGACGAGCAGTAGCCGGTGACACAGATCAAAGCTGTTTTTTTTCGATACAAACGTTGAGTTTTTGAATCTGTGGGTTTACATATTCATTTTACGTGTGTGTAAGTGCTGGAAGCTCACTCACAAAGCCTGGAGTCGGACTAGTGCCACGTAGGCTACTGCTGAATATCTCTTTGAGGAGGTATGAATAGGATAGCTTAGTGAGTACAGCAAACCAAATTGTAAATCCATGTTTAAAAAGAAAACTGTGTTGAGATTATGTCAGGAGAGTATTTGAATAAACTAGAATAGTTTGAGAGTTTAACGACCTTACCTGATGTCTGTGTTTCCAACAGGTGTAACGTACCGTGTGCTGTACAGCATGTCAGTACAATAAAGATATACAAAATCACTCATGGTGCAAACTTTATTTTTCAAATCACACGTGTCAAATTGGGACAAAGGTGGGTTTTTTTCTTCATTTTGACATTCATAATGCCTTGTTTCACCACCTAAAGTCACACAACATGTACAAACAGGTTCCTTCAGGACAACTTTGCAAAAGTGCAAAAAATCTAAACATGAACAACGCCGGCATCCCAGAACAGAAATCACATGTTCTTCTTTTTCCCCATTACAGGTTACTTTACATCTATTTCCACATTGTATCACAACTATCACAAGCAGATTCTTATGATCTTCGCGGTCCAGTTGCATTGCAGCACTTTCCTTGCCCGCCATTGGCTCCCGGGGCATTTGTTTCCACCTCCAGTCTCTCTGAAGTCTTCTCCACCCAAAGAAGGGTCTCTCTGCTGGGGCCCAGTCACTGCTGATCGTCCCCTTCTACGTCCACGCCGCCGAAGCTCTCCCTCCTCAGTCTTTGGATCTCCGTGTTGAGCCCCAGCAGCGTCTGAGCCAGCTGCAGGTCCTGTGTGCGCATCTCCAGCTGCATGGCAAGGACGAAAAGAACCGAATCAGCGTGTTTGAAGCGACACGTTTAAATGCAGGGACACACACCCTTTTCACTCGTCTCCACACTCAGGATCTGACTCCATCAACAGAGACATTCCTGGAGATCAAATCTGTGGGTCGACTCACCAGCTCCGCCCTCAGCCAGGTTATCGCCCCGTCTATCTGAGCCCTCCGCAGCTCTTCGTTGGCCTGGTGGCTCCTGCCGATGCTGACCGGGCCGACGGTGGAGCCGGAGTCCTGAGCGTTCCCTCTGGACTCCCCGGTCGCCCTGAAGGCGTGGATCAGTTTGTTTTTGATGTTCTCCAGAACCATGGTGGACAAAGTGTCCTCGCTGTGGCTGTCTCGGTCCATGCCGGCAGGGTGTGTGGAGCGTGTGCCCTTCTCACGTGTTGCCTCCACACTTTCTCATAAAACTCTGGGAAATCTTGCACTTCCACTCGATCTCCTCCTCCTCCTCCTCCTCCCCAGGACTGGTCTTCCTCCTTTCCCTATGTGAACAGGACTCCGCAGCACAGGTCCGTGTGCTTCTGTTCACCGGCTGCAGCCATCCCTTTTGCCTGCCTGGTGTTGAACTGGCTTGTTTTGTCATTGTTACTATGGAGAAGCTGCCCTGCGGCTGCATGGCCCGTTCCTCCTCCTCCTCCTCCTCCTCCTCCTCCTCCTTTCGGTAACCCTAATAAGAATGCTTGAAGAGCTGGGACAAAGACTATTGTTGCCTCCTAAAAGAACTGAAAAGACCCCCCACCCCCAACCAACCACCACCACACCCTCCCCCTCTTTCACCCCCCTTTTCGCTATTTCTTCTTCTCAGTCTATCCCGCCCCATACAATTCTAGTGTGAGAAATGTGTTTTGCGAGTGAGCTCTCATTTGGACAAAGTGCCCATGTGTAAACCTGTGTGTGTGTGTGTGTGCGCCTGTACATACAAAATCCATCAAACCCCCAGTGGACTTTCTCAGTGCTTCTCTCTAAATGAGACCTGCTTGTCAGCTGAGGACGCAGACAGGTTGGACGAGGTATGGAGACACAGCCTCAGTGTTAGCCGCTTCAGAGGCACAAAGGCCATCCTCCGGTGAAATATAACCAGGCCCTTTGTGCCTCGAAGTTAAGTCCGTTCCCCGTGGGGTTTGTGGGATGGGTTTTGGCAACCGTGAGCACTTTTTCAGCCCCTGAAACCTCCGTGCCGAGATGAGAAAGGCTTCTCGTGTATACTCCTCCCTGACTTATGGGCCTGACATCACACACAGTCAATGCCCCCCAGACCTCGAGGTAATTCTTCACTGTGAGGTATTGTTTTACTCTTTTAAAGTGCTATGTCATAGGAAACAAAGTGGTGTGTGTGTGTGTGTGAGAGAGAGTTGAGACCGTGGGATGTCCACCCTGGGGCGTGGTTAGGCTCAGCTATGGAGGGGTGTGGGGAAGGGGCTCAGGGAACAGGTGCCGGGAAGAGGCCTAATTGGCCTCAGCTGCAGGGGATCAGCTGATTAGTGTCTCTGTCCTACATGAGGAGGCAGGGGGGAGGAGAGCAGAGGCACAGACTGCAGTCCAAATAAAGGATATTACGAAGAATCACCGAGTGTGCTCGTCCTTTGGTGCTGGGGGGGGCGACAAGAATATGTTACAACCGCCATATACCGTGGGCTGCCTTCTCTGTTTCACACCTGACATCCGTGTTGATGTGTGTGTGTGTGTTCTTAATGTCGCGTTATCTTCCAGCCAACTTTGCTGCCCCCTGGTGGCGGGTTCACCAATGTGCAGTGATTTTACGTGTTCATATTTTTATGTAACATTTGTTTGTTTGTGTGTATTTCACATGTGTGACATGTTGGCACGTGGATTGCCAACATTCATCCATTTGGAGAGTATTTAAATCTAACAGCGCACATTTGTTCACCGTGGGACACAAACTGAACGAAAAACGAGTTCGGCAATCATTAAAAATGGAGGCACAATAGAGTGCGAGTATAGTCGAGAGGAATGTCAGCTCCAACGTTAACATGTGTGTCATGTGACACCCTGAAAGCATCATTCTGCATAACACTTCAACTTCAAGGCGGACTTGTCTGCACTAAAGTAGTAATAATGGTTTATTACTACTTTAGAGGAGTTAGAGCTCAACACACTGATAACGAATATACTGCTTGCTTTGCTTCAAGTGACGATAGTCTTTTGTATCAGCTATTTTATTATTGTATTGGAAAATAATTGTTCCCACTTCACGGGAATGGAGTTAATAGAACATTGTGGTTGTTGTGTGAGTGGACCTCAGACTGGCTGTGATTATGTAATATGACCATTTTCTGCTAGTTTCCACTCTAAAACAAGTCAGTGGTAAACATGGTACTTTATACTTTACCACGAGTATTTAACATTTGTATCTTCTATTTATGCTAAAATATGATGCATTATTCCAGATTAAATGCCACGCATCAAACGAATGCTCGGGCTGACGTGAGGTCACCACATACGACAAGGATTTAATAAAGTTGTAACTTCTCTGAGAACAACATTAATAAGAGAGGTCAGGAAGCAAAATGTATGGATGAGACTTTCTGAGCTTGTTGAAGTTGTGCCGTTTCTGAAGGGATGAGGATAATTTTACCTCTGGTACTTTGATGTAAATACGTTTGTACTTTGACTAAAGTAAAAATGTCTGAATACAACATGCCACTGCTGCTGAGGGTACAGAGGTACGACAGATGCACAGGTCTCTCCCCCCCCCCCTCTCTCTCCTCTCTTCCCCTTCCTCTCTCTCCCTCTCGCTTTCCCCCCTTTCTCCCTCTCCAGCTCTTTCCCTACCCTTCTCCCCCCCTCTCTCTCTCTCATCAGCACCACTCTGCATCCTGCTGAGGTTTTTTGAGCGTCCAATCCATCCGTCCCAGGAGGGGGAGGAGAGAACGCCATCTTGTTTGTTTTAGTTGGAGGAAGAGGAGGAGGAGGAGGAAGAGATCCACCTCCAGCCGCAGCAGCTGCAGCTGCAGCACGGCCGGCAACACGAGAGAAGCACGAAACGGCGAACCGGTGAGTCACTCCGGTTCATGCGGGAGGTGATTTATATGCAGCGGGTCGGTGTAAACAACAACAACAATAACAAAAACAAAGAGAACACGCACACACACGCGCGCACTGGCTCAGCGGCTAACGGCTAGCAGCTACTCCTCTTCCTCATCATCATCATCATCATCACCTGTTGTGACACGCGCAGGGGGGGGAAGGGGGGGGGGCGTCAACGCTCACTGCGGCTCAGTGTAACTAACGCGTCGTCTCCTCTGCATGACATTCAATGTTATCCCGGGTGGACGCTGCTGCCGCTCTCATGTCGGTGTTCCGGTGTTACCGTATAGTTCCGGTGCTGCAGGTGAGCTGCCACCTCGAGCCCACTGCTACCTGACGGAGCCACGGGGACACCACGTGATCACTCCCATGCACCTTGATAAACAAACAAACAAAAAGGCACATGATGATGCAGTGTGATAATGTTACGGTGAATGTTTAGATGTAAACAGGAAAAAAAGAACACACATATATTTCATTCACAATTCTAACCCTCAAAAGCTTTATAAACAACCCAATCATATTGTGTGCTCATCCATCCTTATTCATGTCAGGGGTCCCCAAACTTTTTCCTGTGAGGGCCACATCACTTTTCCCTTCTCTGATGGAGACCGGTGTTAGTTTGTAACAGATAAAGTGTGACGATCGCAGCGGTGCCTAAATGTAAACATTTATTGTTTTCCAGAAAGCCACACATAACCAAATTGTAATAACCCGTTAAATGTTTCTCTTACCTAACCTTTTCGCCATTATTCAGTTTTATTTGCCAGGGGCTCGTCTAGGATTTGCGTGACCAGACTGAAAAACAAATCATAATGCGTCTCTGGTATTGTTCAGGGGGCCGGGCCGAATGTGGAGGCTGGCCTTAGTTTGGGGACCCCTGGTATAGCTCATTGTTACAAGACTGGTACATTTTCAAAGGTTTTAGATGCACATTTTTTTAATGAAAGGAAGTTTTACTCATCTTATTGATACTTAGTCTTTAAACGATTTTTTTGATGGAACAACGTTAACGACACAATATGCTGCCGGTTACCTTCGTCCATATAATGCATCAGCTAGCTAATAATTCATCCGTGGGGCTCCGTGCTCCTCATTGGGGGCGTTTCCATTCCAGCTGATGTTTTAGAAAAGAATCGATCAATCAGCGTGCACCCTGCTGTGAACTGCTGTCACTTCTCCTCTTGAAAAAAAACATTTCTGAAGCTTCAAAAGTCCGATTGCAAACGCTTCAAGATCGCACAATGAATGTTTCCTTTCAACCGTCATCCTATTTATTCAGTGATGGGATTTTCCAATCATGCAGTATTTGTGTCCCCCCTCCAGGCCTCTCCCTATCCCCTTTCCCTTGTGGTGAGAAGGCGCCGGGACGATGTTTTACGCCCACTTTGTCCTCAGCAAACGTGGGCCGCTGGCCAAGATCTGGCTGGCGGCCCACTGGGACAAGAAGCTGACCAAGGCTCACGTGTTTGAGTGCAATCTGGAGAGCAGCGTGGAGAGCATCATCTCACCTAAGGTCATTCCTCAGGGTCTTCACTCTGTTCATGCTATGTTGATCTGTAACCGGTCCTCCAACACCTGAGAGGTTCACATGTTTCTGGGACCTGATTGATGTTTCAAGCTAAACACTGAAAATAAGATTATTTCTTTTAATTAAATGAAATTATAGAGATTTTTTTAAATTACATTTTACAAAATTCATGAAGTCTCATCTCACAACGTTTGATGTTATGTCCATCATGCTCCTATTAACCTCAGGCTTTACGTGTACATACATTTTTGTGCAGAAACATTTCATAGAATTCTGAATATAGATATTTTTAATTTTATGCCTGCAAGTTGGCAATGTTTCACACATATTTTAGGGCCTTTGTAACATGTGATCATCAAGTTTACATACTTTTTTTTACATTACCAGCTGCAGCCCTGGTATCATTATCAGAGAGTTGCAACATTTGATAAATTGTACAACAGTCGCCAGTGGGGGAAATTTGGACTATAGCTGCAGATGTATTTCACAGTAGCATCACAGGTCATTCATGCATCTCATTTTAAATATTTTTCTCCAGATGAAAATGGCTTTGCGAACGTCGGGGCATCTGCTGCTGGGGGTGGTGAGGATCTACCACCGGAAGGCCAAGTACCTGCTGGCAGATTGTAACGAGGCCTTCATCAAGATCAAGATGGCGTTTCGACCAGGTTGGAGACCGACTGCGGCTTAAAAGTCAAATAGAACCAGCAGCAGCATGAGAATACTTACCTCGAGTGGTCCATAGTACATGCTGTGTCAGTCAGAGATGGAAGTAGCTTGAAAATATTTTTTTTATAAATTCTTTTTTTTTTAAATACCCCAACTGCATAGCTGGAATTAATAACTGTGTCCATCTCTTCTCGGACTTTCTGTACTTTCACACCGATCTTGAAACCTTTTTAAAACTGCTGGCTTTCATATCCATATTATTCTGGTTCATCCCTGCCACTCGAGTGATGTCACACGCTGTAACTCTCCTCCTCCGTCGTGCCATTCCAGGCGTGGTAGATCTTCCCGAGGAGAACAGAGAAGCGGCCTACAACGCCATCACGCTGCCGGAGGAGTTCCACGACTTCGACCAGCCACTACCAGACCTCGAGTGAGTCCTCTTGGCGGTCCACCGCTTCCAGAGAGAGCAGATCATAGGAGCTCAATTCAACCGTTGCAAACGTGGTGAACAAAACCAACATTTTTATTTTATTGGAGACATTGTATGCCTCTATCAGGCGGTGAAACAGAGGTAGGCTACAGGGTTCAGCTTTCATCCTGGAAAAACCTGGAACAGAATTGACCCATTTCCCATATTAATCTTTCAGAACTCCCAAAAACCAGAAAACAGATTCAATAAGAGATGATTTAATCAGTTTCAGCCATCGATTGCACACCTTTTAAATCACACGGCCACTCAACCGACTGGATGGAGGGGCTGGTACAGGAAGGAAAACAGGTGGGCATGGAAGGCCAGGTGATGGGAATGGTAGAAAGGATGCAGTGGCTGGATGTGAGACTCAGGTGACGGGGGGTGGGAGAGAGGTACAGAGAGGCAGGGAGGGATAGCAGAGAGTAACTATTAACTGCTATTTTAAAAGAACATTTCATCTTTTTGCACTGCCTGCAAACATATTAAATTTGACGAATGTTGAACTGACTGTGGTGTGTTTCCTGCAGCGATATTGACATTGCTCAGCAGTTCAACTTGAACCAAAGCCGAGTGGAGGAGATCACGATGAGGGAGGAGGTGGGCAACCTCAACCTGCTGCAGGACAATGACTTCGGTGGGCATCTTTTTTTTGAAGTCACCTTTTTGAACACTTAAACAGGGACAGTGTGTAGCATTTAGGGGGATCTGTCGGCTGATATGGAATATAATATGAATATGTGTGTTTTCTCCAGTGCGTAATCACCTAACAATAAGTATTATTGTGGTTGGTTAATTGGAATGAGACGCATAGATTTATTTAGGGAGCAGATCCTCTTCACAGAGTCCGCCACGTTTCTACCGTAGCCCAGAATGGACAAACCAAACACTGGAGCACTGGTTCGAGATAAGGCCGCCCTTCTCTTTATACCCGCTTGGCACACGGGGTGAGTTTCAGTTCGTTGTAATCTGCGGTCTCACCACTAGATGTCGCCCAATCTTACACGCCGCCCCCTTGAATGTACTTTTCTTCGTTAGTCGACAGCGTGACTTCCTCCACTCGTCCACTTTCCTCTCTGCTGCGTCTAACCGTGAACAAAACACACACGTATTGCCTGTCATGCAGCTGACTTTGGTATGGACGACCGGGAGCTGATGCGGGAGGAGAGCGCCTTCGCCGTGGACATCATGGACGTGTCGGCGTCCAACCTGCTGCTGGAGGCCGACGGTGGCGCCAACGCGATGGCGGACAAGTCCAACCATCTGGAGTACGACGACCAGTACAAGGACGACTTCGGAGACAATCCCATGGAGAGCACCGTGGAAGGCATGCTAGGTAAGATGCCGTCAATGTTATGTCCACAGTGACACAACACGGTCAGCTGTGAAACATAAGTCGTGGGAAAAGATGCTTGAATTGAGAACGTGCCTTCACTTTTCATCTGATTTTTTACGACATCTGTAAGTGACAGATGTTTATCCACTTGAATCTCACAGCTCACTGTCTGTGTGAAGGTTGCTGTCACCACTTTTGGTTTGTTGTAGAAACCATTAGAAACGGTTATTTCATGGGCCTTAAAATTAGCCTTTTTCTTTTTAAATGCCACGAATGACAGCCCCTTATTGTCGACATGTATATTTGAAATGTGACCGTTCATACGAAGCGGATTATCTTAAAAACGGTAATAGCAACATGAGTAATAATTGAATGACCTCACCTCTCTGTGAAGTGGACAAGCTGCTGAGCCACGAGGAGGGAGACGGCATCTTTGACGACCCTCCCGCCGACCCTCCCGCCATCGCAGAGAGCGTGATGATGCTGCAGGACCACGGAGACGACAACGAAGACGACTTCGATGCTCTCTCAGGTCGGTTCTCACAAAAAAGACAAAAAAGACACATTGTTTTATGTTGCAATACCTTGTACACTCACCGACATGTCACGATATGCATATCCGACATCGTGTGATTGTGTGTCGTCAGCGGGAGCCCCAGATAGTCCGGACTCAAAGACCCTCCCAGCCATGGCCGACCAGACCGAACAGACCACCCTGGTTCACAACGAGGAGGAAACCTTCGCCCTGGAGCCCATCGACATCACGGGTAATGCAGCCGGCTTTAAGAGACGACGTCAACTTTTCTTGATCGCTCTAACTTTGCGCTTTGGTCGGAATTCTCGATAAAGTTTCGGGTCATTTATGATTTCCCTTTCCATGAACAGGATCACATCGTGAACATAGAGTACCATCGCGTTTGTGGCATAAGGAAACAGCAATCAGAGACTAGCAGCAGATAGAAGGAGCTCACAACATCATGAAAACTATTAAATTATTGTATTATTATATTATACACATATATATATATATATATATACAGGACTGTCTCAGAAAATTAGAATATTGTGATAAAGTTCTTTATTTTCTGTAATGCAATTAAAAAAACAAAATGTCATGCATTCTGGATTCATTACAAATCAACTGAAATATTGCAAGCCTTTTATTCTTTTAATATTGCTGATTATGGCTTACAGCTTAAGAAAACTCAAATATCCTATCTCTAAATATTAGAATATCATGAAAAAGTATACTAGTAGGGTATTAAACAAATCACTTGAATCGTCTAATTAACTCGAAACACCTGGAAACACATTTTCAAATGTTTGATTTTGTTTTGCTGTTATAAATCTTTTTTTTACTTGGTCTGAGGAAATATTCAAATTTTATGAGATAGGATTTTAGAGTTTTCTTAAGCACTTTGTATATATATATTCATCTCCCTGTGGCTGCAGTGAAGGAGACCAAGGCGAAGCGTAAGAGGAAGCTGATTGTGGACAGCGTGAAGGAGCTGGATAGTAAAACCATCCGTGCACAGCTGTCTGATTACTCTGACATCGTCACCACCCTGGACCTGGCACCTCCCACCAAGAAGCTGATGATGTGGAAGGAGACGGGCGGAGTGGAGAAGCTTTTCACTCTCCCCGCTCAGCCTCTCTGGAACAGCAGGCTGCTGAAGGTAAAGAACCCCGATTATAATTGTACAACGAAGCGCGAGAGTGAGAATTACAACGGCGGATCTTTCAGCTTATGCCATCTTTGCTTTCTCACGCCAGATGTTCACGCGGTGTCTGACACCGCTGGTGCCGGACGAGCTGAGGAAGAGGAGGAAAGGTGGAGAGGCTGACAGTTTGGATGAGTTCCTCAAGGATCTGGAGAACCCGGAGGTGCCCAGAGAGGAGACGGCAGGACACCAGCAGGGAGACATCATCGGTATGAAAGTGGCTGTTTGGAAGGTCATAACTCAAACTGTTGAATGCTTGTTGTTTATGAATATGTCAATTATTTTTTAGCTCGTATTTTTTTACTCCAATGGTCATTTTTGTGGCAGAAATTGCACACATTTTTTTAAAGGAGAGTTTTTGATCTTGAGTAATTGATTTTCTCTTCAAAGAGGAAAATTGCTTTTGAAAAAAAAGAAGAGGATGTGTTATTGTGTATCACGACAAATATTCTCAGTGACAATGAACAAAAATTACGAATAATCTTTTGTCCATGCACAGTATATTTACATATACAGTGTGTCTTTTCCCTTCCAGACCAGATCCTCGTGGAAGAGGCCAGCGTTCTGCAGACCTCCGCTGTGGAAGGCAGCAGAACGACGCTGGACGAGTTGGTCATGCCCCCTCCGTCCCCCCAACGGGGCCTCAAACGCAAAGCCCAGGACACAGAACCCGCCCTGCCTGTGAGTACAGGGGCCCCATAGCCGTAGTGGCTGTGTGTACGGAAGCAGATGCACTCACGAGACTTTTCCAAATCTGATATCACTTCATACTCCTGTAGATGTCCGGACAACAAACACTCTGTCTCTGTGTCCTCCCTCCCTGCTTTCCTCTAGATGGGAACTTTGGACCAGCAGCAGCCGCCGGGCCCCACGAATGTGTCCCAGCAGCTGGAGGCGTCCAGTGTGGATCTGCCCCCAGAGGAAACCATCAGCCAGATGATCGAGCTGGACCTGCTCGGAGACAAGAAGAAGAACGACGACTCTGATGACGAGGCGAGGAAGAGATTCACAAAAACTTCACGTTGTGTGATTTTTGTGGGTGATGGAAACAGAACAGTCACTATAACATATCCTTAGTGTTTGTAACTGTGATTTTCCCCTGCGCCAGGAGGAGGAGGTGCAGGGAGACCAGGACCAGGAGGAGAAGAGGTGGAACAAAAGGACCCAGCAGATGCTCCATGGCCTCCAGGTGTGTGTTTGTAATCAGCAAATTAAAGAAAATATGATGATAGCTTGTTGCTACAACTTAGAGTTTATATTTCCAACCACTTTTTTCGTAAATGTTGAACGTAATATCAAATAAGAAATGCTGCTTGTGCATGCTGAGGTTAAATGTGGGTTTTCCTTTTAATAACGTTTTTATTTGTTTAGAGAAATCCAGTTATTTATATGAAGGCAGAAAGACATTTCAAATGTTTTTGGCAAGTTATTTTCTTTTAATTAAAGAAAATGTTTTTGGAGAAAATCTATATTGATAAAATATTTAATACAGCGTATACAACATAAAAGGGATAACATGACAAGAAGAAAACAACAAACATAAAGGAAAACATTTACAAGTAATTAAAACGATATGTTTACACAAATAAAAGTCATGCGGTACTTCTGTGGTTCTCGATGTACCGCAGCGCTGCTTGAATAACTTCCCCTCCCCGATTCCCTGCATCTCCTCTTCCCACAGAGGGTGATGGCCAAAACAGGCGCCCAGTCGGTCGGCCTGCTGGATCTGTGCAGGAACAACAACAAGAAACAGGCGGCCGCTAAGTTCTACAGCTTCCTGGTTCTGAAGAAGCAGCAGGCGGTGGAGCTGGTCCAGGAGGAGCCTTACAGCGACATCGTGGCTACACCCGGAGCTCGCTTCAACGTCATCTAGAAAAACACAACTTTAAAATTCCAAAAAGGGGAACAAGCAAAACAACTCTTCAGTGTATATTCTGAACATAACATTGTGTGCCTGTTGTTTTTTTATTACTTTGTTTGGTGTATGATGTGGAGTTTAATCTTCTGTCTGCCAATATTATCAATCAGTGGTGGGAGGAAAGAGGTCTGAATAACATGGTTGAACTATAAGGAAGTTTACTTTACAAATACCACAGTAAGGGTTGAAACTCCAAACAATGGCCACTTGTCCTATTTTTATTCATTATTTATTGTACCATTTTAATCAAAACTCACTTTATAGCCAAGTTTGTAGGAAGTTAAAAAAAAAAATTATAACACACTGCATTCCTTTTTAGTTTGGAGTTGCTTTCTACAGTGTTTTTTTAAGTAGATGTCACTGGCATATTTAAAGGAACAGTACGCTTAAATAGATGTCAGTGACATATTTAAAGGAACAGTACGCTCAAATAGATGTCACTGGCATATTTAAAGGAACAGTACACTCAAATAGATGTCAGAGGCATATTTAAAGGAACAGTACGCTCAAATAGATGTCACTGGCATATTTAAAGGAACAGTACACTCAAATAGATGTCAGAGGCATATTTAACGGAACAGTACGCTCAAATAGATGTCAGAGGCATATTTAAAGGAATAGTACGCTCACTGTGGGAGTGATAACTCAGTCAACCATGTTACTCGGAGTCGCATCGGTCCCACCACTGAAGGAAAAGAAGTTCTCATGTACACTGACATTAGCCGAATGGAGCATGCACTATATCCCGTCTGCTACAGGACATTTAAACAGTTACTACGGTGGTAATTTGCAGACTCAACCAGCAATTAACCATCGTACAACTGTAGCGGAGCACCTTAGGCTCCAAGTAGTCGTTTTGGAAAATGCGTTGCTTGCATTGTCGACTGTTTGCACAAAACTGTAGTTATTTCCCAAATCCACTTTAAAAAAAGAAGCTTCCGTGTCTACCTATAGATGTTGTAAACATCAGTGGTCTGCATAGTTGCATGCACTGTTCTGAAGTTGAATTGCTACAGAAAATACAATTTCTAATACCGTGTTGCTCTTTTATTCTTAAAAAGACTTGACGTTTGAGATAGATTTTTTCATTTATTTGGGTCCCTTTTATATATATATATGTATAATCATTTAGTTACATCTGGGTGCCATACAATAATGTAGAACTCCTGCAAGTGTAAATCAAAAAGATACTGAGTCAATATTCATTTATTGATGGAATATATACAATATATAGATAGAAAAAGAGAATAAACTAATTATTTGTAAGGCAAATGGATTTTTAAATCTAAAGAATGACCTGATAAAACAATCAAGTGAACTTTGTGAAGTCTGAAACGATATATTCGTTATGAACGCTGTCGTTTGGACTCTAAACTCATCGTACTAGAAATTACATGTGTTGTATTTGATATCCACTTCCATATAAAAATATGTCGCTTCCTTAACTGATGTACACATGGCTTGTAGTTGTAACGTCACCTGTGCTTCTTATATTCTTAACTATGTGCCTGTACACCTGCCTTTTTATTTTGTATAAAAGCCAAGACAAATCTTCCGATATTGCGATGTTCGTGAGCAGTTTCAGCCGTATGCCTGTAGAACCCGAGTCCTGGAAACTGTTGCAACATTTTTTCAAAATAAAACAAATACTATGGAGCAGTATTTTAAAATTGTATTGTATGCGTGTTAAACAATTGGTTTATTCAATCAGGAAAAACAGACCAGAGTGGAATTATTTACGATTTGGACCGTGGAAATCTTAAAATATGTAATTTGCTGAAGTCTCTCGTCTTCCTGCTGCACTATGCAACCGCAGGAGCAGACGCGTCTCCTCCCTCCGTCCTTCGTTTCTTGTGTCTAACTCTTTTCTTCTTCTCCCCCTCCCCCTCCTCCGCCTTCCTCTTCGGCGGTGTCGGACCGGCTTTTTTCTTCTTCTTCATGCAGCTCAGAGGGTTGGGATTGCTCCGCTTCCTCTTCCTCTTCTTCCCCCGCTGCTCTCCGTCGTTCTGGGCGATGCCCTGCTCCTCCTTCAGGCTGCGGAGGGTCTGCTGCTGGGACGGGCTGACCAGCTCTCCCAGCTGGACGGCCCGGACGTGGTCCAGGGACGCCTGGTAGGGCTTGTCCAGCACGATGGTGTTCATGATGATGTACATCAGGGGGACGCCGGGGATCTTCTTCAGGCCTGCCGTTAGCGAGTGGTCCTGGGGAGCAAATACAGTAGATTTGAGTGAGGGGATGCCGAAGATATACTGAAGTGCACCTCCTCCAGTTACACGGCACTCCACTTGTCCTGAGGAGCTTCTCTTCTTAGACTTGCAAAAGGTCATACGGTGATTCCACTACTTTAGGAGGTCCAAAGCTCTTCCACATAACAAGCAGCACCATCTGCCAATCAAGTTACCACTTCATTAAGGAAACATATACTGCCGGGTTTAACAATGTACACCTATATCAAGTTGCCCCTTCATGGAGATACACCGAGTTAGCTTAACTAGGTATAATTTAACACCCCTGAAATAAACCCTACCTTCCTGAATGCCATCATGTTTGGTTTTGGTCGAAAATGTTGATTGAACTCTATGATCATAATGGAGCATGTGGTTTGTCGTTCAAATTTTGATGACCACAGTTAAATTGGCGCTCTCTAAATCTATTTAAACAAAAACTGAACGCTAGGACTGTCATAATGTAGGATCTATTGCAGGCCTTTTTGTATTGGACTGCATTAGTTTCAGCTACATGTACCAAATAAACTGTAACACTGAACGGATGCATAGTTAAATATCCCAGTTAGTTGGGAGTCATTTCAAACAACACATTATTATTATTTAATTTGTATTTCCCATTTCCCCTCCGAGTTGTGAGTGTGTTAGGGACTGTGCTGGGTCTCTTTATATGTACCTGTGTAGCAACAAAGTAGTTGTGAGGGTTCGTGTCCTCCAGCATGGACAGCAGACACTCTGAAGCTGGGACGGGGTCTTTGAAATGTTCACACCTCCTCGTCTGAAACCTCTGCAGGATGATTTTGGCTCCATACAGGTCTTTCCCCAGACTCTCCAGTTCCTTCAGTGCACAGCTGAGATGAGAGAGAGTAAACAACAGCACGTTAGGAAGCTCCATGTCAGCAAATAGCGCTGCGTCCCGTAGGTCTAGGTTCACTCACCTTGTGGTGCACAGCTGCACCTCTCCCATCAGGTATTTGGGCATCTGCTCTTTGATCTGAATCTTGTTCTTCAAAGCCGCCTGACAAAAAGTCCCGTCGAAGAGGATCTGAAAGGGTTCTCTGAAGCTGAAGTTGTATTTGTAGAAACTCAAGGTTTTCTTGGCTTGTTTCTGTCTCTTGAGCCCCATGATGGCTGCTCGGTGGAGGCGGAATAATGTCTACTTGTCGACGTCAACGTTCAAAATGTCCGTCTCGGTGGAAGAGGATCGTTCCCCTCCCCCGGTTACATCGACTCGTCTCAAGGATTTATTTCATAAACATTTTTAAACTATCACTTTAGGCTACTTACGCATGGCCGTTTCGAGTGTACACAACCCGCATGCAGTGTCTGCTTTTCATGATTCCGGGCGGAAACAAGATACACGACGATGGTTCCGATATTGGGCCCGGTGCCTACATGCAAATTAGATATTTACTATACGGTAAAAAAAAAAAAACGAATTAATCTCCGCTTTGGGGGTTCATCAATGTTGATAAGCGATCTGAAATCTAGTGAACTTTTAGAGTAAATGTTTTATTGAATTCAGAAGTATGAATCATTTGGTAGAATTGATTACCTGTAATGCACCCCTTATTTCAGCTAAGGCCGCTATTAAATGTATGGAATTCACGCTGCAAATATGAGCTGGTAACTGCATTTGTATTATTAGATGTCGAGAACTAAAGATGCACTATCTAGAAGAGGTAGTAGTGTTTCATACATACGATCAGTGTTGGGCAAGTTACTGAAAATTAGTAATTAGTTATAGTTACTAGTTACTTCTTTTTAAAGTAATTGAATTACTTTACTAGTTACTGTATATCCAAAGTAATTAGTTACTCGGGAAAGTAACTTTTAAGTTACTTTTATGTCTGCTTTTTTAATGTCATGAACAGTCAAACACAATAAACATATGTCGTAGACCTATTTATTGCAATCAACAGGGCAACAGGCCTTCAAATCAAGCAGGAGTACAAAAGTCCCTTTTTTAGTTAACTTAATACAAAATAACTGTCTCAGTGATTTAACAGTGTTTTTTTTTTACCACATTAGGCCCAATGAAATAAAAGTGATTGGCCTGCAGTATTAACACTAATTAAAAGAGAAAACAAAGGTGCCTTGAGGTGCTGCATATAATTGAGGGGGGGTGCTAGTGAGGCGTGTACGTGCTGATCTGGAGTCAGTTTGGTAGGATTTGGGTATAAATAAATTATTTCATTTAAAATATGGATTTTTATTTAAAGATATTCATGTAATTTGCATGCAAAATAGGTCTACCCGAACCAGCGGACACAAAATTCAACCAGCGGCAAAAACCGCGGACCTGGCAACACTGGAAGTGGCTGTCAATCACAGTGTGGCACCGTGCGTGCTGGTCGAGGGGGCGTGCCTGTGATTGGCGGAGTAGAGGAGGCGTGCCTGTGATTGGCGGAGTAGAGGGGAGGCGGGGTTAACCTGTCGGAAAACGGAAGTTACGGGTGGTTGACGGGAACCGTTGTTGTTGACGTCCGAGCTGCTGAGCCGAGAGGAGCAGCTGTCTGTGTTGGTGAATGCCCAATAAAGGGAGGAATAATAACGTCGTCCCGTCTCCGTGTCATCAGTCCATAACGTCCGAGACGTTACAATATCACTGCGCCACCAAGGTCCTGCGATGTCAGATCAGAAGCAGCTAAAGTAGCCTAGCTTGTCTTCTTGTCTGCAAGTGTTCATTTTTCACAAAAGAGAGTAACGCGAGTAACGAACTCATTTAAATTTCAGTAACTGTAACTGCGTTAGTTGATTTTAAAAAATACTTCGTTACACTCGTTACCGCTAAAAGTAGTGGAATTACAGTAACGCGATACTTTTTTTTGTAACGCGTTACTCCCAACACTGCATACGATTCCCATAAAAAAAAGAGCACATATATTATTTGACATGAAATCTTTTTTAATGCCTTTTGAAAGTTATTTCAGAGTTTGATACCTGAGAAAAGATTCAATGCCCAGTGCCCAATTAAAAGCTTCTTTGAAATGTGTTTATTGCAGTCAAAACGTATATATTGTTTTTCTTTAAAAAACACATTTAAAGTCCAACTATTGTAGTGCAGAGGGATACATGTTAGTTTTAAATAAGGTCACATTACATGGACGTTATTGGAAAAGAATACCCATTACTTTAAACTATTTATATAAAATAAAAGCACTGAAACCCTTTGAAACACTGGTGGCATATATTAATACAAATTAATTTTAAAAAACTCAACGAATAATAATTACTACCATTATTAATAATGTTATTAAGGACGGATGGGTTTTTTTTCTCCCCGCCCTCGTCTGTATTATTCCCGGAAGCGGAAGTCCACCTTCAAGGAGAGCGACAGCAGCAGCCCATAATATATCCATGCAGCAGCCTCGGTCCGGTGACACTTTGCCGTCGCCAGACAGCTATCTATAGCACGGGTCGGGCCCGGTTCGGTTGGACTGGTTCGCTACCTTCCGCTCTCGTGAAGTAACAATATTATGGCGGCCGCGGATCCCCGGTCCTCGAGTGACGGCGGGCCGGCCAGCAGAGCAGGATTCTCGGCCGGGGAGAGCAGCAACGGCCGCGACGGGCTGGGCGGCGACGGCGGCAGCGGGGAGGGCGACCGGGAGCCGGACCGGGCCACCTTCGAGTGCAACATTTGTTTGGACGCTGCCAGGGACGCTGTCATCAGTATGTGCGGCCACTTGTTCTGGTACGAGACGTGTGTGTGTGTGTGTGTGTGTGATGTGTGGAGGTGGTTGTTTTTGTTTCCGTTCAGCCCACGGAGCTGGTGTAGTTGTGCCGTCTGTGCGGCCTCTGTTTATGTCAGTTTGACGCATTTGACGGCTTCTCACAGTCTTTCAATGACAACGGCCACCACTGCTGGTCTTCCTGCGGGGTTTTGTCCGCCGTCAGTGCGGTTCTGATGAGCGGCGGTCCACCGGGTCCGCGGTCCTGAGGTCTCGGACGAAGGCTGGTCTCTCATGACAGGTGCACATGAGACCTGCCCCGAGCTTGTGAGGAGTTAAGTGGCTCAGCTGATGGAGGTCAGAGGTCACCATTCACACACACGCCCTCTGAGACACATTAACTTTCCAGGTAACACCGCTGATCATTTGCAGCTTTGAGATCGGGTCCATGCTCTTAATTTACAGCAGTCTAAACTTTTATTTTCCAGTAAGTTTGTTTGTAAATATACATTAAAAGACTTTCCCACAATTGTGTTTCAGTACCCAACACAATTGAGATAAATGACTAAGCCAGAGCCCACGTAAATCAAATGTTTTACAATTGAAGCTTTGAACACATTGAGACGGTAAAAAAACTGTGTTTTATAGACGTCACTGATGAAACGCATGAGCCAATAATTTGCATGTGTGCCAAAGATGCAGTGTGTTTGAGGTCATAGCACTAAGTGTCCTGCACATATAGATTAGCAGGCCCTGCTTTCAGTTTTAAAATCCAGAGTTGTGCAAGGCTCAACCTTCAATCCATTTCTCTGTTTAACATCTACACACAGTGACGTGTTTAAAAGCCTCGCTCTTGTGTTGATTGACAGCCATGCTAGCGCCCAGGCAGTGAGATTAGAGCCAAGAGATTGGGAATGGAGGTCAAACCTAAATAGGGAATTTTATTAATTTATCAGTAGTAAGTAGAAGCAAATGTAACCCCGTGTGTGTGTGTGTGTGTGTGTGTGTGTGTGTGTGTGTGTGTGTGTGTGTGTGTGTGTGTGTGTGTGTGTGTGTGTGTGTGTGTGTGTGTGTGTGTGTGTGTGTGTGTGTGTGTGTGTGTGTGTGTGTGTGTGTTTTTAATACAGTGATCTGATTAGTTTTGAGGAGAAGAGAAACTCGGCAGAGGAGCTCACAAAATATTTGTCTGTACATTCTCATAAGCCGTTTTATTTTGAAGTAACACAACTGACATTTCTGCACTTAACAGAGCAGTATGTGTGGCATGAAGGAAATGACACCGTCGGTGCTGACAAGTCCACACAGCCTGAGGCCTTTTGATTAGTCATTAGTGCAAGAACCTTAATATTGTCTAATCTTTTACCGTCTGCTTCTTTGATATTTGATGATCAACATTTACCTCACTGTTTCATGTGCGGTTGCCTTGAAGCGCCTGCGTCCGGGGAGGTGATGTAAACGTAGTTGCCGTGTTACTCGTCCCAGTCATCTTCAATGTAATGTGATGAAACTTATCGGCAAGGAAGGCGTTGACGTTGGATCACCTGCTGCAACTTCAGATCAACATAGAAACTTAATGTCATATACTTGGTACAAATGTTCTCCATACGCGCCTCATGCTGGACATACAAGAGCAGCAAATAAAAGTGAAACTGAGGTTGAGATCAGGCAGGCCAGTCCCATTCATCGCCCTCCTTCATGGTACAGTAACAAGTTACAAAACGCTCCAGCTTCTCAATTAGGAGCGTTTAAATTTGGACTGCTCACGTACAAACTGATGTTTTTTGTTATTGTTATGATGAATGTTTTCTTTTTTTTTTGGACCCGAACAAACATTGGAAATGATGCAGTAATTCTCAGCTCACGAGCTCCTCTGTACGTGTGGCTACTTGTTAAATCACACTTGAATGGGTTGTTGTGTGATTTATTCAATGGTTTGGAGCCACAGGAATGCCAGTCTGAGCAGTGATCTGGGTGTGTGTGGGGTGTGTGTTTTTGCTTTATGATTTGTTCGATTTTAAAAGTTCAGTGTTATGAAATACTAAATATGTTAAACAAGTCTGGCCTGTTCCCCTGCATGTTCAGTTGCTTTGCTGTTTAGATGAATCAACAAAAGCATTTTTAAAGACAATGTCAGATATTATGCACTTTAACAGGAAAGTTTTTTTAAAGAAGAAAAATAACCCATAGAAATGAGTTTACAGCTGCATACGGAGCTCTGCTCACCTCAGGGGAACTCTAAACTTAGAAATGCATGTTCTCAGTCGTGGCGCCGCTCTAATTAACCGAGGTCAAAACTAGACTCATTTATTCACACGTTTAATATAGGATGCAGGGTTAAGTTATCAAGACGCGTCATAAGTTAAAGACACCACTGTTGTTCATCTCAACAAATACTAATTGCAAATCTTTCCTTTTTGGACTTTCAGTTGAGTGGTATTTACGCAACTGAATTTCCTTTTTTTAAAATGATTTAAAAAAAACACTGTTCCAGAAGGTAATCAATACTAATTAACACTTTCAACATGTTTTCGAACAGTTTGATTTTGGTGGGCAGTACGGAGTTGTAACGGTGTAAGAGGTAGAACTACTCACGATGTGGCGCTTCCCCTCAAACCTGCATCCTGCACTCCCACGATGCAGCAGCGGTAGGACGCACTGGCCAGCAGCCACACTGCTGACAACAGATGGAGCCAATTAATACTAACGATGGGGAGCGGGTGGAGAGCAATCTGCTGTCTCGTTATGAACAGGTTGTTCTGGGCATCCGCAGGGAAATGTGACCTATTTTATATATTTATATATAATGTATATATATATATATATAATGTGTGTATATATATATGTGTGTATATATTTATGTATATATATATTTATATATATAATGTGTGTATATATATGTATGTGTGTGTGTATATATTTGTGTGTATATATATATATATTGAGAATGCCCATTAATCTTTTGTTTGTCTCTGTCTCCACAGCTGGCCCTGTCTTCATCAAGTGAGTATTTCCTCTATAACACTTCTGAGTCTGCGGGGTTTTATTTACACCCTGGGGCTTTTGTTGGTCGGTAAAACCCGCCTCGGGGAGGTCTGCACCGGCCCACACTCCTGAGAGGAGGTGTCCGACCAGACACAGGAAGTGGAAACACCTGCCAGCCGTTGCTTAAAAAAGGCCCTTTAACTCCAGTTAACCCAAACGTAAGCGGTGTGCGTTTTGTGACGTAACCGTGGAAACGACACCTATCGGTTGACCCAGTGCAGATTAAGCGTGCTTATGCACTTATTGCCCTGTTTTACTGCAGCTTCCTCTCTGACACACTGTACGCTGCTCTCGGTGCCGCGGCAGTGGGATAAAAAAACAATTATTGCAGCCATGTGTGGAAATGCACTTACTGTTAATCTGTTACTAGTTGAACTGAACCTAGTATTTATAATTGTATTATATTTATATTATTTTGACACTTTCCTCCTTCCCCTGTTGCTCCTCAGTGGTTGGAGACGCGACCCAGCAGGCAGCAGTGTCCAGTGTGTAAAGCGGGCATCAGCAGAGAGAAAGTCATCCCGCTGTACGGCAGAGGGAGCAACAGCCAAGAGGACCCCAGGTACACACACACACACACACACACACACACACACACACACACACACACACTGTGTGTGTGATCTGTAGCCTCACGGTGGCCTTTTAATGATTATGGACATGTGTGTGTTCAGGTTGAAAACTCCACCACGGCCTCCGGGACAGAGAACGGAGCCAGAGGGTCGAGGCGGGGTGAGTCGCTTCACACACACACCGATCTTTGAGGTCAATGTTTTGTTTTCTGTTTATCCTATTTATTTATATATTTCAAACTTGATCTGTTTTTCTTTCCCGTCAGATGTTTCAGGGTTTCGGGGACACGGGCTTTCACATGTCTTTCGGCATCGGCGCGTTCCCCTTCGGCTTCTTCACCACAGTCTTCAACGCCAACGACCCCTTTCAAAGAGCAGGTAACCGCACAGAGACAAAGGCTTTTCTCACGGGTTCCGGTGTAAAGCTCGACCCGAAAGGTCTAAATGGCCGATGACCAGTTCAGGTGATGCATGAAGTTCTCCGACGAAACCTGAATGCAGACATGTCGATGTAATCGTAACACTGAATGAATAATTGGAGGGCTCATGATGTCGCAAATGTTACAGTGAAAACAAATTAGTAAAAAAAAAAAATCGCAGATTTAACTTATTTTGTGAGCGAATAAAAAACAAAAAAAGAAAGACGCTCCATCTGAACACGTGTGTTGCCTTCAGGTAAGACGACGGTGTCATGACCTTTTGCTCCCATCTCTCCCTCCATGTCAGACCAGTATGCAGGGGATCCCCAAGGCAACAGTAACCTCAACAACGGCAATAACAACTGGCAAGACTCCCTCTTCCTGTTCGTGGCCATCTTCTTCTTCTTCTGGCTCCTGAGCGTGTGACGGAGGCCTGAGGCGACGGGCGGACGAGTGGGTCGAGGAGCGCAACAAATAATAATTTAAACAACCCTCTCGCACACTAAACTCAAATCACAGACACGCACACATTTTACATTTCCTAGCAGGTACTAATTGGGAGAGAGTGTAGCATTGTTTGATCCCAAAACAAGAAATACAGTATATATACATTATGTATACTAATATGTGGATTTCTCCTCCTGGCTAAGGCGGATTGTCTTTTGGATTCTAAGCCCCGCCCCCACCTGCTTCGTTGATTTTGTTTATGCAACAAACACTGGAACGTTGTGCGAGAATCCCCAAATAAGTCTGGTTGGCACCTGTAGATGAGTAACTGTTGGGGTTCAGAGACAGTATTAGGAGAGAGGGGGTGACCTATGTTGTTTTTTTAAAGAGGTGGGTGGAGGATAAATCAGGGCTCTTTTGTTTTTTCACATTCCTCTTAAGGGTTTATTCCTTCGATGAGAGAGAGAGCGGGGAGGCACATTGTGGAATGTTTAAGTGGGGATTTAAAACATGATGAAGGGGGGGAGGGGTACGAGACCGTGGTTGTTGCATTAGCAACTTTACCTTTTTACCCTCGGAGGCCAAAGAGTCGTGGATCAGTCATGTGCGAGATCGGCGGGGAGGGGAAACATTTTATCAAATAATGTTCCCGTTTACAGTTTCAACCTGACTTGAACGCGCAGTCCCAGAATATGCGACATAGCACAGGACGCATTAAAAATAATATATATATTATACATGCATACATACACACGTCTTAACAAAACCTGCCATTGCACTGTGAAGTCATTTGTAGATGGAGCTGTCCGAAAGATCAAAGCGTGCTGGTGTGTGACCGCTCGCCGTGTCCTTCCTCACAAAGCTGTGCAAACGCGGATGGGTGAACCCATAAAGGGACTCCAGGGAGATTTGAGAGTTTAAAGCAGTCCGACGCTCAGTTTAGTGGTTTTCAGATCAAACTGTCAGGAGAAGTTCTCTCTCATAAAGTAGCTCCATCCTACACGACTCGCCGCGTGAGGAGAATCCTTTCAATGAGTCATGGAGGGGATAAAGGTCAGCGCAGCGACAAGTCACAGGAATGAACTTTGTCACAGTTGATTTGTGTTTTGTTATCCCCCCCTGACTGTATGTGCCACAGTGTGTCCGAGTGAGTGTGTAAACATTATATATTTGTATATATGAATATTGTAAAAGCTGTTTTTACATGTTTTCTGAGTGGATGACTAGCCGCAGAGGGCTAAAAGGATTAAAAAATAGGCCTCAAGATGCTTTTGTAAAGCGAGACCTCATCTTCTTCCTGGGTTTTCACTAATTCCTTCCTTTGACTCCAAAAGGCGTGAATAAATAACCCCGAATTAAGCCCTAATAAATAACTTCTGCCGACCTCTCCCAGTACGTTAAACGAATGTTATGAGCGCAAACGTCGGGCCTTCCCTGCTCATGTCATTTAATACGAGGATAGCGGCGGTGCGGTGTCCTTTTCACTGTACGGACTCCTTCACGTTTAATATTAAACGACTAAACTAGCGAGAAGCGATTCTCTCACTGCTTTCTAACGCGACGCCTCCAGAGAGAGAAAAGGCTGCATACGACTTTTTCAACCAGACGGTCGTACTCCCCGACACCGGTAAACTCGCTTCAGCTGAACTAGAAGTGACGACTCACGCCGGGGTCGGGCCTCTGGGACGGAGCGTTTCATTTCTTGCATACTTTTCCGTTCAAGCTACTCTTTGTATTATGAAGCTTATGCGACACGAGGAACAAGTGACGGAGTCAAGCTGGAGTCGTTTTGCAAAACCAAATGTAGATTAAAACTTCATGAAAACATCGACTTGTTTTGTGTCATCACTTTCTGCATTTATATATTGATACAGTAGAATATATTATCTAAAGACTTGGGTGTGTGGATCATCTGTTCATTTAATCTACGATACAACAAATGTATCTCATCAGTTACTTGAGGTTTTAAAAGAAGAAACAGTTTACTTTCTTTTGTTTTAAATGGGTAATTAATACATAAACAAAAACCCAAAGATTAGAAAAAGATAACATCAACCAGAATGTCTGTTGACATGTTCTGGAGGCTGGAGGATGAGAAGCTGAGGGTTCAAGTGCAGCCAAAAAGTTCATTTACATTCATTTTTATATTTGTGTTCAATAACATTGGTCATAAAAATGTTTTATAAAACAATCTTTTATATATATACAAAAATATATAACGTATCGGCACTTTTTTCATTTGATAGAAGGTACTTCTTGAAAGGGGAGAAAAATCCACAAGCAAATATTGTTTACAATAACAGAAGAAATATTGTAGGACTTTCAGTTAAATCAAAAGATAAAATGCCAAATCAAAAACATTTTAACAAATGAAAAGTCATGCAAGACACCTTGCAACTTAAAATATCACATGACCCACATCCACATTAATTATTTCATGTGTACAGACATTAATACTAAATGCACAGACAAAATAAAACCATTAAAAAGTGCAAAACTTGCAAATAAATTTTGGTTGAACGGGTTGAAAAAGGATGTAAATGTATCCTGAATAAAACGACAGTGTTTAAGGCGTAAAGCGATCTTCAGTCCTTCCCTTTACCCTTTTTTGGTGCTTTGTTGGATTTGTTGAGGATCTTCATGAGGTTTTTGGACATATAGTACGGCTTCTCCTGCGATCCATCGTTACGCTCCAAGTCCTCCACTGAGAGAGAGAAAATGAGTGGAAATATGAAAACGGACCATGTGTGATTATTTCTGTCTGTAATGTATTTAAAAAAGAAAATCCAAGTTTGGTGTTTAGCGTCTTCGCTTTAAATGATTAAAATGAACTAAACATAATTTGAATATATTTTCTAAGTGTTGGTCGTATCTGTGTGTCAATAACGTGAACGGGCCACGCTCAGTCGACTCACAGAAGCAGAGGAAGAGTGTGTCCACACACATGTTGTACACACTGAAGAATCCATGAGCGATGAGGTAGCTGCCAAACACCACCGTCTGCAAATGACAACAAACAAGATAAGACTAACGACAAACTTTGATTACTATTAAAAAAGGAGGAGAAGCATCAGTAACGTACGATAATGGGCATCCAGTAGTAGTTGAGGGTTTCAGAGCGGAAGGTGTTGCCTGGTAATAAAATCCGTCGAGAGAAGAAGAAGAAGGACAGTATGCCTGAAACAAGATGGAGACGTCAGTGCCTCCTCTCTTTCCTGATGCATTCATCTCCACGCTTATTATGCTTCATGTTGCATTCTGTGTTGAGGGAAGATACGGGGAGCAAAATACTCTTCATAATTCCATCGATCGAGGTGAGAAGAGACGCTTTGATCTTTGCCACACAACTGTGTGAAAATGTGTGTTTTTTTTTTAAAACCTTTATTTAAGCAGATGAACCTCATTGAGATTCAAAATCTCTTTTTCGAGGGCGAACTGGACAAGACAGGCAGCAACATATTTAAAGCATAGTTACAAACAAAAAACACAGAACGAGACGAGTTAAAAGGAACGAAAAGTTAAGAGACATAACAGAGTTCATTTAAGGAACATGCCCTTGCACATCACTCTCACCTACTCCTGCGACCACCAGGAGCTTCCCGAAGAACAGCAGCAGGTCCGTGACTTTATCGAGCACCACGACCCTGAGGGGACACGCAGGGGAAATAAGAGCCGCTCAAACACTCCCGAAGGTCTTCTTTGTCGTGAACAGGTCAGACAGAAATGTGTCCGGCTGGCACTGGAAACACAAAACGTGCCCACAAACCTCACGACGTTTCTCATGAGCAGCATGAAAGCGTTTTTGGCCGAGACGCAGAAGTTTTTCCCGTAAATTGCAATCTGAGAAAACAAAATGGTTTCACATTCAGTCGAAGAAAAGAACAAAGCACGTTTGTTTCCCCTTTGATAGCTTGGTAAATAACGACACAACTAGAGCAGCAATTAAAATAGGAGGGGCCGACAGCTGTGCAATACATGTGTGGTGCTTACCATGATGTACGCGTTCCTGTTGAGGAACTTGATGAACTTCTCCAGACACCAGAGGCAGCACTTCATGCAGCACAGGATGAACCGTGCACATGGATTCTGCGCCGCTGGAGACAGACCGCCACAACGTGTTCAGTAGCCCGCCATGTGTTGGTCGCCATTAACGTAAATACATTCCCGTAAAGTAATTCCTCCTTCAGTTCATCTGGGAAAACTCAAAATACCCACATTTTGAAATAGTGTGAAATATGTCATGGGATTTATTTATTCTATCATTGAGTCTAAAAGTGCATGTGACCCTTATTCAAACTGAAGCACAGAAATAAACCAAGCCGTGAGAACATGCCCAGTATTCATTAAAGTAACACAGCGACTATAAGACGAGTACCTCTCGTTTTGTGGTCAATGTACTCCAGAATCATCCTGGCTATCTGCACCAGGGTCAGGATCAAAGCTCCGAACGCCAAGGAGCCCACATGGTACCTGAAATGAACAAGATGGTTATGTGCAGGTCTGACGCCTCCTCTCGAAGTCAGAGAGGGGAACTGCAGTCTGCCGGTGTGTCCTGTGACGAGTAATATTAACTTTAAGGTGAAATAAAAAGCTTCTTCCTCCACAGCCCTCTGAGACATGACGTCATCATGTCAGTAGAATGATGATGCACGTCTCCTTGCAGGAGTTCCACCAACGTGACGGCAGCTCATTCGACCTACCTGAGAGAGCGCAAGAAGCTCGCGCTCAGGGGAAACGTGGGGATGTCGTCCGGCTTGGTGAAGGCCCAGTAGTAGGAGGCGAAGGCCCCCGCCAGCGTGCACTGCCCCAAGGCGATGACGAAGTTGACGCACCAGAGGAACGCCACGGCGTTGTAGATCTGCAGGTTGAAGAGGTTCCTCTGGAACAGACCCTCGTCGTTGTACTTGATGAAGATGCAGCTGGCAAAGGGGCAGCCCGGGTAGTCCGCCGCGGTGAAGTTCTGAGGAGGGGGAGACGGGAGAATGAACGAACCAGAGAGTAAGAAGGGGCGAGGGGGGGGTGTGGACGATGCGTCTGAGCATCAACGGTATGACCTGCTATCATATCAGCGTCTCTGGTGTTTGAACGTGGTGAATTTAGCTTTTCTAGATGGCTGATAATTTAGTTTATTATTGGTATCTTATAGTTGTGTAACAGGTGGTTTGAAAGCTCACAGCCGATTCCTTCCACGGGCTCATTCAACCGATTGGAGCATGTGTGACATGTTTTAGTGCAGCTCACAATGTTTATCCACACCTGGTTCCCCTCCTGCCAGTCACTCACCTGAGGGTCACAGTCCACAGTGCCATTGATACTGCTGCAGTCGTCAGCCGTGGAGTTCAGAGCCACCACTTTGTAGATCGGGCCTCCCGAAGTGGCCAAATATCTAATATTCATCAGTTTAAGCAAAGCACAGATTCTCTGGCCGGGAGAAGGGATCGTAGGGTAAAATAGATAAACACACAGTGGGTGACGGAGTCTTCTCATAAACGACCTCACTGTAGTCTCAAACTGCACTGTGTGATTAACAACATGCAAACACACATACACACATCAAATCAAAAGGATACAAAGCAGTTTATAAAACAATTCTTGAGAGTTATAAATGTAATTAAAAACGTATTATTATGGAAGATGTATGTGGTTGTATATATAAATATATTTTGTTTTTTATTTTGTTTATTGTTGTTGTGTTGTTGTTGTTTTATTTTCCTCTTTATTTTATATTAATTTTCTCATTTATTTTGATTTCAATTTAGGATAGGAATTTATAAGCATTTTTTGCTTCTACCTATACCTTTTCAGTCTCTCTCTTTTGTATATTATATAGGATAATATTGTATTGTATTTGATTTGATTGACTGAATAAAATACACAAACAAACAAACAAAAGGATACAAAGCAGTGGCGCCCCAGTAAGCGACGCACACCAGCAGGAGAACAAAGGTCACCAGGGGGTAGAGCAGAGAGGACATCATGTGACTGATTGCCCTGTGGTATAGGAACACACACACTACAAGGTTATGCCAAGGCCATGCGCACTCTTCAAGGAAAAAGATAAGGATGATAACAATACATTAAACATGGGTTAGATAACGCTGCAGATAACTCCCCTTTAAGATGAAGAACAGACATGGGTTTATGTTAGGTGGAGTCGTGAATGAGATAACATGTATGACACCAGGACTAACTTGCTTGACTCCTGGATCAGAGCGATGGCGATGAGGATCCTTGACCGCAAGAAGATGATGGTCAGGAGAATGATCGCCTCCGCCACAGATATGATGATCACTGTGGACAAGAAGGAAACACTGCTACTCCTAAGAATAACAAATACTCTGGCAACCAATCAGTGCACTTAAATCAGTGTTATCACTTATCAGACGCATTACACAATGTCACAAGTCAACTGCTGTTATAAACATGACATGTGACTCGTGCGTACGCCCACAAGCGTTTTATTGCTTTTATTTTTGGATCTGGTTCAGTATTTATGACGTTATTAGTTATCTCCCTTTTTATAGCTCTTATTTCCTCTGTACGGGTATGCCCCCCCCACCCCCCTCCCCCAAAGTACAACAACTAGACTCATCCCCCGATGTGAGAAAGGTTGTGTGTGTGTGTGTGTGTGTGTGTGTGTGTGTGTGTGTGTGTGTGTGTGTGTGTGTGTGTGTGTGTGACTCACAGAAGGCCAGCCAGGTCTCTTGGACTTGCAGGTAGACGTCTAAGTTGGTGGTGAAGCCAATATCCGAGATGGTGGCCGACGCCTGCTTTAAGGTATCATATTCCCAGTAGCAGTGCCAGATGCCTACGAGAGAAACACAACAACTCAGAGGCGACTTATAGACACACATCATCTTCTCATAACAAACTAGAACGGGCACTCGGTAGAGTGCATACCTTCGCATATCACAAGATTGGGCATTGAATTGTGAACATGTTGGCATTAGTTGCATGCCAATTGGATAAAAATTGACCGTGCTATGGTAAAAAGAAGATGTTGACCTTTTCATGACCTTGACCTTTGACCCGATTGATCCCAAAATCTAATCAAATGGTCCCCGTATAATAACCAATCATCCCACCAAATTTCATGCGATTCGGTTTAATACTTTTTGTGTTATGCGAATAACACGCATACAAATAAATAAATAAATACATAAATACACGGCGATCAAAACATAACCTTCCGCATTTTCAATGCGAAGGTAATAAACCCTTCTGGACTTTGTGTTCAGGACCAGTACATACAACGGTCACTTCTGAGCTTCACTTTCTAAATGAGATTAAACACGGGGCCAGCATCTCTTACAGGTCTGTTTCCAACCAGCACAAGTAAGAGACACACGTGGTTATTATGCGGCTGCTAACAACAAGTTAATTTGTTGAAATCAGTGGAAGGAAATTGCATAAATATGAATATTTCTTTTTTAAAGATCTACTTTGCCATGAAAAGTGCTCCGGCTGAGTGTTTACCGTAGGCCCCGGCACCCAGGACCCCTATGATGAGCACCCACACCATCACTGGAGCGGTGAACCTCAGCAGCAACAGGAACAGCATGCTGACCACCATGGCGATAAGCAGACCACTGAGACGGGAGAAAACAACAACAAGGGGATTTATTTTGTAAAGCTTGAAGAGGTCAATGATCACATTGTAACAGGGTTCATACACATGATGACCGATGGATTTCCAGGACTTTAAACCAAATTTCCAAACATTTGGTGACATCTCGGTGTATGAACGACACAAATGAACAAGAGAGAATAGTTTGATTAAAAGAATAAATGTTGATATAATAGTTTGTTCTTTTAATCAAACTGCGTAAATGAACATGTCAATATATCAAATTTCCATGACTTTTTAAAAAACTTTCGGGATTTAATTTTTTTTCCAGGCCTGGAAATAACCATTCTTAAATTCCATGACTTTTCCAGGTTTCCCATGACCGTATGAACCCTGTGTAAGACATATACAATACTTATTTGACAGCACCAACAGTTCACATTAATCTCAAGACAAATGTATATCTGTATTTAGCCAACAGGTGGCAGTGTGTGTGTGTGTGTGTGTTGGAGTTGGTCAAGGCGACTCACAGGAGGATCCACGGCCATGACAACGCAAAATCCTCAAAGATGCGCATGCCGACCTCCTTGGCGTTGAAGCCGTTCACCATGTCCCTGTTGGAGACAGAAACGAGGACGAGCTGCGTTGGTTACCGTCTCTCAACAAACTGACAGAAAACAGCTGCAACACTTTTCTGCAGCGCCTGGTGGAAGCTACACGAAGAAATGCAGTGAAGGCCAGTGAGGGGAGGTGGAAAAGATACAAAGAGAGAGACCACCAGACACTGCATGTCCCAAGAGAGTTTTACATGGCAACTAAGGCAACTAAGGCAACTAAGGTAACTAATGCAACTAATGCAACTAAGGAAACTAATGCAACTAATGCAACCAATGCAACTATGGCAACTAATGCAACCAATGCAACTAATGCAACTAAGGCAACTAAGGAAACTAAGGCAACTAATGCAACTATTGCAACCCAGGCAACCAAGGCAACTAATGCAACCAAGGCAACTAATGCAACTAAGGCAACTAATGCAACCAATGCAACTATGGCAACTAAGGAAACTAATGCAACTAATGCAACTATTGCAACCCAGGCAACCAAGGCAACTAATGCAACCAAGGCAACTAATGCAACCAAGGCAACTAATGCAACTATGGCAACTAAGGAAACTAATGCAACTAATGCAACCAATGCAACTATGGCAACTAATGCAACCAATGCAACTATGGCAACTAATGCAACTAAGGCAACTAAGGAAACTAATGCAACTATTGCAACCCAGGCAACCAAGGCAACTAATGCAACTAATGCAACCATGGCAACTAATGCAACTATGGCAACTAATGCAACTAAGGCAACTAATGCAACTATTGCAACCCAGGCAACCAAGGCAACTAATGCAACGAATGCAACTAAGGCAACTAATGCAACCAAGGCAACTAAGGCAACTAATACAACTAAGGCAACTACTACGAGCTTCTACACTCAAGCTCAACACACAAACTCACGTAGCCACTGACCCTGAGCTGGTGACGAAGAGGAGGAGAAAGAAACAGGGTTATTAGAGACAGTGTGTCTGTCTTCATATGTGCAGTCAGGAGCCGGTGCCACATCTTACCCAGTGCCATTCCGGATTTGGTTGACTGTGTCATTGACTGAGGAGGGTAATCCGGGAATGTTGGCAAAGTCAGAAGGGATCCTCCCCAGGGCCGGGATGTCGGGTAAACATCGACCCAGCACTGACGGCGGAGAACATGAGATCAGCTTTAAATGGGTTAAATTATACTTCATTACAAAATCGCTCTAATATAATTAGGATAACACATAATCGCCCGAAGGAAACAAAAAATAACAGCCGTGATGAGAAGTTAAGCCCACACACTGCTTTAAACTTCACTGCGGTGCACATGTATCGTCAGACACAACATTGGTATGAATGTGACGGCGTGTTCAGGAGCGTGTTCACTCACCTGAGATCGTGGGCATGTAGAAGAAAGGACAAAGCTCATTGTCCACAATTTCCTTAACACTCTGGAGAAGAAAGAAAAAACAGCCCTCATTATCACCTAGTCTTAAAAAGAGCACGAGTGACCAGGTCAAAGTGTTGCTGATTTATAAAAATACAAGATTTCACATATAAAATCAAAACAAAATGGCACATTTGGCAACTTTCAGGGAGACACGCAAAAGTAAACACGCGATAACAAAGCGTACCTTCGTCGTGGTCGCCAGGTCGATAGACGGCACGCAGAGGCTCTGGTTGAACACGTTTACCGGTTTCACGCCGACAAAATACGACGAAACTCCCACGGCCCAAAACTGATTGGGACAGCTTTCCACGCACACCTGGAAGTAACGGGAAAAAATATGAGTCACTATAGGACAATGGAAGAAAGAAAAGTTTGATTAGCCGTAGAATTATAATCAACATCAATCAAGCAGCCTTCTCTACCTGTGTGGTCGGACATTGCAAGCCATTGAGGGCAGACGCCATGACGTTAAGAGATGTGGCACATTTGAGAATGTCAAAGTAGAACAGGTTGGCTCGGCCTCTGAGGGAGAGGAGGCAGGAAGGAAGAGTTGATTTGGAAATGCACATTCATTATACGTAGTACATTTAAAGATGTGGAAAAAAAAGGCGAGAGATGGATTTAATTACTCATTTGGTTCGATGCCACAGAACCACCCGGTTGAGTTTCTGGGATACAGAACATGTCTTGGATCTCCAAAGAGCCACGCTGTTGGAAGAAACACACACACACACACACACACACACACACGGTGACATCACTGATTGATTGAGGCGAGACGTGGGTTTGATTCTGGCGTCAGACCAAACTCATAAGAAGTTTTATTTTTGTATTATTCTTCATCAATTTGTAGACCAAACACTTGAACCGCCTCGTATTTAGATTGGGTCAAAAAATCCTCACTTATGTTTACGCCCTTTATTACCTTTATGGAACCAGATAACTCCAATAAGAGCTAATCCTCAGAAGGCAAAGGACACTTTAGGAATGAACCAGAAGGTAAACTGTGATGACTGAATACGATATTGAGTAGTGAGCGGGCGTATGAAGGGGTTTTGGTGGCTGATAGTTCTATAAATGCATTAATACCGGCAATGAGAGCCTGACGGGATGCACTTAGAGTAGTGATTGACACCCCTCTGGTTCCCACAGCGTTTGGTTTGATCGCACAAGTCTTGGTAGACAAAAGCACGGTGCATTAAGTCAATGTACCCGAGTGTTTCTTCCTCTGAGCTCGGCACACACAGCTGGTTCTCGTGTTTAGAATATTTAGTTACAAAGGAATAAAAGCTTTGAATCAACACTGGCCTGTAGATTTCTCTACTTTAGCATTACAACAAATGATCCTCGTCCAACCAACGTGTTTGAACATTGAAAGAAGGAAATGATTATTCGTGACACACTCAGCTCCTGACACACATTAGTTATCAGGCCCGTGTTGACTCCAGATAACAGAGAGGGGTTGGAGTGTTGGAATGAGTTTGACGACGGGGCAATAAAAAGCCGCTGACAGGAAGTTCACATGGAAATCAGCTGATGATGATGATCAATCATAAGTATTGGGAATCACTAAAGATGAATTTGGAAAGCATCGCGTTGGCTGTGGCCCAACGCAGCACACGAGGGGTTAACGTCACAAACAGAATCTGTTGAGGCGGCGATGCCGACGAGCAGCCATCGGATGCATCGAGCTCGCCCCAGTGTGTGAGGTCAGAGACACACACACACACACACACACACACACTGTTTCTGAGGTTTTAATGGAGCAACCGCATGTTGAAACTGTGACAGTTGTCACAGTGACTTGGCTGGTTAGGATCTGAAGCTCTTGGATCCAGGAAGTCACGGCGGTGAAACCACAAGCTGTCGTCCTGACACAAACAAACCAGGTCAAATGTGTCCGTGAGCAATAGAGGAACCGGCCGGTGATTTTTGGGCGGTCAGCCGTTTTAGTTGTCGTCGGGTTACTCTTACCTAAAATCCCGACTACGATGTAGCCGAGGATGACGGCCATGAAGAGGACGCAGCAGATGATATCGGTGCATCCTCTGAGGAAGAGGAGAGAGAGGCGGCAGCAGGTTAAAGGGAGCAGGCCCAGCTCTGCTTCGCCTCGCGGGTCACAAATGTGATTCTGTCATTCAACAGAAACTTTGCAAACACAGAATCAGCTGAGCGGAGGATTTGGGGGATAAGTTCGGTGGTGGGGAAACAGTTCATGAGCCAGATTCACCTTTTCTTTATGGGTCCATTGAATGCTGGGTCGAACTGAGCAGCTTCTCCTGGGAAAAGAAAACATTGGGTAGCTTTTTAATTCAAAGTGAATGTACGCCGTCATAACCCGTGTTTGGTTTCAGATAGATTATTAAGTACACATTAGGTTATCTCGCTTTTATAATGTCACTTGATCTGCAGCGCCACATCAAGGAAATGCACCGCTGATTCAATCTTGAGTGGCGTATCTACACTCAAAGAAATGACTCATTGTGGCGTATCTACACTCAAAGAAATGACTCATTGGATGAACTCAATTAAATTGTTGGCAGGTTTTCCATCCAATAATTATATGCAACTCCAACTCAAATTTAGCACATCAGTGCAATACAATGTAATTAAGTTAGTCCAACTCATTTGTATCAAATACATCTAAAATAAAATAACGATATTCATTAAATTAAATTAATTTGTGTTTGTCCAACTCAAAATATAAACTAAACTAACTAAGAAAATATGCAAACTCCACACAGAAGGAAAGCCCCGACTGGGAATTGAACCCACAGACCTTTGGCTTTGAGGCGACAGTGCTAGCCACTACACCACCGTACAGCCCTGAAAGTGTCTTCACCTTGTAAACAACTGATTTTCAGCTGGCGCATGCGCAAAGGGTAGTCCTCAATGAAACACATTTATTTTGAGTTGATATGCACACCATCTAACCTAAATAAATCTAATAAATGAAAGAATTCATACATTTTGTGTTCCACCCATTAAATATAAATATCTATTTTTGTAATTGATTTATTTAAATGTATAAAACAATATTTAAATGTGTCACCTCGAAGAAGGGCTTGAATCGTTTTTGTGAGTGTAACCTAAATAAATCTAATAAATGAAAGTATTCATACATTTTGTGTTACACCCATTCAAAATAAATATCTTCGTTTTGTAATTGATTTATTTAAATGTATCAAACAATATTTAAATGTGTCACCTCTAAGAAGGGCTTGAATCGTTTTTTTGAGTGTAGGGGCTCTGGGGAAGATGTCAATAACAGGGCCTGAACCCTGTGCTGTGACAATACAGTTGAATCTTTATCCGAATCTGAAGTTAGTGTGCGTGAATTTTTAAAAAAATTACATTTTGTCCGGTGCTCACTGTGAACACGAGACATTTTCTTAGAGTTAATGAGTTACGGTGCAAGTGGACGACGAACGAGTAAATACTTCGAGTCCGTTTTCAGAGTCTTCTATTTTTACGGGACGATGACTCACAGGTGATTTACAATAAAATGAGCTCAACAGGAAATAAATGACCCATAGTTGTTTCCTGGAACAGGAGAGAGAGAGAGAAACCACACACACAGATACACACACAGACACGCGCGCACAAACACACACAGACTCACATGCGCACAAACAAACACACACAGACACACATGCGCACAAACACAAACAAACACACACAGACACACACTCTTTCAGTAGTAGTTGTTTCTGTTTTATTATTCTTGTTATTATGTTTCATTATTATTGTTATCCATATAAATTGTATTTTTTTATTTTAATTTATCTTGATGCTTTGGCAATACTGTTGTTGCAACATCCATGCCAATTGAATTGAGAGAGAGAGAGAGAGAGAGAGAGAGAGAGAGAGAGACCGCCAGCAAGAACCAACAATGAAATAACATGTGTGTCGTTGATGTCGTACGACAAGCTGCTTTCCATATGAACTAAGGAGCGGTGTCGGTGACGTTAGCTCCTCCGCGTGCCGAGTGCAGAGGAGAGGGTTGGAGTTGAGGGTTGGAGTTGAAACTCGCAGCTCAGGCTTATTTAAATATCATTTGAATTCAAAGTATGTCTTTGGGAGGAGGAATTATTTTAACCGTTTTGACAGTCAGAAAACTTCTGCCTGAGATCCCAAAATGAGAGCCTCCCTATGATGAATCGGCCTCTGTTGCATTAACCAGTCGGGCAGGAAAAACCCAACGGGCAGCTGGGAGTGAGATCACGAGGAAACAATGCAGACATCTTTATACTACAATTAACAACATGGCATGTCTGCATTCCTGATGTCTACATTCCTGATGTCTTCATTCCTGATGTCTTCATTCCTGATGTCTTCATTCCTGATGTCTTCATTCCTGCACTCCAGCGCCAACAGAAAACTGATATGTCACATGTTGTGACGAAGAGCCTGAACTTACGGCCTGATGCCGGTGCTAATTTGGTTTGATTTCTGATTCCTATCCGATACACGCAAATAGTAACGCGCTCTTTAAATGTGATCGCCAGCCAGGATGGACCTGTTGCCGGGCAACTCGACACAGTAGCTGGAGCTAAATGTTCCCCCCTGGCTGTCATTTGAATGGGGGTGAATGGAGACAGCAGCGAGCGTGCTCTTGTTCCAGGACTGACAAGTAGGATGCAAATATACATCACGGGATGCAGAACGTGTGGAGCTTCGCAGTCGCCTGAACACACATTCACAGTGGGGCTTCTGTAAACTCAGACACTGAGGACAGGAGCCTAAACAAGTTAAATAAAGCGAAGCAAGTATTCCACGTCTTCGATGAGAGGGTCTCTCCTCTCACCAAACGTCCAACGGTAATATCTGTTATGGATCTTATGTAAACAACAAGTGCAGGCCAATAGACAGCCACACAAAGAAGCGTGAATTAGACGGACCACATCGACGCCTCTGTGGGGAATGAGAGAATAACATTAATCGACAAAGAAACCTGTTCATCGGCCTCTCGCGTGCTGCGAGTGTCAGATTTCAGCTCTTCTAGGATACGGCTTTGTGTCTGTGACACAGCGAAAAAGGACATTTCAGTTTGTATGCCCTTGTAAAACGCTGGAGGAAAGCTTTAAACCTTTAGACCGTGTGAGAGGGCTATCGCTTGACCTCGACTGAAGGAGGAAGGGTTTATTATACTTCACTTCGCGCCGGTCAACAGTGACTCACAACATGCATCATGTGGGGATGAGGATATTCTTATAAACCTTATATTACGAGGTCATTTTACTGAGGTAATAATATTGTAACGTGTTCTTTTTGTACAAGCCTCCAGGTTATTTAGTAACTGGCTACCAATTAACTATCCAAGGAAGAAAAAGAGTCATGACAGAGTGTAAAATACGATGGGAACGGGCTGTATCTTCGTTTTTCATTGTTCAAAGTGGTCTGTTGTTATTGAATACTCTTATGTTTGAACACGTCACCGCCGTGGCAGCAGCAGAAAGGAGTTGTTTTTGTTAGAAATATTCACAAGCGGAAATATTGAGTTATTTGCACTATAGATAAAATTTAAAAAAGACCATTCAATCTAACCATGTTCAGTTTAATATATGACTTTAATGATATTAATTCCATTAATTGTTTTTTTTTGGCAAATGACACTCAGCTGCTCACAACGATGCAGAATTATTTTGGTTTCTGCTCTAATGGGGAGAGTTGCTGAATCTGCAAGTGTCTGTTGAATAATAAAACTACATTTCTGCTTCCAAAATAAGATGTCCACCAGTTTGAATTATTTTTTTAACAATATATCTTTAATTCAAACCTAAAAAAAAAATATTCTAAAAGGAGGAATATTTAGTTTATGTGTGATGGACTTTAAAAAAACAGATACGTGGCCTTTTCAAAACCACTGAACCGCAGCCGTCTTTATACATTAGCGACATTTACGAGTGATGTTAAATGGCATGTGATTCTCTTCCCCTTCTTGCCTCAAGCAGCTTTAACTCACTTTATGGACAAAGATTTACAGCAACAAGTCACGCATTTCCAAACACAGAGTGTCTTCACATCTTTAACAGGAAATGAGGTTGCATTCAAAATGTGGCACAGCTCTAAACAAGAAAGCCAAGACATATTTAACTAGAATGGGCACTCGGTAGAGCGCATACCTTCGCATATCACAAGATTGGGCATTGAATTATGAACATTTTGGCATTAGTTGCATGCCAATTGGATAACAATTGACCATGCTATGGTAAAAAGAAGATTTTGACCTTTTCTTGACCTTGACCTTTGACCCGATCGATCCCAAAATCTAATCAAATGGTCCCCGGATAATAACCGATCATCCCACCAAATTTCATGCGATTCGGTTTAACACTTTTTTAGTTATGCGAGTAACACGCATACAAATAAATAAATAAATAAATACACGGCGATCAAAACATAACCTTCCGCATTTTCAATGCGAAGGTAACACTATGTCACAATAAGAGGGCGGGACTTAATGAGGCAACAACAAGCAGTCTTTGTTGCGTTCAACCGAGGGAGTTCTACTTCCTCATGACAAAGGATGGTCCGGCCGTTGGGAACCAGCAGGCCAGCAGGAAGTAGAATAACAATTAGAAATGGTGATGAGTTCAGGGTTTCTCGTTGTGAACAGAGGCTGCCCCCGTGACTACGAGACTGTCGGCTCCGACCAGTGTTGCCAGGTCCGCGGTTTTCCCGCGGAATTGGGCTACTTTTGAAGTGTTGCCGCGGGTTGAATTTTTTGTCCGCTGTTTCGGGTCGACCTATTTTGCATGCAAATTACATGAATATCTTTAAATAAAAATCCATATTTTAAATGAAATAATTTATTTATACCCAAATCCTACCAAACTGACTCCAGATCAGCACGTACACACATTTTATTTATGATAATATACTGTATCTAATTACACAAGGCCATTTTAGGACCTAGGTGAAATAACTGTTTCGGGAAAACTGCTTTTAATGCTGGCATACTAAACATTTGGTGTTACTTTGTAGATATTACAATACATTTGGCAATGATAGCAATGCTGTTGGACTTTAAAAGCAGTGTATATGGTTTGGCACGGGCATATTTTGAGTTCTGATATTGGGCTGGTTTTTGGGCTGGTTTTATTGGCCATTGGGCTGGTTTTGGGCTGGTTTTATTGGCCATTGGGCTGGGTTTGTCACACAGACCTGGCAACCCTGGCTCCGACTGTTGTGGGCGCTCCTCCTGTTGTCGTCTCCTCTGTCGTGTGCACTGATGTTTTCAAAAGCTATTTGAAGAGACTTTAAATCAGATATTTACCTTCAGGGAGAGTTTTGTTTACTGAGGTCTTTGCAAAACCTCCCAGACTGTCAATAGACTCGAGACTTTATCGACGTACCGAATCCCACGAAGAGCGAACAGGATACAGGGAAACACACGTCTGCTGTACACGTGGAATGTTTCTGAAATATTTAGGCAGATTCAACTTTCTCGTCCGTGACTTTTACGATACTGTTTTTGTCTTTCAGTTTGTTTACGTCCCCAAAACCAGCCGTTCAGACGCTGAGCTGTGTTCGAGCTGACACTATGGTTGATCGGCAGAAGAACAATCTGTAACTATTGTGGTTGTAAAAGAAATATGTAGGTTTATTTTCAAGCAAAAGATTTGGATTCACGTCTCGTTTTTTATCTTATTGTGAATTTTATATATTTGGCTTTTGGACTGTTTGGTCCGACAAAATAAACTATTTCAAAATGTCACCTTGTGATGGGCATTTTTAACCATTATATTGCATGTTATAGACTATAGAGCAAACAATTAATAGAGAAATAAGTTGGAAGATACACTGATTACAGCTGAAACCATGAATTAAGATGAGTAGATGAGAGACAATTAATATTCAGCACCTATTTATTCAAAATCATCAAATAAATTAATAAAATAAGTACGGTAACAAAAATACCCAGTACTTTCACAATTGTCTTTTCTTTTCTACTTTAACATCATAAAAGCGACCAGTATGACATCTGAATAGCTAAGGTTATTAACTCACAACTAAATAAAGTAAAACATCTTCACAGGACCGTCTATTAATTGCTGACTGCCACTATTTCTTTATTATTTTAGCTGCAAAAAAATCAACGTTGCACTTTATATTTCATGATAATCTCTGATCAGTTGACAGTGTTGTTCATTTCCTAAGTCTTTCTAACTTGTGACCCCTTAAAGGAATCAATGTGTCCTCGGCACATGCTTCATGTCGTCATCCCAGGGAGAAATTAGGGTTTTGGAAATTACGAGAAACTAAACCAAAAGGTGCTTTTTTTGTTATTTGAAGGGTTATTAGAGACCTACTTTTGTGTAATAATCCAATAATTGTTTAAGAAGAAAACTAAACAAAAAATAATATTATTATAATTATGATAACACATTGTTTTCCTATTTTTTTTATTATGTCTTAATTTTAGAATGTCCTAAAAAATTACTTGGAAGCCAATCAAAGCGTCCTCGTCTTAAACATGTCCTCTTCTGTAGCTAGGTCACATGTCTGGGATGTTATATACATGTTATGACAGTTCAATAAGTTATCAATAAACCTGGTTATTGAGGATAATGGTGGCCCTCGGCCGACAGGCCTACGTTTGGCCTCTTTGGCACTATTTACTCATAACCCGTGTAGTCCAGTACCTGTTGAATTAAATGAGGAATATGCAGGTGTAAACGCTCTCGACTCAGAGAGAACAGTTAACCCTCCTGTTACCTTCAAATGTACTAAAATATATTTTACCCTCGAGGTCAATTGGACTCCAGCTCTTTAAACCTCCAGAAAATTATTCTAATTCCAATTAGTTCCCGTGTTTAAGTGTCAGGTACGTAATGTGTGTTTGTTGATACCGAAATCGCCCTTAAATAAAAAAGTGTGTAGAAGGCTGCTGTGTAAACTTGTACATGTTTGCCCCTCCCCCGCGTCATATGTGAACTATCTGTGGTTTGCTGGTTATGTTAGGTCCTAAAACCTCTTTGAAGATTTTAAAAATGGCATGTTATAGTTATAGTGACCTCAATATCATCCAAAACAACTCACACCTATAAAATAAGTCTATAAAATGTTGATATTTCAGCCTGGGGTCAAATTGACCCCAAAGAACACCGATGTGCACGAGTTGTGTTCAGGACATTGAAAACATGTAATCATGTTCATTTTATGTTGACCCAGTTGTTCTCATTAAATAAGGAAAAGTCGTGAAATATGAATCAAAAAACATGTCAATCATATATTTTGAGACTTTAAACATCGAATGTTGTCAAATTGACCCCGAAGGTAACAGGAGGGTTAATCTAGTTAACGTTAGTTCACGTGAGCCCTGCAGGGTGTGTGAGGTCCACTCACCGTACTCGGAGTCCTGGTTCTCCTGTTTCTTCCCCATGTCTCCGCCTGGACCTCCTTTCTCCTCCTCGACTTATAAAACTCCTTCTGCTCAAGTTCTCGTCAAACCGTCCGATTAGAAGCTCTCAGTGGGTCTAAAACGAGCTGCGCCGTGTCAGCGCCGCCATGGTAACTAAGTTTGGAAATCTTTCTTCTTCCTGGCACTTGTAACTAGGCAGTGACGACACGAGCGCACCTGTCGAGGGATGCGCACCTGCACGAGCTATCGAAGATCGTTTTTGTGAAAAGGAGGTATCACTCTGATTTGATTGTAAAAACAAACAAACGTGAGAGTGAGAATGTATCAAGGCTGGCTATTATAAGTTCAACTCTGAGGTTGTATACTGACTACATTTATTTTACTTTAGTAGGCTACTTTGTAGATTTAGATTAGGATTACCAACTAACGAACTACTAATTAAAGAATACATGTTGATATCTTAAATAAGGGTACACTACCGAGCAGTATATAAAGTATCTACAATTTGCTCCAGCTTTATCATTTATGATCTTGAGGCTCTAGAGGGGTCTGTGATAAAACTTCATTATTTATTTTGCATGCAAATAATTTGCGCTTCATTCATTTACCACAAACTAATAAACAAAGCAGCTCCTCATTTGACACGTTTGAATCTTTAGTCTTAATATGTGAATAAGTGACCAAAGGCTATTGTATGACGTTTGCCTGGGAAAGTTTCTCTAGCTGCCAAAAATACTCATTATTAGAATTATTAGCAGAGTGGGACATCTTTTTTAAATTAATTTTCACATCTCTGACTGTGCCCAGCAGCATCCAGCCCCATCTCCTTTGCGTTGCCCCCTGCTGATAGAAACAATAACATCAACGGCCCACAGTCTTGATGAGAGCTCACATCTGCCTAAATATTGTATAACCACACAGCGTAGCATTGGATGTAAGGATAACGTCTTACACACGATAGTCTGAGCCAGTGAGACACAGAAAAAGAAAATGGCACACTTAATACAAGAGCCCAAAGATCAACTCATGAGCTAATTTATTACACTAAATGTGATAAAGAAAACAATGCGTATAAAAATAAAGAAAATAACGCTGACAATGATACAAAAACAATGATATACACAGGTCCTCATTGAGTCCAGTGCGGGCTTAGGGTGGACCCAATGCTGGACTGTGTCATAAATGCTTTACGTTTGTTGGCACAACAGAAAACAGATATGTTTGACATGATGTTACATGATGGCAGACTACGAATGCACAAACTTCATGTGCCAAGAAAAACAGACAGTGATATATACAGTAGACATACTGTATGTACAGCATCACACAGTTTAAAACATTCGTTTTCCATTTCCTCTACCACAGGGTACATGATCAACAAGAAAAATAAGGACATTTCAAGAAAATGGCACCAAACACAGAATGTAGAAGATGTTAAAACCCTCAACGTATACTTCTATTGCCATTGTGCACATGTGAAATGGAGGAGGTCTATCTGAAGCCCCCTTTTGTAAGTGTTTTAAGAGTTTCCCAGCATGGTCATCCCACAGTCTGCTCCCGATTCTGGGCAGGCCTCCAGTCGAGCCAGTCTGTTCTGCTCCAAGGCGATGGCTTCGGCCGAGTGCTTGCATTTCTCTGATCCACACTGACATGTGAAATACTTGCTCTTAATGTCCCAAAAGCGGTCTCCATAGTCGAATCTAATGGAAAAAGACAAGTTAAAAGTTCTTAATCACGGTTTACGGCCGAATGGGGCTTCAGGCGGATATGTTGACAAATAAAATGCCTACAATCTCAATATGAATAAAGTCTCTATTAATAATAAGACGATGCAATGAAAATGATAATTCTAGATGAGAGGATCTGGAAATACAAATGTGAGCGAGACTGAAAGAATTTGAGAAAAAGAAAAGAGCGTGGGATTGGAAAGGAGGGGTAAAGTAATGAGCTCTGAGCAGGTGGAACTTCTCACCCCAGCTCTTGTCCGCTGTGGATGTCTCTGGAGCTGAAGAAGGCGATGCGGGGAAACCTCAGGTCCTGGTGCAGCATGAACACGCGTACCGGGATGAGGTTTGGGTCACACAGGTGGTTGATGAAGCGGCTGATGTTGCCATAGTACCGGGCATCAATACAGTACACCTCCCCGTCCTTTAAAAAAACAACAACAAAACGTTTGATCCCGATTCACACAGATTGTGCATCATAAACCAATATTTATAATGAAGTCATTGTAATGCATTAGTAAGCACAAGTTGATTTCATGACAAGTTTGACTTGTTCTTCCTGTCATTGTTTCATCGATGCTGTGTGATTGAAGTGTGTCAAAACTTATTGGATGGATTGCCATGATTAGTTTCTACATTCTCTAGAAATAAAGAACTATTATATTTCAATGGTGCCCCACATTCACGTCCCCCTCAGGGTAGCTGTAACAACATCAGGTCAAAATGTTAAATTTGTCCGATACTTTGGTTCAAATACCTGTAGAACAACTACAATTGTAACTAGAACAGACACTCGGTAGAGCGCATACCTTCGCATATCACAAGATTGGGCATTGAATTATGAACATTTTGCCATTAGTTGCATGCCTTGACCTTTGACCCGATCGATCCCAAAATCTAATCAAATGGTCCCCGGATAATAACCAATCATCCCACCAAATTTCATGCGATTCAAGAAGATGTTGACCTTTTCATGACCTTGACCTTGACATTTGACCCCAAAATCTAATCAAATGGTCCCCGGATAATAACCAATCATCCCACCAAATTTCATGCGATTCGGTTTAATACTTTTTGAGTTACGCGAGGAACACGCATACAAATAAATAAATAAATACACGGCGATCAAAACATAACCTTCCGCATTTTCAATGTGAAGGTAAAGATGAACCCTGCTACACGTCAGCATGGTGCATTGTCAGTGTGAGCGTGGTGGCATGCTAATGTTAGAATTTAGCTTGAAGCACCAGTGTCCTAGGATACAAAAAGACAGATTGGCCTGTAGAAATGCACCACATTTCCCATTTTAATGAAGGAAAATTCCCAAAATGTGTAATCTGCATATGTATAAAATCTCCCTCAAAACACAGAGAAAGAGCAACCGACTGCCGTGTGTGGATGCAGTGCAGTACTTCACAACATGAAAAAAGTCTGATTAAGCAAATACGATTTAACTCGAGGCACACTATAAAAAAAGAAAAGAACGATCGTAAAAGGAAGGCAAAGTCCATTTTGTCTCGAAATTTAGGTGATTGGTCTGTAGTTGTTGAAATTATAACTGCGGTACAAGTTTTTTTCAACGCTGAGCCTTGAATCGAAAATGTTACCTGAAAAGCGTCTGTAACCTAGAACACAAGAAGGTGTTTTGTCCAGTACTGCGGATGTGGGTGTATTTTGTTAACCGACTGCATGGGTTAAGTTTGGGCCATTTATTTACCTTATTAGCTGATTTTTATTTGTTATACAGGAAATAAGTCATCTCTTATTTTTTCACCTTGTTGTCCAGGTCAAACAAGTAGGAGTCGTCTTCTCTAACATCTGCCTCTGCGTCAGAGATGAGCTCCCCGACGTATCTGTGTGGGCGGAGGAAAGAAGCTCAATGTCTGACCTCTGACCCTCCATATAAATGAGTCGTGTGGCCTGCGGCCGGTCCGCTCTTACTCGCAGATGAAGCTCCCTTGTGGAATATCCTGCAGAGCTCGAACTCCCCAGCCCATCTTCTCTGTCCTGTAGAGCTGAAGACGCACTCTGAGGGGAGAACAAGTACATGATGAGGGTTCCTACCCCAGGCCATATGGCTGAAGCCTTCCAGCCAATACCTTCACAAGGTAACCAAGTAGGTCGTTTGAGTGAAAAATGAGTGAAATCTATTTTGCTGGTGGAGATTTTATGTTCATTTTAGGATTCTTACTTGATGCCTGCCTGTACCACTCTGTTCTTGCACGTCCGGTAACAGGAACATGCCATGTTGCATTCAAATATAAGTGGGGGTTCAATTTTGTTGAATTCCTGGAGCAGCCGCTGGTCCTAGAATGAAATAATACAAGTTTCACTCCGTTAGTTTCTCATGTTACAAATGAATCCGAGTCATTGAACTCATGGATCTCCCTGACTTCCAAACAAAACCATTGTAACAGGCCTGCTGCAGCACCAAGGATCAGCGAGGTTTGGTGAGACATCTTTATTCAGCAGCGCTGACTGATTGCAAATCACCAGCAGCCGAGGCCAAATTAGCGATAGCTGCCACAACCATATTTGAATTTCTGCTAATCCTTTAAAATTAATTAATTTAGTAATGCCGCAATATTTTTGATTAAATAAGGAAGGTTTATTTTTAACGAGCAGATTAGCATGCCGATGTGGCTGAAACATTTCCACTTACCTTGTCGTACCAGCAGCGGATACTGAGCTGTCCACACAGGCAGTTGCTGGACGAGCAGTCGTCAGAGCAGCTACAGTGCTGAAGTAAAGAGAGTTAAAAAGGCATCAGATGTGCATGAAAGAGAATAATGAAATAAAACAATGATAATGAAATAAAACAAGAGCCTGACTCGTATTTTACCTGTAAGTGTGTAATATTGCGGTCGATGTTCATTGCTGAAGTTTCACAGTTTTCTGAGACATATTTGTAGTCTGAAGGACAGACCTCGTCGTCCACTGCGTTCACGCAGGGTATCGGCACGTTCTCATAGCCCTGCGCTATGTCACTGGGAGAAAGGAAGGAGTTCAGTCAGCTAACCATCAGGAACAAAACAGAGGGTGGATATCTGGTTAAGAGGAATAAGTTCATCCATTGGAGAGAAGTCTCCATTAAAATGACGCGACCGCTACCTGCTGATGATTCTCTCAGTGCGAAGCATGCGATTGGTTATTCCCCTTCTCAGCTTCCTGTTGATCTGGAGTGCCACCCACACCGGCGTGTCGACCCGTGCCAGGCTGAGGGGCGTGTCTCCTTCCCTGTTCACGATGTCAATGTCTGCACCTCTGGACAGGAACAACCTGCAGAGACGAGAGACGCTTGTGTTTGGAGGTATGTGGTGGAGCGAACGCGAAGGACGCACGCGACTCGTTCATGAAATCGAGGCCGCGGCTCGCGATTGACGTCGACTCACGTAACACACTCCAGGAAGCCTTCTCTAGCGGCGATGTGGAGCGGCGTGTCTCCGTGCATGTTAACCGAGGCGAGGGAGCAGCCAGAGTTCAACACCAGCTCGGCTATATCCACGTTGCCTGCATACGCCGCCCAGTGGAGACACACGTTCAGCTCCTGAAGGGAGGGATGGGACTGTTTAAAGTAATAACCTGAAATATTTTCATGCAACTACATCCATTTTGCCCCCGTCATTCCTTCTTACGGGGAAATATAGCCGAGATGTGTAAAAACAAAGTTGAAAAAATAATGGATGGTTTCAGAAACACAGAAACACAGACACACAGACACACTTTTGCAAAAAGATACATTTTCCATGTACCACAATTTGCAAAACTCAAGAGTTAGCTAGTAGAAACTTACCTTATCACTAATAGTGACATCAGCGCCTCTGTTCAGCAGCACTTTTATCACATCTACATGTTTGTGCTCCGCAGACCAGATGATCGGCGTCCAGCCGCCGTTGTCCTGAAACAAACAGGCAGGAAGAATCGGAATCTGGCTGCACCGGCCTTATATCGAACACCTCTGGTTAGACACATCTGAAGCACAAACTGACTTTATTTTATTTGTGGCCCTGAAAGATCGTCTCTCCTTTCCTCACCTGTGCGTTAACATCAACCTGCCCCGTTTCTAAAAGCATGTTGACAATTTCCAGGTTTCCCAGCTTGGCTGCGTGATGGAGACCAGTATATCCGTCCTCCTCCTGAGGACAGAAATAAAGACTGAAGTCCAAATCAACCAAGCGCCTGAAAGTTCACATTTACGATTTGGATTTTGGCACAAACACTTACAACATGATAGACAGTGGCACTGCTCTGGATCAGGTAATGAGCCACCTCAATGTGATTGTTGATGATCGCTTCCAACAGAGGGGTCCTACGGTCTTTGTCCTGGGCATCCACTTGGGCACCGGCCTGTCAGCATACAATCAAATATATTCCGTAATCTCAGGCATGAATCCAGGAGACTCTAAATAAATACACAATCTGTGTTTCAAGTTGCATTTTCCCGAACATAATATCAGCAGTGATCCTAAATGCAAGTATTGTAGCGTCTTACAGTTCCAGTTCATCCTTCCTGAAACACCAGACGGTGCGTAGCACTGGATGTCTTCCATCTCACACGCAGGTCGAGTCTTAACAACAAAGTCACCCGTGACCTCAGATGACACCAGCCTGCTAGAGCTTTATCAGGCGCGTTCCCCCCCTCACACCTTTTTTCATCCCTACATCCGAAGAATATCTGAGGGAGTTGAATGCATGCTGGAGAGACGCCAGCGCTCTCTCCCGTCTTACGTTAGATGGCCGAACCCTGGCGCCATTAAGGACGTGGCAAAAGGTCCTCAATGGCGACTATTGCGTCCCTCATAGTTTCCCAGAGGTTGGGCATAGCATCTGGGGTCTCTTCGGCAGAGCAAGGGTGGATCTCTTGCCTAAGAGCGGAGATGTCGGCCCACCGTTGCCACGGGTTCTCCTTGAGAGAGAGTACCGGTCCTCTTGGTCAAGATGCCCTGGCTCACACGTGGCCAGAGGGTCTTCTTCATGCTACCCTCCCCCCATTTCCTCTGATCTTGCCAACTACTCCTCAGGCCATTCCATACAGAGCGAACGTCTGTGCTCTGCCATCGGGACTAAGGGGCCATTCTACTCAGAGTCTTTCCACCCTGAGAGGTGTGCCTGTGGAGGATACATGTGCTGCAGCCTCAGGGGCATCACAGGGCACATTCACCTCATACGAGGTGGGTTCCTTGGGATTCCTCGTGACTCTGTTGCTACAAGCCTCTGGCGGTCAGGAAGGATGAAATACAATGAAAGTCACGGGTGTAACTATGGTTCTATGAACCCTGGATGACCGCCAGATTTCTTGGTCGCTCGGAATCTCGCGAGAAGATTCCGTAGGACTGACCTCAGGATGACGGCGGAACTTATACCCAGCTGGAGTCATCTGAGGTCACAGGTGACTCGACCTCTGTGTGAGCGAGACGGATGATACACTGCTCCGTAACTTTCGACACAGACTGTTCACACTATTTTATATTGTGTTACGCACAGAAAAGACGGATGCTTTTTGATGATTGTCTCATTGTCTCACCTGAACAAGAATGTAGCAGACTTCCAGCAAACCTCTCTGAGCTGCAGCATGTAGAGCCGAGCGGCGGTTCTGAGAGTCGGGCTGGTATGTTGGGTCTATGCCCTCCACTGTGATGAACACACAAATACAGTTTTAAATACACAAATATTGTACAAATGCATCATGAGCTCATCTTGAGATTAGAGGAAATGCACTTTCTTTTACAAAATGGAAAACAAGCTTTTTACCGACGAGACCAAATGAAAAGTGGCAGTCCACTCACTCAGCATGAGCAGGACTCTCTGCACCTCTCCTTGCTTGGCCGCAGGGTAAAGCTGGCGGGGGTGGAACCTCAGTTTCTTCCTCCTGGCAAATAAAAAAACAGGATGTTGGTCTAAACTATATTTCAGCCACTCGAGGCAGTACTGTATCGTCAATAATGTCCTGTTCAAGGGTTTGCTGCCCGTCGGGACTAACAACAGCCTTGAAGCGGACATTATTGACGATACAGTACTGCCTCTTGTACCTTATTGCTTGATTCCGGAGCCTTTGCATTCAAAGCCCCTTTTTAAACAGAGTGCTTAATCTTCTAAACTCTTATGTCTCAATGGTCAGATCTAGTCCACTGCTTAATCCGTTAACCTGCTCTGACTGAACATTGTAAAAATGAAACGCCAACCTCTCAGTGTCCTGTGTGAGAATGGCTTTCTGCAGCGATGCCCTGCTGGGCCCAGGCGGAAGTGCACTCGGGCTGATGGGTTTCCCATTTGGCATACAGAGAGAGGGCCCCACGCTGTCCACTCCCTCCTCTGCTGGCGGGATGGTGGCCACCGTTGCGGCAGAGCCGACAGGCTGCGGGGGCTGCTGCTCCACCGCCAGCGTCACCAAGCCATGACTATGCATACGTGCGCTGGAAGAGGCAAGCGAAGGAGAGCGCAGGTGTGAAAAATACAATATTCTATATTTTATCGGAGCCAATTATTCCCTCACACGCCATCCAATCCTACCTGACAGGTCGCTCGGGCATCTTCCCGTCCTTCATCCCTCCCGTTGAGGCCGTGAGGGAGGGCGCTGTGGGGACAGAGGGCGGCAGAGACGGGGTGGTCGTGGAGGAGGCCGACATGGTGACGACGGTGGTTGCGGAGGCCGTGGCCGAGCTGAAGCAGGGGATGGTGACCTCCTGGGCCTCGGAGGCATCTTCGCCGCAGTGGGGACAGAAAAGCATCCCGCCTCCGTTTGCTCTGCTGCGCCCGCTGCCCAGCACCGTCACACAACCCCGGTGGAAACGGTGAGCGATGCGCTGGTCCGGGCAGCACTCGAGAAATGTGCCCTGAAAGAGAAGAAAGTAGGATATCAGGAAGGAGAAACGGGAGAAGGTAGGATACAGAAGAGGAGCAGGTAGGAGAGTCGCTGGTTTAAACCCCTTACCGCTATGCAGAAGTATCCACACCCAGGACAGCAGTGGTGTTTGACCATGTGTGATCGATGGACTTCGCAAAGCACCATGAGGGACACCCGACTGGACGGACGCATGGTCTCTCCTTTTATCGTCCGATCGGTACAAGCCCTCAGCTGACAAGCGGAGAAGAGACACGATTACACAGTTGGCGATGTGGCCTGAAAGGAAAGCTGCTGCTGCCCACATCTGCAAAGGACAAACCTCTCCATTGATGCTCTCGGTGGCCATACACTGTCTGCTGACGCGGTGGCTGGTGCTGTCGACTCGAGGAGCCTCCATCCTGCAGCTGCAGAGAGGAAGCTCCTCCAGCCGCTCTGTGTCTCCTGCATCACTTCCTTCTGTAGAGGGGGGAGAACCGCACATTTGGTATGACGTTCATTTATGGTCTTGAGGCTTTTTCCATTTAATAAGGTGTTTGATACAAAATGACACGAGCATATCTTTTGCCTCCACGTGACTCTCAAAATACAAACTATGCCTTTAAGAAGAAAAATATATATATTTTAACTGTGCCAAAACCTCTCTTTCTTTGAAGGACTGTGGCTTTTTTTCATACCACGATGACGGAGATATTTTCTTTTTCTTCAGATTTTCACCCATTTCATATTACAGAGAAAGACGAACCCACCGTGATGAGGAGAAAGTGTCAGACTGTCAGCAGCAGCGATGTCCAGAGCACCCAGGGGAACCTCTGTGTACTCAGTGGGCCTCTCTACTGAGAACAAATAAAATGAAAAAGTATGAGCAAGACCGAAACCAGTTGGAAAAATATGCAGTTCATTGAGATACAAATGCGTACGATATCTTTTGACGATATCGTACTATCGTCAAAAGTATTTTTCCACAGAAAATGCCTATTCACCCCCCTCAATCAGTAGCTAACTACTTGTTAAAGGTATCTTTCGCATCTATACCAGCCTTGAGTGACAGGTTTTCATCAGCTTTGCACATCTGGACACTGCATCCTGCCCATATTCTTCCTTGCAACACGATAGTAAACAACAATTTCAATCTTTTCACAAATTCTCAATTTTCTAACTCTGTATTTCCTCCACCTGGTCTCCCTCGAGTGCATTTCTTTTTTCTTCGACATACATAAACATCTTTTCTTTACCATATTCTTTGACGATTGACCTAACTGTACTCCGAGGGATTTTCAGCGACTTGGAAATTTTCTTGTTTCCTTTCCCTGACTGGTACTTTTCAATCTTCTTCCAAATGTATTTGGGGTGTTTCCTAATTTTCATACTGTATTTTATGGCTGGAGATTGACAAAGCAATGGCTGGGGTTTCCAAACAGGAAGAGGATTTGAGCTTAAGTCCCTTGTCCCACCTTAATTAGACACAGGTGATCTTCATTCAGCTGATTACGTGATCCCTAACTTTCTGCACCAGGGACGATCTAAGTGGGTCATAGTATAGGGGGTGAACGCTCGTACAATGTTTGTTTTATTATTGTATTTAATTCTGATTTATTTGTAGAAATTTTGTTTCGCCTTCAAATTAAAAAGCTGTTTCTTTAAAAATTAAAAATAAACATTACATCTAACATGTTCAATCTTCAATGTTGTTAAGGAGACACGATTCCCCCCCCAGAAAAAACTCCCTTGTTAATGTCACTCACCTTCCACCGTCTCCACCACATCGGCTGTGTTTCTCTCCTTTTCCTGGTCTGACTGCGGCCAAAAAGACTCCTCGCTCTCATTTCTACTTTTGACGGCTCCTTTTGTTTTGCACTCTGAACTCTGCAAGGGAGAAATTCTGTCTGAATATAAAAATGTGATGTTTGTGAACGGTGGAAAAAAAGACAACTGGCGATTTTAGGATTTAAAAAAGGGGTTGGATGTGGCAATTTTGACGTATCCTGCTGAGCATGTAGCAGTATGGCGTAATGATTGTATTGTGAGGGTGCACAATGATTGTATTGTGAGGGTGCACAGGGATGCGTGCTCACTTTTTTCTCCCCGTTAAAGGTTTTATTTGGGGAAGTTTTTCCTAAACCGATGTGAGGTCCCTGATGACAGAGGATGTCGCATGTGTACAGATTGTAAAGCCCCTGATGCAAAATTGCAATTTGTGATTTTGGGCTATACAAAATGAATTGAACTCCATGAAACACATTCCTGCCACTGTTTTACTGCTATTCTGCAGAAAACAAAGCCACAATATTAAATAAATTATTTCCGGCTTTGGAAATGCATGCAACTTGTTTGTTGACCTTCCATACATTAGTCATTTGGGGGTAACACTGTATGTCAACTTAAGTATTTAAATATGAACAAAATACTTTTTGACTGTAGATTTGAGCTAAAGATGGCTATAAAAAAGTAGGAGTATTGTGTTGTATTGTGCAAGTAAAATAGAATCACTCACATGATCTGACATGTTCACTGATCCCTCTATGTCTTGTTTGTGCTTTCTTGCTTCTGCCACACCATCCTCAAACTATAGAAGACATGAATTGACAAGTGAAACACGATTACCAAGCAGAACTATACTTGATAATATGTGCATCTGCTGACGGTGAACGATCACTTTTAGTGGACAATAAGTAAATCCAAGCATCACACCTTTTCTGAATCTTGAGCGGACGGACTGGAAATCTGAATATCTGTTACATCCTCCTCTGACTTCCCCACACTGCTGTTGTTTTTCTCTGATGTGATATTGGTGACAGAGTCCACCTTTTTATGGAACACTGGTTCTCCCTGGGTTTTGATTAAAAAACCACAACATTGACATCAATCCTGTGACATGTAAATAGATTAGTCAATGTGAATTATAGACCTGAAAAAAAAAAATCTTACCACAGTTTGAGCATTTTCTGGAACGGTCTCTGACGTCTCAGGTGTTCCATCGGATAACTGACCCAGTTTCCTCCTTTTTGCAACTATTCAAAACATGACAACAGAGGGAATCTTAACTTATACCAGACATACTAACTCATTTTTATTCATAGTAATTTGATTATTTCATACAGGTAAACATTAATTAGTGTGAATATTCCCTAGCTACTAACCAGTTTCAGAATCTAAGGATCCTGAAGGCGTCACAGGTGCGACAGGTGTCTCAACTTGGCTTATCTGTAAAAGAAAAAAAGGGAGTGGCTCAAATGGTCCTGAAAAAGTTGCAAATAACTGAGCCTCTACTATACAGTGTGCATTTTGTCAGTGGCTGAAGTACTTCTACATATTTTAGAACGCACTTTTAAGAGTGTTACTTAAATCAAGAATAAAAAGCTATTCAATGTCAGATTCCAAACACTGGAACAAAAATCCTCTCATCCAACCACTTGGTGTTTGGACTCACCTGCCCCGGTGGAGGCCTGTTCATGGTCTTGCGGGCCCGGTGGATCTTGGTTGGGGCAAGGGAGACAGAAGGAGACGAAGAAGCTGTGGCGGAAGACGAAGACAAAGAGGACGAGGAAGACGAGGAGGAGCATGAGGGGGAGAAGGAGAAGGAGGAAGGAGCAGGTGCCAGGACGGATTTGCTACTGCTGGGTCCAGAAACACTCATCTTTGCTCGGCCAGGAGACAACATTGTAGACGTGGAAGGAGAGGAGGAATACGAAGAGGAGGACACAGATGAAATGGATTTTGCTGCATGTCCTGTAAGAGGGATGTAAAAGCAATTACTTTATTCAAGGACCATTTTAAAGCTTATCAATTTGTATTAGTATCACATTCAATCTGACACGAACAAAGCTTTTTCTTTTTAACATGTTCCTTTTTCTCCGCAAAGACAAATCATAGATCAAATCACAGTAATTTTAGATGGGTTATTTACAGTGCATCCGGAAAGTATTCACAGCGCTTCATTTTTTCCACATTTTGTTATGTTACAGCCTTATTCCAAAATGGATTAAATTCATTATTTTCCTCAACATTCTACACAAAAAAACCCATAATGACAAAGTGACAACTGTTTTTTGCAAATTTTTGCACATTTATTAAAAATATAGAACGAAAACATAACATGTACATAAGTATTCACAGCCTTTGCTCAATACTTTGTTGAAGCACCTTTGGCAGCAATTACAGCCTCAAGTCTTCTTGGGTATGATTCCACAAGCGTGGCACACCTATTTCTGGGCAGTTTCTCACATTCTTCTTTGCAGAACCTCTCAAGTTCCATCAGGTTGGATGGGGGGCGTCGGTGCACAGCCATTTTCAGATCTCTCCAGAGATGTTCAATCGGGTTCAAGTCAGGGCTCTGGCTGGGCCACTCAAGGACATTCAGAGTCGTCCCGAAGCCACTCCTTTGTTCTCTTGGCTGTGTGCTTCGGGTCGTTGTCCTGTTGGAAGATGAACCGTCGCCCCAGTCTGAGGTCCAGAGCGCTTTGGAGCATGTTTTCATCGAGGATGTCTCTGTACATTGCTGCATTCAACTTTCCCTCAATCCTGATTAGTCTCCCAGTTCCTCCCGCTGAAAAACATCCCCACAGCATGATGCTGCCACCACCATGCTTCACTGTAGGGATGGTGTTGGCCAGGTGAGGAGCAGTGCCTGGTTTCCTCCAGACATGACGCTTGGCATTCAGGCCAAAGAGTTCAATCTTTGTTTCATCAGACCAGAGAATTTTGTTTCTCATGGTCTGAGAGTCCTTCAGGTGCTTTTTTGCAAACTCTAGGCGGGCTGTCATGTGCTTTTTACTGAGGAGTGGCTTCCGTCTGGCCACTCTACCAAACAGGCCTGATTTGTGGAGTGCTGCAGAGATGGTTGTCCTTCTGGAAGGTTCTCCTCTCTTCATAGAACAACGCTGGAGCTCTGTCAGAGTGACCATCGGGTTCCTGGTCACCTCCCTGACTAAGGCCCTTCTCCCCCGATCGCTCAGTCTGGCTGGGCGGCCAACTCTAGGAAGAGTCCTGGTGGTTCCAAACTTCTTCCATGTCCGGATGATGGAGGCCACTGTGCTCATTGGGACTTTCAATGCTGCAGAAATCTTTCTGTACCTTTCGCCAGATATGTGCCTCGATACAATTCTGTCTCGGAGGTCTATAGATAATTCCTTGAACTTCATGTCTTGGTTTATGCTCTGATATGCACTGTCAACTGTGATACCTTATATAGACAGGTGTGTGCCTTTCTCAATCATGTCCAATCAACTGAATTTAGCACAGGTGGACTCCAATCAAACATCTCAAGGATGATCGGTGGAAACAGGATGCACCTGAGCTAAATTTTGAGTGTCATGGCAAAGGCTGTGAATACTTATGTACATGTTATGTTCTCGTTCTTTATTTTTAACAGATTTGCAAAAATTAGCAAAAAACAGTTTTCACTTTGTCATTATGGGTTGTTGTGTGTAGAATGTTGAGGAAAATAATGAATTTAATCCATTTTGGAATAAGGCTGTAACATAACAAAATGTGGAAAAAGTGAAGCGCTGTGAATACTTTCCGGATGCACTGTATGTATATTAAAAATGAAAATTACTGTTTCAATAATATCAAGGAAAGCTGACTCGATCCAAAGTCATACCTGCTGCTGGTTTGGTTGGGGAGGAGGCAGGTGACCATTTCACTCCCTCCTCTCCAGCACTTAAAGCCTCCTTCCCAGGCTGCTGTGATGACAGCATTGATGACATACCACTCATGGGTTCTGTCTTCTTGGCAACGGCAGCTGTGGTGGATGCTGCATTATCTGGAAAAGTAGTAATAGGAAAAATAATATACTCGTTCTGTTTATTTGTGTCGCAAAAAGACTCTGTTGTCAAACATGAGTACATCTCGCTGGAGATATACCTTCCTTTACTTGACTTGGTCCGGCTAACGACTCAGCTCGCGTCTCTGTGTCATTTCGTCCAGGAGGCTCCTGGCAAAGAAAAAACAGAAGAAACAAGTCAGAAAATATTAATCGTAGTCCTTGGAAATAAAGCAATTGATATTCAGGGTTACAAACCACTGAATCTATTTAATCATTGCACTGCACATTATTGCTGGTCAAACCGCCACAAAAATGTTAAAAAATATAGCAATAGTTATGTAAATCAGGCATGAAAACGGGTCAGGGGTGAAAAAGGTGAGCGCGCATCGATGTTGGACGTTGTATGATAATCTATAGGTCCTCCATTCTGACACCAAGTCAGTGATCGGGCCCTATAATAATAGTAATATTGTGTATAATATGGTCATTCATGAACCAACTTACTTTTTTTGTTGTTGGCGTGAACAAGTCTTTAAATCTTGTGCTCTGCTGAGCCATGAGTCTGTTCCTCGAGTCTGTTCTGCCTTTACCTGGTTGTCACGATCTTCTATACCATACCTGCCATAAATATCATGATACTGATACAATACCATAAAAACGATACTGGTATATTGATCTATAATAGTAATAAATAAAATATCTGTATGGTTCACTTTTTACCAACTTTTTCAACACTTAACAAATGGCAGTATTATTAGTATTAGCCTACAAGATATTAATGAAACTACATGGAGCCATGATAGCATTGATTATACACTGAGGCCGTTAGTCTGTATCTGACCAGAGGATACAGAGTTCATCAGGATGAGCAGCTGTAGAGTTACAGAAATTTACAGACTGAACTTAAATATTTCACTTCTGGCATCTTTTTTTATTTTTATTTTTAAAGCCGAAAATTCCGCCACTTAACGCACTCGCTGAGCGCTGCGCAGTGTGCGCAGACAGCTTGACACGGAGCAGCGCGTGCGCTCTGATCCCGCGCTCTTTTAATGAAGTATCATGCTAAAAATATGCTAAATCACATCGCTCTTAACGTACGGGTACTTTGTTAGTATCGCTACACCGTGCAGCGTGACAGCAGCAGATGTAGCGGGCTAACATTCAAGCTAACCTAAACCACCAAACGCTGAAGACATCTTGACGCTGATTGGCCGAGACGCGACACGTCCCATCAAAGATGTTTTATTGCGAAGAGCAACACTCCACATTTTCTCCGTGTCCCACTCCAATCTCAGAAACGCCGGCCGGCCAATTGACCCCCCCCCCCAAACAAAAACTCTTCGGATCTACAAGATTCACGTAAGTCACCTATTTTGGTTTCAAAACGGCGAATTTCGCCGAAAGGTGAGGGATTCTCATGCCTGGTAAATAGTTCTGTAAATGTAATGTCGACGTGAACTGGACATCCCAAACTTGTGCCACCCCAAGATTGGCAGTGTCATTGTGTTTGTTTTGTACCAGGTAAGAGAGAGATACATGAATTTAATGTGTTCTTTATCACTGACTTGCCAATAAGTAATACAACAATTAACAGGATTACCATCTTGTCATAAACAAATACATTTTGTTTTGCTGATCTGAAAACTCAAAACAAAGCTGTCAACCTATGAGGTATCTGGTCAACATCATAATAAACAAGCCGTTTTTACGGATATTTTGCACACTATATTAGACAAATGCTGCCAGTAAAAACATATTTATCATGAAACATAACTCAGTGGTGCAGGTAAATCCGCACGACATACAACATACTCAATATGTAATTAACGATGTGGGGTGATCAGACATACGCACATCAAATACCTTTAATGTCAATAAAGATCAAGTAAACGTGCTTTGTTTATATCTACCAATGCGTTCAGGACCTTTAATTTCCGCCTTCTTCGTTCCAAAATAAACCCTTCGACCAATGACTGGTCCCCTCTGTTGTTACGTCGACTGCCGCCATCAGTCAATCAATTCATGCCTTTTACACAATTCAAAGCAACAGCAGTGCGTGAAATGAAGCGGATTTCACACACTGAATGCTTAAAGCCCCACTCTTTCGCTGGAATTGTCTGATTACTATTCAAGTGTACAAACAAGGGCAGTTTGTGTCAGCGTTAGCTTTAAAAACCGGTCTAGATTTAGCATACCACTTACACAATACAATACGAAAACCGCAAAACGCCATGAAAGCAACGCAATACGACAGGCCTCGAGTTAAAGCTCAATGGATCGTGAAAATAATAAAAACATGAACAACATTTGAGCAATTTAACGTGAGTCCATACACAACTGTTACAGGCTAATGCACAGCTAGCAGTGTAGCACAGCTTGCAACAAAGAGCTCCTACAATCGACCAGCAAATGCGATTTGCATTCTGGGAGATTGCAGGTTGAGTGGCGTGTTTTGTGTTTGTATGGCAATGCGTTTAAACGTGGTTAAACTAACGTAAAATCCATTATTCTTCGGGTTTTGTTGCAGAGGGTTTCCTACCTTCATCGTTGTCTCAGACGCCGACATGTTTCGCGAGGCGCATCAACGTAACGTGCCGCGTCTCGGCCCTGAGCCCCGCCCCCTGGGTGCACTGATTTCAATACAACTGATCAGTGGTCAGCGTACTCCGAGTTCACTACTAACTAGTAAGAGAAGCTTCCCACAAAAACCGACTCAGAGTCAGTTTAGTGGTGAGAGGCGAGCGGCGTGTATTTGTTGCCAAGAGATGCGGTCCTCCAGAAAGAGAGGCCAAAAGTAATCAGAAATCGAGGCAGTATCGTTAGCTTGTGGCAGTTTGGATGAGGAACTACAGCCCATGATCAACGGCTGTCCTGCTCGAACACACCCAGAGCTGCTTCTTGTTTTCCTGTTTTTTTAAAGAAAGGCCAGAAGATATTCACGAAAAGGAAAAAGCAGAGGTGAGGGTCGGCACAGTTTTACGGTAACTCGGGAGCTTGTGGGTGTTTCTATGGTCTTTAGCAGAAAGACGACGCTGGGAAGCTAACTAACGGCTAACGGTAGCTAACATCCAGACAAGCTAAATAACGTCCATCCGGAAGGAAAGGAAGAACACAATTGTGTTGTGATCGATTTGAACTTCGTACGGAAGTCGACGTACGTTAAATAATCGTGTTTTTATATCATAGACTTCTCTCAAGTTCCTCTATTGGTCTGAAGCTCCCCTCGCGTGCACACGCACGCTAGCTAACGTCCATCAAGTCAACACTGACGACTAGTCGATATAATGTCGATATAGGCTTAGTAGTGCGAGACGATACCCTCAGGTCTCCTGTGTTGAATTACAGTTCTACAACATGTAGTCAGTAATGCATTCAGATGCAGCTCAACTGTGTCTTTACGTGGTCATTATTACTGGAATGTAAAATTACCAATAACTGGTTATTTGTTGTTCCACTGTCATAACATTTACAGACCTCATCACACACAAAGCAGCACATGTAGGTGATTTACTTATAGTGGTAAAACAACATTATGCATATCACATCATTATTAATGTTGAATATATATATTTGAGATATTTCATTTTCATCAGTTTGCTCAACTCGACTGTAATCCACAATTTGGGCTATGCATGTAAACCAGCAAGATGATGTTTTAGTATTTTGGGATGTGATTTTTTCTTGAAGCAGGGAAAGGGTGCAACTAACGTTTATTTTCATCACAGATTAGGTTATTCATTTCCTTCATCTAGGAATTAATTAGAAAACCATGACATGTTTGTCAGCCCATTTTCCTTCAATTATCTGACCAACTGTCCACAATATATATAAACTCAGTTTACCATCATTTATGACACAGTATTACAGCGAATCCTCACAAATGTGAAGGTGATTGATTGCCAAATGGTTTCCGATTATTATATGTGCCGACAAAATATTTTACCTCTATGCTCCAATTGAGTGTTTTCAAATGTATCGATAATTGATCAGCCCCCAGGAAACTAATTGATCCATAAAATAAAAATGGAAGAAAACTAGCTTGCTAGTTTTTTTTATGCTCCAAGTATTTTTCTCGAATTGTACCTGCCTACACGTAAACCGCTTCTGTCTGCCTTCCCCGTCACTCTACAGTGCGACCATAAATTCACTTGGCGCTCCACAGGAGATCTCAGATCGCCTTCTGGTTCAGACCAGGTTACCATGATGTAGCCGTTCTTGAACAAACAGTTTTTTTTGTTTGATTTTTTATTTATTTAAAGTGAGTTTTTTGCACTGAATATATTAGTCCCCACTTCTCTTCAGACAAGATGGAGAGGCTGTGTTTCCGGTTACCGGGCCACGGGGACACGACCCTTAAGCACCTGAATACACTGAGGTCCCGCCAGCACTTCTGCGACATCACCATTGTGACCAGCGACAACCTGACATTCAAAGGACATAAGGTGGTGCTGGCTGCCTGCTCGCCCTTCTTGAGGGACCAGTTCCTCCTCAACCCGTCCCCAAAGCTTCAGGTAGGCACATATCAACACACAAAGTCCCGCTGTCAGCACTTTTGTCATGTTTTCTATGCCGCTCTCTTTGCTGACTAAAACGATGCTCCTTTATGTTGTTTGTCTCACATTTTTCCCCAGGTGTCGATGCTGTACAGCTCCACGGTGGTGTGTGATCTGCTTCAGTCGTGTTACACTGGCGTCCTGCAGTTTAACCCAGAGGAGATTGTCAACTACCTAACTGCTGCCAGCTACCTACAGATGGAGCATATTGTGGAGCGCTGCCGAGGGGCACTGAAGAAGTACATGCATGTAAAAACCCCCAGTTCACCGAAGGTAAGTAATCCCAAACTATTATTTTAAATGGCTATCATATTCATTTGTAGTTGAGTTAATAGATATGCTGTACAGTCATGAAAAAATGCCCTGTTCAAGTCAATCAATTGAATAAAAAAAAATAATGTGACAAACTCTTATGCTATTATTCCAATTCGATCCTACGTTTTTGTAGTTTGCGATGGAAGTAACTTTCAGTTCTACATTTTGCAAATACAGAAATGCATCTCTGCATCTCTGCTCTTGCATTGCCTGTAGTTTTTTACAATCTTTCCTTCCTCTAGATGACTTCAGAGGAGAGTCAGGCTCGACTGCTGATTGGCAGCATTCATCCGGTGAGCTCTCCTCCCTCCAACCGGCCCTCCCCTGTGCACTCACACAGCCCTGTGGTGCGCTCAGCGGAGGACGACGACGACCTGTCTGCCCAGGACGGCAGTCAACACCATAATGGAAGTCCCATGATGGATGAGCGATGCATTAAGGTTTGTGTGTGACAAGTGGTGCCTTGTTTAATCTACATTAAAATGTACGAATATACATTGTTCCCCCATCATAACAATAATATCTACTTTATTCAGAAAGCACTTCTCGAAAAGATACATTTGCAAAGGGCTCCAAATGAAAGCAAAAAGCATAAATGATTTAAATTACAAGAATAATTTAAATGTATAACAGCATGAAGAGGTTAAACATTCAGGAGCATACAAAAACAAGAAGATGAAAACATGGTTTCCAATGAAGAAGAGTGATTGAAAAGACACTGATTAATTTCACTGATATCGTTTGGGTAATGTATCATGTCGCCAACAATTATTTGATAGCCAGACGCACATTTTTTTCTTTCGTTTTCCAAGAAGCTTATGTGCACATCTCTGGTAAACGCATAACAACAAGTGATGTTTAAGCATCATTCTGAATAGAGAAACTCAGTTTTACAGATCTGTTCCAATCCAAAAAGTTGTATGAGTGTTATATAATGTCTTTGGGCGAGGAGAGCCCTGTTGGTGTTTATTCACAGCAACAAAAGTGAGCAGTTTAAGATGGTTTAGGATCCTAAATCATGTCTAGCCAAACCCCCCATGGCCAAAGAGCTCCTTCCTTTGTTCCTTTATGACTTTTATACGAAGCATTAAGTGGTCCCGGGAGATGGTCAGTGAAGTGTAATAAAGGAGGGTCCTTGCAAAGGACAGGACAACAGGATGAAAGGGGGAAGACGATAACGGAGCACAGGCATGACTAGGGATAATAACATTTGTCTTTGAAAACGGTCCACATAAGAGCACCGTGTCAGAAGTAGCATTATATTTAACTTCTCAAACGTAAGGATTTTCTCTGTTGTATATCTGTATTTTTATTTCTTGAGGAGTTTCTGACTGTAGGTTGGACAGAACAATTTTTGGGAACTTCAGCAAATGGGCAGACTTTTACATTTTATTTAAAGATATTGCCTCGACTGAACCAATCTTTGACAGCACTACACGCTTTGCTCAGTCTTCGTTTCTGTCGCAGGTAAATGCATCCAGCGAGGAGGAAGCAGCCAGACAGGACAACTGTGATGTGTACCGAGTGTACGTCAATGAAGAAGAGTGGATCAATAGGGCCGCGGAGATGGAGAGAGGAGATCCGTCTTATGAATTTCCGGATTACCCGGAGACAGACGGTGTCGTGATGGGAGGAGAAGGGAGTGATTACGACTTCAATCCAAAAGAAGAGGACCTCAGTATGGGGGGACTTTCAGTGGAGGGGCTTTCCGCATTCAGGCGCAGGCTACCCAACCCTAAAATTGTCCGCGGCAGAGGGAGAGGGAGGGGCAGGGGGCGGGGCTTTAAGAGGAAGCAGTTGGTGTCATCACAGGAAAAAAGACCCCCGGGCATGGCTAACCACCAGGATTTGTGGTACCTGGCGACTTCAGGGATGGGTGCGGGTTTAGGCTTGGACTACAGCCAAGAGGGGCTCAAGACGGAAAACTACATCTCGGTCGAACCCCCCAAGTTGGAGTTCGGCATGGACGACCCGCACGGAGTAAAGGTCACTTCCATGGACGGCGACGGTTTAAGCCACTCCGCCCTGGAAGAATCCGGTTGCGACGCCGGCGAGGGGAGCTCGGGTCTGACGACGGTTGGAACAAACGAGGGGGGGGACGAGTCCGTCCCCGTGGTGGGGTCCACTTCAAGTGTGACTGGGCCTGTAATCTGCGAGCACTGCGGCATGACGTTCCCCTCCGTCCACTCTCTCGCGGTCCACTCACGCTCCACTCACCTGCTGTACACCTGTCCCTGCTGCGGCAAACACTTCCACCACTCTGCCAACCTCAACCGGCACATGGCCGTGCACCGGGGCACCGGCAAAACCCACCAGTGCCCCCTGTGCTACAAGACGTTCACCCAGAAATCCACCCTGATAGACCACATGAACCTCCACAGCGGCGAGCGACCGCACCGCTGCGCATACTGCCACGCCCGCTTCGCCCACAGGCCCGCCTTGCGGCGCCACCTGAAGGAACAACACGGCAAAACCACGGGGCAGAACTCGCTGCACGAGCAGGAGGAGAGGGAGAGAGAGGAGGCGAGTAGGAGAATAAGGGAGGAAGAGCAGGAATGCCTGGTTACTGAACAGGAGTCATAGCCACGTGTCTAAAAGCTCCTCAGACCCTGCAGCGCCCTGCATCCAGTGGGGAGGTCAGTCCGTGGATCTTAAAGGGACAGTGTAGGATTTAGTGGCATCTACTGGTGTGGTTGCAGATTGCAACCAACTGAGGACCCCTCCGCTCACACCGGCCTTTCCACGACCGCGGTAACGTGAGGCGCAGAGTGCAAGACCGCGGTCAGACGCCATCCATAGCATAACAACTACTTTAGGAGCAAAGCCAGTCAGGTGGCGGCCGGTAGCGCGGTTTGGCATTCTTGAGGCTCACGTTACTTGCAGTTCCACAAGCAGGTCGGAGAACTACGGTGGCCTTCAGGTAACAAAAGACAAACACACGAAGGCTCTCGCTGGAGGTTTGACTCTGTGCTGCTGCAGAAACGTGGCGAAGCAACACCGAACCCTATTTAGAAATGAAGGACTCATTCTAGGATGACAAAAAGACTGATTATGTCTCGGGGTGTTATACACTGATAAACAGTATTGAGTAGTCCATTTCTGCCAAAAAATCCCCCAAAATACTCCACACTGTACATTTTTAAGCGTGTGGTGGAAACTGAGGCCTTTATAATTACAGACTGTGAAAATACGTCCTTTCATATGAAAATGTTTCCAATTTGCATAGAAATACATTCTGATGGATGTGTGTGAACATGGCTGAGTCCTCCACCCTCTCTCACGGAGGCAAAGGGCCTTTTTTGAGGCCAGACATTTTGACTCGCCATTACGAGTATTTCTAGTGACACTAACAATGGCTGTTGTATTAAAGCCAGCGAACGCGACACCAGGACCTGGAAACTGAAGCGGCTGCTGTGGAACTGTGCTTTACATACTGTGAGACGTCAAAATGGCCTCAGTGATAAAAGTCCTGTCGATTTCCATGAACTGTTTCATCAGTTTGACTCGGAACTGTAGCGTTAAACTTTTAACATGTAATACACGTTCAATGCGATGACTGGCCACAGTTCAAAGAAAAGATGGAAAAAAAATAAAAGAATGGGAACGTCTCCTCAGTCCACTCTCAGGTGTGTTTACTGATGTTGAGTAATTAGACTGTGAAAGTGTCTTCAGGCTTATCTAATGCGACATGTTGCAGAAGTTCAGGTAGTAAGTCGATGTTTTTTTTTTAAGGAGTCTCACTTTGCAAAGTTGGCCTCGGGTCATCCCTGTTTTTCTGTTAAAACAAAATATCTCGAAATGATCCCTCAAGCTTTCCCTCAACTCCCGCTTCCACCGTGTCTCATTGACACAAATGTAAATCTCACTCGAGGTATCAATTCATGAGAACTTTTTATTGAGCTCCAAACAGCATCTCTGGTTTCATGAGCCACGCAGCATCACTCGTCGAACAAGACAACAGATGAGAACACAAACGCGTAAAGCAGCTGGCTAACATTAAAACAAAAAACGTGAATAGCTATATGTAAAAAACAAGAAACGATTTTTTTTCCTCCCTTTTCGGTCACAGGAAAGTATCTTCATTGTACACCACTTGATTCCTCTTGTCCCTGTAGGAGCCTTTTGTGCTGTTCTGCACCGCTGTGAAAGAAGAGAGACATTGCTGAAGGGTAATCCACCTGAGAGCCTGATCAATGTCGAACAACTCGAGCGCCGTGTTTACCCAGTGAAGCCCAGACGGATTTCCCAGTGGCAGCATCCAGCATGGGCTGCTTCCTGGCGATGCTGACTTTAATGTGAACGTCTCCCACCATGGCCCCATTCAGCTGAGAGACAGAAATGGCGAGGTTTTATCTCATAAATACTGGATTAATTGCAAAAGACAGTTCACCGACGACCCACAGGAGGAATCTTGAATAAAACAGCTTCATGGGGATCCTCACCTGTAGATCATACTTAAGTTATGTAATAATTGATCAATAAATCCATTTTATAACTTCCTTCCCTGGATTATTCTACTACCGTAATAATGTATTTGGCAGTTTGTCAATTTTACATGTATACTAGAAATATAAAATATACCTCAGATTGGGATGGAGGTAAAAAAAAAAAAACTCACCTGAAGGTTGCACTGACACATTTTTTCATAAATTTCTACTTTTACCGAGTTGCTGATATTACATGTATATTTTGTTTTAGAATGTTTTGCTGAATCTTGTTTGTTGCTGTGTTTTGGAAGTTTCTGTTTAATTACCAAAGGAAGAAGACCATATGAATAATAAGTTTTAATACAGGATGACACCAACCTCGGCTACAGCCTGGTCTGCAGACTCCATCTTCTCGAAAGTAATGAATGCACAACTAGAAAGGGAGAAAGAAAAGTCAGACAATTAATTTTTAAATTATCATAAAATCAAAGAGAAGCAGAGGAAGACAGCGACACGGTCACAGCAGTCGGTAGAGACGACCGCCGTGTTCACACGGAGTTGGTAAATGATTCCATACTTGCGTGGATTGTCCATGGAGAGGTCGATGACGGTTCCATGTTGAGAGAAAGAAGAGCGCAGGTTGTCCTCGCCGAGCCCAGAGCCGTACACGTACACCGTATTCCCCTTTCGTACCCCTCTCCGCTCCGGGTACGAATCTGACCCTGGGAATGAAAAGCCGAGATACAGAGGCAATATTCATGCATCTGGTCCAGCAAGCACCACCAACACGACGACTACTTCCACATTATGACGTGGCTCCGTGCTGCACGCTTGTCAACTGATAACTGGATCTCGGAATCTTTCAGGGTTTTCCCTCGGTTTGTTACTCACGTCTGAACGGGGCATCTCTTTCTCTTTCTCTTTCCTGTTCCCTGTCGCGCTCTCGATCCGGGTCTCTGCTTCGGTCTCTCTCTCTTTCTCTTTCCGGGTCCCGGTCTCGTTCTCTGTCGCGTTCTCTGTCTCTATCCATTTCCCTTTCCCGGTCCCGGTCTCGGTCTCTTTCCCTGTCTCTTTCCCGCTCTCTATCCGGCTCTCGGTCCCGCTCTTTGTCTCGGTCAACTTCGCGACCGGATGACACGCTGCCTCCCTCCTCCTCATCCCGGTATCGGTCTTTTGAGCTGACAAAGCTGCAGGTGGGGGGGGGGGGGGGGCACAACATTTTAAATGTTGTTACAGCCACAGGTACTCATCGTCATTGGCCTGTAATTGTATTAAGCAGGTCGTTATGCTTATTCATTGTGGTTTTTTGAGACATTACCTCTCGTAAAGAGACTTCCTTTGGGCTCTTTTCACAGACTAGGAGAAACACAAATATGGCAACATCAAAATAAGCTGTACATTTTGTTTTCTATTCGGGTGAAACTTTGACGTGCAAATGTGCACAATATGGAATAGGTGCCTTTTAAACACTAGGAGTCATCATTTATAGAAATGATACGTGAGGTATTTAACTGAGTAGAAAATCCAAACTTGAATGTGATGTGTCCATCAGCTGCCACAGCAAGACGTTCAAATGTGATTATTTGTTCCCAATATTTCAAGATTAGTTGATCCTCGAAAAAGAAACATACAGTAGGAGATGCCAATTGCAACTTAGTGGTCATGTTTTCAGCCGTGTTTTCAACTGTTTATGTTTTATTACTATACCTCAGGTTGTTCTTCATCTGCGGAGACGCTCCTTTGGAATGGTAAGAAAGCAGGAATCTGACCTTTCTCGGGGTCCTGTGGCAGATAGAGCAACAATTAAAACAGATTAAAGGAGACAAAGCAAGAAAACAGCTGAAAACAGTCGCAGGAATGTCAGCTCACCTTGAGTTTAATTTCCAGCATTCGAGAGCGTTTAAAGCCCGAGTTCTTGTTCTCTGACTTAATGGCACTGATGGCACCCGTCTTGATCAGCATCTTTGCTTGCTCCGTCGCCGTTGCCGTGTCAACAACAGGCTGGTCCGACAAAGCTGTTAGGAAGGACAGTGTGAAGTAGGGATTACTACGTCGGTCTGTTTACATTTGCTTCCTTCAACTACTGTAAACAGGACATATTTATACGTTCAGTCTCAACCATCAAATGCACTCACTCCGTTTTAATCCACTCTGGTTTGTCTGGTTGGTTGAATTCTGCTTCTTCAAGGCAAGCAGCGCCTTTTTCTGAACAGAGGTACAAAAGATGAGTGCCACACATCTATTTACGAAAAATACTTATTTCAATGTGGTCTTCTGTACGGACTTCATTCAACATATGGTGATTACAAAAGATGTGCAACTGTCACACATTGATGCTTCACTGCATTTTAAAAATAATTATTGTGACTACCACCGTTTTAAAAAGGATGAAACAGCAACGGTCCAGTTATTTACCTTTTTCCTGAGTTTAGCATATTTCTTCTGCAGAGCCTCTTCTTCCTCCGTCAGTGAACTTGGAAACACTACCATGGTGAAAACGGCTGCAAGACCGAGAACTGCATTAACAGCTGGTAACAAATACAGTGGTAATAACACAAAATAGGCATTCAACGTGTACTTTTATCGCGTTCACCGTTGCTAGCCTGTGTCGGCTAATAAGGTCTCCAAACACGAGTTAGTACATTCAGAACACATACAAGTGAACTATCGGCCGGTCAAAATTATAACAAAACAATGCGTGGTCTCCTAAATGTACTTTGTATAACCGTTATTAGCTTTTATCGAAAGCGTTCACTCACCAAACTCACACAGAGGCGTCTCAACAAAAACACTGACGCGTGTCTATGACGTAGAAACTGCGTGTCGCGTTCACGCTTCTTTTTCTTTTTGTCAACAACAAAAACATTTAGTTTTAGCAACGCACGCAAAACCACGTTATTCCAGAATAAATCAATACAACACACATTACGGACATGTTCGAGACCACTGGTGACACGTTTGAAGTTAACGTTTTTATTATTTCCATTATAGCGTAGCTTAGCTAGTTTAGTAGCCACTTCCGGTTACACTTCCGAGGCGACAGCAGGAACCAGTTGGGAGCAACTTTGAGCTTTCACTTGGAAGTGGAGACATGGATAGGATACGTAAGTTCTGGCTTTCTAAATACATTCGTGTTAATAATAAAAACGCGCTTTCGTGTCGCTCACACAGCTCACTCGTGCAGGTTGTGTGAATACGTGGCTGTTGGGTCGCTGTCAATCAATGCTACACTCAGTGCTACACTCATGGCGTGTTTATTAAATATGAACCAAATAGCTGTATTAAGGTGTTTCCAGTCTCTCTTGAACCCACATTGTCATTTAAATAGTGATGTCAGCACCATTAACTTCTCCCTGGCTGCACCCTGCAGCATTCAGCCTGTTCGTGTTCGCTGAGTCCATTCATCCTCTTTGTTGTGTTTCTCTTCGCTCTGCAGACGTGCCCCCCGCGGGCCCCGCGGACCTGCCGCTGTCCCTCCTGGAGATGGGGTGCTCCGGCAGGTTTGAGCTCATCACACACCCCTCACCCGAGCAGCCTTTACCTCCACAGAGCACGGTGAGTGCACAGCTTGATGACCGTGTACATTTAACTCCATCACTGCACAATCGAGTACATTTTAATGCAAGTATCTTAGTGTACTAACACTTATATTTCAATACATTTCAGAGGGAAGTATTGTACTATGTATTACATTCAATTGACAGCTGTAGCTGCTAGTCTATAATATAGAATGCAAAGTAGCTAAAGTTGCTGTATCTTGCCCAACAACATTAAATCACCCGCATTGTTGATCCAGTAATATAATTTACTGCTGCGCTTTCATACCTCTAGTAGTCTGTTTATGTTAAAATTATAAGTATAATTATTATTCCTAAGTAACCAAAATGTGACGACCTTTTGTGGTGTGCTAACATATATTACAACAAATATACTTTTAAAAAGATAGCCGTCAGTAGATAATTGACAGGAAATATGTGATTTAATGTGTGATACAGGAATCAAACTTGTGATATAACACTTACACATCTGCTGACGCATTAAGCTGCTGAATATCTGATCTTATCCTCCGACAGCTCCCCCACGGGCTTCCTCCCGCCAGCCTGAGCCTGGAGAGAGAGGTAGAGAAACAGTTTTTGCAGGACGCTGCCTGGCTTCCTATACACGACACAGACTTTGCATTCCAGAAGTTTCTCAAGTACGTATTCCTGTAAACAATCTCATGATTGCTCGTGAATGATTCGACTGTTTACATATTTTGATCGAATTCGGAGAGTACAGACCAGTCTGCTTTGGAGTCGGTGTGGGTGGTGAAAAGAGTTTTTTATCATAATTAAATAACTTATCATCTTCACAACTGTATCCCTCCATCTTTATTGTTACCTTTTAGAATATATTTTATTTTGAAAGTTGAAGAAGATGTAACTGTTGTGTGGTCGTCTTCCCCAGGGTGACTCAGAGAGAAGTTAATGTTGACTCTTTAATCCACTGCACTCCGTCTGCACTTCACTCCGGCGTCTCTGTTGTCAGAGATCCGACCACGGGGATGCTGCTGGACTTCACAGAGGTAGCTCACAAACACGGCGGCCCACTCGTCACACTGGACTGCACTGATTAACTGTTGATAAAGCATCTAGAGCTGAACATGCATCCTTTTCGAGAATCAATTATTGTTTTTAAATGTCAGTTTTTAAGTAAATATGTGCTCCAGCCTCTGGGATGTGATTATTTACAGAATTTATTTTTGTCATCAAACTGACAACTTTTGCTTCGTTAACTGCCTGTTGGATGATAAAAGAAATTTCCATATATAAACTTGCAATTTAGAAAATTGTGCCGGGCATGTTTTACTATTTTCCGCGAACATAATCATCATGATATAATGAAAAAAGAATGTGTACGTTGCATCACTCATGCCATCCTGTTTAAAAAAAACTGTAACAGAAAGGATCTTAATGAGAAGAAGATGTCGTGGTATAACTATGTTATTGAATAATCCCTCAAATACAGTTCAAGAGAAAGCATCCGTTGTGTTATTTCTTGGGTCTGCTCTGTGTAGGTGTTACTGGAGAACACTGGCCTGTCAGCAAAAAACTCGCTTTCATTACAACGCCAACCCGGGCCTCCTTCAGAGAGCCTCCGTGGAAGCAACACCAACTATCCCTTCCGCCCCGGTGAGATGGATTCATTCAAAGCGGTTCGTCAGCAAGTGAAAGTTTTTTCATCTTGTCTTTTAATATATTTGTTGCGATGGTTATCCTTACAGGAGGAATGGAAGAGCTCACTCTGGACCAAATCAAGACGAAATCTGATCTGGGGAAGAACATCGATTTTGAGAATGGTGATTTTCCTTCTTCTTTTTAACTTCCATTTCCGTTAAAAAAGGGACGTGACTTTTGTTGTTATTTCAGGTCTTTATGGTTGAATCTGTTATTTTTCTCTTGTAGATTTACTCAGAGTCCCGCCTGGACTTAAAGTCGGAATGGACTTCACTGACAAAGGTTTAATATAATTATTTTATATACAAAATAAATTCACCAGGACTTATTGAGATAATTATAATAATTATCTTCTTTTTTTTTTTTTATGTGTATCCTGAAGATGCCAAAATAGCAAAGGCGGAGGTCACCCTCATGTCCCTCCTGTCCACGTTGGATGACATCACTGACCTGCAACCTGTGGCAGAGGAGAAGGAGGAGGGCAAAGAAAGTGAGGAAGCTCCCAAACTACCCAGAACCAACAGCCTTGAAGACCTGGGAGTCAAGGTTCGTTTCGTTTTCTTCAGCTCAATAGTTGCATGTCTCTTTTTAGATATCAGTATGGGGTCACTGTAGAAATACAAACATTACATTGAATGATGTGTTATGTTACATAACTGTAATAGTTTTGAAAAGAGATGCGGCGCCATGGAGACTTGCTGTTGGTTAATTTATGATGCGTCTGTGATGAGACTGCAAAGGTAACATGAGACTTTAAATGCACCAAAGAAAAAGAAAGAGATGAAAACACAGTCCACAAAAACAAACTAATACAAACTACAAAGTGTGTTGAATAATCTAAATTTAGAAATGCGGCTTACGATTTTACATATTTGTGGTGTCGATATTTTTACCTCCAAAGTATGAGATTCATCTGAATATGTGCAGTTATTGTTTGAAGTTTGCATTATGATATAAAAAAGTGTGGTACAGAATTATAGTTTCAGTGTCATGCCTACCTTCTTATTAATAGTCCAATATATTTTCAACCTAAATTCCAACTGTGCCCCTCTGGCTACACATGAACTGCACTGAGACCTGGTTCTTCTCCTCCTCTGTCTCCAGGATGTTGTGTCATCCTCGACTCCGTCAGAGAGAGGAAAATATGAGAAATCAAAGCCAAAGGAGGACAAAGAGGAACATAAGAAGTGGGCCATCCCTGTCAACATTAATGCACCCTGCGATGATTTCTATAAACGCATTCCCAACCCAGCTTTCAAGGTCGGTATTCTAGAAATCATCCTGTAAATAAAACACAACGTACATCACTTATCCCTCCTTTAGTATTTGACGTCCCTGTGATTCTCTGTGTAAGCGATGAATCATCGCGTGGCAATCTGCTGAGCGCCGCGCGACAACTCATTTGTTTTCCCCGCCCCGTCTCTGCTCCAGTGGCCGTTTGAGCTGGACGTCTTCCAGAAGCAGGCTGTGCTGAGGCTGGAGGCGCACGACTCTGTGTTTGTAGCCGCGCACACATCGGCCGGCAAAACAGTGGTGGCCGAATACGCCATCGCCCTCTCCCAGAAACACATGACAAGGTGTGGACTCGTCGGCACAAATCAATTTTCCCCTTTCCCTCGGTGTGCACGGCGAGCTGAACACACTCAAAGAAAGCAGTTAGAAGTTTTTGCTGGGGTTTTATGAAAGGGACCTGTGAGATAAAGGGCTTGGAGAAGTGGAGTGACATCCATTGTGAAGGGTGTTGTGCTCTGCTCATAAATATTTTAAATTGTATTTTTTTATGTATTTAACCAGGAAATGCCTCATTGAGATTAAACATCTCCTTTACAAGAGAGTCCTGGCCAAGACAGCAGCACGAGCACATTACACAAAGTTCCAGACAATACAACATAAAACAGTGACAGACAATATTTTTAAAAAGATTAAAGATAATTTTTTCGATCACAGCATGAATAAAACCCGAACTAAGACTCAATTAATCATAACCCAGTTCACACAGGTGCTCATACACCAGTCAAAGAAAACATCTACGACCAGATGAACCTGCGTGTGTCTGTCATTCTGAAGGGCTTTCCCTCCAGTTGGTTGTACTTTCTCCATAGAGATGGGAACAGTGAGGAATGTAGTATATAGAAGACTGTAGCAATCCTAGGAATATCACGAGGACTCTTCTTTCCTTCTTTTGATAGGACCATCTACACCTCTCCCATCAAAGCCCTGTCCAATCAGAAGTTCAGAGACTTTAAAAACACCTTTGGAGACGTTGGCCTCCTGACGGGCGACGTCCAGCTCAGTCCCGAGTCTTCGTGTCTCATCATGACCACCGAGATCCTCCGGTACTCGGGCTGCTTTTTTATACATATTATGTTCAAGTTTTCAATCAAATCGAAATGTCGTTTAAAAAAAAAAAAGGTTTATTTCTCTCTTTCAGGTCCATGCTTTACAACGGCTCAGAGGTCATCAGGGACTTGGAGTGGGTGATCTTTGACGAGGTTCACTACATCAACGACGCCGAGGTCAGGGACGCACCGGACAGCTGTCTGCATCTTTCACTTATCGGATTCCCCTGTTGAAGTCGAGAGTAACTGTCTCCTCTCTTCTTTCCCCTCAGAGGGGGGTCGTGTGGGAAGAGGTTCTGATCATGCTTCCCGATCACGTCAGCATCATCCTCCTCAGCGCCACCGTGCCGAACGCCGTGGAGTTCAGCGACTGGATCGGGTAGGTGCACTTGATATTAGGGGGCATCTGTCAAAATAAGAGCCACGCTGATTTTAATTGTCTCGTTGTATCTTGCGGTCACTTTCCTTCGCTTCCCGATCTTTCTCGTTAATCCTAGTCGGATAAAGAAGAAGAATATCTACGTGATCAGCACTACGAAGAGACCTGTGCCTTTGGAGCATTACCTGTACACCGGGAACAGCACCAAGACTCAGAAAGAGATGTTCCTGCTGCTGGACCCGACGGGGAACTTCCTCACTAAAGGGTACGGGGAGAAAGTTGTGCGGCGCTCCACTAGACGGTCGTTATTACAGTGTAATAAGCGATTTCTCATCAAGAAAGTTGCATTCTGTCGTTCAGGTACTACGCGGCCGTCGATGCCAAGAAGGAGCGCACCAGCAAACACGCCCAAACATTTGGCGCGAAGAATACATCTCAGAACACCTCAGCCAGTCAGGTAATCTCCTTCCTATCGCTTCGGTCACCTCACCGCCTTTTGATTTTCTTTGTCTCACAACAACACCCACTTCCTTCATGCGCTGATCCCTCCCTGCAATTTCTTTTTTCTTCACCCCTCCAGGACCGATCGGTGTGGCTCACTCTCCTGCACTTCCTGTCCCAGCGGCAGCAGACGCCGGTGGTCGCGTTCACCTTCTCGCGGACGCGGTGTGACGACAACGCCCGCTCGCTGGACTCCATGGACATGACCACCTCCATAGAGAAGGCCGAGATTCACTCTTTCTTCCAGAAGAGTGTGAGTCGGCTCCGCGGAGGAGACCGGCAGCTGCCTCAGGTACCGGCCGATCTGCTCAGCCCATCACGCTTTTATTATGAAGGGATGTGTGGGGAATATTCATATCTAATGGTCATTTGATTCAGACAGCTCCCCGAGGTTCAATTTATTGATCACACAGTATGGAAAGATTACATTTTTTTAAATATTGCGTACACTGCACCTGGTAACTAATGTGTTATGGATCAAAAATATTGCTCACCAGAGTGCTCTCACACTGTGACTTACGGCTGCACTCAGCAATATTTTTTTATGATATGTGAAGTTAAAGGCGTTGCTTGTAGTAACAAACCCACACAGAACTGCAGTTCCCCTCCGCTCTACAGAGCATGTTAGTTCCCCTCAGCTCTTTGTTCTGGTTTTCTGTCCCGCAACCTTCCTGTTATGGTTCAGTCTCACTGTTCTCACTTCTGTCAGCTATAAAAACCTCAAAAGCCCATTACCTCGAAAAACCTTCTCACCTTTCACTTGCCTATTTAAAGTCTGGCGTCTATATTCTGCCATTTTAAAGCTGCAATAACAATAAAGTCAACCACACCATGTGGCGCTAACTCGCGCTCTTGCCGTGTTTAGGTCTTGGTCATGAGGGACCTGTTGAAGAGGGGAGTAGCAGTCCATCACAGCGGGATCCTGCCGATCCTGAAGGAGGTCATCGAGATGCTCTTCTCGCGAGGTCTCGTGAAGGTGAGTCACATAAAAACGACAGCAAGGAGAAAAGATGCCAGAACTGCACAAAAAAAATACCATTCAGAATATCAAACCTGTGGATCTGTTACTTTGAGCGTAATCTTCAAATACACGTTGGCTGGAGACGGTTAACGGATCCTCCTGCTCCTCCCCTCCGTCTCGCCAGGTGCTGTTTGCCACCGAGACGTTTGCTATGGGAGTGAACATGCCGGCTAGGACTGTGGTGTTCGACAGCATCAGGAAACACGACGGGACCGGCTTTAGAAACCTGCTGCCAGGTTTGACTCTCCCCTCTCTTTAATCTGAGCGGACGTGCATCGTGCTCTTTCATCCCCCCCGTAGGATGAATCGGAGTTGAGAGGAAACAACAAACACCGCTGATGTCTCTGTTGTGTTCTGAACTTGCACCTTCAGGCGAGTATATTCAGATGGCGGGCCGAGCAGGCAGGAGAGGGCTGGACCCCACGGGCACCGTCATCATTCTGTGTAAAGCCGGAGTTCATGAGATGGCAGACCTGCATGTCATGATGCTGGTGAGGCTCAGCTGCCCCATGAGTTTATGCGATGTTTCAAAATGTGTATAATCTCTTAAAGCAGAGCTTCCTGTTTACTTTGGCTGTGTTTCAATGAAAGTGTTGCATGCTGGGTTGTTGAATTGAGTGGGCTCACTTTCCCTTGGGGAGGAATGTTTGTATTTCAATGAGCTCTTCAGCAGAATTGATTCTACCTCATCTCTAATGGGAGCTTTTATCCTCTTGAATGTGCGTTCATACACGGGGAAAGTTGTTTCATTTGATCGCGAGAGACCTTTTCGTTGCCTTTCTGATGTTACGGGCAACATTCTGGTCCCAGTTTACTTCCTGTCAGCTACATTAACATACAACAGGCGCATAGCAGACCAGCAGGAAAAGAAGTGTTATTTCCGTTCTCTCTCTCTTCATTTCTTGACGTCGTCCTCTTGGTGATGCTCAGGGTAAACCCAGCACCCTCCAGTCCCAGTTCAGACTGACCTACACGATGATCCTCAACCTGCTGCGGGTCGAAGCCCTGCGCGTCACCGACATGATGAGGAGGAGCTTTTCCGAGAACCACAGGGACACTCCGGTAACGTGCGCGCGCAGAGCCCGATCTATAGATGCAGACGAAGAGGAGCGTCCTCCTCCTCACTCTTCTGTCTGGTGACGACGGTCTTCTCTTGTAGACCCAAGAGAAGAGGATCAGCCAGCTGAAGCAGATGGTGTCTACTCTGCCTCCTCTGGACACAGAAGGCCAGCTGTCGGACATGTTGCCTTACTACCACACGGTGACGGAGCTGCGAACCACCACCGAGGCCCTCCAGGTACACGCACACACACACACACACAACAAATATATTCACACAGCTTCAATCTGAACATTTCCTCCCTGCTGTCTCCGGCTTCAGCGCGCTATTCTGGAGTCCGTCAACGGGCTGAAAGCTGTGTCTGTGGGTCGAGTTGTGTTGGTGAACAACAAGCAGCATCTCAACGCCCTGGGAGTTATCCTACAGGTGCGTGTGTGTGTGTGTGTGTGTGTGTGTTTTTTTTCATGGTGGCTTGATGAGTAGCAGCAGATGAAGACATTACCAGTCATCACACATGCAGGTCTTAACGGCTTTCTAGAAGCGTATCAAGCAGCGAAGCCATAAAATGACAGTTATTTATATTATAGGGACATTTAAAGTTAACAGCTTGTGTTTAAAATGTTAAACACGAGTGTAAAACTACCACTCTGGTAGACGACGCCCACGTGGCCCACGCTCCAGCATACAGCGAGCAAAAAGGACACATTAAAGCCGAATGGATCGCCCATCCTTCACATGGCTGCCACACACACACACACCTTCATTGGAGTGTCGATATCACCTCACCTGCACGCCCTCAGCCTGGGGGGGCGTGTTCCTGACCACGACACCCGTCCCTTGACGTCTTCTCCCGTCTCCTCTCCCTTGCAGGTGTCCAGTGTTGCCGTGAATCGCACCTTCACGGCGCTCGTCCTCTGCGAGAAGGGCAACGAGGAAGGGGAAGGAAAAGGAAACAACACCGCTTTCCGTCACCTCTTCAACACGGCTCTCTTCATACCCGAAGGTAGCACATCCACATTCCAGGCGTTTTATTTCACGCAGCAGTTTGCAGTGAGTGCGGCAGAAGTACGAGCGCGTGCGACGGCTCCCCTTTGCTCTTTCGCCAGGCCCCTGCAGCCACACGGTGCAGAAGTTGACGCTTCAGGACGTGTCGGCCATCACGGTGAAAACCCTCAAAGTGATTCCCGACAGGATCATCGACAACTACAGCAAGAGGCAGCAGCCACGATTCAGGTGTGTGAGAGAGCTTTGTGGATGTCTTCAGTTAGGGGAAACACCAAATGCATTTAACTGTGAAACGCTGAATGTCGACATCACTTTTAGTTTGTATAGAAGGAAACTACTTTGAGTCTATAAACAAGCATAAGCTGGCCAATATGCAAAATACAAGCCATTATGCAAAGACCAAGATATGAATTATCTTTAAGACCATTTTAGAAAACAAATTTCCAAGCTGTTTGAAAATGTCTGGTGTTTTTTGCTCTATATATGACATTTATTTCTGTTAATGGAAATTGATTTTGAACTGCACATAAATTTATATATATATATATTTCCATATATATATTTATTAGGGCTGTCAATCGATTAAAAAAAATTTAACTAATTAATCGCACATTTTGAAATTCATTAATCGCTGACATTCAAATATGTTACGTTCACCCTCTGGAGGCTGGGCTCATTTTCTCCATTTTACAAAAAAATTTAAATTCACCTTTTAAAGGCGTTTTCATATGACAATCCCCACGTGTTATACATCAAACATTCCAGAACAATCTCAGCTCTATTCAATGAGGCACATTTGTCCTCGCACCGTGTTCTCTGGTTCTCTGACTGACAGGCTGCTAATGAGCTTCACCCGTGTGGTGGGAGGTCCTTTGTGATTTACTGAGTGTTCATTGGTTGTTTTTTTTGCAAAACACCTGTGTGCGCGCATCACGGCTGAGCGATGCGCGCATCACGGCTGAGCGATGCGCGCATCACGGCTGAGCGATGCGCGCATCACGGCTGAGCGATGCGCGCATCACGGCTGAGCGATGCGCGCGTGCGCTCTGATCGCTCTTTTAATGAAGTATAGATATTTAAAAAACTGCCCAGCAGTTTTTTTGCGCCCTGCTCTGAATGGCGCCCTAGGCGGCCGCCTAAACCGCCCCTGCTCAGGGGAGTGTAAAAACTTCAACGAACACCGGAAGTAAACAAAGTTGCGTTAATTGCGTTAAAATATTTTAGTGCGTTAACGCGGCCAAATTAATCGCATAGATTAACGCGTTAACGCTGACAGCCCTAATATTTATATATATTTATATTGTTGTGGCTGGATTTCTTCCTTTTTGGTCCATTCTGACTAATCTCTTAACCTGATGCATATAAACTTGTATCTCTCTCCTATCTGACTGCTGGTGAGACGCCACAGAATACTCACCCTCTGGACCTCAGTAATCAAACACCCACAGGACACAGAGAGTTTGGATCAGAGTTCAATTCACGTAGATTTATTTGTAACCAACAGTTTCACAAATAAACCTGGTCTGGGTCCGGTATTTAAGACAACAACCTCCCTCCACATCTGTCTTTCCCAAGCCCCGAACAAACACATTGACATATTATTTATACATCAGCCTCAATGCAGGTGCCGCCTCCGTCCACTCCCTCATTACATATTAGTTCTCGTCACTCAGTGTGACCTCAGTGTGACCTCTGTCCCAGTCCAAGCCGGTTACTTTAAGGAATGTGGATGTTTCTTGCTGACGTCTCCTCCCTCGTCTCTTCTCTTATCGTTATTGTGTCTGAGCCTCCTGGTCCTCGCTCTGCAGTCTCCTCTCTGCCGGTTCAGACTGGAGCAGCACAAGGCCGCTGGGTCTGTCTCTGTCTGGCGTTGTTGACCCTTGTCTGAGGGAGAGAGCTGTGTGTGTGTGTGTGCCCTCTCAATCATCCTTGTAGATGTCATTTAAGCCTAATATAACACAATGTAAAAGTTTAATACACCCTATGTATATATGTTGTGGAAGCACCCAATTTGAAACATTTTACCCACCACAATATGTATATAAATATATATATATAAAAAAATATGCATATATTTATTTAAATATATATATTGCATCGTCCCCTTCACCCTCTCGTCCCACAGGCTCGACCCTCCCGGCCAGGCCATCTCCACGGCGACCCAGGAGCTGCTGCGATTGGCCGAAGCCAACCCCAGCGGCATAGCGACCCTCGACCCCGTGAACGACCTCCAGTTGAAGAGCGTGGAGGTGGTGGAGGACACCATGAGGCGCCGCGTGCTGCAGGACGGCCTCCGAGACTTCACCTGCATCCACTCGCCCACGTTCGCAGAGCAGGTGTGTGTCGGGAGGTTGAACCGCTCAGAAAGACCTCTTTTTTTGGGGTTTGTTTTTTGTTTCAGTGTGCAGATAGATGACGAGGCATTTAATTTCACTGATAATAAAGAGAGGATCCTGCTATGATGGACTGCTAATAAAGACATGACATTCTTTTGTGCAGCGATTGCACATTTATGCAGCTAATCACCCCCCCCACATAAGACAATCAACCCCCCTTTTGAAGCCTCTTCCTTTCTCACAGCATCTGTTTCCTTTCATCCTTCCATCATTTCTCCTCTCGTTCACAGTAGTAACATCCATGTCCACACAATAATTCTGCTTTCGCGTTTGCGCGTCCCGTCCCCCGTGGCAGCCTCGTCAAGGAGATAAGACGGCGTTTTCTATAATTATCCATATAGGCTCATAGCTGCTGCTCATCACTCACTGGTGCACCATTCTGTTGAAAGCCTTTCACACATACATACACACACACACACACACACACGGACACAGAAGCGCACACACGAGAGCTCTCACGTTACTTTGCAAGATAACAAGCTCTTGTTTGCAGTATCGCTGTCTCCTCTCACACTCTGGTGTGTCCTTGTATTAAGCATGGCTAGTATTTTAAAGTGGTGGTTAATACAGTGCTACTGTTAGTGTACAGTAATTGGCCTCGGTGGGTTTATATAATATTCACCAAGAGACGACTCTGCCGTCAATGAGAGGACAATTGGCAATGTGTCCCGTCTTGGATCTTTATTAATTTTTTCTTGCACTGAAATCAGGTCAAGCGCTGCGGTACTGCTGTTGCATGCTCAAGTTTAGCAACCTGTGTGTGTGTGTGTGTTTGTGTGTGTGTGTGTGTGTGTGTGTGTCAGTATGCTCGGGTGGAGGAGAGGATGAAGGTGCAGGAGGAGCTGGACAGGCTGCTGTTCCTGGTGTCCGACCAGTCTCTGTCTCTGCTGCCTGAATACCACCAGAGGATCAAGGTTTGGACCTGACGTTTGATTCGCTGACCTGTTTCTTTCGGGGTGTTTAAAAAAACCAAGTTTATTAGGTCACGTTCTAGTCCTGGATATTGGGTTTTTCATTCTGTAAATTTGAAAATGCATTTAGGCTTTTAGCTTACCTTAATACATGATTACATATGAGGACAACGTCCTACATCAACCCCCAGGACACGGGGCGGATGTATTTTAAGCTGCTGGTTTTTTCTGTGGCACAGGGGTTAAGATGCAGAACATTAATTCAATTCAGTTTATTTTGTCCAGCCCAATATCACAAATTACAAATGTGCCTCAGTGGGCTTTAGAATCTGTACACATCCCTTTTCCATCCCTAACCTTTGACCTCACATTGGATCAGGAAAAACTCCCAAAAAATAGAAAAAACCCTTTCACAGGGAAAAAAGGGAAGAAACCTTCAGGAAAGAAAAGAGGAGGATCCCTCTCCAGGATGGACAGAACAATAGATGTCATGTGTACATGTATTAAGTGTAAACCTCTCTGGGTTTCCGAAGAAAAAAGAAACAAACTTGAACACGTTATTATTTGTGATTTGCGGAATTTCTTAAATTAAGAAAGGATTTTCAAAATGATTCTCAATTAATTTTCTGCCATTTATTAACTAATAAACTATGAGATATGTCTTTAATATATAAAAGTTAGCATCCTGTTGTGTAGCCGGTATATTGCTAACCATATTCACCATTTCAGCCTGACGAGGTGTCCAATATTAAAGGTTTATCTTATCCTAAAAGCTGCGGCAGAGGGGATTTAATTCAGCCTGGCCACGCAAACGATTACTTTTTAAAGTGTTTTAACGTTTTTTTTATTGACTCCTCCTCAGGTGCTGCAGTCCCTCCAGTACGTGGACAGCAGCGGGGCGGTGCAGCTGAAGGGCCGCGTGGCCTGTCAGATCAGCAGCCACGAGCTGCTGCTGACCGAGCTGCTGTTCGAGAACGTCCTGAGCCCGCTGGCGCCCGAGGAGAGCGCCGCCCTGCTGTCCTGCCTGATCTTCACGCAGAAGACGCAGGTGGAGCCGCACATCACCAGCACACTGCAGGCGGTAAGGAGGAAGCCACAAGCGACACGCGTGTGTGTGTGTACTGACATACTGTCCAGACTTTGCCTTCTCAGTGGGTAACACACACACACGCATACACACACACACTCCCTGCAGAAAGCAAAATAAGGTCACTCTCACTTATTAATTGACTCATCTGCCTCTTGCCGTGTCGGTGTGTGGTGGGCGGCCCCCGGTACATGAAAGTGCTTTATGAAGGTCTGAATTAGTGATGTCCAGAGCTCTGTGGACAAACACATTGTCAAACACATTTCTTGAACATCGCCAAGAGGTGAGAGAGTGAAGCATTTAAGGGCTTACTCAAATCTCTCCTCTCTCTCTCTTTGTATTTGTCTCCCAGGGCATCAACCGGGTGTTGTCAGTGGCCAAGCGTATCGGAGAGCTGCAGAGGGATTGTGAGATACCGCAGACGGTCGAGGAGTTCGTCGGCCAGTTCAAGTTCGGCCTGACGGAGGTGGTGTACTGCTGGGCCAGAGGCATGGTGAGGTCCTTCATCGGTTTATTGTTCACCCGGCATTGACGTGCGATCGCTGTCTGTATGAGAAAAGTTTGCAATTTTTAATTTGACATACCTAGATTAGTTCTGTGGCTCTCAACGCAGCTCTCCAGGGGCCTTGCTACAAACTGGAGGTGTGAGTTTGAAAGACGTGGGCTGTTACCAGGCAGGGAGGGTCTAGACTAGAGAGTTATGCTGTTCGGCATTATGGGAATTAAAGGATTCAGGACATCTCGATTTTGAGCTCTCCTCTTTAATACGAATCCCGCGAGTCCCTCAACTAAACCCGAAAGGTCACCTTGCTTCTTCCTGCCTTCTCAAGCAAGCTGGCATAAAGCCACAGGTGACCTTTGACCTGAGGCATGCCATATTTTCATTTTAAGGCCTGATAATGTGTGTAGAATCCAGCTACCACTCATAACTAGTGTTAATGCAGAAGCGTGAGGTCATTATTAAAGATAATGAATTGAGATTAGAGCTCCAACTAACAATTGTTTTCATCGTCAAATAATCAGCTGATTATTTTTCTTATTTTTTAAAATATATTTCAGCTGCTTGTTTATTCGTAAACTGTTTAAAATTTAAAAAGTTTGCGTTTAGACTATTTTTGGCTGTCTAAATATGTTTTTATTATAAACGTTATTGTTTTCAAATACTTTGCAGCAGATGTTATGCAACGTAATAACATGTTTACGTGATGTGAACAATGAGGTCATCGGTCCTTCTCCATGGGAACAGACTCACCAGTGTGGTCAACTGCAGCGTGGAGGATTAGAGACAGAGTTAGACATCAACACAAAGTCATCCAAGATGAACCGGTGCTCTGAATCGCGTAGTTCTCTCTGGACGTACATGCTCAACTTTTACCCCCCTCAACTCTTTCTTTTCCGCCCTCTCGCCGCGTCGCGTCTCCTCCGGCGTCCGGCCCCTCGCCGCCGCAGCCGTTCGCCGAGATCGCCCAGCTGACGGACATCCAGGAGGGCACGGTGGTCCGCTGCATCCAGCGCCTGGACGAGGTGCTGAAGGAGGTGCGGAAGGCCGCCCGCATCGTGGGAGACTCGGTCCTGGGCAGCAAGATGGAGAAGGCGTCGCTGGCCATCCGCAGGGACATCGTCTTCACCGCCTCGCTCTACACCCACTGAGAGACGGAGGCGCGCCGACGAGGGAGCGGCGCGAGACGGACGGAGAGACGGCGGAGATGTCGAACCGATGCTGCGTGTGCCTACAAAACACGTCAATGTTTACATGAACATTTCCCGACAGTGCAGAAGGGAATGTTTTTTAAGCCGACTCGACCAAAGTACAACACGTGGGAATGAACATGAAAACGTTTGGATTGTAATTTATTGTACAGTAATAAAAAGTAAAAACTGTAATCCCCAAACAAGCTTGCTGTTTGTCTAGAAATGTGTAGAAATGAAAATAACAGATGTTTGGAAATGTTTGGCTGTCTACATCAGGACCAGTTTCTCAGTGTGGGGGGGGGGGGGGAGAGAGAGAGAATGGGGGTGACATCCTGCAGACACCTCAAGGAGAAACGCTGCCGTCTGAGGACAATGTGCACGAGACGAAACACTGAGGTGGTGAAATGTTTCCTCGGCTCTTTGTCGAGCTATGTATGGGATGCTCCAGCACAGTGCATGCCCCTCCCCCCTCTCTCAATCCGGGCTGTCACTAAAACAACGAGAGCTTTGTGTCTGATTAATTCAATGTACGGCGACGCGTTACCGGAGAAAGCTCGTTATAGACGACGAGCCGCACAGCCGCCTGGACGGGAGGGGGGACACCGACTGCTGGAAGAGAGCTCTGGGTTAGCTTAAGAAGAAACACTTGAAGTTATTATTATTATTATTCGAATAATAAAAAACCCGTGGGTGTTTGGGTTTTTTAAATCTTTTTTTTTTTTTAAAGATGAAGACCTCTTGAGAATGGGTTGTTTGCACTGAGTCTGCATCCTCGCGCACGAAAGGAGGGATTTGTGTGTTCTGCTCGGCGTCAGCTTGGAGTAAAAATACATCACAGGAGGGAGGACAGACGCTCGGAAGGCATGTCGTCGGAAAAACACGGTGAGCCGCTTGAATCGTGTGTTTAAACGTGGCTTGTTCTGAAGCCTAACTGAGCCACTTTCTCAACACTATATCGAGATGTCAGAATGTGGAGTGATGGACTTCGCTTTGTTTCATCCGCGGATGTGTCGGGCTCACGAGATGTGTTTCTCCCAGCTGCCCCTGATGTCAATATATCTATCTGTTATTCAGCTGCACAGCGCTGCTGCTTCTGGAGGATGCTGCACCGCTGTGTGGGTGCAGCCTGGGGAGGGAAGAGCCCCCCAGGGCCTCTTTAATTTAATCCATGCTGCTAAATAGAGTTCAAAGTGATTGTATTTTTGTAGTTATTTTGTGCTTTAAAATTATAATTGTAAAAATATATTTACATAGCAGGCCGCCGTACACATTATTTCTCGAGGTCTTTGTTGTTTTGTCCATCCCCCTGTGTTGTATTCTCATCATTAGAGAAAGGGCTACGTCTCCTCACTATATGGACATCCGTGTGGGTGTCCTCTGCGCGTGCACGCCTCCCGCTGGCGCGCGTGTTTAACAGCCTTGATTAATAATAATCCTAGTGGTGCACACAAAAGAAAAGAAGAAGAAAAAAGGTAATTTCATCTCGTCATTCTATTTTATTGTATTGTTTTCTCGTCCATTGTTTTAGGACGTTAACGCGCAGGCCGATGATGGAGCTCTAACGGCGGCTTTCCGGGAAAGAATGAAAAGAAATAAAGGTCACAAAGACGCGTGAAGTTGCCATTGACGCTGTAAAGGGCAAACTGTACAGAAGACTGCAGCTCTGGGCTGAACACCTGCCGCGTTCATCCAGCATGTGTCGTGCATTATCGATGCTATTAAAAGAACAACACCTGGGCTACAGTGTGGTGATATTCACGAGGAAGCACTACACTGTTCCCCCTATTTAAATACTGTAGGGATATACGATATACCGTGCAGGTGTGTGAGGAGGGATATGCTTTTGGTTCAGTGAAGCTCAGTATTGTATATTTAAAATAAAAGGCTTTCAGTTGTCATGGTTCCCCCTGCTGCTGCCATGCAGCGTGGGGTTAATTTACAGCTTCAATAACAGATGAAACCCGTCAGTGTTCATTCTTACTGTGAGCAGAATACTTATTATATACTACTATATATTACTTATTATATTTTTCCAGACGGATGTCTTGAATAAATATATATACATTACACACACAACTTCCTTTTCTACCACTTACCATCAACAAGGTGTATTGACTGTTCACACATTTGGTCTGGATGAATAAAACCATCTCTAACTGGCGTGTAGGCCTTTGTAATAACATCGATGGGCCTTCATTATTTGTCGGTCTCAATATTCTCAGTGTTGCGCCTGCTGGCTCAACAGCTATTCATGTTGTTAGAAACACGGTGTGCTCTTCCTGCCCGTCACAATGCCCCCTGTGAGTAAAGCGTCTCTGTGCCTGTCCACAGCTCTTCTTGCTCACTGCTGAGCCAGACTGCATTATATATTAAGTGCTCATGGCTGCATGCTCAAAGGACCTCTTGTGGGTCTTCCGTGACTGACACTTTATCATTACACCTTTTTATTTGACGCCTCACTCACTACTCAAAACTCAGTTAAACACAGGGGGGGGGGGGGGCAGTTTGCTTCCAGTGCAATTGTAATTAACGGCGCAATCATCAATCACAAACCTGACATTTTTGCAAAAAGCAAATGTTAGATTACCTCTAAAAACATATAAATCAGTCATTCTACTTTGAATAATGACGCTTGATATCTGTCTGTGAATACTAATGATGGTCTTCAATTCAATTCAATTCAGTTTATTTGTATAGCCCATTTTCACAAATTAGAAATTTGTCTCGGAGTGCTTTAAAATCTGTACACATAGACATCCTTGTCCCAAAACCTCACATCGGATCAGGAACAACTCCCAAATAACCCTTCAGGGGGAAAAAAGGGAAGAAACCTTCAGGAGAGCAACAGAGGAGGATCCCTCTCCAGGATGGACAGGTGCAATATATGTAATGTGTACAGAATGAATCATTATACACAAATCAAAACACAGTAACAACACAATCAATGAATTTGACAGAGTGTATGAATAGTTGGTAGTAGGCATATTCCACGATCCAGACCTCGACCTTCATCCATCCATTTCAATTCTGAAAGCTATATACATAGTCCGCACCCACAGCTTGGCTTCTCTGTGAATGTGGTGCCTTAACCCTCCTGTTGCCTTAGGGTCAATTTGACCCCATTCAATGTTTAACCCTCCTGTTGCCTTTATATTTTCTGACATATTTTACCCTCGGGGTCAATTTGACCCCAGCAATTAAAACCTCCAGAAAATTATTAGAATTAATATTGTTTCCCAAGTTTAAGTGTGAGGTACTTTATGTGTGTTTGTTGACTACCTAAATAGCCCTTTAAATATATAAAAAAGTTGATATTTCTTTTATGTTTGACAGTGAAAAACAGCCTGGGGTCAAATTGACCCGAAAGAACACCGACATTAAACATTGAATGGGGTCAAATTGACCCGAAAGGTAGCAGGAGGTTAAACATTTATTTTGACTGGAAGTACCTGCTGCATCCCCTACTGAGCACATATCACAGGTGTTGCTCAACGCCGATGTCACACCTCTCCCTCGCTTCTTCCTTGTGTTTAATCCGATCTTGACAGATTCTGGATTGCGTAATCTTAAAATGGAGAAACAGCAACATGCATTGTGTTCCTCATGTTCGCCACGTCATGCTCCGTTAAGGTGTCACTTCCCTCGTGCTCGGTCCTTTCCCCCGCTCCACTTCCTGCTTGTGACCGAGTCAGGAACTGTTACGTAAAGCCGGTCCCCGAGCACCAGTCGTCATCCCTCATCCCTCAGCTGCTCTGTCCTCCGACTGCCTCCTGCTCTCCTCCCTTTCGTCTCATCGAATCCTCGCTCCTCCGTCCGGCCTCACCTCCGTCGGCCTCCATCTTCTCCCTCCCTCCTCCCTTCTCGTGTCCCCGTCAAAGTGGATTACCGTACCCGCCGCGGCCACTTCTTCACCTGCTGGGAAAACACGACGGCACCACCGGTCACTTTCAATGTTAAACAGACACAAAGGGAGCAGGCGCGTGAGCATGGGGCTGTTCATGGGCAGCAGGATGCTCCACACACACACACACACACACACCATCAGAGGAACTTTTCCATCTCCGAAATGCCACATCTCATCTCTGACTGCTAATAAACATTGCTTTTGAAGGGAGGCGGAGGAGGAGGAGGAGAAGGAGGGAGGGGAGGGGGGGCTTTCTCCTCTGTAGGTGAAAATGTCAATCACTGTCATCATTAGCACACAGACTACACAGGATTTCTGTCTTTTCTAGTTTGAGATCTTAGTGAGGAGCGGTGGTCTGGGTCATGCTTCCCCCCCTTCAACAGAGATAAGACATGTCACATTCAACATGCGGTCCAACATGTAACGGCTCTTGAGTTAGATAACATGCTCTCACGACACGTTTCTCTCTTATTGTTCTTCCTCTTTCTATTTTTGATTCCTCTCCTGCCTGCTTTTTTCTTATCCTCCCTCCCTCTTCTTCTTCCATCATCTCCCAGGTCTCGATGCCTCTGGTCGTCAGACCATGCAGCCTCCTCCGTACCTCTCCGGCCCGCAAGACCCGAACGCACCCCAACACCCCAACATGCAGCCGGCGCCGGGCAGCCAGCCCAACTACCCTCCTCCGCCCCCTCCCCCGGGCTCAGACGGATATCTACAAGAAACCCAGTTCCACTGCGGCCCGCTGGGTCCTCAGGGTGCCCCGCAGGGCTACACGGTCCAGACCCAGGGCCCCGGAGGCACCATGTCTCACGCCCCTGTAGGATACCTCCACCCGGCCTACCCGCTTCAGCTGCAGCCGTGCACAGCCTATGTACCGGTCTACCCCATGGCGTCGGTGAGTCGGAGACGGTTAAAGTGCTTTTCAAGATTTCACAGGTCTGACATCAGTCTGCCGCAGTTACACCAGTCTGTTCATGTTGCATTTCATTCCTCACCGTATCACAGATAATAGTTGTTGCCCATCCTTCCCACTACTGAGTGCTAGGGGAATTTCCTTGAAAGAAAAGTGTTAGATTGAACATCGCTACCTCTCTGTTTTTCCTTTCTTCAGTACAAAATGACCAGAAACCATTTTTATTAAGTCCAACTCCTTTTTGAACAATCAAACATTTGCTCGAGTTATCACGATGCTGCATTACACGCTTTATATCATATTTGACAACTTTAGGTGTATTTTTCCTCTCATGAGAATCACATGCAAAGAAAATGTTTGCAGCAGTGACCTGGTTGATGTGGCTTTATTTACTTACTTTGTGAGGATTGTTATTAGGAATAGACAAATGCATAAGGATACAGTAGAATATTCACCGAACACACTAATTCCACACACACACAGTATCAATGCAAAGCACATTTGCGAAGTTGATCTGTGTTACAGGGGTGCAGAGTGTGAACATATACAATATCCAATAAGGGGGGGGAGCAACTTTTTTTCCAGGGTGTTAAGGAAACCCAGTACAGTCTGCAGTCTGTGGATGAAGACCAATCAAATTCATTCCCCCAGCTCATGGCTCAGGTACCACACACCCGCTTTTGTCGTCAGGGGTCTCCCACAAAGCTGTTCTACAGCAACACTGCTATTTACTTATTATCCTACAAGGTATATATATGTACAAGGCATTGGGTTATGCAGCGCACGCCGGCATAGACTTTCTGAAGGCTGCGAGCCGCTGCAATGATGTGAAAGAGGCAGGCGGACAAGGTGGTCAACTAAGGTCAAGGTTCAGAAATGGTACAGTCCGCTTTCTGGAATCGAATTCAAAGATTCTTCCAGGCATGAATATGTGAAACATATTGCAATATTTGATGGATATATACATGTTTTAACCCATCAACCTGTTGTCTGGGATTCCAGTTCGGGGAGGTCACACCCCTGTTATTCAAACCTTGCATCTGCCACGATCAGAGATAAGCCGCCAACCACAAGCTGAAAAATCTCAAATTCACATCCTTTGATGCATGTCATCTATCTCTCTCCCCTCATTCCCTGTCACTCTCCGCTGTCGGCTTTCTATTAAAGGCGTCAAATTCCCAAAACAACAATGAAAGATTGTAGATGATGAAAATCGAATGTCAATCGTTGGCTGAACCGCTCTCAGTTCATAAACATGCAACCTGAGACAAGCTTGTGAGAGTCGGGACTGCTTTGGTTTAAAAGCAGCTCGTGAACCAGTGCTCATGATGATCACTACCATATGCCTTCTGCACCTTTTATTGCTTCAATTTTGGACATTATATATGTTTAATATAGCTGCACATTACACAGTAGATAAAACCATTCAAACTGCTCCCTGAGGTAAACGGATGGTGGGGAAACGTTGGCCCCAAAATGTGATTGTGAGTCATTAAACCACCTAAAGTGCTTCCCTGCTACCACAAGTTTCACCACCAAGATTAGTGGTTTAGTATTCTCCACCTCGCCAGTCGCTTCAAGTCAAATTAATATTTAAAATCCCCAGCAGTATAATTTATATTGCATACTTTCTTGTGTAGGAGGGTTTGAGAAAAATGTTATCAAGAGCAAAATCCGCACTGTGCCAACTTGCAGGCTAGTTCCTACAAATTAATAAGAGGGTTTTAGACGTTTCCGGCCACACTGCTGATAAAACTCCCACGTGCACGACTCTTTAATGTATGCAACAGGCGCTGTGCTCATGCAGCTGTCCTCCTCGTTGACTGTGTCACCTTGTTCCCACGTCTTTTAGAGTGGAAAGGGCTTTGTAAGCCCGAGTACTTACTCCCTGTCTACCTCCTGTCTCTCTCTTTGTTCAGGGACAACCCTACATGCCGGCTGCAGGAGGCCACCCGGGAATCCCACCGGGCCAGATGCATCCCATGCAAATGCCACCCAGCATCACCCTAATGGACCGTCAGCCGCCACACGACTACCTGCCCATCGCCGTGCTCACCACCATCTGCTGCTTCTGGCCAACAGGCATCATTGCGATCATCAAATCAGTGCAGGTTAATGCCACTTCATCATGTCTTTTGATCTTTGAGCTTTATTAACATAATGTCGCCTTTACCTGCGAGGCTAATGCATCCTCGAGTCCTTTTACCCTTCATTTTAAGTATAGTATGTAGAAAAGTCTGATAAATCACACGTATGTTTGTCACAGATATTTGTTTTGTTTTATTTATTTCATTTAATTTATTTTATTTTATTGTATTCACAAATAAGGGACTTGCTTTTTTAGCCATGCTAGCGATGTGGCATTGCCATGAAAATAGCCAAAATATGAATCCGACTGACTTTGGTGATCCCTCAACTTCTCCTCTAGCACCACCATGAAGTTGACCTTTGTATTTCTGAGTAAAATTCCTCGACCAGTTCAGGATGAATCGCCGTAGAATTTGAGTCACGCAATCACGCTGCCCTCAGGATGAATTTCTAATCAAATTAGAGTCTTTTAAGTTTTCATATAGTGGCTTTGAAATATCATTATGTCCCAAAACCTGTGTCCAGCTATGCATAGGACGTTCCCATTAGCCTGAGCTGTACACTTTGCAAAAAGGAGCATGCTAACATGCTGAACTGAGATGGTGAACATGGCGAAACATTATAGCTGCTAGACATTATGAGCATATACAGGACTGTCTCAGAAAATTAGAATATTGTGATAAAGTTCTTTATTTTCTGTAATGCAATTAAAAAACCAAAATGTCATGCTTTTTCTGTCATTACAAATCAACTGAAATATTGCAAAGCCTTTTATTCTTTTTATTTTGCTGATATGGCTTTGAAGAAAAAAAAATATCCTATCTCTAAATATTAGAATATCATGAAAAGTATACTAGTAGGGTATTAAACAAATCACTTGAATCGTCTAATTAACTCGCAAACACCTGGAAACACATTTTCAAATGTTTGATTTTGTTTTGCTGTTATAAATCTTTTTTACTTGGTCTGAGGAAATATTCAAATTTTATGAGATAGGATTTTAGTTTTTTTCTTGTGTGTTTCATAATCAGCAATATTAAAAAAATAAAAATTGCAATATTTGATTTGATTTGTAATGAATGATGCATGACATTTTGTTTTTTTTTTTAATTGCATTAATTACAAAAAACAGAATATTCTCATTTTTATTCTACTATGTTGTTCTCATTGTACACATAATGACGTTAATCGTGTGATTTTTCGAGAAAAAAATCATATCATGTGTCAAAACTTGCTCGTTGTGTCTCCTTGGATTTCTGTTCAGCCAAATCCTCCGGCCCCTCCCTAACAGTCAGGAAATAGGCATCTATTACGGATGCTGACACGCCGTGTTTTCGATACTTTGCAATAATGCAGAATCGGGAAACGGCAGGAGGAAACTGCCAACCTCGACAGTTAACATTACACATTTCATGACAATACAACTCATGAAACCTAAAGTTGAGCGCGAAGTGAGGAGCGCGGCGGCTCGGTGTGGCGGCTCCCGTACCTCCGTGGTGCCTGTTGTCTCTGTGTTGGCAGATCACGTTACGTAACTGCACCATTGTCGGTGCAACGGGATAGAATGGATTTTCCCCTCTGGGCCTGCTCAGCTGGCTTTGAGTTAAGTTGAGCTGACAAGGCATGGACCCACTGGTCTGAGCTCTATACGTTGTGATGCTGTGTTAATGGAGCGTGGAGTGGCCTCTTCCTGCACCTTCAGGCTGTGCTGCAGCGAAATCGATTCATGCATGGTGTTTCAGACTCTCTCCTGCTCCCACTCGTGCATCTTCCTGTTGCATAACATATTTTCTCATTCCTCCACTCTCCCACTCACCCATCCCCTTCCCTCCCGCCATCACGTAGGTGCGCACGGCGATAGCCAGAGGGGACATAGTGACGGCGGAGATAGCCTCCCGAGAGGCACGCAACTTCTCCTTCATCAGCCTGGCGGTTGGCATCGCCTCCATTGTGCTGTGCACCATCCTCACCGTGGTAGTCATCATCGCCTCGCAGCACCACGACGACGACTGGGAGCCGTAGCTCCACACAGCGGCAGACAGATGAGAAATGATGGCGTGTATTAGCTAGCTAACTACTCTCTATGGTTTGGAGGAAGTAGGAGCACTGAGAACGCACACAAACTGCTACCGCATTGCTGGCCCTACTGTGTACAGCGCCACACACACACACACACACACACACACAGCTCTGACCTAACCCGCTGCCATCAAACACACAAAACGACGACCAAAATCCCAGCTGATGATCAAATGCCAAATACAATCAGCTGTCAATGACGCCCAGTATTGCTGTTAGCACAGCGACCGCTTAATATTAACACTCCGACGTAGAGCTGCGCCAGGGAAGCGAAGCTCCTTGTATTAACCATTCATTTGACGCTGCTTAATTAAAAGGTCATCGTGTTAAATATTTCAACAACTGAATCTACTAAATGGGCCCACGCAGTTGTTTTAAGGATATTTAAATGCACATTTTAGTCTTGCAAATCAAATTAAAGTAAAGTATACATGTTTTCTTTTTTAAAAATGTAAAAAATGACAAAAAAAGAAAAGAAAGTGCCATGTGGAAACTAAGTTTATTTACTTAATAGTATTATATTGCTAACAGAGACGGTAAAACGGATTAAAGGTGTTAGAGGGGGTAATCAATACACATTTAACACACCAAATGGAGGCTGACAGTGTCTAATGTAACCAAACAGAGTATTTATTTAAGATTGGTTGTTCGTACGCTACATGGACATTGGAGCTGGATGAGTTGTTGCATCATTTATGAATTATATGTTTGTTGATTTATTTAAAATCTGTTATTTATGAATTCATTCAATATCTACCTATGCGTCAACTTTGTCTGCTTTAATTTACAGTATATCATGTGTTGCAGCTATCTGGCACTTTTGAAATTGGCTTAAATTTGATATCTGATGCTGATGCACTTTGTAATAACCAGGCGAGACAACGCAGCTGCTTACCTTCATAGTTCTTATAGTGCATGATACATATAAATTTAAGCTAGTGGGGCATCTAGTGCAATAATAGCTTGTCTCCCAGCTGTTGGTGCAAATATTTCCTAAAATGTCCACAAGTGTGTGGGGCAGATTTCTTTTCTCAAACTAGTTACTGTCAATAAAAGAAAATGAGATCATTTAGATGATTAATATATAGTATTTGAATCTTAGGTTTGCAATATTGTTTTGGCAAGTATTTTAGGAGTGTAATGGCTGGTTTTGTGTTGCACATCTCTTAGCTATTTAATCTCCCAGACACTGTGTGTGAAACTTCAGAGCAACGTGAGGCTCACGAGGCAGCGAAGCCCTGCATGTCATCCTCAGTTTGTTTCCGTTTGTCTTAAATATCGAGGTTAGATGTGCGACTGTGAGCTCCTATAACGTAGTTTCACTGTAACACAATGAGCCAGGGTTCATTTCATATGAGGATGGTCTCCTTAATCCAGCAACAGGTGTGCTGTTGTTTATAAGAGCTGTAAGTCAACAGTACTGTATGAACTATATGAGGTTTATGGGAGGAACTGAAAACGAATGTTTCCAATAGGAGAGAGTGAGAGAATATTAATGCCTATACTGTATTGTAGCACTTTCCGCTCTATGAAATCTTTCCTCTGGTCTGTTTGTCTTTCTCCTGTTCACATGAGTTATTGGACCTATTCATACTTCACTTATGCCCCCCCCCCCTCTCTGAACCCCCCCCCCCTCTGTTGGTTGACGATACTATTTTTAAAAGAATTACACAGAGATATGAAATAATTATGTTTGTTAATAATGAACACAAAGAGAGACAGTATAACTACAGTTTATTCTGTTGTTTATATATTAGTATTGTTGTTATTATTATAGGCAACTGCATTGCATTCGATTATCACTCGTATAGTAATAAGTACATCTCGGCACGTATTTATCAAACTTCTAAAAACCTCACTAAATAATGCTCCTAAAAAGCCGATGTAGTAATAATCTATTTTTTTAAAGACACATTTAAAAGCAATCCTTCAATAAATATCGCTGCATAAATATGTTATTTATTAAATACAGAATTTTTACTACGGCTTTAGATAAAATATTATTAGTTTGAACAATCAATACAAGCATGTTTCTCAGAAGGTGTGTGATTTATTAAATGTAGGCTACATGGTTTAAATTGAAGAACATTAAAAAATTAAAGAAAGCTGATACAATTGTATTAATCAATGCGGTAATTCCACTTCATGGGAAATATGTTTATTTGATTAGAAGATCGATACCACAGGTCTGTGTGCCAATGAAGAAGCTACAGCCAGGAGACGGTTAGCCTAACTTAGCTTAGCATCCAGCATGTAAACAGGAGGATACAGCTTCGTTTGGCTCTGTCAGCTTGTTTTGCCACTTGCGTCGTTAAAAGAAGGAGAGATATAACATGTTAATCAGTGAGCGTTAGAGGTGCTAGTGAGTAGATTGTATTAACTTTGGATAAAGCCAGGCTAGCTAGTCTGTTTCCCCCTGTTGCTAAGTTAAGCTAACTAGCATCCGGCCCTTGCTTCACATTGTATTGGTAAAAAGAAGCATCATTCCCAAATTGATAAAGTTTATTGAAGTTATTGAATTGGAGTAAAAATGTAGGCTTTTTACATTTAAACCCAACATTTATCTTTTAGCTGTTTGATAAATGCAGGCCATGTCCTTATAAAGATTGACTCAGTGATATTTCCGTGTTAAAAGAGTAAATGAAGCACAGTATTGTTTTGTATTATTATTGTACAGAGGGCTCTGGCGGTGAGTGTGTCTAATGAATAGAGTCACTCCTAGCATATCTAAAGTTAGTTTATACAGCGCTAGGCTTCATCTCCCTGTGTGCAGTCTGATGGGACTCTTCTGTGCTCAGCAGTATGGCTGTGTTCTCACACAGCGGGTGGTGTGTTCTTCATTTTCTTATTTTCTTAGTTTGGGTTTTGAGCTTGTAAATGCGATGGGTTGCTTGTTTCAAAGAGCCAGAAATTACCTGTGTACGTGTGGTTCTCTTGGGGTTTATTATTATAATGATGTTCATGGCTGTGATGCTCACACGTTGGTTGTTTCTGACTTCAGTTGTTTCAGTAATGAATAAAAAAAATCAATTTTTGGGGTTGTGAACACGGTGTCTGTTTTTCTCCTCTCGGTGTCTCTGTGGCCTTTCCTCTCTCCCCTCATCACTAAGGTGCTATTTATAGGCCAGTTGCCCCGGTTTTCTGCATCTCTGTCTCGTCTCTCTTTTTCTTCCCTCTGTCAGAACATGAAGTGCAGTACCTCTCACTGCTTTATGTTTGTTTGTTGACTACCTAAATAGCCCTTTAAATATATATAAAAGTTGATATTTCTTATATGTTTGACACAGTGAAAAACAGCCTGGGGTCAAATTGACTCCAAAGAACACCGACATTAAACATTGAATGGGGTCAAATTGACCCTAAAGGTAACAGGAGGGCATCTTTCACATTGTTTTACTGTTCTTATGTAGGAGTGTCGCTTTAAATCACACCCAAACAATCCGTCCTATGGAAAAGAGGTTTGAGGGAAGAACTGAAGGTGGGAGCTGAGCCAGCCTGTGTGCAGGATCGCAGATGGCCATTTAGCCTCCCGAGGACAGCCAGCGTCTCCGACATCGTTTAACTTGGCCTCACGCTGCAAGCCTCTCTCCTCCATCACACATCCCCCACATCCCCCCAGGCCTGGGTCAGCCACGCTGGCTGTCTCACTGTCTCGCTGTGTGTGTTTGTGTTATCCTGCAGCTCTCGCGCTGGGCTGCCATCTCAGCCACAGCACCGGGGCTGATGGGTAATCGCTGGGAATATGTGAGAAACCCAGCAACCTGCACACACACACATGCATAAAGACATCTAATCCACCTACACACAATAACAGAACAACAAACACACTCTGGCTCGACTGCTGTGGCTGACATTTATGGTAATATATCAAGCAAAGGATTCATGGTAACCTGCTTTCAGCATCATTGCACAGCTGCATCATGGGAAGTCTCTTTCGCTTCATGCTTCCATCGTTATGGCAGACATATTAGTGCAATCAAAGTTCAGTGGAAGAATATTGAAATGTTCTCAAATGATGTTCCTAATTGCAATGTTAGGTACTTTACTTGAACATTTTCAAATTTATATTACGTCATACTTCCAAATGTTGTCCTATTTACTTTGCAGGTTTGGATTCGACACACAAAACGTGATCCGTCCATAAAATACAATGCATCGTTACAGAATAATAATAATAAGTTGGCGATAATCACTTTAACTCCAGCAACTTAAACATGAAATCAAATAAAAAATATCAACAAATATAAATCCAAGAATATAAAATACAGTAATATAGAACTGAGATCCTTCTCATTCGGCTGCAGAGTGCTTTTTCTTTTTATGCTTTAAGTATTTTGAACATTATGACATTGCATTTTAATTTTAGAACATGTGAATACCTCTTACACGACTGTCAAACTCCTACTAAGTAAAAGGAAAGAAGTTTTGTGAGCCAAATCTACTTAAAGAATCAGAAGTAAAAGTACTGGTCTACATAGGCAGGACTAGACACTGACCTTTTGTAAAAGGTCACAAGCCAAAAAAGATATAAAAGCACTAGTTTACTATTTATGTGTTGTATTTTATACAATTACCAACATTTTGTAAACGTTAAATCCTAATAGCTTACAGTAACTAAGGCCATGTTGCAAGTGCAAATAGAGTTTACAGCAGGTGGATCAGACCTGCAGCGTTTGGCACGGTGCAGAAAGAGAGAACGAGCTGGCGTGAACACAGCGGCACCGGACTCACAGAACCCTGAGTGTGAAGCTCCAAAACGCTCCCTGATTGAATCAAAACAACATGCCGCTCCAGAGGAAATGCTCTCACATGTCAGTTTGTTTGCTCAAGGGCATGCGTGGAAGGCAAAAGTCTTGAAGACTGTAGTTTACAAGTTCAAAGTTCCTGGTTTGACTCTGGTTCTGTTATCGAAGGATCTTATTGTTGATGTACTGGCAGAGGCAGAGGTGGGCGTCGGAGCAGTGGTTCCTCCGAGGGTCCGGCCGGTAGTTTGAGGCTCCTGACAGCCTCTCGGACACCAGCAGCCTCACGTAAGCGGCGCTGTAGGTCATCAGAAGCTGGTAGGCTTTAGCCTGCAAAGAGGTACGTTAAAACTCAGGAGTCATAGCAACCGGCTGTCACCCTGAGACACAAGAGAGTAGGTGGTGGTGGCAGTGAAACCACGTCACTAGAAATAAAGGTGCAAAAGGAGGAAACTTTACTCACTCACACGTAGAGGAGCAGGACGATGTGGAGTTTTAAAAAGTATTTTTGGAATGACACTTCCTTATTTCTTTCTCTTTGATCCAATTAACCAATCAGAACACATCATAAGTGGGCATTTGAATGAAGCCCTATAAAGGTTGAAACCTGTCTGATTATTAGTTGCTTAGTTACAAACCATCTACCTGATAGATGATTTGTCAAATAAAAACTCCACTTTACAAACACTGTATTTTGTAGTATATTTCTATTCTGCTGTGTCATAATGAAACAATAGCACGGCTCTCATATAAATTCCCTCTGTGTGGGAATCGAGTCGACTGGCAGCATCATCTCTCCTCACCTGGGCAGGTAACGACGCATCAGGGATGAGGCTGTATTTGGTGCTGACTCTGGCGCCCTCCCACTGGCTGGATGAGGTACTGCAGCCAGTGTCCTCGTGTCTCAGCAGAGGCCTCTGTTCACTGGAGTCCTGCTCCGCATCGGACCCGCCAAGCTCGGGGTCAACAGCCGCGTCCTCGGTCACAAGAACGAGATGCGACATGTTCCTCTTCATTTTGTTCTGTGAGACATTGTTGGTTTTAAACTTTCTCCACGCCGCGAAATGTGGAAGCCAACGAAATGTGATACTGTCCTTCAAGGGCTGAGCTTCTGTTTGCCAGATGATATAGAAATATGCATCCTTTCAGAAGCAGCTAGAAATGTGTGTCTATTGATTTTTAAAAAGCGATTGAGCAGGAGAACCAACAGGGGGACAGATGTCGGCCGACTCGACTCACTCACCTGGGTGTCGTCCTCCACAGAGCTTCGCTCCTCTAAAGTTTCAGTCAGCGCCCTCAGACAGCGAGACATGTCCCAAAACACAAAGTACAGCTGCAGACAGACGAGTACAAAGCATCAGTGGCTGCCGACGCAATAGTATTCATGTTGGTTGTTCATTATTGATGTACTGAATAACCACCCACATCCCACAGTTACTGATGACATGAACTCTTTACACCCACACCTTCTGTTCAGCTTTTATTTGCAGTGTTCAAATTACTCTCTTTGTTATTTGATTACTGACCTCCAAATGTCTGCTTCCACTCTGGGTATAAATTATACTACTTTTTATGGAGAATAGACCTATTCACTCACATTTTTGTTCTGTTTGTCCTGAAACAGACAGACAGACAGAAAGACAGACAGACAGACAGACAAACACACAGACAGACAGAGAGGCAGACAGACAGACAGACAGACAGGCAGACAGACATACAGACAGACAGAGAGGCAGACAGACATACAGATAGACAGACAGACAGACAGGCAGACAGACATACAGGCAGACAGACAGACAAACACACAGACAGAGAGGCAGACAGACAGACAGAAAGACAGACAGACAGACATACAGATAGACAGACAGACAGACATACAGACAGACAGACAGAAAGACAGAGAGACAGACAGACAAACACACAGACAGACAGAGAGGCAGACAGACATACAGATAGATAGACAGACAGACAGGCAGACATACAGACAGAAGGACATACAGAAATACAGACAGACAGACAGGCAGACAGACAGACAGATAGACAGACAGACAGGCAGGCAGACAGACATACAGATAGACAGACAGACAGGCAGGCAGACAGACAGGCAGGCAGGCAGACAGACAGACATGCAGACCTGCAGACACACAGATATTCCTTTATAAAATAAAGAAAGTTAAAGAATGGTTTTCTATGTCTTTTAGCCTCATACGGTGTGTCTGCCGTGTCATGGTTGTGTTGCACATGTGTGGACCTGATGTCATGAGAACTACCTGCATGTTTCCAGTGCAGGACTGCACCCAGTCGGCCACGGCCACCAGCAGCTGGTGTTTCACCAACCTCTCGTTCACCTGGATTAACCGAACGTCCACGTTCATGTTGATCTAAAACAGAAACGGAAGAAAGGTGTTCGAGAATCATTTATTTCACATTTTTGTTTTTTTATGTAATTGAAGAAATTCAAGGTTCAAAAGGAGGATGTATGATCGTTAAAATGAAAATGTCAGCATTACTATAAACTCGTTTGACCTTACCTCCTTGTTACTGTGGTGGAGGACGAAGATGATGGCAGTGGTGAGGAAGATGGAGACCATGCTGACAGAGAGGCAGAGGACCCAGTTGTCCCTGACCAGGTTGTGGAGTGTGGAGAACACAGCGCACCACACCACCACATACAGCACCTGGTGGAGGGAGGAGTATTAACGTGGAAATACTAAAAGCATCAAATATTCTATCAGCAACTTGCAACTAGCATTTAAGAAACTGTTCTTCATTTTGAAAAATATGCATATTATTTTATTACATATGATTAGCTGGCCCAAACTGCAGCATAAAAGCTAAAATAACAAACTTTAACCCTTGTGTTGCCTTCGGGTCATTTTGACCCGATTCAATATTTAACCCTCCTGTCGCCTTCGGGTCAATTTGACCCGATTCAATGTTTAATGTCGGTGTTCTTTCGGGAGTCAACAAACAAACATAAAGTACCTCACACTTAAACTTGGAAAACAATATTAATTCTAATAATTTTCTGGAGATTTTAATAGCTGGGGTCATATTGACCTCAAGGGTAAAATATGTTAGTAAATATAAAGGTAACAGGAGGGTTAAACATTGAATCGGGTCATATTGACCCGAAGGCGACAGGAGGGTGAAACATTGAATCGGGTCAAATTGACCCGAAGGCAACACAAGGGTTAAAACCAAACTGCAAAAAGTTTTACAAAAAATTAAAATGCAAAGGCCAAATATTAGAGGCAAGATAAACAGGAAACTGTATTCACTAATGAATTAGAAGTGTTGTTCAGGGACAGGGATTGGTATTGTCTTTGTTCGTCTATAAATAGTTGAAGCATGTTCTGTGTGACACTTAAAAAAATGTGTAAGGATGAATCAAAGAATATTTAATATGTTGTGAATTAAGAGGCTTCAGAGGTGCAGCTTGTTTTAGTCTTTGGACAGAGCCGTGCAAGTTCTTTCTTCTCCCTTTTCTTCCATCTTTAATGCTAAGCTAACTGCACCCTCGTGCTCCAGCTGTGGAGCAAAGCAACCTGTGGTTTCCAGACATACCGGTGCCAGTATGAAATGGAAGAGAGCGGAGTTCAAAACCAGGTATCTCCTGACTGAGGGAACGCCCAGAGCGGCCTGCAGCGGAGCCTCCATGTCTCGGACCGGAATCTGAGAAATAAAACAAATTAACAACCTCAATTAAACATGAATTTAACTAAAGATTTCTGAATGTTGCAGTTCCACAGTATGTCATCCTGTGTGTGCATGTGCGTGTGTGTGTGTGTGTGTGCTGACCTGAAAGCCATCATTCTCCAGTTTGGCACGGCATAGAGACAGATCAAAGCTCGGGTTAAGCATCGAACAGCTTGGCATCGCCACAACACACTGACCTGAGAGAGAGAGAGAGAGAGAGAGAGAATTGAGGTAAAAGCAATATAGCAGCAGTGGAAAGGCAGTCAAACACTCACCCATACCACAGAATGAGGGCAGTCAAATATAAATAACTACTCATTTCTCACTGACATAAAGTGGGTCAGTAAATGCAAACACATGCTGTACAACCAATTGTTGCTCACACCTACAAAATGTGACTTTAAATCCCAAACGTTGCATATATAACACGTATAATAGGCTCCATGTTGAGTAGTTAAAGCATCTCTCTGTTTGCTGGTATCTGTGTGAGCGTGACGTTACGGTGACTCCGAGGTGATAACGCTTCTCTCATGCGGTACTACATGACAGTCAGTAGGTCCAGTCATGAGGTAATCTAAAATAAGAGCGCTGTTGTACTTTAATGACACGAAGCACTGCGGCACAAAGGTCTACGGGGCAGCACAGCTGTAACAAGCTTTAGTGTAACAAGAATTTTAACTGGTGCATATATGTAATAACTAACTTGTTTTCCCCAAAACTATTCCAGGATGTTCTCAGGGTGAATGTGAAGGTCATAACGATGCAGTTAATAATTAATCTGATCTGATTTGACTATGTCTACAAAAGGGTTGCATTGATGAGTTAGTTTATTCGCCTTTTAATTAATATTAGGTACAAGCTCATTGATCCTGTCTACTGACAAGACCATCTGCAAATTAGCGATGAATGTTATGATGTTCCATTTGTGCAAAGCATCTATCAATAATAGTGGACTGGTGCATGTTTTGCATCGGCACAAGGAAAATAATCAGATATGTCCATGTAAAATGTTAAACAACAGGATGTAACACAGTTATAGCATTTAAACAAGTATTATACTGTTCTTTGTTGTTGTTAACCGTTGACTGTTTGCAATTTATTTATTACCTTATCACTTTATTACTATTATTTCACTCTATGTCGGACAAAAGAGACAAACGTATTTTATATTTTCTGTATGTTCAACATTGGAAAATTGACAATAAAGATAACTTTGAACTTTAAATTATAGACAACAACATCGTTTTTGCACAAATGTAACCCCATATAGATTTGTTGGCTGTCATAACGTTTAAATACTGAAGGATATATATATTTGTATTTGTAAACTAGCCCAGGTGAGACCTTCTGATCATCTCAAAAACATGAGAAAATGGAGAGTTTTTTGCAGCACAATTCACCGTATAAAAGGAATAAAGAAGCAGCTGTTTACCATTAGTCCAGTTGGGTCTGTCGGCCAGCTGTGGCTGAGCTTTGGTTTGTTTGATCTGCACATCCACCTGGCTCTCCTCCATCACGTGAGATACGCCACTCTTGTCCTCCATCATCTCAGAGGTAACCACATCCTAAATTTTTTTATAAAGTCAGATTAACTTCACCAACCCTGATAAGAGGACACCGTTATGGAAAAAAGAACATTTGAAAGTGTTTAGAATTTCTTCATGGGTCCTGAAACTTTCATTTCAAGTCTGAAAAAGAGAATCCAGCGACTTTGTATGACATGCATCACTTATCAATTCCATCAGAGACATCCAGGTCACAGAGAAGGGCTGCAGCAGAGGTTATGGAGTAAAAGCCTGTCTGCAGAAACCTAAAAGATCATGAAACCATGTCACTGTGACTCATACAGGAAGCCGACTACTAGATGATTAAGGATTCAGGAGGGATTTAGTGAGGCAGCATATTTCATCCTGTAGAATAAAGTAGGCTAGATATATACATTTGTTTATCTGTGTTTCCTAACACAATGATTCCCAACCAGAGGCCTCAGGGGTCACTGCAGCTGCTCGGCGATATGTGGGAACCTCAACTATTTACAATGGACGGAAAACTTTCTCGGGTTACATAAAATAATATGATCAATAATTAGCTAGAGTCAAAGGTAAGTATAAACAGTTGAAACAGTTAGCTTGTGTCAAAAGATACAGATAAGAAGTTCAAATAATTGACAGTAATAATAATGGTTGAAATGGTTGCAATTGCTTTAACTAATGGTTAAACAGTTAAAATGAGAGGTGGATCCCAATGGATCTCCTGTCCCTCAGGAGTCTAACTGTCAGCAGTGCAATGACGATTATACGGTATGAACAACACATTGGGACTGTACCCACTTTCAAAGAGGTACGTGTTAATTAACATCCAGTGTATACCTCATTCATGTAAACCATGAGCAATGGTAAGCTGACTTTAGGTCATGTGACTTGATCAAAGGTTGTGAAGTGCTGTTAATGGATGGCTCAGACTTGTCACACAGGGCAGTCTGCCGGGGAGTGTTGTTGTGTCTTTCTAAAACGCTCATCAAGTCCACCACAGCCTTTATAAAATAAAAAATAAAAAATAAAATGATTATTATCTCTGTTCAAAATGCACACAGATTATTTAGAGTCTGAGAACCTGCAGGAAACCAGATCAGTTCTGCTTTCATAGCTGCTGGCCTCAACTGCAACGGCTGTTCCTCTTTTATTGGATGGTTTCAGTTTTGAGGAGACGATTTAAGTGAATGAGCCTTTTAATGTTGCCCATATCTGCACTTGAATGTGCAGAATGTCATCTGTTATCACGTCAGTGTAACACAGTCAGTTATAGACGATGAAAGGTACAGTATATGTGACTCTGCACCTCCACAGCAGACTTCTTGTGATGAAACTAAAGACATGCTACTTATAGTCCACCCATCTGTCTCTGGGTCCGTTTCCTTCTCGCGCTCTCGCCTGTGACGGAGACACATTTCACCACTGAAGTGTGAAAACCTCAAGGCTGCAGTTGCGATATTACGCTGTCACCTCAGCCCTCTACCTCAGCCCTCTCTTCACGCAGGTCTCCTTTCGGCCTTAAGAACTCATTTTCACTTTCCTGCATGCAAATAAAGTCCCACTGACTGTGGACGCTGTATCGTTGCCTGTTTATTCTGGACCTGCTCAAGAGGAGAGAGCTAAATATATCACCAGATAATATTGTTGAGGCATGCAAGCAGAAGGCTGCGTTCAAACACAGGAAGCAGTATGTAACTACGAACAGATGTCTTGAGCTCATCAGTGAAACCCCAAATCTCTTATCTTAAGATTGCAACTTGTCTTCACGCCCATGTGTGTTGCGTGTAATGCTGAACCTAACGAATCATGTTGTGTTTGTGTATATTTAGGGGGCAGAGAAATAACATTTCCCAAGATCTTTTTTGTTCAACACATATTTACATTTTGAGCAGAGATGCTCAAAGTTTACAATAGTTCATCTCCAACATGTTTAATAGATATAAAAAGCTGTCATTGGACATACAGGTAAAGAAGATGGTGAAGACATGTCACATTGCTTTGGTTTTTAAATGTTAGATTAAAAACCCTGCGTTTTTCTGTGGTTATCCAACATGTTCCAGTTGATTAGTTCACCTCTAAGACTGTAACTAGCACAAATTAAACCAGAAGTCCATATCTCACACAATCAAGCACATCTTACCTGCATTTTAGATGAAAGGCCATCATGTCAACACAACTTTGATGAGTGTATTTCCTTCTGGGTCCACATAGATCCCTTGAAAGCAACTACTGTATTCCTGGTTGCGCCAACAGACCGTGGTGCATGTTACTTTCACCTCAAATGTTCCTCAGCAGAGTTTCGTCTCTCTCTCTCTCTCTATTTCTCTCTCTCTCTCTCTCTCTCTCTCTCACATGTGACTGAGATCATCAGGGCCTCATGACTACAGGCAGGCACGTGCACAGACATTTTGGCGGGCAGGTGCTCAAACTAAAAAAAGGGAACCCAATGGCAAAAAAAAACTCTGCCAGAGTTGAAGCGTCAGCAGCATTACACTGATGATGCAATACATCCTCGACCTGCGTCTCCTCTGGCAGCATCAGACCACATTTTCTTTATGAATAAAGATGAATTATTATATAGCAACAACAGTACAAGCGTTCTGATTGGCTAATGGGTCGTCATGCCAGCCACATATCGCCCTCCTCGCTGGTCTGATACGGATCCGTACTGCCCTTTGACGTCATTTTCAAAATGAGCGATATTGATAGACATCAACAGCCAAGAGCAGTGGTCCTCAAACTAAGGCCCGCGGGCCGCCTCCACATTTGGCCCGGCCCTCTGAACAAGAGAGGCCTTTTTTTTCAGTCTGGCCACGCAAATCCTAGACTAGCCCCTGTTAAATATAACAGAAGAATTATCTCTCTCTCTTCTCTCTCTCTCCGTCTCTCTATTCTCTAAAACATAACTAACGTCAGTAAACAGCTGGACGAGGCTTTGAAATCACGGATTTCGTGAGTTTTTGTTTGTTTATTTGTTTAGGAAACGTCGGACCAGTTGTGACGTCTTGTTTTCAGCAGCGTAATGTTGAGGTTGATTTATCAGAAACAACGTCAGGGGACAAACACGTCATGACCTGTGTGTCTGGTGCTGCGCGTCAGAGGAGAAGGAGGTGCAGCCGTTTGGTGGCGCTAGGAGCACTGCGCGAGCACTAAGTGGAGGAGGGAGGGGCGTGGCGCGGCGGGGGGGGGGGGGGGGTCGTGAGCGAAATTCTCACAACTCAAATAAATGCCCCGTTGGATATTGAAACACATTTGGGGGGAGTTGATGACAGAGCGAGTAACGTTTATTCTTAAATCCTGATGAATGAAAAAAGTGGGCTCCAGCAAAAAGGGCACTTTACTCATCCCGGGCAAAGGGGCTGGTGCTTGAGCACCACTAGTATGGAGGACTCAAAATGACTTAAGTATAAATAAATAAATGCATGAATAAATATAGGAATAAATAAATAAATGTATAAATACATAAATAAATGCTTAAATAAATGTATAAATAAATAAATAAATATAGGAATTAATCAATATAAGTTATAAATCAACAGGACATCATTAAATAAATATATCTCTACATTTCTGTATTTCTTCATTTATTTATTTATCTATTTACGTGTCCACACGTATTTCTTCATTTATTTATTTATTTATGTGTGACATTTACTGTCCGTATATTCAAATGAGCTGGGCGGTCCGAACCTCTGTCTAAAGCATGATTGGTCACAGGAGTGTGATGCACCTGGTGTGTTGTGCTCTACTACTTCTGCCTGGCACATGAAGCTGAAGTTGGCTCGCTCAGCTAACCGTTAGCAGAAGTTAGCCTAGACAGCTTTTTGACTTCAGCCCTTTATCAATTCCAAGTACACTGAGTACAGACTCGTGTTTTCTTGGACTCTGGTCTTGGGAGTCCAGACTCTCGAGGACGCAGGACGGTCTTTCTGGTCTTGTGACGTCACCACATCAACTGTTCTTGCTCATGAATTTACTCCAATTATTCACTGTAAAATACTTTACAGTGGAGTAGAATGTGTTGCGGTGTTCACTGTTGTTTGGTGTAGGCTACGAATAAACGGTAATAACTATACAACGTCTCGTAGCTTTCCTGACCCATTGTCGCTACAATATGAAGTTATGAATCTTAACCCTCAGTCAAATTGACGTAACGTTATCTTTTAATAAATAATAAACTCTTTGTGCTCTTTAGATCCTCCAAAACCTAATTATATCTCATGTTTAGCCGCTACGGAGACGTCAGAGCCAGCGGAGCATTTCAAAAAGTCCTGCCGAGATCAGGCTGCTCTCGGCGGCCACACAGCGCGCTGAGCGCCCGGCGCCCGGAGCTCACTGGTCCCGCGAGCAGGACCTCAAATCTCCGTCGCATATCCTTATTAGGCTGAATCTCGATAAACCGACCACAGATTTGATGCTTAAACTACTAACTTCTCGGCTGAAAACATCCTTAAATTACATTTCGTGACTCAACAACAGTAGTATTTAGAATGTACAGACAAGAATGCATAATAAACGCTGTTCGTCTACAGGTCCAAGTGCTAGGGATCGATTGCTTCTGTCTTGCTCTCCGACTTGACCAATCCTGTTCAACAATGAGGTTCGGACCGCCCAGCTCATTTGAATATATGGACACATAAATGTCACACATAAATAAATGAAGAAATACGCGTGGACACATAAATAGAGATATAAATAAATGAAGAAATGTAGAAATACATTTATTTAATGATGTCCTGTTGAGTTATAACTTATATTTATTAATTTCTGTATTTATTACATTTATTTAAGCATTTATTTATTTCTGTATTTATTTATACATTTATTTAAGCATTTATTTATTTATTCTTGTATTTATTCATGCATTTATTTATTTATTTATACTTAAGTCATTTTAAGTCCTCCATACACTAGGGCTCTACCTGTGCACGTGCCTGACTCCAGGAATGTGGGTTCTAGTTCACAGCTCAACACATTCAGCACTACAAATGTGCGATGCTATAATGAAGTAAGCCTCTTCAGACTTTTGGAGGTGGGATTTGGGATTTTGTGACAGACTATCTTTCGATGTTATTCTTGGAGAGCTTCCTGTTTGTCTTCATTCGCATCGTGTAGCTGCTCTATTAGAGCAGTCACACATTAAATCTGCGGATGGCCGTGGATCAATGGGGTCATACAAAGGATACAAATTCATAGCATGTGTTTCCCCGAACACACCTAAATATATACAAGACTTTATACTGTAACACTGGATAGTCAATGTGGCATCTATGGTTGTGGACAATTTCCACCCCCGTCTGGTTAGAAGTAGTATGTGTAATTTTTAAAATCTTTTTAATTTTACATTTATTTAACCAGGAAATGCCTCATTGAGATTTAAAAAAAAATCTAATTTACAAGAGAGTCCTGGTCAAGACAGCAGCAGTATCACATTATACAAAGTTTCAGAAAATACAACATAAAATAGTGCCAGACAATATAAAAAAAGGCTATCTGACTTAAAAAATAAAATGATATAGAGATATATATAGATATGTCTCTATGTTGAGTGTCATTAATAATTACCTTTTATTTTGGTGCATGGCGGAAAATAAAGACGGTAGTCATGTGACCACCCTCCTTGGTCACATGACTTACTGGTTCTGTATGCTGCGGTGTCTCGAGCTGTGGCGAGCTTTTCCGCCTTTTCCCCCCCGTGGATTAATCTAGAAACTCCTCTGTACTCGTGTAATAACTGATGTTATTTCTCTATCGGAATAAAGCACCAGTCTCCAGGACGTGAATCTACACCATGGAGACCGGGAGCCGCGTCGCTGTGCTGGGCTTCCTGCTCTCCCTTCTGCTGTCTCCCGGCGGCTGTGCCGAGCAGGTAGGCGCGTCAACAACCAGAGAAACATCGAGATGGAGTCACACAAATGTGGATTCAGCTTGATGTCCGGGATGTTTGAGCGTCCAGTCTGTATGCATTCATTCATCTGTAATAGTGAGTGGAGAAATACGGATTACAATGTAGAAGCAGCGACAGAGCTCCCACACCATGACAGACTGAAAAGGAAAGTCTGTTGCCTCAGTCAGTCTTACAACTACTTTACTGAGCTATTATTATTGATACATAACATGTAAACTACTTTATTATAGCTGATTTAAATTCGAATATGTACACACACACACGCACACACACACACACACACATGCACCTTTGGGTAACATGATACTTTATTAAAGTCAAATATTATTTGAACAGTTATGTTTCACATCACTTATGCATTCATGACTAATGTATATGTATTATACAGTTGTACATGTAGCATTAGGAAATGGATTCATGTTAAAGGGACAGAGATGAAAGCTTTGCATTGAATACACTGATCATGTTTTGGTCTGTGAAACATTGATTTGAAACTTAACTAACAACTGTAGCAGTTAAATACATGTAGTGGGATGCCAAGTACAATGTTAAAGTATAGTGAAGCAGAAGTATAAAAGGTTAAAAAGGGAAATACTCAAGTATCAGTTCAACCAATTGGAAGCCTACTGCGCACAGTAATGGGAGGGAGGAGCTCTTGCAGCCTGAAATGGATAAATACAATAAATGCTTCCTGATGTGAAAGTGTGATCATCACCTGCTTGTGTCACCTGACTGGTGTTGCTAACAAATGTTGAACTCTTTCCCCTTCGTGAATGCTCTGGTCTTTCCTTGCGGTCCAGATCGACCCTCTGCTGTATGAAGAGCAGCTGCTGTGGGTGAGCGGAGTCCAGGGGCAGGTGAACACCTACAGGATCCCCCTGCTCAGCTTCACCCCAAAGGGAAGCCTGCTGGCCTTCTCAGAGGCCAGAAAGTTATCAGAGCACGACAAAGGACAAAAGTTCATCGCTATGCGGCGGTCCACAGACAAAGGCAAGGGGCGCCCACGACAGGCCATCACAAACCGAGACATACGCACACTGAAAGTGGTTATGAGTCTACAGGAGAAATGTCACCGTCACAAAAGGGAGAGAAAAGTCAAATAAATTAACAATCACTCAAGCGGACTGTAATTTTCTGTTTTGAGCGTCAAAACAGGACACGAAACGTCAGTTTCTAAAAGAAAGACAGTCAATCAATAAACAGCCATTACATTTGTTGATTATTAAATATCATGACAAAAACATAATTAGCAAACAAATTTACCAAAAATTAGCTTTCAGCCACATAGTGGGGCCTTCATAAGTGAATAGCGTGTTGCTCCGTGAGCAAAACAGGTAAGTGGACCTTGTGAAACGACTTGGTTTGATTCAATGTAAACTTACAGGTAATACAGGAAATATATGGCTTCCTCAAGAAGGCTGCAGAGGAAGAAGTAGCACGACAAAATGTCTGCATTTTTCAAATTGGAGCTGGTGATATTTTGATACCTGGTTTCCTAAACTGTTGCTAATCTTATACATGATATAAAAACTTTTATTCAAAACTTTACTTTAAAAAATAAAACATGTTATATATTTTTTCAAATGCTGTATTTCCATGTATTGAACCCCATTCGTAATATAAAAGTGAAATATATAGTTTCAATATATAATATATAAACTCAAATGGCACAGATGGTGCCCAATGTGCCCAAATGTCCATTTTGGAGACCTCGCCTAAATTCTCTTTACTAATAAGACTCTAATTTAGTTCTGCTTCACTTTTTCAAAATCAAACTTTGCAGAGCGACGGGTCAGATATTTTGCTTTGATGCTGAGGAAGTTTAAACCTTTCCGCTGCATCATTCCAAAGAGATAATCATAAAAATACTGTAAGTGCTTTTTATCAGGCGAACCTGTAACTTTTTTAATTGGTGCTGTGTGCCATCTTCATTTAATCTTAACCAGTAACATATAGGCTGATATTTACACATCTTGAGTATTCTCTCAAGTGTTTACTTTTATTCTAACACAAACATTATTCAAATAGCCCTTGTGGTAGAGGAGATATGCCCTTTTTTAGTTCGGGTATGTGTTTTTCGAGCAGAAGCCTTAAAAGAAGCTAGGGTTGAAAAGGTTATGGGATTATTTTACAAAAAAAGACTTAAATTATATGAGTAATCGGGGCTGTGTTGCATAAGTAGGGCTACTTATGCAACACAGCCCCGATTACACATACGATTGAAGTTGAGACACAAAACACAAAAGCATCAAGACAAAAACACTTACATGTATGCTTTTGTCTCAACTGATCATTGGTATAGAATGAATGGACACATTTCTGAAAGGATTTTCCAAGTGTACACATTTGAATTGTGCTGTGACACAAAAAGTAACACAACCGTCAAGGTGGGGCTAAAAGACCACTTGGGATGGACGCAAAATCAGGAAGACAGGGGGAGTACGATTATTGGGAAATATCCAAAACAAAACTTGAATGTATTATGTCGCAAACATATGTAATTTGGTGTCAGAGTTTATTTTATGACTGAATCCTCTCCTCTTCCTCCCCCGTCCCTCCAGGAGCCACCTGGTCCCCGACGTCCTTCATAATCGATGATGGAGCGATGATAGACGGCCTGAACCTGGGCTCCGTGGTGGTGGACGAGGAGGTCGGCTCGGTGATTGTGGTCTACGTCCTCTGCTTCAACCACTATCACTGCAGCCCGTCCAGCACCATGATGGTGGAGAGCAAGGACGACGGCCTCAGCTGGAGCAAGCCCAGGAACCTGTCGGGCCAGCTGGGAGTAAAGTCCTTTTGTCCCGGGCCGGGCTTCGGCATTCAGGTGAGCCCGAACGCTACATGACGTTACTTCATAGTTGTAACATAAGATCCAATTCAAGCTAAAATACCTTCATACTGCATGCACGTGATTATACACTATTGACAGGTTTAACCAGGGTGAGAGATTTCAAAGGCAGACATATCTGTGGTAATAATAATATAATAACTTAATCACGGTGAGAAGATCTACTACATACTAAGGTGTGTCATTCTGCTTTTAATGACATCATTTATCAGATGTACAAGAAACCGGGCAGTTCTCTGAGGCCACAGATGGTTGTCCATTTATTAGTGACAACGATTATAAATCTGTTTTATTGACTCTAAAATGTACTCATCACACATGTATTGTAATTGGTGATATATCTTTTTTAAACTGTGCATAATTCCAAAAAAAGGTATGTAAGATCATTAACAGTCACATTATACATCCGTTTCTTTGGATCATAACTAGCTCAAATAGTTTTTGTGTTAAACCAGCAAAATACTTACCTCTCCTAATATGTGCCTTCTTTAAATTGCATCTTATAAATAGAATAAATTGGACAGGGAGCTTTTTATTTTTGGCCTCGTTAGAAAAAAACACACATTGAAAGCATAAAAAGGGACAGCAGAGCATTTGAGATGTTTGCAGCAACAGGATCGTGATATTACTGCAGGGTGTTTTTTGTAATGGTGCAAATGAGTTGCCTATACCTCTCCACAGTTGAGCATCTGAACAGCTCAAAATCAGCAGTGTGGATATTTATTATGGTTTGTTTCATGATGTCTTTGTAGCATTACACATTACTTTGAACTCTTTTTCGAGAGTAAACACATACTATTCGATTCTTTAATATATTTATGTTGTCCTGTTTTTTTTCATCATGGACATTTACAAGTGTCATTATTTAATCATGTATATTATTCTTGCTGACAGGGCGTCACTCTTACCTTCTTGACCTGAATTTCCCCTCTGAGAGATATCTTAAATCATTTTCAGATTTATATGTAGTTTGAGACTGTACCTTTTTTAAAATTTAATATTTGCCGAGTCCAAAATTTCTTTGTGTCTTTGCACTACAGAAGCGCTACAACCCCGCCAAGGGGAGGTTGGTGGTGTGTGGTCATGGCACATTGAAGGCAAACGGAGTTTTCTGCATCCTGAGTGACGACCACGGACAAAACTGGTACAACGGCGGTGCGCTGAAAAGCATCCCTTACAACCAGAATAAGAAGGCCCAGGACTTCAGCCCCGACGAGTGCCAGGTAGGTTTACTGCTGCCTGCAGGACCGCGCCATGCTGGTCTACTTTGACAGCTCACTGTGGGAACAGAGAGGTTTGCTGAACGGGACGCTTAAAGTTATCCTCTAAGAAATAGTCTTCATGAGGATGAAACTTTATCCTATTCTACTTACTACAACAGAAAGCACACAAATATCTTAGAAGTAGCAAGGTCTCCACACAGAGAGTCTCAGACATCCAGCCTCCAAAAACATCCCAGTGAATGACAAACAGAAATAACTGTTTGTCCCCTGCTGCTTGCCGTGGCATTTTTGAACGACCTCTCCTTTGTGTTGTATCCTCACCCTGTATTTGAGCTCTACACTGTAACTGTAAATACATCATAAACGGCTTTAGAAATGTTATTTCATAAAAGCTCCAGCCATTTATATATTTTTGGATTAACAATGGGTCTAATGTATTTTTCTAATATGACCCCCCCCCCCCCCCTCGCGCAAATACACTTTTATCAACCCAGTTTCCGTCAGTTTTTACAAACAGCTGACAATGTTATCATCTAGTTGTGGAAGAAAGTCCAATTGTAAGCAGTTAAAAGAGGAGTTGGAGAAATAGAAACAAACAGACAGAGCTGAAAGAAGACAAAGAGGATCTGACCTAAATGTGACATAAATATGACTCCTGATGAATGCTGATGTTGCATTGCTTCTGCTGGATGTGTCATAACAACTTTCAATAGAGCCGTTTATTGGTCCGCTCGTTGTGGAATTCTTCCGCCCTCTAGTGGCCAAAAGAACCACAGCTGTGAAAATGCACGTTTTAAAAACACCGGGCAGTTATCTTAACCTGAGTGGGAAGTCATAATGAATGCCAGTCAATAAATGTTTAAATAACAGAGCGTTTCATCAGCGTCAAGCCTAACCCTCTCTGCTGCCCTGCAGCCGGTGGAGCTGACGGACGGCAGCATCGTCATCAACGTGCGGAATCAGAACAACTTCCACTGTCGGTGTCGCATGGTGGTGCGCAGCCACGATGGCGGATTGACGCTGCCCGTAGACAGTCTGTACTTTGACTACGAGCTCGTGGATCCTGCAGTGGCAGCCGGAGCTCTGGTGAAGGACGGCGTGCTCTTCTTCACCAACCCCGCCAACGAGCAGCACAGTAAGAGACAGACTCTCTTCTCCTTCCTACCTGGCCTGTGTCCCTGGGGCGCAGTGATGTCATTCTGTTAAAAGGCTCTGTTACAGATGACCGTATAGAAATACCTAGAGGCATTATGTTTTTTATTTAAACCTTTATTTAACCAGGTGAGTCCCATTGAGATTAAACATCTCTTGTTTCGAGGGTGACCTGTCCAAGACAGACAGCAACATAAGAAACACATAGTTAAAAACAAATAACACAGAACAAGACAAGTTAAAAGAAACTAAAAGTTAAGAGACAGTGACATAATCAAGTTAATTTAAGAAACATTGACATTTTTGGGAACCTGCCTCCATTTCTTCCATTTTATATTTAAAAGCAAGACATGGTATCAGTTCTTTAATTTTTTGTAATTGTTCTGCAACAATTATGTTTTCGGGGTGTCCGTCCCTCCGCCTGTACCATTCTCATGAACAGAACATCATCAAATTTGACTTGGTCAGAAGTCACTATGACACATTTTTGGCCATAACCCTATAATTCATGTACTAATTATGATCATTTCACACCCGGTGTTTTATCGGATACAATGATGAAGTGATGACATTTTGGACCGACATGGATGTAAACTGCAACTTGACGTGTTGGCTGAAGCTTTCAACCGTGAAGCACTTATTCTAGTTTTCATATGCTGTTTGGTTCTGTAATATACAACAATGCATGATATATTGTCAGTTAATCATGTTATTTTAATGATGGAGTGGAAGTACAGAGTAGCTTGGAATGGAGATACTAAACCTCAAAGTACCTGGAGTACCGTACTTGAGGAAAGGTTCTAAGTTGCTTTTCACTACAGCTGCTGTTGCTGCTTTCCTGCACGCCAACACAACCAGTTTACCTCCGTATGATTCATACGCCACGCTAACGTCTCTCCCCGTCCCCTTCAGGAGTGAACCTGACTTTACGCTGGTCGCTAACTGACGGTAAATCCTGGGTGAAAAAAGCTATGCAGATCTGGGCGGGTCCCAGCGGCTACTCCAGCATGACATCATTGGACAGCGGCTCCGTGGACGACGAGAAGTACATCTTCGTGATCTACGAGAAGGGCCACACGGACTACGATGAGACCATCGCGTTCGCCAAGATCCACCTGTTTGGTGGTCGGTAGAGCAGGGGGGAGGAAGGTAAGCAGATGAGCATCAACGGGTAGGATGCAGGACAACTCATGTGTACACTGTTTAATCTGGCTCCTGTTTTAATCGTTTCACCTTGTTTTTGTCTCCCAGATTCCAGAGATGTTGGAGCGAAAGGGAAAAACTGGAAGCTGTCGTTTAATTTCTCAGGAAGAAGAAGAACAAAAAAATACATTTTAAACTCGCTTCGTGATATTGCGAGTGGAACAATGGGATGCTCAGAACAACGAATGAACAGTTGTGTTGGGGCCGTGTCTCAAAATACTATTTTCTCCTTCTTTTTCTTTTCTCTACAATTACCACACTTGATGAAGGCACCCAGCCACATGTCCATTTCCAGGTTTTGGGATATGTTAACAGGTGTGAGAAGATATGAGCAAGCAGGGGACTTAAATCATGCTGTTTTGAGGATGACATCAACGCATCATACTGTACGATAATACCACACGAGAGTATCAAATCACAGTCTTCCACGACAAAGAATAATAATTACTTTCAGTCGTTTGAATGTGGTGTTAATGCAATATTCAAGCACAACTGGCAACTATCTCTAATTCACCTCAAATGTTTGACGCAGGTGTGAAATGATTCCTATTTTCTCAGATAATATAGTTTCCTACTGAAGTAACGTACTTTCAAATGTTCCATGGGTCTGTGCTTGTAAAGTATTGATTCTATTAAGCAGGGAGTGTGCCATGAATTAATGCTGACCAAAATTGGTTCTGCCTTTTTAGAATCAGAAATTATAAATAATAATGTGAATTGCCGATTGCGATGACACAGCAGTTGAATGCAATCTCATTTTGGAGTGCGGTTTGAATAAAATGACGAGTTAGACGTGTGCGATTAAATGTGAAAATGAAGAGGTAAGTACATGATGTAGCCAAAGTATCCTCACTTGCACTTGTGCAGAATATATTCTAATATTTTGTCTGAACGATTTGGATGACTCATTTCATTCCAGAATCGCCATGTATTACCAGCGTAGTACTTGGGTTACACTACATTGTACTATCTGTAGTTAATGAGCTCTTAGTATGTTTGGGCACAGCCAAGCTGATTTGCAGTCATTCATGTTTTAGCAATGGAAAAAAAAGAAAACAAATCTAACTTTTTTTCTTCTTAATCAAAGTAATTACAACTCAGCAAACAAAATGGGTTTTATTGGGAAACTGCTTTTAACCGGTGTTGAAGAAAGAAAAGAAAATCTGAAAATTGCAGTTGACAAGTCTGCACTGACATGATACCAGTGCCTTTTCCCTGCATGTCTTTCTGACTTTTATTAAAAGTACTGAAAGAAAGAAATACTAAAAATGAGTGTTCTAATTATTCCTAAACGTATTCTTATATATTTATATTCATTAAAGTAAATATTGGATTATCGATTGAAGATTGGACCATGAACTTCTTTGTGTTCAACAGTGGGTTTAAGGTACTGAGAAAAGCTACATCAGCACTTGTCTTGCACATCAACACATTCCCAGACACTGTACGTGTGACCTGAGATACCCTCTTTGTTTTGACAACAATGCTTTCTCCCTCTCTGTTGTATACATTTCCCTGCAGCCTTTGGGTAACTTTTTCTTTGCTTGACAACATATATAAAGTTTATTATGACAGTCTAGAGATAGTGGATAAATTAACATCTTGAGTGCCACCACTCCCCTCTAATAAATCCCCACTCAGGCCTCGAGGATATGATAATTGTCCCATTAAAGTGTATTTTGACGCGTTTTTTAAACCAACAGTCACATAATTAACGCTCATTCCCAAACGGCTACCACATCCCGACGTTACCCAGGAGCCGTTGACGGCTCCTTAGATGACGGATCGAGTCCAATAATACACTTTTCATTTATTTTTTGGGGGAAAAAGGGAAAAGTAGCGCAAGTAAGCCGATCCCATTCACTATCAAAAATATAGTCCTGCTCGTAATTATTAGGCGCGATCTGCTGCAAAGACCTTGTGTGTGTGCGTGTGTGTGTGTGTGTTTGACGATGCAGGAGGATCACGGCGCTTAGCTAGCTGGGTCACTTGCTTGAAAGCTACGCGATAGCTTAGCTAACCTCATTCTGCGATACAACCTCGAGACAAGTCGGGACAAGACCAGGTCAGTGGCCGGGAAATGTAGCATGGTTCACGCAAACACCGAGTAGTAACGCTGCCCTCGAGCAGAAAGTACCAGTGCCCTTTGACACGGAGGTAGTCTGACGTTACCCGAAAGGGTGTTTTGTGGAAGGACGGTCTTATCTTTGTGGAAAGTGTCTCGGTTGTTGTTGCTAATGTGGCGAGAGAGTTAGCCGAGCTGAGTGGTGAGCTACCGCGTTTATTGTATCAAAAGAGCGAGTGTAATAGTGTGCGGACGGGTTTTAATGTTCGAGCTGCTCGGTGGGCTCGTTGATGAAGTAACGGTAGCCACATAATATCGTTTATCTGCTCCAGCGACCCACTGGACGCTGTAACGCTAATGTCGGCGGATAAACGCATTAGCCTCGAAGACAGCGAGCTGGTGTAGCTCGAGCTCACGCTTGTCAATTAACACTGACGGTAGTTGGCGTTAACTGGTGTCCGTTTCAATGTATTTTTCAAAACAATACGCCTGTGTTTGTCCACACCGTCAGTGTATTGTAACGGTAGCTTTATGATCGCACGTAGACGTAGTTTGAGCCGAGTTGTGCTTCACAACCGGTTATATTAACGTAAAAAATGCACCGGGCCTGTCACCGCCGCCATTTTGTTTTGTTCTCCCAATAAAACCTTTTTTTTTCTGCGTCTCCTGCGAACCACAGAGAAGCATCGACGTAGCAACAACCGCACACGCGTTCAGTCTCGCCTTAGGTGAAATTCAATAACGTAATACCTCCACATAGTTGAAAAGCAAGAAGCTACTGCTACCGCAAGGGGTCTAGAATGCATTATGAAACATCAACGCAGTCCCCCTCCCGATGTGACCACCGGGGCCTTGTGTTAGCCGTCCGACGTTAGCACTGGAACACATATCGTTGTGCTGTTACGTCTGTTGCTTCGGCCGTTTCCGTTTCTACATATTTATGGTCATTGTAATTGCTACTGTCGAAGCTACCAGCTGCCCCCCCCCCCCCCCCCCAAATAGGCTCGTGTTGATCGTTGGCTTTAGCTTTTGTTGCTGCAGTTGTGGCTCGCTAGTGTAGCTGCTGGTCCCCGTTAATCCCCATACAACATGTAGTTGACCAGCCATCCCACGACATAATGTTCTAATCTCATCTGTCTACTAATGCACAATGTAGTGCTGCTGCAGGGTAGTCTGTTGTTTCATACACTTATCACATGTGTATTGCAGACATCAAGCGATTTGTGAATATCAGGATTATTAGTGCGCAGTGACATGCAGTTGACTTTACGACATTCGAGTCGTTTAGTGGTCATTAACATAGGGATGCGTGCAGTCTGCTGTTTTGACTTAACATAGTTACTCCACTGCTCATCACATTGCTGGTATGAGCCTGGCTGCAGCTATCTATTACATTTGACTTGTTATTCAGCTCTACAAAATGGTCATGCACCATATGGATTGTCTTGCATCCTTTCATCACATCATTCAAAGCAAGTGGATGTAATTACGAATGTTATCTTTTGCATATTAATCTGAGGAGAATCATCTGTTCAGTAATTGCTCCTAATGGAAGTTGGTTGGAGTGGGGCCAGCTGTTTAACCTGCTGGATACAGCCAAATCCCTCTGAATTGGACAGATGTCATCTCTGTTTTATTGATGTGCAGTAAAATTAGTTCACGTTGGTTGCCAGGGAAAGGCATAGAAGAATATAATTTATCATGCGTTGCCATAGAGACCATGGATCAGTTTTTCCTCTTTGTTGGTATAGTTTCCTGTGATGAGGTGTGTAGTCATCTGCTGCACGAGGTCTGTTCACGGTATTTATGCTGGCATAATGCTGAACATCTCCGTGCTCAAATGTGTGTGAGAAAGAGGACGCGTCCAGTACTATTCCACCCCCCAAACATTTTTAATTGGAAAGCTGCACAAATGTCGATGTAACTGCCACAATAACACCAACGCACTTTTCGTAGTGTATCAGTAAGAATTGGGCTTTGCCAGCAGCATGGCCGGAGCAAAGTAAATGTACAACAGCGAAATACGAAAATGGCAGTCTGTATAGATGCATTAAGAGGTGTTTTCTCAATTATTTTATCTATTTAACTTGCACATTTAGAGAACTGAGGTGCATAACGATCAACAGAACATGTGTGTAGTTTTATAGACTGTCTTTGTGATGTACTCACAAGAGAAAAAGCCTCGGTGTGGAGGATACAATTGTGTTATTTCACGTATCTGATTTATGAATTGATCATTTGTTGAAATGGATGAGTGTGTCTTCTGTGAGGACTCAAATGTCTTCTCCTGTCAGTTATCATTTGACTCGTACCACATAAATCCAGCTGTCCAATCTCTTATTCGAATCTTACGGGTAACATTACATTTGTTCAAGATATGTTGATTTGTTCAAGTAGTTTCTGCTTTGCTCGTTGTTTTGAATGCCTGCCTGTACAATCAGAACGTTTACTCTCGCTTTCTGTGTTCAGCTGGTGTCAAATCTCTCCCCGTCTGTCTTTGCCTCCCTCTCTCCCCTCCTCAGTCTCAGGGCTCACCATACTCAATGAGCGGACAGTGCAATGTCAGAGCGCTCTGGGCAAACTGCAAAGGGGAAGGAAGGCAAAACCAAGTATGCGTCTCTCAACCTGTTTGATACATACAAAGGAAAGAGCCTTGAAACACAAAAGCCTGTTGGTGAGTATCTTGGTTCTGTGTTTCTGTCGTTGTCATACACCATACATCCTGGCCTTGTTGTCTTTCTACCCAGTGTCTTAGTTTTCAATATCTCTGGCCACTCAGGCTCTAATCTGCCACTTTTGTTTGGTCACTAGATGTGCGACCTGTTATGTAATTCATCAGATCAGGGCTGAAGTAACAGATCTGCTACTCACAGTAGTATTTACCCATTGGCTGTGTGATTACAGTGCCTGGCTGCGCTGTGTTGTCTCCTGACACAAAGTACCACAACTTTGATGCATTAGCCCGCTGTCTAACAGCTGGAGTGCTGATTTCCAATACAGGAAATTGATGATGAGCTGCATCTCCCAAGTGCCTGCCGACCTGGTTTTGCTGATGCCGTTAATATTATTCAGGGATCACGTATATGTATTAGACTTTTTATTTGTAGGCTTTTACACCTGTCTTTCTGAGAGAAACAAATGACACTCATTATTAAAATGTTTATTATCTGTAGACGTACAACGTATTCACGCATGGTCTAGAAGGTGTCAGTGGAGCCTGGGAGCCACTGAGCCTGAGACAGAGGCTTACTTGTGGACACTGTTTGACTTCTTTGCTGAGTCTCTAGTCGATGATTTATTCAGAAGCTCCCCGTTTCCAAACCATAGACTTCCTCCTCCTACATAGTGAAGCCATGCACTGCTGTGGTTTTTAAGAGCCTCGATGAAACGCATGAGGGATTGATATTCAGCACAGCTTCACTTTTCTCAATCTGAAGTCTTTTCCATGCTTCTGTGAGCATCAATTTCCTCATACTTCTCCGTAAACTCTAATTGAAGTGTGTTTCCTGAAGGTTTTTTAATAACATTCAGAGGATTTTTATAATCCATATTCATCAGATTCGCCGGACTGTAACTATCAAGCTGCTAGCCTTGTTGGTTGTTCAGCATCCTAATTGTGTATCGAGCAAGCGCCATCCCTGTCATCAGCAACCTCCCTGCCCCAGAAGATTTAATTGGTCTCAGGTTTCAGTCGTCCATCTGTGCTAATGACTCCTTTCTCCTCCCCATATAAGTTCCCCCCCGCCATGGCCTGCAGTCTCTTGGTAAAGTTGCCTCCGCACGGCGTATGCCACCCCCTGCCAACCTGCCCAGTCTGAAGGCAGAAAACAAAGGCAACGATCCTCGCATCTCGCTCGTTCCCAAAGACGGCACAGGATGGGCAAGCAAACAGGAACAAGCAGACCCAAAGAGGTAAATACCCCCCATTAGCATTAAAGCAATTGCACACATTTTCAACTTTTTCTTATTAAAGTTCTTACGATTGGTAGAGTGAAAATCTCTTTTACTTTTTCCTGATGATATCTTGTCTAATACCTCCTGTTTGTGACACTTTCTTTTTTCTCTCCAAGTACCGATGCATTGTCAGCACCGCAGCCGGAATTGCAGCAGCCTGTGGCTTCACCGACACCTGCACCGACCCGCCCGAGAACCCCACCAGTTTCCGAGGTACAGACCATCCCAGTTAAATAAATACAAAATCTCTCAAGAGAATTGATAATGGAGATCATTTATGATGTGTGTGCGTGCGTGCGTGCGTGTCCTCCCTGTCAGGTTCTGGCCGCAGCTTCAACCCAGGCCGTAGGGGCAAGGTCCTGGGCACAGGCCAGTGTTACACATGGAACACAAGGGGATGGTGAGTCCTAATTGTTGTATATGTCTCATAAGAAATATACTGGAATAAGCTTTTCCTTACACATGGCCCTCTCTTTAACAAAAACACACTGTCTTCTACAGGTGGAAAGGTATTAAACCTACAGTCGCCATTCTCTCGCGAGGAATTTCCCACCCTGCAGGCGGCTGGCGACCAGGACAAAGCTGGCAGAGAACAGGGCACTGCAGATCAGTGGTATGGGCCCGGACCAAACCTCCGCCCCCAGAGTGAGTGCCCACTTTTCATTGCCTATTAATTATGAATTAGTCTTGTATTGTTTGCAAATGCACAAGTGTATAAATACTTATGTATTTGTTTTTTTCATGCTGTGGTTAGTATGCGCTTAAAAATTAACTAAAAAATAATGTAAACGGGAAAACTTGGATCCATTCCTATTTTATAGTACTCCAGATATTGCAGCTTGTTTGAAAGGATGTGTTGTCTTTCTAAAGTATTGATTTTGCATATATATATTCCATTTGAAACAAAGCCTTTAAAGCAGTGTTCACTAACAGGCAGACCACGTCCGGACCCAGGAGCTGTTTTATCTGGACCAAAAATCGATATCTAATTGATAATTATTTATTTTTCATGGATCGCTTCTATTTAACCGGCTTTCAGCTTTTCTAGCCTTTACGGCTCTAGTTCAGCAGTCCAGGAAACACACCGACCAATCTTACACGTTGAAAAACATCTCACGTGATGCTACTCGGCCAATCACACGTGTATTCCGTTAAGACCCGACAGATGAAAAAGTAGAGTTAGAGAAGTTATTTCACTTGCCGCTCCAAAAATAAAAATGGTGACATCTTAATCAGAGCCTTTAACCACAAATGTACATACTCTTATATGTTTATTATTCCCACAACCTACTAAAAGGCAGTATGTCTCATGTTCAGCGATTTTATTAAAAGCAGCGATGTGAAGCGCCACTTCGAGACAAGGCACAGATCTTTTGAGAAATCGTACCGACTCGCATCAGAAATGAAGGCACAGAAAAATAAACCTTAGAGCAAAATATGATCAGAATCCTGACAGATGGATTAACTGCCCATCAATGATGGTAACATAGAGGAGAAATGAGCTGAAACAAGTGGTTTAATAACTACAGATAAAGTCCCTGCACACACATTTCCCTTTTAGATGACAACAATCTAATATCCAATACATTGATTGATGAATAAACTGAATTTAAAGCTGCAGGACAATTTAGTTAAACCAATTTTTCTAAAATGAAGTACTTATATTTTAAGTCACATTTTTCAAAAGATTTCTCTTTTAGTTCCAGCCTTTATTTTACTTTAAATAAAAGAAGTTAATGTATTCATTATTAGAGTATGTATTATTTAAAATTCATTCCATTTAAATTGGAAATCTGTAATAATATATATTGTTTGGACATTGTTGGATTGAACTGTCTTTATTTAATTTGTTCAGTTGACATACAGACGTTAATACAACTGTTGGCTACTTCAATACATATGGCACAAAATAATAATGAGCAAATTTGACATTGTGATGTTTCAGACCTTTGCATGAGGACATTCTCTCTAACTGGACCTCAGTGAATTTTAGTTGAATACCCCTTTAAAGCAGCGGTCCCCAGTGGGGCTTTAGCTCAGTGGGGTAAGAGGGCCGTCCTGCAACCGCAGGGTTGTGGTGGGTTTCCCCCGCTCCCCCCCCATTAGTGTCAGTGTCCTTGCAAGGCACACTGAACCCCCCAGTGCTTCCCGGGCGCTTCGCATGCCCCTCTGTACTAAAACTAAGGTGGGGGTTAAGAGATGCAGAAAACTATTCCCTTAATAAAAGTGTTTATTCTATATTCTATATTCTATTTTTTGAGCCACGGACCGGTTCCGTGTCAGAAATTATTTTCACGGACCGGCAATATAAATGACGTAATAAATATGACGTCATATAATTATACGAAGGGCATAAAGTGCCAAAACAACAACTCATCATTACGCCAAATGAGTGTGAGCCGTGCGCTTGTTTACCTGCAACGAGCCGCTGATGGAGACGGCGACACAGACGTGTGTTTGGTCCGCTGCTCCTAACCGAGTTCTGGTCGCTGTCATTAGAACACCGGCAGAGTTGTTGTGTGAAATGTCCCTTAAGGCCACCGTCATTTTCATCTCGAACACATTTTCTTCTAGCTCGGACGGGCTCGATTCACCGGGTGGGTTTGTTTACTAATGGGTTGCAGGTCTATTCTTTTGCAGTCGGGTCTTTTGTGGTTGGAGTACCGCTCAAACTCTTTTAAAAGCCTCTTCCACCCGGTCAACGTCTGAAACATGTAGAATATTCCGCTGTTCACTCGCCCACACAGCAGCGACTTTATCGGCCAACTTGAAAACAGTTGTCATTTCCCTGAAGTGACAGAATTCATTGAGCAGGTTGAATATGTTTTAAGATTCTTTGTCACTGTGCCGCGAGCAGAGGGTTCGGCGCGTGAGACTCGCCTGCAGTGATGAACCCGAACTTTAAGACTCCTGAACGCGGCTCAGACGTACACACGGGTGTATCCGGTCCTTTTTCAAAATAATATATATTTCCGACTGATAAAAAAAAAAAAAAAAACTTTATTTATTCACTTTTTTTCCGCGGCCCGGTTCCAACCAAGCCGTGGACCGGTACCGGGCCACGGCCCGGGGGTTGGGGACCCCTGCTTTAAAGCATACTGACCGCTCTTCCCTCTCCTGTGTTCACTCTCCTCAGACGTTACAAATTGGCGGGATGGTGGGGGCCGCCCCCTGGCGCCCACCCTGCCTGGGGAGGGGGCACTGGAGGGTGGCACTGCTGGGGCTCTGATGATGGATGGGGCAACTGGGGTCCCCCTTCCAAATTCTCAGTCCCATGGGCCACCTAGGAACCCTCCCGCAGGCAGCCCCGCCCTATCCCTGCCCTCTGGTCCTGGGTTTCCCCAATACCGAGGGATCATGCCTCCCTTCGTAAGTTTTGATTTTATTTTGGTTTCAGGCAATGTTCGAGTAAAAAAATAAATAAATAAAAAGTACGATAATGCATGCTGTTTTTCTGCCGTGTATTTGCAGGGCTTATACATATTTACTCGGGCTGCACCTCCTTTTTATGACATTTGTTATTTTAATATGATTCCTGCATACGTCAGGCAATAGACTACTGCAGTAACGAATGAAGCAGTCAACCAAGTTAAACTGAGTTGCTAATTCGATTTCCACTGTTGTCAACAAAAATATAACAGACGTAAGCATGGAAAAGAAATAAGAAACTCAGTCTTTAAAATAGCTCTCCTGATTATATGAATAGATAATTGTATCTGAATTGTATCTAATTATATTTTATTTCAATTTATAGATGTACATGCCCTTCCCGGGCCCCTATGGCCCTCAGGGGCCCTTCAGGTACCCGGCACCCGGGGAAGGGCCTCCAAGGTATGTTTCTTGCCAATGATTGTACGGCTTAGGTTGTGCTACTTTATTTCAGTTTATTCACCTGGTGAATCCCATTTTTTTTGTCATTTGGCGGACATGGCTTTTGTTCCATCAATATACCCCTCACCGCCTCTCCTCTTTCAGGTTCTCTCGTGGGCAGGGTGGTCACGATGGCAGGGGTCAGGGAGGCCATCGTGATATGGGGGGAGAGGTCGTGAAGCGACCACCTATCCTAAAGCAGGATGACCTGAAGGAGTTGGACGAGCTGGACCATGATGGAGATGAGGGCTGGGCAGGTAAATCAAAAAGCTGGTTCACCGATATGCAACTAACATGTACATCTTGAATCACATTTTGATGTACACAACATGCTCAAAATCTTTTATTTATCAGATGGAAGACGGAACACTATTTTTATTTATGAGTGGAACATTTTAAAGGGAATTTGACCACTATGCCTTCACCTCAAAAGTCAGGTTAATGCTTTATAACCTTGCAGATGATTCTGCATATCATATTTCCTGCTGACTCGAGCTGAATCAGTCACTATGATGGGCTAAGAAGGAGAGGTTGGAGGATTGGGTCTATACAAGTGAAGGATGATGAATAATGTGCTGAATGGATGTTTGTTTTGAACATGGTTCTGATGGTATTTGTCTTGCTTAACAGGGGCTCATGAGGAGATTGATTACTCCGCCAAGTTGAAGTTCAGTGACGATGAAGGAGATGAAGAGGGAGAAGAGGAGAAACCCGAGAGCAACAATGACTTGGGGTATGTAACAAAGTACATTCAGCATGCTATCACTTCAGATATTCACAAGAAAGTTGTTGTTTTTTGCAGAATTGTCATTATATTTGACAATAGTTTGACAAAAGTTGATCTTGTCCTCAGTGAGCAGCAGAGGTCCCAGGATGCCCCCCCTGCAACCTCTCGCTCTCGAGCCTCGGACAGCAGCGGAGACAGCCGCCGCACTCCTCCCTCTAATGCTGATAATGGCCCCCAACCATCTAGCAAGCCAGGACGGGCTGAGGAGGGAGGCAGCGGCTGGGGAGGCCAGGGAGCACCAAACAACTACCAGGTAGTGTGCTAACCAGTAGCAACAGGGTGTTGCCTAAGACAGGCCATGCTCAAGCTGGGAAAAGATGTAATGTCCAAAAATAATTTGGACATTCTGTTGAGCGAAGACTTACTTGTAGGCAGAGATGTGTTAGTGTATGTGCGTGCATGTGGGTTTTTGTCAGTGTAGATTACTATGGTCGCGCATGGCTAACTGTCTGCCTGTATACAGGGGCACAGGCCTGGATTGGGTGGTCCCCGGGAGCAGTCCTCCCCCCCACCAGGGCCGCTCCTTGGACAAGGGCCTTTCAGCTTTTACCGACAGGTAGCCATCTGGATAGCGCCTCATAGACAAATCATTTCTATCATTATCTCATCCACCGCCCCAGGTCTTATAAATAAGTCATCTTTAGTTTTAAGTTTGCTTTTTGCCTCCTTGAGTTTTGTTTTCGGTCGACGTAATCATTCACTGAACATTTTTCTCATGAAGTGATGTCATCTAGAGAGTTGAAAGCTGCACGATGAAGCAATCATATTTTCTAATTCAGGATCGTCCCCAAAATCAGGGTGCCTCTCAAGGCCTGGCAAAACTGGTCCCCAGCCAGCTTCAGGCAGCACCAGGAGGCCCTTCTCCTCCTGCACAACCAGGCCAATTGGTTCCTGGCCCCCAGGAGAATGATGAGGATGAGACTTGGCGTCAGCGCAGGAAGCAGTCCTCCACTGAGATTTCTGCTGCTGTGGAGCGAGCTCGTCGCCGCCGTGATGAGGAAGAGCGCAGGATGGAGGATGAGAGGCGCGCAGCCTGCGCAGAGAAACTAAAGAGGCTGGATGAGAAGCAGCAGCAGGGCAGCACCATAGGAGTTGGTGGAAGCAGCTGTAAAAGCCCCAGTCTGGATGAAAACTCTCCAGCTGCCCCAGCAGGCAGCCCTAGTCCATCTATTACAGCCTCTGCCTCCTCCCCCAACATCAGCCAGCCTCCATCTCCCTGTGTGGACCCTGAAGAGTCTCCAGTGCTAGTTGTCCAGCCGGGGTCCAGTCCTGGAGTTGGTGACCCGCAGCGAGCCAGCAGCAACAGTATCTATGACTCCAGCGCAGGTGAGTTCATCGGGTGCAAATTGCTTGGATCACTAACATGTTATTTGGCTTTCTCGACTCCTGATTTGTGATATGGCGTTTCAAATAAACCGTCCATGTCTTGATAAAAAGCTTTGATTCAACCTCTACCACTGTGTCTTGATTCAGAAGCCCAACAGTGTCCTCAGCCGACTGTGTCACAGCCACAGCAGCCTACGGTGGACGTACCTTCACCAGGAGAAAATAAGGAGGAGTTCATTCCGCATATTCGTGCAGGAAGTGGAAGTGAAAGAGGAGTCGACCCAGTGAAGATTGAGAACATTGGAGGGGGAGCAGGACGCCAAGCCGGTGGTCCTCCTGGCCAGGGTTACTCAAAGTACCAGAAGTCTCTTCCACCTCGATTTCAGAGGCAGCAACAGGTTAGGATCTGTACTTGCTTAAATGTTATTAGCATTCTAGATGAGTTTGAAATGTATTGATGAATCTCCTGTTTATTTATAGCGATTTATGAATAATTAACCACAGATCTTTTGCTGCCAATGCTGGCGTGCCTATAATTATGTTTGATATTTCTGTCCTTAATATCCTGGGTGCTATGTTTTCTATTTCACCTTTTATGTCTCTTCAGGAGCAGCTCATGAAGCAGCAGCAGCAGTGGCAGCAGCAACAACAGCAGCAGCAACAACAACAACAGCAGCAACAACAACAACAACAGCAGCAGCATCAACACAGCCAGGCTTCACAAAGCCAGCTGTCCCCCCAGCCTCAACAGGGTCCTTCACCAGGTTCAACACCCCAGCCGGGGCCTGGACCAAAGCAGGGTGGACCCATGTATCAACCCAGCAATATGGTTCGACCCCCACCACTGCCAATGAATTTCGACCCTCGCTGGATGATGATGCCCTACATGGACCCCCGTATGATGCAGGGCCGTCCTCCGCCTATGGACTACTATTCAGCAGGCATGCACCCATCAGGTGAGTGGATGTGACAACTTCACTGTTCAAATAATGTGTCGTCTTATTTTGTTGTCGGTATCTGAGTCGATATTTTCTTAAGTATTTCTTTACTACTACAGGGCTTATTGGGCGTGAGCGGTCTGATTCAGGAGGATCTGGTTCAGACCCCTTTGACAGACAGCAACAGCACCCAGGGCACCCTCACCGTGGGACCCCCCCTATGGATCCTAAGCTGGCCTGGGGGCAGGAGGTATTCCCTGGCGGAGGGGAAGGCCGTGGCCTAACATCACCCCTCAGGCAGAAGCAGGCTTTGGAGGATGATGATGTTGCCAAAGGGCCCAGGTATGGATATACAAGGAGATTTAAGTTAAAGACATTCTACAGTATGTACTGGGAAAAATAATAGAGGTGGTTTTCTTTTATTTTTAATTTCAGGGCTGTTTAATGGATTGCTTTAGATTGTACAGGTGTAAATAATAATGTCCAAACTCTACATGCTGCATATACTCCAAATACTCAAATGATAAGGCAAAATAGGTTATTTTGTAATATAGGTGAACTGACCCTTGAGTTCGACGGATTAATTCAGTATTCTTTATATGTTCTATATCCTAGGAGTGACACTCCTCCACACCGCATGCGGGAGGGTGGATTGGGACCCATCCAGCAGCCCACCGCCACCTCTGGTACATCCAATCAGACGCCACCTCCAGTTGGAAGTCAAGTTGGGGCCCAGGGAGGCGGCCACCCTCATCACTACATGAGTGGGCGTGGCAACTTCAGCAACTTCTCTGACCAGGGTGCAAGGATGCATCCCCACCACCAGCAGCAGCAGCAGCTCCAGAGGGGCGAGAGGGGAAATCAGCCGCATGGCTACACCCACCAGGAAGAAGGGCCTTCACGAGGCTCTCAGCAGGGACAAATATGGGCAGCCGCACACCCTCACTACGATCGCAACGGTCGTGGCGAACACCCGCCGGTTGAGAGTAACTCTCATCTCCACCACCATCACGGCCACCACCCTCAGCAGCCTCACTTTTCTCTCCAGCCCCACAAGCCGGAGAACAGCCGAGACAGAGTTGTTGAGGCCGCTGCTAAGAAGACAGACTCTTCTCCCCCGATCCACAAACCTTCACTCTCATCCTCCTGCTCTTCCTCCTCCTCTTCTGTCAGGGAAGATGGCAATGTCAAAGTTGCCCTGCATCATCAACCATCCCAGAGAGAGAGTGAAGCTGGTGTCGGGCACAGTCATGGTGAAAGAGGTGGCAGTGCTAGCAGTGGCAGCCATGCAAAGCAGGAGAAAACTGGGCCGGCATATGCTCCCCATTCAGCCTCTAGCCCACCTCCCACTCAACATGGCAGTCATACTCAGCAGCAGCAGCAGCACCACCCTCATCCTAAATCAAACCAAAGAGGGGGACGGGAACACAAGACCGAAACCCAGTGGGGTCCACGGCCTGGCAGCAGCAATACAGGTGGGGGGTCCTCTCATGGTAGGAGGGCCAATACAGGAGGTGGGAACAACTCTCGTGGAGGGGAAGACTCCTCCAACACTCCATCGGACCACAAACCCTCCCACCAGACGGGAGGCAGTAATGCCAACAGGAGGGCTGGTCCCATTAAGAAACCAGTGCTTAAGGACATTAAAAGAGACGGAGGGGAAGCTGACGCAGGAGAGAAAACAAGCTTTGGGAAAGAGAAAGATGGAGGCCAAAACATCTCCATGAAGCAGGACAACTCCACCACCCAGAACACATCTGCTCCATCTAAAGATGAACCAACCCAGACAGCCAAACCCAGGAATGCTGGAAAAGAACGATCCACAGGAGGGGGCGGGGGCGGGAGAGGGCCCAAAGATGTAGACGCTACTTCAGGATTTTCAGGGTCCTCCTCCAGAAGGGACCGGGACCGCTCCTTTGAGAGAGGAGGGGGTCCCTCCCACAACCATGGAGTCCCTGTCAAAGGCAGCAGAGCCAGTCGTGGACGAGGGGGAGAGTTCTATGGGCGTGGCCGTGGATACCGTGGTACCTACACGGCTGCCGCTGGTCCCACTGGTGGCAGTCGGGGCAGAATGGGTGGCAGGAGCAGCAGAGACTACCGCCCATCTGTTGGCGGAGGACACCAACACGAGTCCAAGGCCGAGGGGGGCGGTGGCAGACATGGTCAAGATCGGTCCCAGCATAACCCAGCCAGGGCAAGGAACCGGAGTGAAACACGCAGTGAGGGTTCAGAGTATGAGGAAATCCCTAAGAGAAGGAGGGAGAGAGGTTCAGAGACTGGCAGTGAGAGTGGTGCAAGTGACATGGGTCACTCAGACAAGGAAGACCACCAGAAACCCAACACCAAGAATGGCTCTGATAATGCCAACGCCACTGGCAGTAGCAACATGTCATCTGCACCGTCTCGAGGTTCCCAGGCCCGTGTCTTCACTCCCAGGGGTGTACCCTCTAGACGGGGCAGGGGTGGAGGTAATGGAGGAGGAAATGTCAACAGAAGTGGTGGCAATGTTGGAGGACAACCCGGGGGACACCGAGTTGGACCCAGCTCGGCAGCTCACGGTGGCACCTCCAAGTCATCGGCCTCGGCTCGAAAGCAACAAGGCCCGCCACAAACCTCTGGGCCCAAAGACTTTGGCAGGGGAGGAAATGGAGGAGAGAAGAAAGACAAGATAGCTGAAGCAAGTCAAAGTCAGGGGTCCAATCCCCCTCAGCCGTCTTTGCCCGCTGCAGCGCCCGTCTCTTTATCTGCCACTGAAAATGGAGGAGTTGTGACCCAACAAGCTTCAACCAACCCAACGCCAAACTCTGGAGGGCCGAATACACTCCCCATTCCCACTAACCGTGGGTTCCCTCCCAGTGGGTTTGAGCGACCGCCTAGACGTCGCCGTCACGGGAGATCCCAGCATCAGCAGGATAAGCCCCCCCGCTTCCGAAAACTGAAGGAGCAAGAGAACGCCGCACGAATCAACGGAGGAGTGGGAGTCATCGGGGGAGGAAGGCCCTCCTCTCCAGCCCTGAATTCAGTTCAGGAAAGTAACGGAGCCCCGGTCTCTGCTCCTGCGACGGGCAATGCCCAAAATGCTAACCACAACAACGCCACACCAACGGCCAACAATAACAGTGGGGGTGGGCATCTCAACAATGCAAATAGTCACCACCATCACCACTACAACCAGGGCAATGCTGGGCAGACCCACATCCAGCACCACCACAGCCATGGAGCAAAGTCCCCCGACTTCACCAACCAGAACTCGGACCAGGCCAACGAGGAGTGGGAGACCGCCTCCGAGAGCAGCGACTTCACAGAGTTCCGAGACAGGGATGGGGGAGGAGGAAAGTCCCTTTCTTCTCACCATCCCCACCACTTGGGAAGAGGTGGAGGTCAAGTTCAAGGTGGAGGTGGCGGTGGCGGCGGAGGAGGAGGAGGAGGAGGAGGAGGTGGTGGTGGTGGTGGTGGTGGTGGTGGAGGCGGCGGCGGCGGCGTGGTCGACCGTGACATGACAGGAAAGGAGCCCTTGGCTAATAAAAGAAGCTTCTCAAGCCAGCGCCCTGGCATGGATCGTCAGAACCGGAGGGTCAACCCTGGAGGTGGAGGAGGGGGGGGAGGGGGAGGAGGAAGAGGCCCACGAGGACCACCTGGTGGCGGCTCTGGCGGGCCCGGTAATGGAGGCGGTAACCGCGGGGATCGGCGTGGCAACTGGCCCTCCCCGAAAAATAGGAAGTGATGGAAAAATTCCAAAACATTTCAGATGAGCCCCGCCCACATTAAAATCCCCCTCTTACATCCAATCCCTTTTTGATAATTACTTCATGGCTTATCTGTTGGCATCCCTAAGCATATTAGTGCATTGTACAGTATATGGAGATGGTATTCAAATTCACTTTAGCCCCTCCCCCCCCCGCCCCGGTCATGTCTTTTCCTTTGCATCAATCTACTACCATCCGTTATTGTAAATTGTTTTCCATTTGGTCCGTCTTGCTCTCCGTTCAATTGTGCCCCTCACTCCCCTCCTCCCTCTTTCCCCCCAATAATCTCCCCCCAGTTGGATTTGACAAGCATGTGGTTTTGCAAATGAGAGGTGCACGTTGTTTTGTCAGAAGACATTCTCACACACACACACACACAAGCACAAATATGACGGAACACATGCAGTCATGTGTGTGCAAAATGAAAACATTTAAATTGGCAAAATGTTTGGATTGGGCACATTTTTATATTTATGTACCTGTGTATTTCTACCACACTTTGGCCTTGGGTGGTATTAGGTGGTGCAGTTGTGCATTATTTCCCTCCACAAAGGGAAAGAGTGCAGCTCCATCTTTTAACAAGAACAATGTACCATAACATGTTTTGTTTTCTCTCTCTCTGTCTTTGTTCTTCTCTTTTTTTGGCCGTGTGTCAAGTTGAGTTTCAGCCTCTATGAAATGTTAGGGGTGTGTGGTTTTTTTCTTCTAAAAAGCAGGTCATTAAAATACCTTTTTTTTAAAAATCTAAATTCCCCAATTCCTCCTTTTACTGACTTTTTGGTCTCCTACAAACTATTTCTCTGATTTCTGTGAGCGATAGGACCAGTTGAAGTACTTCTGCTCAGTGCTCCACGTGGTTGACATGCTCTGACATTTCTTTAGCTATTGGGTGGTCCTTTTTAGAAAATAAAGGCTTTTTCTGCCTCATCGTAGCATCGTCCTTACCCTGCAGAGGTTCTGCATAACTCGGTGTCCCCAAGTTTTATTCTGTCATTTGTGAGCTTTGTTTACCCTATGAAGACTGTAATTGCTATCTTAATGGCTTTATTTTAACATCCGTTTTTTCCTTAGTGACTCCCATTTTAATGGGAACGCTCGTTTTCGTTTTCTTTTCTCCTCGGAGGATGAAATACACATCAGTCTTGTAAGAAGAGGGGAAAAAAATGTTAAATGAACATGTAGGTCATGATAGAATAAAGAAAAGTTTGACTTTCATAAAAATTGTTTATGCGTCAATAGGTATTTGAATATGTTCTAATAAGCACTCCTTGTAGTATAACAAAAACCCACGTTTGAAGTTTCTTCTTTCTTTCTTTTTGGTTAAATTTTATATATTTTTTTCCAAGTTACATGTAATGCAAGAGGACAGGTACTCTGTCTGGGCCCAGAGTACAGAGCCATTATACCCCACCCCTCTGTGCTCTTGTGGAGACTCCTCCCTCCTCGAAAGAACTACTACCAAGAGCTCGTCAGAGGCAGTATTTTATAACCTGCGTGTTCTCGGCTGTTGCAGTCCACGGTGGCGACCAGAAGCCCAAACTAATTGAATTCAGGACGGTGCTGACTTGGCGTCCAGCGAGTCTCCTCGCAGTTGACGTGGTTTCCAAGATTTTACTTGCAACGAATAATGGCGACCTGGAGTGTTGAGAAAATATCAAATTGAGGTTAGGATTACACGTGTAAACATAGTTTGAATCATTCGTAAAAGAGATGAAGTGGCCACGGTAAACTAAAACGTGATTTATACACCTGCATCAATTCTTTCACTGCTGTAAGTTGGGGTTTGTTTGTATACTGAATACAGTTTGAAGATCATCTCTGGGATGTTGTGAGTAGGGCATTTGATTTGTGTATGTGTGCGTGCGTGTGTATGTGTGTGGCAAGTGTGCGTTTTCTGGTGTTTGTGTAATAACTCGGGAAAGGGGGTGGGGGACCAGAGGGGTTAACATGAATGGCGAGCACTTTCTGCTTTGTTTGCCCACACTTTAACCGATATCATTGAGACAATTCTACTGTTTCCTAAATACATCCACATGTATACACTCAGCTGTGTGTATATGTTCACCGTACAAATGAATAACTCGCAGTGGACACAACCTCTTCCGTTTTTTTTCCCTTCCCGTTGTATGTAATTTAATCATACATTCTTGTGCAGGCAAGTGAAGTTGGACATATTTTTATTTCTCTCACTTCTAAGCATGAACACACACCCATGGGTGCAGCTTGCCATGCCTGTTACTGATAGCTGAACACTTAACACTGGCTCAAAGAGTCCTTCATCCCTCCTTAACTCTTAATGTTGATATGCGCATTATTTTATGTACCCATGTTAAAAGAAACACACAAGTAGTGGATTCCAGGAGAGAGAAAAGATACTCAAAGTTTGTACTGTGTTTTCAGCATTACTGAGGTACCTGGAGTGATTCAAACTTTTTTTTATTTTATTTTTACCATTTATGGTTTTATTAATGGAACCGTAATATACACACGTGTATGTATCTACGTTTTGTCTACCCCAACTTACATTCCCACAAACAATTGTTGCCATTTTTAGTTCAAGGGAGCAAATGTACAAGCAGAGAAGTGTCTTATTATAATAAAGTTATACAGAGAAGGCAAAGTTAAATAAACTACTTTTGATTTAATGGAAAATGTAATGGCATGTCTCATTCTTGGAATTTTGTGGGGGGGGATTTGAGCAGGATACCGTTTACACTGCACATGCTTTGACATGTCATTGCTGAGAAATAGGTGTAACTTATCATGATGGTTTGATTCTATGTAGGTGTGTCACCATACCGCTGAGCCTGCGTCATAGGAATGCAGCAGTTAAGCAAACGCACAACAGAACAACACAAGTTGGCCAACTAGACCGGTGATGTACACAACTAGTGGGCTCTGAAGGGACTCACAACTCAAAACAAGCTCCAATGTAGGAAAGCAGTCCGCTCAAAGTTGTGTTTTATTACACGTCGTATAATATTGCCAAAAAGCAGATTAACCCGTGTTATCATTTACCCCCGGCTGAGTGTGGAGTCAGTCAAGCACTGCAAGTATGAAACGGCCTGTAAAAGGTGTTGCTGGAAAGAGTGAGTCACTGAGCGTGCAGCCATAACCGGCCACACAATATGTATATTATACAGTCTGCTGCAGCACAATGAGAGTTGAGGCGTTGACTCATGATCCTCCTGGTCGGGATACTAATGGTAATGAATGTTAAGAGGTTCATCTGTTTTCACAAAAGGATTGTAGTGTATAAACCTGACTTTTATTTCGTTTGGTGTAAATACAATTCTGTTTGTAAAGTTACCTCAAACCAAATCAGAAATATAACATTTATGATATGTTGCAATCTGCTAACTTCCCGTTTGAGAAGTGGCATAATGTTTGCATGTGGCAACAAATATAATTGCTTCTAGGCGTGGCACCATCTTAACAATCGCAGTACGCTTGAAATGTATGAGAGAAACAAAGAAGTCAATGGGGTTCGCAATTTAACAAAGAGTTCAAAAGCCATTATGTAATCGTATCAATGGATTCATCTCGTCAAAATGGGACTTGGTGGACCCAGCTGCCATTTTTCTGTTAGCTTACCACCGCCGCCGCCGCAGCAGGTGGCCTTATTTGTCAACATGATAACAGGAAAACATGAAGGGAATTTATTCAGATTGTGCAAAAATGTCCAGTTGGAATCAACGTTGGAATGGTTAGAATTTGATGGTCAAAGGTCACTGTGACCTCAAGAAACACATGCTTGTCCACAACTCGATAACTTGTGTGCTAATCATGAAAGTGTGGTCATCTTGGATAGGCATGGAGGCACAAAATTGCGAGGTGGTAATTCTATTTATTTATTTATTTTCTACTATCAGCAATTTTTCCAGAGGGTAGAATACATCTGTGAACTTGTAAATATGTTCTAGGGAGCCAGTGGGGTCAGTTACATGTTTTTATGGGATTTTTGTAAGGAAGTGTGTACGTGTTGTTGTTAACCGCAGTTAAACAATCAGACAATAACCTTTGATTCTTCTGATTCATCGCCGTGTTCTCACTCACGTCAACCCCTCTGTTTATTCAATCTCTATCTTGCTCAAGCACCAATATGTCGTCAGAAAATCGGACCTTTGAGACAACCAATAAGAACATCTGGACGTGTGAATTTAGGAGCTCACGTTCCCATTCTGTCAGCTGGGATCGGCTCCAGCGCCCCGCGACCCTAAAAGAAGGATAAGCGGTTTGGATAATGGATGGATGGATGTTCCCCTTTTGAAAACTGACTACAGGCACTTGAACACACATGAACCCAACTTTAAAAGCTGTGCCTTTCCGATTAAATTACCATGCAACAATAACAACATTTGACAACACATTTCGCCGTGAAGTATTAGTTTAGTCTTTAAGATGATATTTAACGAGAATAAGTGGGTGGTGGATGGGTCAGGAGAGCATGCTTTTCAAAATGGTTGGCAGTAATGCATGTGGTACATTGAAGAATAAAAAGTTGTATAAAGTAGAATATAAATTACTTAAATAAAGTTATGAGAGGCCCTATAACAATAAGAGTGCCCACTGTTGAGACTCCGCACACTCCTCCTCTCTACCTCCATCTGCCTGATGGATCGTGGAGGTCTCCATCGTGGAATATGCCTTCTACGAATTTTTCATACACTGTCATATTCATAACCTTCGCATTGAAAATGCGAAGGTTATGTTTTGATCGCCATGTGTGTGCGTGTTACTCGCATAACTCAAAAAGTATTAAACCGAATCGCATGAAATTTGGTGGGATGATTGGTTATTATCCGGGGACCATTTGATTAGATTTTGGGATCTATCGGTTCAAAGGTCAAGGTCATGAAAAGGTCAAACTCTTCTTTTTACCATAGCACGGTCACTTTTTATCCAATTGGCATGCAACTAATGCCAAAATGTTCATAAGTCAATGCCAAATCTTGTGATATGCGAAGGTATGCGCTCTACCGAGTGCCCATTCTAGTTAAATGTGTTTTAACTCTAAATCTGTCCCTCTGTACACATTACATCTATTGCACCTGTCCATCCTGGAGAGGGATCCTCCTCTGTTGCTCTCCTGAAGGTTTCTTCCCTTTTTTTTCCCCGTGAAGGGTTATTTGGGAGTTTTTCCTGATCCAATGTGAGGTTTTGGGACAGGGATGTATGTCTATGTGTACAGATTGTAAAGCATTCTGAGACAAATTTGTCATTCGTGAAAATGGGCGATACAAATAAACTGAATTGAATTGAATAGGTCTACAAGTTGTATGGGATATTTATCTTTTAGAGAAATAACTCAAAACTGGATGTAAAAAAGTGAGGGGATAAAGGATGGAAGTGCAAGTGCTAGATTTGAGAGGCACGTGAGCGCAGCTCGTGTAGTACTCAAAGTAAACAGTAGGCGGCGCCGAACGCTGCCTCCGATTCTCGGGAGGAAGAGGAAGAACGTAAGCTCGAGAGGGAGAACCGGGAGGCGGTGTCCATCTTATTTACACCGGTGTGATTGCAACATTTTTTAGATCTGTTGGATTTTTGAAGGACTATAAAAGTTGAAAGCCGGGTAGGTTTGCGAAATCCCTCACATATCCGCATTGAGACGTGCAAACGCGGAAGCAGCGCGAGCTCCAAAAAGAGCATGTTTTTTGTCGTTGGGCCGTTTTTTTAGCGATGCGCCGTATTGGATCTCAGTTCTGGTTCTAGCCGCTAGCGGGAATTAGCTTAGCGAGCTAACGGTGGTCAAATTAACCCGCTGTGGTCGCGTGCGGCCGCACCACAACCATACATTCAAGATAAGATGTATCTTTATCAACACGCGTATTTCATAACGATGCAAAAAACACGCTGCAACGATTACGTTATACATCCAACAGCGTTGATAAAATAATACCTGCTAAGTAGTTAGCCTAGCCGTCATCAGTATTGGCGAGCAGCTAGTGCTTCATCAAGTTACTCTTTTCAAGAGACTTAATTTGGGATAATACAACTGTGAACATATCCAGAGAGTGTGGCCAGTGGATGGTGTTATAATCAATGCCCCCATGTTACAGAGAGTGGGATGGCGGAGTTGATGTCTAGTTTTATTTGTGGATCATATCCATCATATGACTATGTTCACCTTCTTTCTATAGGTCTTCAGAGATGAGCAGTTCAGAAGAAGTGTCATGGATCTCCTGGTTCTGTGGACTGAGGGGGAATGAGTTCTTCTGTGAAGTGAGTGTGCATGCTCTATATTGAACCTTTCTATTATCTGAATACATCCTACGGTTTGTGTGACTTCTGTGACAATTCTTCCTAGCCTTTGAGTTGTTGGGCACATTTCTTACCCATTCAGTGAGTTGGTATTTTCACACTTTCCGCAATGTTGTCCAGGATAAGTGCCAATGTTTCTTATTCAAATAGTTTTTTTTTTTATAGGTTAGTTTAAAAAATACTCTCATACCTACATGTACTTTAAAAGAGGTATTGATGGCTCTAATCATTTTAACTGTGCATTGTTTTTATAAAACATGAACATATCCTGTTAAATGCCTTGCTAAATATTGTCAGATTAATCAGTTTTCTCATTTGATTTCCTAAATAAAAGGTGGATGAAGACTACATCCAGGACAAGTTTAATCTGACGGGGCTCAATGAGCAGGTTCCCCACTACCGCCAGGCCCTCGACATGATCCTGGACCTCGAACCAGGTACGTATCATATGTTCATGCCGCCGCATTCTCAACTTAAGTTGAGCACTAGTTACCATCCATTGCGTTGTTTGAAATGGTGGATACTTGTCTCTAGACAGTAGAAATAATCATCCCAAACAACAGCAGCAGAATACTCTTTGAACACCTTTAAAAACTGACTGCTGACATCAAATAGAACAGTGATGAGCTGCAAAAGTAGTTGCTGCCAGGTGTTTCTTTTAATGATTCTGAGTCTAACGTAATGCTGCTCTTTTAATCCGTCATGAAGAGCACTGTCGCACATGTCATCGTCAAATAAAAGCAGAAGGAACATTTGATCTCGGCAGTCTTTTGTCTTCAGGCTGTTTATCCTGTTCGGCTGCTTCACCCGCTGCCTCTCTCCTGGATATTTATATTTAGTTTTTGGGTATTCCCTGTCCCTTTTGAACGTGTTTTCATCGCAGTTTTCCATCTCTGTAACAATGTCAGGAGAAATGTGGACACCAACAATGTTGCGTTCTGTCATCAGACGAGGAGCTGGAGGACAATCCCAACCAGAGTGACCTGATCGAGCAGGCAGCGGAGATGCTGTACGGCCTCATCCACGCACGTTACATCCTCACTAATAGAGGCATCGCACAGATGGTAGGCGCCAGCTGCTACAGCAAAATCCGCTGCACCTCTGTCTGTTTTTCCATTTCTATTCACGTGGCATTAAAGTTGTCCGTTTAACACTGTTGATGACTTGCATTAACAGTTAAAGGAGTGTTTTTTGTAGGATGAATCGGAAAATAAATGAACCTGGGTTGGACTTAAATAAAGTAGTTGTATACTGTCAATAGAATATACACTTTTATTAATCCCCAAGGGGAAATTAGTTCTCTGCATTTAACCCATCCTTAGTTATTAAGGAGCAGTGGGCTGCGGTGAAGCGCCCGGGAAGCAACTGGGGGTTCAGTGCCTTGCTCAAGGACACTTCGACTTGCAACTAATGGGGAGAGCGGGGATCGAACCCACAACCCTGCGGTTGCAGGACGGCCCTCTTACCCCACTGAGCTAAAGCCGCCCAAGTCATGGTTTCTAAAGCTAGTTTTATAATTGCTGCAGAGGGTTCACAACAGTCCTGCCATAGAGATCTCCTGTGGCGATTTGGATTTGTAGTTCCGTGCCATCAAAACACTCAATGAATGCAGGACTTTTATTTTGTTACAGAGTATTTATACAATGTACTTTCTCTTTCACTTAAGTAAAACATCTGACTGCAGTACTTATTCCACCTCCGCTGCTCTAGTAAACAAGAGCTGTGAAGATATGAATGAGTGATTACACGGCAAAAATGTCAAACCCACAATGTGCAGGAGGACATTTGTGTCCAATATTGTAACTTGTACATATTGTGATCTTTACGGTAATAACTAAATAACCTTGTAAAAGAACAACACTTGTTTGTAATGTATTCTAATATGCTGTTTTATACTCTGCAGTTGGAGAAGTATCAACAGGGAGATTTTGGCTATTGCCCCCGAGTCTATTGTGAGAATCAGCCGATGCTTCCTATCGGTAAGTAAACCCGTGAATACTTCAACACAAACATCCATGTTTTTCAAGTTATGGTACAGAAGATGGCTGATAATTATGAAACTCATAAAGTTTCTCACAAAGGATCAAATAGTGTTACAGTATGCAGTAATCTAGCCGAAGTCTCATAGCTTTGCATTTGAAAAACAGCTTCATAGCTCTGCAATTGTTACCTGCTTTTAGAGTATTCGTTTTAGAACGACTTAGAATCTCCTTCAACTCACAATATGTGGGACTTTTTTTGCAATTTATTCATGATGCCCTTTTTTAAACATGGTCAGTAATATTTTTTTCGTGTCAATTTTACATTGATAAAAAATTTGAAAAATATAACGGTGTATTTCGGAAATGTGGGTCTGTAGATATTATCGAGCCACCGATCCTGGCCGTCTGTGATGAGGAACTAGGAAGTATTTGTTCTGTACGAGCAGCGTTCGACTGCAGTCTCCCTCTTCGATGTAGCAGTTTTACGCTCCTCTCAACCAGCCTCTTCCTTCCCCCTCCACAGGTCTGTCAGACATCCCAGGGGAGGCCATGGTGAAGCTGTACTGTCCTAAATGTATGGACGTCTACACACCCAAGTCCTCCAGGCACCACCACACAGATGGAGCCTACTTTGGCACTGGCTTCCCCCACATGCTCTTCATGGTTCACCCTGAGTACAGGCCTAAGAGGCCCGCCAATCAGTTTGTCCCAAGGTGAGCGCAGCAGGTCGAACTCGAAGCTCTGCTGCTGTCATTTATCTGCACTCTGACCAATGTGTGCGTGTTTTGGAGCGCGCTGTGTCTCATCGTTCTGCTTTTTTAATTGTGTCCATCAATTGAACTGTTTTTAATGTGTTGTACGGCGACCTTGAGTGCCTTAAAAGGCGCCTTAAAAAACAAATGTATTATTATTATTACCATTGGAAAATATTGTCCATTTAAATGTCATTAGAGAAAAGTACACAAATTATAGCATTATAATCTTTTGAAATAAGTAAAGCCCTCATTTATTATGATCATGTTTAAAAATAATTGTATTACTAATACTGAACATGTGTTGATGATGATTAATGATGATTAGTGTCAGAGTTGTTAACAATTATATGATTTCTGTTCACTCGTTTAAAGTGTACACCCAAGTCTATTTCCTCACATGCTTTTCTTGCATCATATTTCATTCAGTTTTTGCCGCTTGTTACTTTTTAAACCCCCGTTTGTGAACCAACTTGAAATGTTTCCAGACGAAATGCTCACTGGTTTGTTCCCGTGTCTCCAGGCTGTACGGGTTCAAGATCCACCCCATGGCCTACCAGCTGCAGCTGCAAGCCGCCTCCAGCTTCAAGAGCCCTGTCAAGGCCATCCGCTAGAGCATCCTGGGCAGAGGAGGAGGAGAAAGATTAGTAGAGAAAGAGTGGAGACAGGAGAGAATTATCATCAGATGGGGAGGGGGGTCACCCGCATTTTACACAGCTTTTCAGGTGGCCCCTCCCCACCCCGAAGACTGTATTTTGATTTAGACACGGGCAAATGAGAAGTCGAGATTTTTGAGTGTGAGCGAGAGAAGAACGTACAGCCATGATCTAAATCACAAGTAAACACACACACACACACACACACACACACGCTCATACATACAGGAAACACATAGCTGCATCCACACACGTGGGATTCCATGCACATAAATTACCAAACTCATCAGTGCCAAAAACAGGAGGGTGAGGTAAGAGGAAGCTGCAGGGGCTTCACGCTACTGCTGCTGCTCACGCTGCTGTCATAATCGGTGGGCGGCGCGACGGGGAACTTTTCCCCGTAGAGAAGGTTTTTATGTTCCGGGCTGTTTGCCGTCAAGCATTTAGTGTGTTCTGTCTTTGGCACAGTTTGGTAACGGGTGGTGGTAACCCCTCTATTGTTTGAAGCCTCCTATACCCATTAGCCCCCCCCCCCCCCCCCCAAATGCTCGTATGCTCAGGCTGGCACTCGCAGAGACAGTTTGGACCGAAGGCGTTTTTTTTCTGCATCGCCTTAAGATTTCATAAAAACGCACCCAGATTGTTTTTTTGGTATTTTAAGAAGGCTCATGCAACGGTAGTTCCTTTTGTTCTTTTTCCTGTTGAGAAGCGGTACGGTAAAATAGCTCAAACTAACACATATTATTTGAGTCGTTCAGACAACTGTACTCGGCCTGCGTCATTTCTCCAGCTGTCTGTGCGTGCGTCAAACATCTGTCTGTATTGGTACCCGAGTGAAAATATAACCTGTGCTACATTTTTCTGAGACGTGTCCCCTCCTGCAGCAGCAGGCGTAGCTGCGTTTGTATTGTCAACCCACCCCGCCCCTAGCTTCATCCTCCGACAATAAATAGTTGGACATTTTGGGAAATACTTGTATATGCTTTCTGGTGGAGAGAAGATGCACCTCTACAATAATGTGAATGATCGCGCTAACGGGCGGTTGGCTTCGGCCAATCAGTAAGGGGGGAAACGGGTAGCCTGGCCAGCGATAAATACAGCGATGCATCCTCCTACCGACACATGTAAAGCTCGCTAATTGAAGGTTAGATCCTCTTGGTTAATCTGCATAATGCGTTCAGCGGGGGAGAACTGCTTTGTCATAGCATTGCACCTTGAAACCTCAACCCTCTTGCATATGTTCACTTTGAGAGGATTTCTTGCTCGCATACTGCAAAATGCAACCAGATGCATCATTGTTTTTTTTTTGCCACACAATCTTTTTTCTGGCATACTAGACAATAGAGAGGGATTGAACCGCACAGCCAGTGTGAGTCCAGAAAGTTACTGGTCCCTGCCTGGACTGGTTTTTACAGCGTACGTCTGCATTAAACTAGCGAGGACTTCACGGTTGAGCTTCAGATGTGTCGGTAGGCAGATTTTGACGAGCGTCGGGCTGAGCCAGGGTGGCTGCGTACAGATAAGAGCATGTCTGTCTCCAAAAGCGAATATGTCCCGAAATGTTCAACCACCCGTTACAATTTTTTTAGCAAAGAATCGAGGAGGTAACCCAGTGAAAGAGGAATTTCGACAATCTGAATCCTTCAGCTCACTCCACCACTGCACTGATCCCATTGGTGTCTCTCTACAGCACAGTCTCATTATTTATGTTCAGGTTTAGAGACAGACCGACCACCAGCCGCTTACTTTTTTGTTTTGTTTCTGAAGCCGTGGGACAGATACTCAGCTGTCCTTCCCTCACTCCCTCCCCTCTTTATGTTTGTGTGACTGGAATAGATTGTCTTTTGGATTTCATGATGCAAGAGAAACGGTATTTATGTGTCCATATTTTAACTAATGTTTGTGTTGTCTTTCTGCTACTGTGGAAGGGTGAGCAGGATTCAGACTTCTCAATAAACTTCTATTTTCTTTTCATACTCTTTTCGTACTTAATTTTCTTTCATGCTGCAGTTCCGGCCTCCTGCCGCATGGGGTCAGTAGAGAGCTTAGCATAATGAGCTCTATTCTACTTTTACATATTTCTGGAGGCACTGCTAGTGACAATTATGATTTAAATCTTAATTATAAAAATAGTATGTAACACACAGCTGTGCCTGCATTCCCATCGGTTGTGTGTCGAGGATTTGCTGTGGCGACAGGGAATGACGCTCTGGGTTCTGGGTGTGGTTGCAGTGACATTTCACATGACTGACTGGAAAACATGCACACAAAAAACAAACCAACATCTAACTGCAATGAGAAAATTATAATATCACAATAACTGCTTTTATAATTCATTTGTTGTATGGAAATACAAGTTGTACCTGGAGATTGCAAATAAGCCAAATGTATAATATGTGAAACACGGCGCCCCTATATCCAGTTCAAGCCATAGAAACACACCACTATTTACATATGGCTCACACAAACTGGTTTCCTCATGTGGCAAAAAATATGACTGGCCAGACTGACTTGTCTTCACGTGGCCGTGACGGCCCTGTCAGTTTTTCCAGAGGAGGAGGAGGCGGTTCCTCCATGACTCAGGATAACCTCAAACCACAGCCCAGGACCTGCCCTCCTCATCCTCCTCCTCTTCTTCTTCCAGCCCAACTCCTTTCAGGCTGCTGCACGGTGTGTTGAGCTGGAGACAGCGCGGCTTGCAGAGGAATCCTCTCGTCCGCCCAGCTGCCCTCACTGCAGTCACGTGACATGTTCAGCCACACCCACAGGGCCGTGTGGCTCTGGCTCCTCTCGAGGTTGGGTTGTGGCGGATGAATCTCTCCAACAGAGAAGGAGCTGAGCCCGCCGCAGAGACTGAGACCAGACTCCCTCTAACGCCTGTTGTTGATAGACAATACGTGTGTGTGTGTGTGTGTGTGTGTGTGTGTGTGTGTGTGTGTGTGTGTGTGTGTGTGTGTGTGTGTGTGTGTGTGTGTGTGTGTGTGTGTGTGTGTGTGTGTGTGTGTGTGTGTGTGTGTGTGTGTGTGTGTGTGTGTGTGTGTGTGTGTGTGTGTGTGTGTGTGTGTGTGTGTGTGTGTGTGCTCCACTCCACATGTGACGCTCCAGTCTGTTGAATGTTGTAACAGTCAGGTGGAGTTTCATGAAGGCTCAAACTTGCCAAGACACGTCAAAGTGATGGCAGCCAGTATGGTAGCTTATATATATATTTATTTTTGGACCGGCGGGAAATTAAATGTAATGTCAAAAGTGAAAAGTGGACCCAGATCAAAACAAAAATGACCAATGTAAAATATGACTTCTCATGTAAGTGTTCCCCGCCTTCAGCAGGCGGCCTCGGGCCTCAGCCTCCATTCTGTGGGTAGGTCTGAGTCAGCTTGGCACATCTGGATGCTGCAACTCTTTCCCCGCGTTTAGTCTTTGAGAAACTTCCCAAGCTAAGCTCCCGATTCAGGGCTGATATCTGGGCTCTGACTCAGCCACCCCAAATGTTATCGTTGTTGGTTTTAAAGGCGGTTCCCCTTTGGCTCGGCTTTCGTGCTCCGGCTCATTGTCAAGCTGGCAAACAACACGTTCTCCCAAGTGGCCCGTGTCTCGCAGACGGCATCGGGTTTTTCGACAGTATTTGCTGAAAGCGGAAAAAAATAAATGAAAAAAGAGAAGGGAAATCCCGTCTACTGACATCCCGTCTACTGAAATCCCATCTACTGACTCCTGGTGACCCCGTGACTTTGCCTCTAGCGCCTCATGAAGGTTGGCATGTCTTTTAGGTGGATGGATTGTCGTGAAAGTTGGGACACACGTGTTCCCATCATATAACTCAACTTGTCCAATACTTTAGTTTTTGACTGAATACCTGCAGAACTCAGGACATTCCTGTCAGCCTCCGCTGTATCTAGTGTTTAGTGCCAATTATAAAATATATACTGTTGTCTATAGTTTATTTTATTTTAGCCTCCCTCCCATAAAGCACCAGTCCAACTCGCCTCTATACTTAGATCGCTCTGTCCAGACTTGGTCCCCTTTGACCCGTAACGGTGATTTTCTGTTAAACAACATTCCACTTTTTATATGCTCTGTTAATATTTAAACCTCCCTGCTTTTGTTCCTCGTCTCTTTCCCCTTAATATTGACTGTATCCCTCGTCGGTATGTATGGTCCGGCCTCTGCCCACACGCCCTCTTTCCAAGCGGCAAGAGTTGAGAAAACTCTTGAGGATCTGTGGGCTAAACAATAGAGGCACTTTACCGAGCCCAAACAACCGCCCTCTCGGCAAAGTATTTCCAAACCATGACTCTGAAAATGTCATTTCATAACTGTCCCCCACCCCCTCCTCTTCCTCCTCCTCCAGCAGGAACTCACCCCCCCCATGCTGAGATAATCATTAAACTACAACATACACGCCGTTTGGTGGCTGACTGGGATAAACAAACCGTGGCTTCACCTCCCGACATTCATTCCCTGAACGCTTTTGTTGTCCTCCTCCAGGGATGTTTGCAAACACTGTGAGACAAACAGAGACGGACTAAATGGCCCCGGGAAACAAACTCTGGGCAAGAACAGACTTGCTCACGTAAATAATTCACCTCACCCGAAGCCTCTGCTGGAAGTGGGGTAAATGGAGGCCGCTTCGCCACATTTACCCAGCTCACAGCGGGAGGAAGAGTCTGCAGAGGCCGTTCTTCCTCTAGTGCCGTCCTGATTCAAACCCCTCTTCATCGTGGACAGCTGACTCTTTTGGGATCAAACTAACACTCTTCTTTTACACGCCAAGCCGATTGAACACAGAGTTATCCAGAGGACGTGTGTGTCATTTCTACAGGCTGGGTACATTGTAAACATGTCTGTTTACCTTTTTCTAACTTGTGAGAGACACATTTTACTTTTCAGATGAACATAATTACGGATGGATACAGAACTTACCACGCACATGTTTACAAATGTGGCTCCTCTTTTGCAGCGGAAAGCAGAACATGAATTCATACTTAAACCAGGGGAGGACATTTATATATATTTTAGGGGGCAATTTTGGCCCCCACCGACTAAAAACCAGGGGCATTTAAAATAAATTGGGGGCAGTTTTTTGAAACTTGGGAAATAACATTTAACATATGTTCAAAAATAATAATTATACTTATTTAGGCCTACAGTATATGAGCAATTGTCATAAAAATGTCAATAATAAGACTATTAGGCAGTATTTATTAATTTTCTTAAACTACTATTAACAATTCTAACTTATTTCTTAGTTTTTTATAATTGAAAATTATATTTATTGATTGTGTACAGTACAATACAGATAAGACAGACAAAAGAAAGAACAAAAACAAAATGCTATTAAATTAGAATTATTAGAAGAAATTATGAGGGCATTTTTTTGCCTCCGTGATATCGGGGGCAAAATAATATTTCTTCGGGGTAGTTTTGCCCTCGTGTTTCTGACGCTGACTTAAACCTTTACGTAAATGTGCCATGAACCCAACAGCCGAACATTTCAGAGAGAACGCTGCATGTAAAACTGCAAGAACTGCCGGCTTTTACATTATCACTGAACATTATTTTCTCAATTTGAAATAATAATCTTCACAACAATGCAGCATTATTAGCTTTACAAGATAATATTGAGTGCATTATGTAACCGGTTACTGTCGTGGGCTGTGGCTTCAGCTGCAGGAACCGGTCTTCCACACTTCACTGCCTCCAGGACCAACCTGCAGTGGATTTTAATGAAATCATTTCATCTGACACGAAGCCAGCAGAAAATCTAGATTTCTTATGATCGCCTCTCGCACAGACTCGTTTGTCAGGTTGAGAACAATATTACTAACAACATCCAGTTTCTGTGTTTTCTTTAAAGTGGGGTGATGTTGTGGCTTTAGGCGAAGTCTGCACTGGGAAGTTCCTCCAAGACATGGAGCTGCTGCTATTTCCTTTTACTTTTTTTAGATTTTCTTTTGTTTTGGCTCTTTTTTTGTTTGATCATATCTTTTTTTCATTTTTTTAAAAAAAATTGTCTTTGAAATTAAAGGTGATCTTAGAATCAATGGAAATAATCCAGACCAAGTACAAGTAAATCGATTTCTAAAGTGGAGTGGACCCAATAATAAATATGTTTTCCATGTTTTTGTTTAAATTTGTAAAATTAAATTTGTTTTCCTTTCTATCGAATTAATTATCTGATTTAATTGATTGTAATTTAGCATAAGAATATATAAGCATTCTGCTTCTACCTATACCTTTTCATTCTTTCTGTTTTGTAATTGCTTTACTTGTTGTATTGTAATGATTGCCTGAATAAAAAACACAAACATACATACATACATGTACATACATACATACATAGAAAATATAACTTTATACTGGATGAAATGACCTTGCTGCTGTGGCCCAACACGATGGAAGCCTCTGCAGCAGGTCAGGAGGTCACAGAGTGAAGAATAAATAAACTTAATATCTTAACAAATGTCCTCCTCATGGACGTGTTTAACTTCACGCTTCAATGTGCGCACACGCATTCTCACCCATTGTTGGAGCTGTTGACTTACAAGGACATTTCAAAGTAAAGCAGGATACAGTATGTGATCTGGAAACTGGCCACTTTAAACAAGAGGTGTGGAGAAACTGAACCAGGAGGACAAATAGTTATTATCTTAAATGTGGTCAGTTATGTAGATGTACAGTATCTGCCTGAGGTGGAACAAATATAATTCACTAAAATGAACATGCTATAATAATACAAACTCCAATTTAGGTAAAAATACACATTATCAAGCCCAAACTACCGATTATTTTTCATAAAGGTGTCACAATCCAAAAAGGTTGTGAATCACTGGTTTAGTGTAATAATTGGATGTATGAAGCCTATCATACATTTTGTAATTCAAATCATCCTCTATCTATAATCTAAACTATCTCTAAGTGGGTGAAAAATTCCATATTTCCCTCTGAAAAGAAGCACAGACGTGTAGAGCTTGAATCAAATGTACTTATAGTGGCTTAAAAGGCCAGGAAATAACATTTAAGTCACTTTCTTGCAGCATCAAAACACTATAAATCCACATAGGTGTCTTATAATGACATCATGTAATATGTATGTCGCCATGCAATGTTTCCCCAGCTTTCCCACACTACAGTTTCCTGCTGGAATGTAATACCCCCCCCCCCCCCTCCTCCTCCTCCTGCTCCTCCTCCCTGTGATTCACACAGGTGGGAGAGCTCGAGGAAAAGGAACTGGGTGGTCGTCCCAGAGGACCTCCTCTGATTGGATAACGGTGACGTTTGGATGGGAGGTGGGAGATTATAAAGGCGTCACAAAAGTTTCCTTTCATCAAACATTATAACGGTTTGAGTCCTCCAGGTAGGCAATCGCTCCTTAAAGTCGAGTTCATTGCATCGCTCCGCTGCTTTTTTCCCCTCCAAGATGAACAGAATTATCCTCCTGCTGGTCGCAGTCGGATTCTGCTTTGCAGCCGGTGAGTAAATAAAACACCCCAAAAAGTGTTGATGACACGTTGTCGCTCCACCATCTCACTGCGTGTCACTTTTTAAAAAAACACGAACAATGTGACATATAATGTGTTTAAACCTGTCAGCCTTCACGTGTACATCTTCCTCCAGGTCAACCCGACATTCTCCTGGGTTGGGGCGACTGTGTGTGATTGAGGTGGGGCTCCTTGGAGCGCCGCCGATGGCTGAAGCCATGTGTTTTAGAAACTTGTTTCAAGTTGTGGATTCCGTTGCATCCAGATGCTGCTGTGTTTTTAGATCTTGCTAAATCCCTTTCGTTGCACCTAAATCGTGGAGGGTGCGCCTGTTTGTCCGTTATTGGGTCGCGCGGCGCTGCAGCCCTCGAGGCTGTGTGCGCCAGCAGGGCTGCGCTCCAGCCTTCCAGGGGCAGCGACACGAGACGTGGGCACCTTTTTGTCACAGATGTGTTTGCAACCATGTGTTTTGAGTTAATTTTACATTATAATATCTTTTTCCGGTTTTAGAAGTTCTGTTTTTTTTAGTTGAACACGTATGACCACATAAGTGCCCTCGCTATCACGTCACCTGTGTGGCTGTGAAAGCCAAATACTTTGTTTCTCTGATTTTGGGGCAAAAATGGGATGGAATTGGTTGAAATAGTTACAAAAATAATGGGATGCATGGTTTAAATGGGTGGCTTAAGGTAGTCTAAGGAATAATCAAATCTTGAGCTAAAAGTGTACGTTGTTTGAATTTCCCGCTTGGATTAACTAACATTTTAAATAGTTAACTAAAAATAACTTAATCGCGTTGACCTCAGCTGAAATAATTGGTCGTGTGACATACGACTAACTGCTCATGTATAAGGCTCGCCAAATTGAGAAAATCCAAACCGGCTCTGTTTTCCGCTTATTGAATCTGGATTTAAAACTGAATATTTGGACTGTTTGTTGGTTGAAATTTGAGGACACCATATTGGTCCCCGGGAATTAATAATGGAACTGATCTACTAGTGTCGGACATTTTTTTAGAAGACGTTGTTAGTTTCGGCCCTAAAATCAAATGACCAGTTTCTCTGACTAAAGATTCCCACAAATGAGTTGCTGCAGAGATTTCCCTCTGTTTACCCTCAGTGCCATGCCAGCAGGGGTGGTTTTTCCTACAGGCGGTATAGGAGGCCGCCTAGGGCGCCATTCTGGGGCGCCCCCATCTATATCTCCAACCAATATTTTGACATTTAAAAAATAATCTAACATTAGGGTAAAATGAGCCAAAAATCGAAAACGGAAGGAAACTGAAAACAAAAAAAACATTATTTGCAGGTGACGAGGGAGTGAATGTGCACCGTTGATCAGGGGGGCGTGGCCGGAGCGTAGTTCAGTCATTGTTGCGATCGTTGGTCTGTTTATTTTCAAGAAATTCAGTCTTGCAGGGCAAAATAGCGTTTAAAAGTGCAAAATCGTTTTTATTTAATTTTTGTTGGGGGGGGGGGCGCCACGAGTGAAGCTCGCCTAGAGCGCCAAATGTGCTAGGGCCGCCCCTGCATGCCAGCGTTCACTCTGATGCCGTTATTACAGGTTGGGGTGAGGCAACCTGTTTCTTATACAAGGATTTTGTTTTCTTTACTTTTTTTTCGGCTCCAGGAGTTTTTAAAAGATTGCATCGTGTCCCAGCTCGTCCACCGCTGCATGATAAATGCCTCACCTTGTAGCAGCGGAGGCTTTGCCCAAGTCTCAAATTCCATTTCTTTGGAAGTTACGGATTGGGTGCACTAACGGCCATTTGTTTTGTGTTTTGACTCTATTGTAGTCCATTTCTGTCCTGGATCCCGTAAACTCTTTTGTTTTGGGCTCTTGTTTCAAACCGCACCTTGTCCTGGAAGGATCTAGTTCCATTCTGGGTGCATTTAAACAAATTTTAAACTATTTAAGGCAATCCTTTTGCATTTGAACCCTCCTCAAATAGTTGTTTGTGACAGAGTGATTCACAAATGCAGATGATGACATACTGAGGTTTTAATCATCTTTCTGTCTGAGGGATAAACATGGGTGTCTGCACCCTGGGGAGAAGTAGGAGATATCGGATGGCAGTGTGGTTGGTGTGTTACAGGCTACTGGGAGGTTTCTACAAGCCTCAGCTGGCAGAAAAATAGAGAAACGCACTTGGTCACTTTTTTTAAATCCAGATGTCGGTAGCCTCAATTTGTCAGCATGGGAGGCGTCGTCTCGAGACTGTTGCGCAATTTTGTATCCTTATTTTATTTTCAATCTGAAGAAATGCAAATTGTAATTTCTTGCTTTTTTGAACATGAACCTTTTTTTTTATGTATCCGTAAAAATTAATTCAAAAGGGAAAATATCTTCCTGCCACAAACATTTTAATCTGAATACTCCTCCCATCAGTCTAATCCCTTCTTTCAATGTGGCCGACATTGAAAGCTTTAAGAGGGCTTTATTGACTCAGCGCGGCAGACCCGCCCGAGTGTATTTGCCTTTGAGGTTTTAAGTGTAAGGATGATTATTATCTGAAGCAGACTCATTAAAGACAGTCTTTACATATATACTTTGCATTACTTTTCATGAACTTGTTTGCCTATTCAAATCACGAGATGCCGACTCATCCCCACTGTCCGTGCTGTGATTTTGGTGGTTGTGACTCAGGACTCTCGTGGAGTTCGTGCCAAAAACTTCTCACGCAGAAACGAGGCAGTCAGAAATAATACAGCGCTTTCTTCAACGGAGATTTTATTGGTGGACTGTTTCTAAAATGTATTTTTTCAGCCGGAGGGAGGCTGGATTGAGTGGCTGTTCTTGAGTTAATTACCAAATTCTGATGCTATAAAAAATACTTGTAATACCTATAACTATGTTAAGATATGTTGCAACACTGGTGACCTCAAGTGGAACAAAATAGTCTCCAGACTCCTCCCAAGGCTCTGATGCCATATCCAGGCGGTTATTCCTCTTAAATCACATCTATTATTTTCTTACTTAGTATTTTATTTCACAGGAGCCTGTTTTGAGTTCCTCAACATGTTGTGTAACCTGAAGGGTTAACCTGTAGTTCTAGTGCCTGACCAGTAGAGGGCAGTGTAAGGCTGTTGCTGCATAAGTCATGTGCCACACCTTTACAGCTCCTTGTTGCCAAAGGGAAGGCAGAGACATTTGCTCAATTTTAGGTAGAATATCTCCAATATTAAATTATCACGAGTCACTTCCGTAAACACAGTGCTCTTGTACCTTTACTACTCGTCATTAATCAAAATAATGGTTCTGAACCATCTCTTAATTTGCAATTTCTTGTTTACAAATTCTACACATATCAGTCTGTAGAACCATATTAAACAAATTGGTATAAAAATCCATTTTGATACTACTTTGCTCAAGTTCTGTACATTAATGTTCTGTCTTATTTTTCCTGCATTATAGTCAAAGAAATTATTAAAAATGCAATTGCATAAAAGGTAAAGACACTTTTCATAGCAGAGTACTTTGATGTCAGTGCTTCTTTATTTAAATTCAATGTTCAAAACGGACGCCTCGCTATAACAACAGTATTTCGACAATGTTGTTTTGCAACTTGTACTAATTGAGATGCTCCCGAGTACCTCGCCCGCCCCTGCAGGTTCCTGTGACCTGAAGGTTTAGGATTCCCAGCTCGACTGCTTCCGGCTCAGGTGTGCGCTTACTTGTGCATCGAGGTCATGGATGCTGGTGTGAGGGGAAATGTGCTCCGCATAGCTTCCCAGTAATGCTTGGAGTGTATTTCTCCATTCCACAATGTGCTTGAACTCTGGCAGGAAGGACAAGAAGCTGTCTGCGCCTCGTCAAAACTCCTCCGCCTATTGTGTGTCTTTGTCAAACATGATTGGCTGCACCCTGTCTGTTTTTGTACGGCATACATGCCTATTTCACCGCATCTCTGAGGAAAGACGCTTTCAACTATCTGTTGCAATCCCAGGGGGGTGAAGACGCAACCACTTACACGCCGAGACGCTTCAGTGAGCAAATGCGGTCCCGTTATTGAACATTATTAAAGTCTACTGTTCCCTTGAGGCGTCACCACCACACGGCCCACACTCAGACGGCTCAATCAGTGATGAGCCATTGTCATATACCATTTATTCTTTATAGGGTTTACCATATGAATTGTAGGCCGATAGTATTTTTAATCTATTGGAAAAGAAATCGGGATTTATCAAACGTAATATATATTTTACTTGTATTTGTGAGCAATAAGACTAGATGTGTAATGAGGGTTATTTAAGGTGGATTTTAAGCCCTACTTGAATTGGGGTGTAACCGAAACCATAGGGACAGGGTGTGGCGATGTTTGTGCATGAAGGCGTGGCCGTGTTTGTTTTTCTGTTGTAGGACTGGGATTATCCTCTACATTGAAATCAGCTGGAACCACTTGGCTCAAGAGTTTTAATGCTTCTCTGACTCATTTTGTTGGTCAAACATTTCTCAATTCATAAACCCTCCCGTTTGTGGTGGCGTTTAAATGCGTTTTGGTCTCTCTACCATTTTTATTGTGTTCACGCTGGAGAATAACAAAACAGAAACAAAGATGTCGATGCATGTGATTTTGTTTTCTTGAGTGGCCTAATGGGGAGCGACGGCAGTCAACAACACTCCACTGAGCCGATGCATAAGTCATTAGTCTTAACGATAAATTGTTTGAGACAAATAATTGGCAAACTATGTTTATAATTCCTTATTGGTTGTCACTTTAAACAACTACTGCTTCTCATTATAGCATATAAAAAAGCTTTTAATTGGTCTTTTATCCGTAATTTTGGTCCCTTTATATCTCTCCTATGCTATCTATCACAATATAACGTGTTTTTTAATAATTCAACAGTCTAAATGAAATAACCACGTGGTCAGGACTATTTTTATATGCTCCTGTGTGAATATGATACTTCACAGATGAAAAATACAGAGTTTATTCTCATTTAATGCCTTTGTACAAAATGAACACATTTCAAATGAGATTATATTTCCAGCTCAACGGGCACCTTAAGTCATGTGGATAAATCTAAATAAGACGATAGTTTCCTCTTAGAACAAGCAGAAATCCTGTTAATATTTGATAGCAGATTTTCTGAGAAATTTGAGTTTGTTAAAAAATTATCAATTTAGACGACGTTGGTGTATCACGATATCTCAATAAATGATTTTTAACATGATTCCATTGCAATACAATCAATTATTAAATTGAATTATTGCTCAGCCCTAATTAACCAACTGACATTTTGAAATTAATTCACCAAGTAGATAGTTGGCAGAATAACTAAACAACTTGTTACCGGTTGCAGTCCTACATCATTCTTGCAATTGTATAAACTTCAATTCATAAGCAATAAAATGTGACGTTGATAAATTCATTACACTCAGATGTCAAAGCTACAACCTAAGTTTGTCTTTGACCCGTCATAAACTGACAGTTGAGTATCTAACATTTGATCTGTTGCAATCAACATCTGTGCTGCATCAAAGTTATGTTGTAGTAGTGGAAGATTTTAGATTCAACTTCACCAAATATTAAATCAGTAATTTTTACACAATGTCTTAAAATTTATAGAGGCCAAAATTTGTTGCCAAACATTTTTTTGCACATGGCCTCATTAGTGTGAGATGGGAGGAGCTTCCCCTGCGTAATGCGGTTAAACCAGTGAACATCTCACAAGACAAAAGCACCAAAAAAAGGTATTTTGTCCAGCAGAATGAACTTATTTTAATTTTCCAGCAAGGAAATCCTCATGTCCCCTTGAATTTATAAATATATATGTGGGATTCAGAGCGTTGCTATAGAAGCAAACAACGACTCAGCAGAGCGTAAAAATATCAACCTGAGCCAAAGTCTACCCTCGCTGGGCCCTCAGCCGTCTGATCTCAACTCTCACAGTTGTGGTGGTGAGGTCGGACAAATAAAAGACATTTGGCAAAGTATCCAAAACTGCTTCTGTGGTAATGGATATTTCCAGGACCACATGTTTTTCATAATCACACGTGTGTTGAAAACAATAGCACGGTTACTGTTGCGGCTGGTAATCGGAGGACTAAATAAAAAAAACCTCTCCAGACACTTTTTTGTATAGTGTATTTCTTTTGTACAAAGACTGCAGTCATGCAGAGGCAATGTTGAACTGGAGTGACGGGTTTCTCAAGAGACTACCTTTATTCCAGTCGAGTATCTGCCCTCACAGGAATGAGTCACAGTTTGGCAATGGCCGCTTGTCTTTTAGGCTTGTCATTGAGTTAGTTGCCTTCAACTTTTAATGTATTTATATATACAGATCATCACTTTTAATTATCCTCTTGGTTTTATTTTCCTAAATGACCCTATGAAGTAGCACAAGTCTGTAAAACTGCCAGAGTGGCTGACTTGTATTACATTGTTTTGGTTTAGAGTGTCAGGACGATGTTAAATATGATTAATATAATGGAGGGCTTGTATTACTTCATCAGAATTTCAATGACTAATACAGTTTACAATTTAATTTAATTAATTGGAGACACTTTCAGCTGTCTTGAGGCTGATGTCCTCAGACTGCTGGATTCTGCATTTCCCGCAACATTCAACTTCATGGCGTTTCTTTATCTGCGATAAAAGAGCAAAGCTTCTCCAGAGGACGTTCTAAAAGTGTTTACATTGGCTCTTGAAACTCCTCATTCCAAGTCAACTGATCATTCAGAGTAAAACCCTTTTTGTAAAGCTGTGGCCGTGTATCAATGTTTGGCCTTTTTTTAGCGCTTATTTGACATTTTATTTCCCTACGTGCTGAAATCGTCCACATTGAATGCCGTGCATTTGCTAAACCCTGGATTGGAAAACCCTGAGCTGACAATTTATGACCACCTTTGTAGACCACGTTATCTGGAAGGAGACTTGTCAACAAACCTGACGATAAACCGACTTTCCCACCACGCAAACTTATTGGTTTAATTTATAGGGCCTGAGGTCGTTGTTCGTGTCTGGGAACAATCTCAGTTGTCGGTGAGGGCTCCGGTTGTATTGGATAATTTAATAGATGCAAAAAACTGTCCTTACACCGGTGATTTCATTACAGAAGAGATGGAAAAATGGCACATTTTCATCTCTGTCGGGTCTAAGAATGTTTAGTTGATCAGTGGATCAACAGAAAGATCAGTGGGGAACAGGTTTCTAAAAAGTAGAATTGGCATCATTTCAAAGTACACGCCATAACTAAGTTAAACCGCTTCGGGCAAAGCGTACAAGTGTTTGAATCGGGTGCTACCGATCGCTAGTATGACCTCGACCGTAAAACCCTCCTTTGTGCTCCAGGGCAAAGGTCAACCCTTTGTCTTGTCCATTATCACTGGCTTGGCGCCACTATCTCAGTGTCAGCCACGCAATCTTTTATTTTCAGGGCCAGCTGCATCTCTAATGGGTTCGTAAACACTGAAACTGTCTCGCCAAAGTTTGTTTCAGATAAACACGAGAAGATTAGATTCGATATTACTTTATTGACCGCCAGGGGGAAATTACGTGAAGATGTTGACTGGAGTGCAGACGCGTGTATCGCCCATAATTTAAACCTGGAGTGCAGATGCATGTATCGCCCATAATTTAAACCTCTGAATTATAGCTTGTTACAAATGTATTCATGCTAATCTTATTCGTGTGTTTCTTTTTCCCTCTTCTTTGCCGCCGTCTCTCTGTGGATACCAGTTGAAGCTCTGCAGTGCTACAAGTGCAGCCTTGGCTTTGGGAGTCTGTGCATTACGTCTAAAATGACATGCGACAGAGGAGAACATTGCTACAGCGGTGTCGGGGAAGCGGGTAAAGGACTCATTTTAAATCTCACCAGACGGCATTCTCACAAAGGAGGGTTGTTGCTGGAACACTCAATAAAAAGTACATCCACTGCATTCTCAAAATGCCTATCGATGTGCACTGAAGCCAAGGGGAACGACACGGCAACTCAATTCAAATTGGCGTTATGGCCTTTGAGCTGCCAAGCAGTTACACATTCACCTCCAGGTGTTGTCTTTTTAAACTAGTCGGCAAAGAAGCTGAAATAGTGGGATTCAAGTCAGCTTCTTTTTTGGGGGGGGTTATTTGATAAGGGACAGTGCACATTAATAAAACATTTCTGTTAATGTGGCAGTTGGTTCATCTGTAGTCCAAGATTTTTTTTTTGTGAAGGTTTTACATTTATTATTTATTTTTAGCCCATTTTTAGATTTACTTCTTTAGTCGGCACGTGGGGGAAAATATTTCTAATCGTTTATTAAAAAAAGTCTGAATATAAGTAACCAGCAAAAATCACGCAGTGCTACCTCTCACTGTGCAACCATTTCATGTCAATACAACCAACTATAGACCGTGTGTGTGTGTGTGTGCTCTCACTACACAGCCAGTTTCCTGGACATCAAGAAGAAGGGCTGTCTAGAGGTGAGCAAGTGCAACATGACGGAGAATGTGAACTTCTCTACCAGCGACTCCAACACCACAATCTACACCATGACCAAGACGTGCTGCAACACCAACCTGTGCAACGCGGCGCCCGGTCTGCCCGCCACCCCCGTGCTGAGCCTGGCCCTCGCCACCATCACTGCTCTGTTCGTGGCCAACACCCTGGTTTAAAAGAACACAGCAGATGACACCAATTACACTCACTCACACTCTCTCTGACACACACACACACACACGCGCACACACACATACACAAACTACATATTGCGCACACATCAGCACTACAAGAATAAATCATCTCCTTAGACATGCATTTTTCTCTCCAAATGGGTCTTGTGTTTACTGTATATTGTACTTTACACATTTTAAAAAATTAAATTCCTCCCTTTTTTGTATTTGATTAATCGGTAAGCAGTCCTAGCATGTACGTCGAGAGTCTAAAGTAGCCTACAATGAACTTTAATGACGAGTAAAACGTTTAGATGAATTAATCTCATGTTCACATTACACTGATTGGGTTTGTAGGTTATGTAGCGTCGCTACAATTCAAAGGAAATGGGTTTATTTGACTCTTATGCCAAAAGTTGAGTTAGAGGATCGAAACTTATTTCTGTCCGTTAAACTTGACGCTGCAGCCAATGAGGTGACGGCTAGCACGGTACAGTCGGAAGGTTAAAAAGTGCCGACAGCGCCACTAAAGCTCACTGATTACCATGTTTCGCCTCATTCGGTTCATCTTTAAAAGTGTAAAAACAAGCATCTCATAACTAGTGAGCTTTATAAATGGTAAGTGATTTTTAGTTTTACACGTGGACACAGCCGGGCTCTTCGTGCTAAGCATCTACTGACTTCTGTAACAGCTCATATAGTATGTGTATTCCATTTTATTTATTGCTTTTTTTTAGTCATGATATAATCGATAGATCTCAAAGCTCCCGTGAACATTTCTTTTTCCATTCTTGCCCGTTTTGAATGTGTGTTTATATATGGGGGAGAACGGGATTTAACTCGTCTTTGCGGATAGTGGATTTTGAAATTGCAGCAATTTGAAATTTGTCATGGCTGATTTAGATATCCTCAATTTAACGCTAATCATTCAAGTTAAATTCCTGAAAAACTTTGGGCATTATTGTCCGAAGTGTCAATGTGTTGTGTCGACAATTTGAAGATTGCAATAAATATTATTTGGAAAAAACAAACATTTTTGTTTGAGTGATTTGGGTTCTCTCTTTTCGTTCCGGCGCTCTGCTCGTTGCCATGCTGCAGGACCGACTGGTTCTTCAGGTTTGGGTGCAACTCTGCGGAGATGCTGCTGTGACTCAACTGTGCCGTTTTCAGGCTTTGACACTCGAGACGTTCTTTGTGTGAGGAAATCTACAGCTCAATCAAATGATTCAATAGAGCTCATGAACCATCAGTAAATAACCAAAGTACGATGTTTATTTAAATAGACTTTCGGAATGAAGGCGTAGCCTTTTGTGATCTAAAATGGTTAAGTAGCTAAAAGATTCTCGTGAGAAACCGGTTAACCCTTGTGTTGCCTTAGGGTCATTTTGACCCGAATCAATATTACACCCTCCCCCCGCCTTTGGGTCATTTTGACCCGATTCAATGTTTCACCCTCCTGTTACCTTTATATTTACTAACATATTTTACCCTTTGGGTTCAATTTGACGCCAGCAATTAAAACCTCCAGAAAATTATTAGAATTAATATTGTTTTCCAAGTTTAAGTGTGAGGCACTTTATGTTTGTTTGTTGACTACCGAAAGAACACCAACATTGAATGGGGTCAAATTAATCCGAAGGCGGGGGGAGGGTGTAATATTGATTCGGGTCAAAATGACCCTAAGGCAACACAAGGGTTACGTATGAAGCAACATCGACAATTTCATAACATACCGTCTGGGTGGTTTTCATATTTTCTCTCTAGACAGACGCCACACAGTAAACTCCTGTTCTCCTTCTTCACCTTTAACCTTGTATTGACTACATGTGTTCTCCTTCTTCACTGTTAACCTTGTAACAACTAGACGTCTTAGAGCTGAAGCAATTAATCAACCTGGTTGTCGGAAACTAAAACATTTGATATTTTTTTTCTGATATGCCGGTTATTCTCTGGTTTCATTTTAAGGGAACACGTTGATGCTCTTCTGTGTATGGTAATCTGAATACATCTGGGCTTTGCCCTGTTTAAGTCGAGCTATATGAATGAAAGTATATCCTCTATTTTTTTGTTGTTGGACTAATCAAGAAATTGCAACAACAATCATAATATAGACATTAAAGCTTGTGGTTTAATTGCAGTTTCTGACGGCCTCTTTCACTCACACCTTGAACAACCAGCTGGGCCGGTTGGTACAGCTCGCGGTATTCAGTTAGATCATCAGTCATGGGTCACATTCCTTCGCTTTTAGTGACACACTTCCCCAACCTGAGACAAAGGGAAGGACTTGGACGAACCTCTTGTCCCCTCCCTTCACCTGTCTTTCACAGTATAAATATAAGGCCAGGTGAAGTCTCATCAGACCTTCACGACAAACCACATCCGAGAAGGATTTCTTTTTGACAGCAGGAACCAACACCAACACACCAAGATGGGAAAAACCGTATTTGTGATCATTGCAGTTCTTGCATCTTTCATGCTGGGTGAGCAAAAATAATGAATTATTACAAAAGTATTACTGGAAAGAAAGATGCTACTAGCAAAGACTGGTCTATAACCTAGACAAGTGGTTCTCAAATGTGGGTATGTGAGATTTAAAATGATATCTATTTAAAATTGGCATCAATTCAAACATTCTTTGAAACTAGTAAGTTAATAAACAGAATTTTATATATTCTATATTGATACTGATGGCACAGCGCTGTGTATTACACCTTTGTTTCAACCAAAAAGGCGTTGAAATGTCCAGAGGAGGAACATCACTGAAAAAAGGTTGAGAACCACTGACCTAGACTATAGTAAAAAAAAATTGGAAATCTCTCTTTTCACCTCCTCTACTTATTGTTTTGAGCTTTTTAGACCTAAAGCAATCTTGACACATTGTGTCTTTATTGTTTTATCACTGAACTGCATCAAAGGTAATTAAAGAAACCATATCCCAGGTGAATTCAGCTGATGCATCATTCAGATTCATTGTGTTGCAGTTAATTGCTGACGTGAAAATGGTGGAACCATGACACTCACATTCTTCTTCAACAAATATATCCTCAAACTGAAGATGCTTCTCCAAAGTGTAGCTGAAAGAAACACTTTAGAAAAATTATCTGAGAGATTTTAAAGGTGTCAGTCAATTCAAAATATATATATATAAAAAAAGATAAACATCGTCCTCACCCCTAATATCTAGCCACGCAGATAGACCCACACAACTGCCCCTCTTAGGCACACACACACACACACACACACACACACACACACACACACACTTACTGTAAATATTGTGTTGTTTTTTATTTGTAAATAGTGTGTACTTGTTGCCCTTGCACATTCCTGCTGAGCATTGCCACTTTCATTTCACTGCACACCCTGTGTGTGTATGTGACAAATAAAACATCTTGAATCTTGAATCTTGAATCTTAGCTTTTAGATTCATGTGTCAAGATTTTGAATCAAATGAAGTTTGAGCTTCTGAAAACAATGAAGAAATAACATTACAAACTAAACAAGTAACAATTACTGATAAATAAACCACAAACTTTAACAATTTCGAAATGGATTATTTCTTCCAAACTTCAAGTGAGATCATAACTTTCTGCTTCTATGAACAATACAGAAAAGAGAGACTATGTTTTCCTTGGGTGAATTGACCCTTATTAAATACAATCATAGCTCTTTCATTCCTTTCCCCTCCAAATTAGCTAAACACCTTCTGTAACTGTCAAAGCGCTCCGCGGATTAGCATCCTTTGACGGGATAGTGTCCTCGATGATGAAGATTCAAATTGTTAACGTTGACGTCGTCTTCATGGATTCCTGGCGTGGGAGAGTTTCATTGTTTATGCATCTCGGGGAGCGGTTTGACGACTTCTGCTTGTGCCACGGTGCAGGGCGTGGTGCGCTATGCTAATGCACTACATTAGCATTATTCTTATGTGGAGAGATGCATCGCTGCCAATATCTGTAGTCCACGTAAAAAGTAAAAACATGATTATAAGCTTTTGAAAACAATTTATGTCGGGAGAGTACGTTTTCAGAAAGGTCTACACACATTTTATAAGTGTACTAGCTTTACTGATCCTGTTTTGAGCTCATTTCTGATGACCACTGTGTTATTGTTGTTGTTTTTAAACTATTTTGATTTTATTTGTGTGTTTCAGCGGATTCCCTGATCTGCAACAAGTGCAAGTACGGCATGCTGGGCTACTGCCTTTCCACCACTCAGCTGACTTGCAAGAACACCTCATACGTCTGCTTTACTGGAAAAGCATGTAAGTCAACTTCTAATTTCCTAAAAGCTCACACTCTTTCCAAACATTACATAACAACATACACATTATTTAATTAATATCACTTACAAATACTGTGACGAAATACTGCCAAACCAACAGGCTGTTTTTACTATACTGATTCAATGTAGTGATTCTCATCTTTTGTAAATATGGTTGTATAGAAGCTCTTTTATTAAATAACGTACCCCTAAACAAGTGCTGCAGTTTACGTCTCATTGTCAGGCAAAAGAAAAATAGTATTTCCAGTTTTGGAGGTTTTGGTTTGAGATCATTTGGATAAGGATGGAATAAATGACCTCATCCTGTTAAATGTAAATAAAGGAAGTGTATTCAAGAGGTAGATAAACATAGTTTAACAGATTCGGTAAATGTAATTTAGTAATGCAAATAATACACAAAACTGTATTTGATTAATTGATCCATCTCCATCTCTGTCACGTTACTCCTCAGCTTTCACAACATATAGCTCTGCCAGCTTCAACACTCAGGGTTGCATGAATCCTGCCGGCTGTAACGAGACCACCTCGGGCAGCCTGGTGGGCCTCGAGTACAACACCACGCTCGCATGTTGCTCAACAGACAAATGCAACCCCCTCAAGATCAGCAGCGGCGCCTCATCCGCCAAGATGTCCCTCACCGCCGCCATCGGTGTCGCCGTCCTGGCCTCCATGTGCGGAAGCTTTCTGTAACATGTTGAATGCTTGACCAGCAAAAAAATAAGTTAATTTTTTCTTTCATACTGTAAATTCAAATAACTCACGAGTGTATACATATGACTATCCACATGCCCTTGTGACACTCTTCCTTTGTCATATATATCAGGTCTTGTCATGGCAAGGATTAGTTTTTATAATCACGAGTAAAACCCCAACCTATGGTCCGCGTCATGGAAGTTGATCAATGGAATGTTTCAGGGAAACATTGAGCTCTTAAATCTTCCAGGCTGTTTTGGTATGTTTAAAAAAAAACTCTTGTATTTATCCTGATGAACTTCTTTGTGTACCTCTGGACAGCACAGTAATGTGAAAATAAAGAAAATCTTTAAAAATGATCTGTTGCCTCTGCATCCATCCATCCATTAGCTACAGAGAGGCAGAGTCCAACAGCCTCTGTATGAAATGTACAAATTAAATCTTCGACTTGTGTTAACCACAGGCCTGATTCAGGCATCTAACCAAAGGGGGTCAAAAACATGTGACCCACAATGTTATGAAAGCTTGATTATGGACATTTTCAGTATTAGAAATGAAGCTGAAAACCAGTCAAAGCACTGTTTCATGGAAACATTTAGGCTGCACTAGCCCAACGCTCTTACCACATGCCTGTCTCAGCCGGTCGCTCTGGATACAAGAAACTCAAGAAGAAGAAAAGCGAGCGCGGAGCTATAATAACGCTAACTAAGCACCACGGGGCCCCTCCCCCAAGCAAAGGCAGCAAAGTAATGAGCACATGGTTGACATGTCCTGCTTCTGTTAGTCGGCATAAGAACACAGCGGATGACACCAATTACACTCACTCACACTCTCTCTGACACACACACACACACGTACACAAACTACATATTGGGCACACATCGACACTACAAGGAATAAATCATCTCCTCAGACATGCATTTTTCTCTCCAAATGGGTCTTGTGTTTACTGTTCTTGAAGTGTATTGTACTTTACACATTTAAAAATTAAATTCCCCCCCTTTTTGTATTTGATTAATCGGTAAGCTGTCCTAGCATGTACGTCGAGAGTCTAAAGTAGCCTACAATGAACTTTAATGATGAGTAAAACGTTTAGTGAATTAATCTCATGTTCACATTACACTGATTGGGTTTGTAGGTTATGTAGCGTCGCTACAATTCAAAGGAAATGGGTTTATTTGACTCTTATGCCAAAAGTTGAGTTAGAGGATCGAAACTTATTTCTGTCCGTTAAACTTGACGCTGCAGCCAATGAGGTGACGGCTAGCACGGTACAGTCGGAAGGTTAAAAAGTGCCGACAGCGCCACTAAAGCTCACTGATTACCATGTTTCGCCTCATTCGGTTCATCTTTAAAAGTGTAAAAACAAGCATCTCATAACTAGTGAGCTTTATAAATGGTAAGTGATTTTTAGTTTTACACGTGGACACAGCCGGGCTCTTCGTGCTAAGCATCTACTGACTTCTGTAACAGCTCATATAGTATGTGTATTCCATTTTATTTATTGCTTTTTTTAGTCATGATATAATCGATAGATCTCAAAGCTCCCGTGAACTTTTCTTTTTCCATTCTTGCCCGTTTTGAATGTGTGTTTATATATGGGGGAGAACGGGATTTAACTCGTCTTTGCGGATAGTGGATTTTGAAGTTGCAGCAATTTGAAATTTGTCATGGCTGATTTAGATATCCTCAATTTAACGCTAATCATTCAAGTTAAATTCCTGAAAAACTTTGGGCATTATTGTCCGAAGTGTCAATGTGTTGTGTCGACAATTTGAAGATTGCAATAAATATTATTTGGAAAAAACAAACATCCTTGTTTTTTGTTTGAGTGATTTGGGTTCTCTCTTTTCGTTCCGGCGCTCTGCTCGTTGCCATGCTGCAGGACCGACTGGTTCTTCAGGTTTGGGTGCAACTCTGCGGAGATGCTGCTGTGACTCAACTGTGCCGTTTTCAGGCTTTGACACTCGAGACGTTCTTTGTGTGTGAGGAAATCTACAGCTCAATCAAATGATTCAATAGAGCTCATGAACCATCAGTAAATAACCAAAGTACGATGTTTATTTAAATAGACTTTCGGAATGAAGGCGTAGCCTTTTGTGATCTAAAATGGTTAAGTAGCTAAAAGATTCTCGTGAGAAACCGGTTAACCCTTGTGTTGCCTTAGGGTCATTTTGACCCGAATCAATATTACACCCTCCCCCCGCCTTTGGGTCATTTTGACCCGATTCAATGTTTCACCCTCCTGTTACCTTTATATTTACTAACATATTTTACCCTTTGGGTTCAATTTGACGCCAGCAATTAAAACCTCCAGAAAATTATTAGAATTAATATTGTTTTCCAAGTTTAAGTGTGAGGCACTTTATGTTTGTTTGTTGACTACCGAAAGAACACCAACATTGAATGGGGTCAAATTAATCCGAAGGCGGGGGGAGGGTGTAATATTGATTCGGGTCAAAATGACCTGAAGGCAACACAAGGGTTACGATGAAGCAACATCGACAATTTCATAACATACCGTCTGGGTGGTTTCATATTTTCTCTCTAGACAGACGCCACACAGTAAACTCCTGTTCTCCTTCTTCACCTTTAACCTTGTATTGACTACATGTGTTCTCCTTCTTCACTGTTAACCTTGTAACAACTAGACGTCTTAGAGCTGAAGCAATTAATCAACCTGGTTGTCGGAAACTAAAACATTTGATATTTTTTTTCTGATATGCCGGTTATTCTCTGGTTTCATTTTAAGGGAACACGTTGATGCTCTTCTGTGTATGGTAATCTGAATACATCTGGGCTTTGCCCTGTTTAAGTCGAGCTATATGAATGAAAGTATATCCTCTATTTTGTTGTTGTTGGACTAATCAAGAAATTGCAACAACAATCATAATATAGACATTAAAGCTTGTGGTTTAATTGCAGTTTCTGACGGCCTCTTTCACTCACACCTTGAACAACCAGCTGGGCCGGTTGGTACAGCTCGCGGTATTCAGTTAGATCATCAGTCATGGGTCACATTCCTTCGCTTTTAGTGACACACTTCCCCAACCTGAGACAAAGGGAAGGACTTGGACGAACCTCTTGTCCCCTCCCTTCACCTGTCTTTCACAGTATAAATATAAGGCCAGGTGAAGTCTCATCAGACCTTCACGACAAACCACATCCGAGAAGGATTTCTTTTTGACAGCAGGAACCAACACCAACACACCAAGATGGGAAAAACCGTATTTGTGATCATTGCAGTTCTTGCATCTTTCATGCTGGGTGAGCAAAAATAATGAATTATTACAAAAGTATTACTGGAAAGAAAGATGCTACTAGCAAAGACTGGTCTATAACCTAGACAAGTGGTTCTCAAATGTGGGTATGTGAGATTTAAAATGATATCTATTTAAAATTGGCATCAATTCAAACATTCTTTGAAACTAGTAAGTTAATAAACAGAATTTTATATATTCTATATTGATACTGATGGCACAGCGCTGTGTATTACACCTTTGTTTCAACCAAAAAGGCGTTGAAATGTCCAGAGGAGGAACATCACTGAAAAAAGGTTGAGAACCACTGACCTAGACTATAGTTTAAAAAAATTGGAAATCTCTTTTCACCTCCTCTACTTTTTGTTTTGAGCTTTTTAGACCTAAAGCAATCTTGACACATTGTGTCTTTATTGTTTTATCACTGAACTGCATCAAAGGTAATTAAAGAAACCATATCCCAGGTGAATTCAGCTGATGCATCATTCAGATTCATTGTGTTGCAGTTAATTGCTGACGTGAAAATGGTGGAACCTTGACACTCACATTCTTCTTCAACAAATATATCCTCAAACTGAAGATGCTTCTCCAAAGTGTCGCTGAAAGAAACACTTTAGAAAAATTATCTGAGAGATTTTAAAGGTGTCAGTCAATTCAAAATATATATATATAAAAAAAGATAAACATCGTCCTCACCCCTAATATCTAGCCACGCAGATAGCTTTTAGATTCATGTGTCAAGATTTTGAATCAAATGAAGTTTGAGCTTCTGAAAACAATGAAGAAATAACATTACAAACTAAACAAGTAACAATTACTGATAAATAAACCACAAACTTTAACAATTTCGAAATGGATTATTTCTTCCAAAGTTCAAGTGAGACCATAACTTTCTGCTTCTATGAACAATACAGAAAAGAGAGACTATGTTTTCCTTGGGTGAATTGACCCTTATTAAATACAATCATAGCTCTTTCATTCCTTTCCCCTCCAAATTAGCTAAACACCTTCTGTAACTGTCAAAGCGCTCCGCGGATTAGCATCCTTTGATGGGATAGTGTTCTCGATGATGAAGATTCAAATTGTTAACGTTGACGTCGTCTTCATGGATTCCTGGCGTGGGAGAGTTTCATTGTTTATGCATCTCGGGGAGCGGTTTGACGACTTCTGCTTGTGCCACGGTGCAGGGCGTGGTGCGCTATGCTAATGCACTACATTAGCATTATTCTTATGTGGAGAGATGCATCGCTGCCAATATCTGTAGTCCACGTAAAAAGTAAAAACATGATTATAAGCTTTTGAAAACAATTTATGTCGGGAGAGTACGTTTTCAGAAAGGTCTACACACATTTTATAAGTGTACTAGCTTTACTGATCCTGTTTTGAGCTCATTTCTGATGACCACTGTGTTATTGTTGTTGTTTTTAAACTATTTTGATTTTATTTGTGTGTTTCAGCGGATTCCCTGATCTGCAACAAGTGCAAGTACGGCATGCTGGGCTACTGCCTTTCCACCACTCAGCTGACTTGCAAGAACACCTCATACGTCTGCTTTACTGGAAAAGCATGTAAGTCAACTTCTAATTTCCTAAAAGCTCACACTCTTTCCAAACATTACATAACAACATACACATTATTTAATTAATATCACTTACAAATACTGTGACGAAATACTGCCAAACCAACAGGCTGTTTTTACTATACTGATTCAATGTAGTGATTCTCATCTTTTGTAAATATGGTTGTATAGAAGCTCTTTTATTAAATAACGTACCCCTAAACAAGTGCTGCAGTTTACGTCTCATTGTCAGGCAAAAGAAAAATAGTATTTCCAGTTTTGGAGGTTTTGGTTTGAGATCATTTGGATAAGGATGGAATAAATGACCTCATCCTGTTAAATGTAAATAAAGGAAGTGTATTCAAGAGGTAGATAAACATAGTTTAACAGATTCGGTAAATGTAATTTAGTAATGCAAATAATACACAAAACTGTATTTGATTAATTGATCCATCTCCATCTCTGTCACGTTACTCCTCAGCTTTCACAACATATAGCTCTGCGAGCTTCAACACTCAGGGTTGCATGAAGCCTGCCGGCTGTAACGAGACCACCTCGGGCAGCCTGGTGGGCCTCGAGTACACCACCACGCTCGCATGTTGCTCAACAGACAAATGCAACCCCCTCAAGATCAGCAGCGGCGCCTCATCCGCCAAGATGTCCCTCACCGCCGCCATCGGTGTCGCCGTCCTGGCCTCCATGTGCGGAAGCTTTCTGTAACATGTTGAATGCTTGACCAGCAAAAAAAGAAGTTAATTTTTTCTTTCATACTGTAAATTCAAATAACTCACGAGTGTATACATATGACTATCCACATGCTCTTGTGACACTCTTCCTTTGTCATATATATCAGGTCTTGTCATGGCAAGGATTAGTTTTTATAATCACGAGTAAAACCCCAACCTATGGTCCGCGTCATGGAAGTTGATCAATGGAATGTTTCAGGGAAACATTGAGCTCTTAAATCTTCCAGGCTGTTTTGGTATGTTTAAAAAAAACCTCTTGTATTTATCCTGATTAACTTCTTTGTGTACCTCTGGACAGCACAGTAATGTGAAAATAAAGAACATCTTTCAAAATGATCTGTTGCCTCTGCATCCATCCATCCATTAGCGACAGAGAGGCAGAGTCCAACAGCCTCTGTATGAAATGTACAAATTCAATCTTCGACTTGTGTTAACCACAGGCCTGATTCAGGCATCTAACCAAAGGGGGTCAAAAACATGTGACCCACAATGTTATGAAAGCTTGATTATGGACATTTTCAGTATTAGAAATGAAGCTGAAAACCAGTCAAAGCACTGTTTCATGGAAACATTTAGGCTGCACTAGCCCAACGCTCTTACCACATGCCTGTCTCAGCCGGTCGCTCTGGATACAAGAAACTCAAGAAGAAGAAAAGCGAGCTCGGAGCTATAATAACGCTAACTAAGCACCACGGGGCCCCTCCCCCAAGCAAAGGCAGCAAAGTAATGAGCACATGGTTGACATGTCCTGCTTCTGTTAGTCGGCATACAAACCTAAACATTGAGGATTCAACTGTATGAAAGCAATATCGTGAGGATATATATTCCTGAATTTCTCATGCAGATTATTTCTGGACCTATTTCTGAACTTTAAATATATTTTACAAACTCAAAATCGTATTGACCCTCATTCGAGGTCAGTGAAGTATATTTTGGTATCTAAAATGTCCAGTTTAAAGAACTTGAGCTCATCAGGCAAGAAGAGTTCTACTCCGAAGAACTGTACATACTCCCTGTTACAGGATTGGGTCACTTCTTAAAAACTTCTTATCACTACTGTTGATGCATATTACTGATATCCCCCCCCCCCCCAAGTATAAAGATCTTGACTGCGAGTCATTGTTCCTCAACTCAATCTCACAGCTTCTGAAACAGCTCAATCTTAAGATTTAGAGAACGACAAACACTCCTTGGTGGTATTTTAACCAGTTTAGGTCGAACATCACGATGAACACGTTTCTCTGGAGCTGTGCAGCGCTGTTGTCTCTGTTTGTAACAGGTAGGAGTTTTATCTTTATTCTCTTTGATGGAAACCAGCATGTGTTCTCTAACGAGGATCAATATCATTTTGAGCTGCTGTTTTTTCAATATCAATATCATTTAGAGCAACCTCTCAAAGGCTGTTTCTTACACTTTGTGTCACTTTAACTCTCTAGTTGTATTTATACATTCTCATTGCTGAAGAATCTCTCTCACACGTTCACAAACTATAATTGTATCATGCAGATTATTTTCTAAATCTATTCCTGAACTTTAAATACATTTTACAAACTCAAAATCGTATTGACCCTCATTCAAGGTCAGTGGGATTAATTTGTAATGTTATTTGAGGTTAAGGTTTAACACAGTGCAGGGTATATGACTTTGAAGCATTTAAAAGGTCAGCTCACCCAAATGACTTCAAAATAATACAGATTTTATGAAATATGAATGTATATCAATCAATCAATCAAACTTTTATTCCAGACTCATGGTCCAGATAATACAAAACATTAAAATATAATAAAATACATAAATGTGTCTTGTTTGCCTGGGTTTGACATAACTCTGTTACTTCTGCCAGTAACACTGCAGTTTTAGTTTTTCAGGATGTTATAAAAGGACAAACACATTGTTAACTGTGTTTTATGGTGTGCCTGCAGGGACAAGCTGCTGTAAAAATAAATGTTTTGAGCATCTCGATGTAATGTTTCCGGTCGGACGCAGAAATCTCACATACCTCAAAACATATTCAAAGTCATACGCAGTTGAGATAACACCAGTGTTCACCTTGAGAGGTTATGAAACCAACTCAATGTGTACTTTGTGATGCCAGCAGGCGCTTGTCTGATAGAGGTGTTCCTGAATGGAGTCATTAATGCCTATTATCTTATAATCAACTTTGTTTTCCTTCAGTATGTGACCAAAAAAATGGATACTCTGAGATCCCCAAAACATTCTTCTTTACAATTCCCTCTTTGCCTCCACAGTTGAGCCTCTCTCCTGTTACACCTGTGACGTGGGGCTCCTCGGCTTCTGCTGCCACAAGGCTCCTGTGAACTGCACCACAACTCAGGACAGATGCTACAGCGCAGTTGCCAGTAAGATGACCAGCTGAATGACTCATTCATCACTTTTGCACCATTACAAAAACACAGCATCCTCCACTCATAAGTTCCTTCACAATCACAGCTACATACAGACAGGGAGCAGAAATGCATTTACATTTTATTTTTGATTCTGTTCAGAATATGTGTCTCTCTGAATTGGCCTTCTGGGTATAAACGCGTTATGCGTTACACTTCCACAGCCACGCCTTTGCGAGAGGTCGCCACGCCTGACGACATTGAGATAATCTTGGTTTTCTGTGAGGGTTTGATTCCCAGCATGCTTTGAATACTCCGTCACATGCTTTTTAAAAACAAATGCGGAACATTTGCACAAGATTATCAAATTTAAAGATACTGCATATCAACATGAACTATCATGTATTATCAATTCAAATAATATGAGTATTGACAAGTCTTGAATACGTTAGTCCAAACATGTAATTTAGTAGAATTATTTATCAGGATTTTGTATTTATTAAAAAATATATATATTTTTGTCCCAAAGCCAATTTTCCATCCCTAAGACCACCTTTTAGAATAGCTGTCATTTGTGTTTTGATTATTTCCAAATTTGGATTAATCCAATTAATCCACTATGAGTTCTGGTCATTTAATCCTCTTAAATGTTGTTCCATGTCCCTCCCCCTCCTGCCAACGCTGTAATTGTAGTCCAAAAAAAATATGTATCACATGTGAAAATGTATTTAAGACAGACAAATTAACATATTATATCGCATGTGAAAAAACAAACATGAGTTTACATGTAGACACATGTACATATCAAGAGGAACGTAAATAGAGATGTATTGATTCATCCAAATATTTTTTTTAATAGAACGATTTTCAGCAGAAATCCTCTCACCTTTTCCGTGGCCACTTGTTTGTTTTATAACATAAAATATTATATTTTATATTTTAACAATGTACTTACAGTTGCATTGTATGCATACAAATAGTATATTTAGTTACATTGTAATGTATGCAACACAATAGATGTAAAATGGGTGTCATCTTTGCTTCCTCCAGAGTTTAGTGCCATAGAGTTGGAAATGCATGAGAGCGGCTGCACCGAAGAATCGGGCTGTGAAGACAGTCATGGAAACATCCTCACCGTGAACTACACCGTCACCAGGACCTGCTGCAGCAACAGTCTGTGTAACGGAGCCGGCTCCACCCAGCTGCCTCTCACTCTTACCTCTTACGCTCTGGGCTCTGCTCTGGTGGCCGTGTGGAGCCACTGGGGCCTTTAAAGGAGAATACAGGCGGAGGAGAACAGGTTGCTGCACATTTTAGTTTATAAAATCACCACATTGCAGTTCTTTAATTTCTGGAATGGGCTTTCATGAAGTATCCCTATGATATATAATGGAGGGATACTGGTTGCATGATATGACGCTTTACAGCAGGGGTGTCAAACTAATTTCCACGGTGGGCCACATCAGCATCACGGCTGAAACCCTCTATAAATTACTGCCAAACATATTGTTAAATAACTCTCTTTGCATTTGATTATTGTTTATTCGAGTGTAGAAATAGTGTAGATAAGAACCTTTCTCTCATATTATAACATGAATCCATTTCATTTGAAACCTTCAAAATAAAAGCACGAGATATGTTTTTTAAATTTAAAGAAGAAGTGACCATGTGTCTTTCAAACCTAAATTTACTCTGCAAGCAATTGGGGGCTGTACTTTCTGCAATAGATGTTATATGTAATTATTATCCATTATAACATGGCGTTAATGTAAAGATCAGTTGACAAAGTAAGATGAGAATATTGACATCACTGAAAGTAGTCATGGTAAATAGAGAGCTATACGTAGCAGCCGGTTAGCTGGCTCTGTCTGAAGATGCAATAATAAAGTCTGACCCCTAATTCTCACTTTGTATCTTGTTTATTTAATCTCTGAGTGATATCAGGTATTTGTCTTGTTTCTGGAAGGAATGGAACAAGTGTTTATATGTTTTTTAACCACGAGGGACTTTTTAGCTGCAATGGTTTGACCTGTGTCCTCGTATTGCATTGTATTGTATTTTATATATTGTTGTTGTTTTATGGACCCATGAGTCTGGAATAAAGAAATATATATATATATATATATATATATATATAAATGTATATATATACAAATATATGTATATATATATACATACATATACATATATATACATATATGCATATATATACATTTATATATATATTTATATATATAAATATACGTATATATATTTATATACATTTATATATATTTATATAAATATATATATACATATATATATATGTATATATATATGTATATATATATAAGCTCTCACAGCAGCAATCCAGCAGCGCACACGCCACATCAGGACTAGATGGAATTCACCCGCCACACGCAACGTCCCAGCTGGTCGCGGCGGGGAGACAAAGGGCCGCCAACAGGTGCCTTTTATCACTTAATCACTGCCGGTGGATGACGTTAACGATCCACCCACCCCTGAATGTCAGTTCCACCTGGTAACAATAGCTTGGAGTTCAAAGGAGAGTCTCATAGATGCTTTAAACAAAGAGTCCTAATATTTGTTTAGAAACTGTTTACAGCTTTGTTCTCTGAGCTTTTAAAAACGATGTTCAGACGTTCACAAAGGTTCAAACACACACACACACACACACACATACACATTACTATCTACACAAACACATACAAAGCCATGACTGATACTGAACATCACATATTTCTTCTCTTTGTTGGGCTTTTGAGTATACCTCGCTCTTGTCAAACAAACCTCAGTATTTTAGAGAATATACAAGCGGTTGACAAATGAATATATTAATTTCCTTGTTGGTATCGAGGGACTGATCCAAGCCTCTGATTTGACATAAAAGCCGATGCCCTGAGCTGATGAAGCTTAGACACTCACCTGTGCTGTTAACGTGTCTTTGAACGTCTCTGTTGGTCATCTTCTCTGAGCCGATAACTTCAGAAACACAAACCTGTGTAAGAGTTGATCATGAAGTTCATCTGGGTCTGTTCCGCATTGATGGCCATGTTTGTTACAGGTAAGAGCACCGAACACAAGAGGAACATTATCGGTTGGGTCTTCTCCTTGAACATGATGACTGAAACATTTAGAAAATCCGAGGTGACAACCTTGAGGTATTTCTGTTAAAAATATATTTAATTTTGATGTTGATGTCACTGAAATGATCTCATGGACTCACACATACTCGTATGTGCTGCTAGTATGTATTTTACATCAGTCCCTCACGAAGCTCTCATATATTCTGAAATGTTTATAAATGTTAATATGTTAACATTTTAAAGTGTGTAGGTACACTAAAGAAATACAAATAATAGGAATTCCAGAAAAAAAGAACGTGAAGCTCCTGTTGTCATCATACAGCAATAAATAAAAGCATATACCGTGTCAGAGATAAAAGGTAAAATATGGGAGTCGCAAAAATCTTTCTGCATAATCTTTTTCCACATGGACTTAAAGCATTGCCGATGGTAACCACCTCCGCCTTCATCTCTGTGGAGTTGCTTTGTCATCCTGACATGGAAATATGTTTTACTCACTAAATTTGAAGGTTGTATCAAGGAAGTACTTAAAATGTTACGCCTCTTCAAAAACTGTCCAGAGCTTAATGGTGGGGTCATAGAAGCGTTAAATATCGTAAACAATATAGTAGAGAGTCGTATAAGAGTGTTGTATGAATAACATATTTGCAAGCAGACAAACTTTATAAAAAGTATTTTTATGATTAAATGACCTGTGCCAAATGCAACATATCGATGTAAAGCTTATGTTTCTGCTTATCTGGGGCCCGGTTGCTATCATTTTGAAGAGATTATTAAAGGTACATTATTACTTATGACTATTATTATCACCACTAAGGAAGACGACTATATGACTCGTGATAGAGAAGACGACGGTAACTCTGCATTCAAGACAGTGTAATAGAGTTTGTTCACTGTGGCTATTTGAGTTATTTTCCTCATCTTGTAAAAAAAAAAAAAAATTATAATAATAATATCTCCTCTGTCACCTTGTCTCTTTCCCTCTGGATCGCAGGTGAGGGCCTGACCTGTAACACCTGCAGGGTGGGCTTTGCAGATAAATGTCTGTACCGCTCCACTGAGACCTGCTCGGACGATCAGCCCAACTGCTACAGGGGACAGCTGGGTGAGGAGCACTCATGTGATAATCTGCTGTTCTTTTCCGTGCATGACAATGGATGGGTGTTCCCTCAACTCAAACTATCAGACATTGCTGAAGATGAAAACCCTGTCATGACGGGGCGGACTAAGATGTGGCCAGAGCAGTCCAACACGGATGCTCTGCCTCACAGACACGTGACTCAATAACCACACAAAGTGTTTGCGTTCATGTGACTTCATGTGACGGTGGAAGACATACAACATTTCTCAGGCACGTGTCATGTGACCCATGACTGCGGCAGGCTAGTGTTCGGAAACTAATACTTGATGTGGAAAAGGTAGCGGCCATTTCACGTATTTCTGTGAGGTCAGGTGGCTTTGTCCTGAGAGGACATGGGCGTGGGAAAGAATCAAACATTGTGTACCTCCCGAAGTAAACAGGTTCTAGGAAGCCCGTGTCTATGTTTACTCTCTGAGTCAGTCTGCTGCTCACGTAATACGTTCACCTATTGTAGCTGTTGCTATTATATGACTCATCCCAATACCTGGCAAACAAGTGGAAACAAACCCTCTAATGCCACATACGCACATGAAAAGGCCAACCGGCGTCAGCATGGCCGTAGTGTTACATCACTACGGTTGTGGTCCACATCGAATATTCCTGTGTGATTCCTCTTTACTGTCCTTTGTTGATACTCACCACCATTTGTTTGATATTGTATTTCGATTTTCTGCGAATTTAAAATGAGATATAGGTGAAACTACCCACATTAGAAAGGTCAAATTAGCTCCACCCGAATGGGCTACAACATCAAAGCCCTGCCGATGCAACACGAATGTTAATTCAATAAGTTTTCTACTGTTTCTCTCTGAAAGTGGCCAGTGTTGTTACTGAGTTACTAACGACCCCCTCTGGTCTCCTCCTTTAGCCTTCAACATCAGTCGTTTTATGACCCTTCAGACTGAAGGCTGCATGAACTCGTCTCTCTGCAACAAAACCAAAACCGGATCCCTCCTGACTGCCGGATACACCGTCACCAGGACCTGCTGCAGCACTGACCGCTGCAACGGAGCCACATCCATCCAGCTCCCGCTCACTGCTGCTGTGAGCGCCGCCCTGCTGGCAGTTTGGAGCACATGGAGCCTTTAAAAAGAAACACAAGAAGATTTCTATTCATTACTGAGGGGTTGTTTTTGTACGCAATCATTAAAGAGTAGCTTTGCATTGATACTCCCATAGCCGTAGCTTCTAAGTACATGGAGGGTCCGTGCAGACAACAGTGTAAAAGCTCGGTGTGATAACATGTTGTGTCCGTGCCAGTCGCATGAACATTTGAAATAAATAAAAATCCATTCGTAACTACTACAAAAGAATGTTTTGAGTTGCATGAAACCCTTTTCTGCATGTCAATAATGAAACTAATTAAATTAAAAAAGGGTGTTTGTTCTCAAACATGATGCTCGTGAGATCCTCCAGGCCGTGTGTGTTTGAGTAAAGACTTCCTCTTCATAAAACTGGAACGCAAAACCTGATGCGCCTCATTCCTGCATGTTGTTTCTTCAGTGACTGCAACAGGAAAACTCCATCAGTCTCTCGAAAGCAGTTCGGAGTAGGTATTTAGACCTTGAGGTGTAATTTCTTTTGAACCAAGCCGTTGAAAGAAAGATGAATAACTTTTGGAAAGCAGCGATCATCCTGGGTGCCTTCCTCGCCACAGGTATGTTAAGAATTACATTGAATGCATCCAGGTAAAAGTTCATATAACAAATAGAGGCTTTACGAATAACTACAACTATACCTCGATTCCCTATCACTATTATTGATGTAGAATAAAAAGTATTTTATGTTATCTTTTCATATATAAACATGCTTTCATTGATCTGATCACTATAAGGATGATGTCCATGTATTTCTAACACTAATGGAGAAAATGGATGGTGCTGAGGTTTATGACTTATTATTACAAATCCAATCCTTGGAATGAATATTAATTTGACGTTTATTTATTATGTCTCAGGTGATTTCACTGCAGCTTGAAGACAATAAGTCTGGGTCAGGGTATTCCTGTTCATGTTGTGTGAGCATGAGTATCAGTGTCCTATGTTTAAAATACTAAATAATGCATTTGTAGAGCTTCCTTAAATATTCTGTTCAGGAAGGATGTTACTAAAGTAAGAAATAAAAGTAGCCCATGCATTTAATTGTTAAAAAAAATATCAGACTCCTGGAAGTCACTGCACCCCCATCTGTAAAACTACAATAAACAGGTTTCTAGAAGTCAGATAGGGACACATAACTGATGAGCTCTGGAGGGGCTGCTAGAGAAACCGAGAACATAAAACACATTCCCCAACAGGGTTGAACTCGGAGAGCTGACATTGTTTAGCGGGAATCTGATTATCACATATTTTCACCTTTCCTTCCCGTCAACAGCACAATGCCTGACCTGCCGTCAGTGCCCTGTTGCCATATTTGGGACGTGTCTGTTCGGAAGCGACGTCCAATGTAATAATGCAACTAAGAGCTGCTACCGCGGAGAAGCACGTAAGGAAACAACACTCTGGACACACTGTGGAGACGTGGAAATTAATAATAGAATAAGATATAATAAAATAAGACATTATTTCAATTACCAAACTAATCAAATTATGCATTAAAATCATGCCGTACCACATTAATAATCGGTTTAAATACAGGCAAGTGAGCAAATTCAGTCAACTGATGAAGTTGGTGTGATACATTTAAAAGCTCCAGAATATCTATATTAACCTTGAGGTGATATTGGAAGGTCAAATCCCTCTTTAGTGAGGTTTTATTCCACCAGTGATGCTTATTGTGCGCTCACTTGTTGCGAAGCTAAACACGCTTCATGTAGAGGTTGAAGACAGGAGTTGACCCTTGGGGTTTTCACGGAAAGCAAATATTAAACTATTTAAATAGTATTGCACAACCAAATGAGCTAAGCAAATAGACTTACGGCAATGTTGTTGTAAGACATTAACTAGTAGGATAGAGTTACAAGAAAGATGAAGTCACCAAAGTTTAGATTGTTGCACGAGTTACCTTGTCAGTCAATCTGCTTCCTTCATGTTGTTGTTGTTTTACATTTGTTGACATCCTCTTTTATTTCCAATCCTCCCAGAGTTCAATGCGACAGGTACGCTGAAACTGCAAATCCGCGGCTGCCTGGACACAGACCTGTGTGAGAAGACGCTGACCGGCAGCTTCCTGGGTGCCGGCTACACCAGCAAGTTCAACTGTTGCTCAGGAAACCTGTGCAACGGGGTCCCGTCGGTCCAGCTCTCTCTGACCGTGGCCCTCGGGGCTGCCATCCTGTCTTTTCTCATATAATGAAGAGATGAAGAGAACATCCTAAAAAACCAGCATCAATTCAATAAATCATGAATCGTTCGCCTGTTTTTCTGTCTCGTGTCGTCATCAACAGCCATGCAGTGATGACAATGAGGGCACTTCTTTAATATATATAGCTTATATACAGGCTGGAATTCGGAAACTTGAACCTGGAAATGTAATTCGAGGCAGTGTGGAGAGAATTTGCGGAAATCTTTTATCTGTATGTTGGAATAGTACTTTATTGATGCGTCCCCAACTGTTTATTTAAAAATGTGACAACAGGTGTGTGTGTGCTTCATAGGCAGGGCTACGGTTTCCTCTACAGATGACCTGACTCCCTGCACCTGATATTGCAGTTGCTTCTGCACAATTTAGATCTCAATCATATTAAAGTGTTATAAAATAGTTGCACCCACTTTTTCACAAGTCCTCAACTCTTTTAATAACATTGAAAGCATAAGCCACTTAAATATGAAATCCTAGTCAAATAAACAAAAGACTAAGTCGATCATAATTTTTTTTCATTATTGTTATTGAGTCCATTTTGAATCGTGTGTCTACTTGTTCAGCCAGAGTTGAAGTTAATTATCGATGCAAACAGTTTAAAATATATAAATTAAATAGACACATTAATTATCTTCAGATCAAAGTAACTCAAACTAAAAACTGAACAGGGAACTGGAACAGAATAAAAAAGCTAGTATGTTGACCATACATTAAGATGCCAATGAGCTAGTTTTTTTGTTTTGTTTTTTGGGTCAAATAATTATGCAATTTAATTCATCCCAACAAAAAATAACTATTTTGTTGACACAACTTTGTGAGATATGTTTTTCTTCACATTGAAAACAAAAAAACAAAAAAATATCTTCAAATTGTCCCTGGAAGTTCCCCAAGGACTCCTGGGGCTACATGGGTCCCATAGGGCCTCCATGACAGGGGACACACTGTATCTGGATCAAGGCTTCGACAACAGTGTTAAAAGCCCATTGGACTGACATCCCTTATATATTATTGTTTATTTGATTTAGAGCAGCAAGCAAATGAAAGTTCAAATCTCCCTCTACTGGCTCTTTCCTATACTGCAGAAAATACTGTAGGCCTACAGTAACGAATATTTAAACAAAATATCCACGTGGCCTATACTTTGTTTACAAAATGGCTTTCGGGACTAAAACAAAGAGCAGGAGGACCATCCCGTGTTTGAGCGTTATAATCACACTGCGGTGTACATTTCCCGGTAGTTATACAACGTCTCTGTCAACAAGCCTCACAGAGTCCACACACCGGAGGATCACACGGACACGAGAGCGACTGGCCCTCGGGTCTGCAGCGGGCGGGGAAAGAGCCGAAGCTGATGGAGGTGGATGGAGGTGGAGGTTACCTTTTTAGTAACTCTATACTGAGTTCAACTTACACTCGAGATGTTTTCAAGTCTGGAAATGCCGAATCGCAGACGGCTAACGTGACGAGTCACAGCTACAGTCATTAAAGAGTACATTCAAAACATATCACTATACAGAGCGTTAAAGAGCCACTGTGGGTCAGTGCACAGGTCTGTCTTTCAATGAGGGGGTTGGCAGTGCAATCCCTGCCCGAGTCGATGTGTCCTTGAGCAAGACACTTAACATTGAATGACTATCTATTTATGGCCTATTAATGTAACATTATTGTAAGTTGCTTTGGATACAAGACATGTAAAGTAACAGTGATCATAGTGATAGCATTACACTGAGAAGTGTTACATTTGATTTACACTACTAGTCTTAGTGTCAAATGTAAATAACACTTGTAGTGTTATTTAACACTTGTAGTGGTATTAACATAAGTGTTATTTATTCGCATTTGACATTGTGTTAATTAAGTTAACACTTCTCAATGTCGAATAATAACTCCGACCTGAGTTGCGTTAACTCTAAAATGTTAACACTATGTTCAGTGCTACTTTAACACTCTAAAGATAAGGGACCATATGTTCACTGGCTGAGTGTTCAAATGCAGTGGCGGCTCCTGAAAAAATTCTCAGGGGGGGCAATTTTTTTGATAATGATTAACCCAAAACCACAGACCTTCAGACAGCTGTCTATGTGTAGCATCATCACAATGCCATCAAGTCATGTGACTCCAGTCAGTGTGACGGCTGTGACTGAACTCTGCCTGTGAGCTTGTAGTTAGTTCATAAGCACAGACAGTCTGAGGCCGTCTGTTAGCTGCTGTCAGTAATCCAGCTCCTGGTCTTTGATTTGGTGATTTTTTTCAACAAGATTTAAATAATTATAATAATAATAAATATCAGATCCCCATTTGTGACTCCTGCATCTGAGCTTTTTCAAATAATAGAATAAATGCAATTGTAATTACTTTCAAGTAAACCAGATTGCTCCACCAGACAAGAAAAAAGCTCAATGTTGAGCTTTTGTTTTGAAGGGCAACACCAGAAAAGCCGAACTCATCATCGTCATCGTCATCATCATCATCAACATCATCATCAGGCGCAACTTGTTAATGCCGTAACGTAAACATTTACACTAAGGTACAGGCATCTCAACATTTATTTATTGATGACTTAGTTTTATGTCTTTGTACTTTGACCTTGTGTAACATGTGAAGTTATCAATAAAGGTATTTCTGCATTTCCCCTGCGCCTCACCTGTCGTCCTACGTTCCTCTTTCAGGAGCACAGCTGACAACACGGCTGTCAGAGAACCCGTTTACAGGCGTTCATTAAAATCAGGCGGAGATCTTTTCTGACGTCGATCGTCAGGAAGAAAACGTTTCAGAAGACACTTTAGAAAATGTTCGAGAATGAGGAACAATGTGTTTCTGATTTTATTTTCATTTTATTTTGGAGAGTGACAGCGAACGTCTCCGAGATCTACCGGTCGATCGCGATCGACGTGTTGGCGACCGCTGCTCTAGGAGGTCCGACTTATATTGTTGCCAATGTGTCTTCATTGTTACGCCGACCGAAAGGAGTCTCTTTCAAAGAAAGAATTGAATCGCTGCTGTTGCACTGAGCACTGGCCATCTCGACTGAATACGCCTCTGTCGAAGCTGTATGACGTAGCCTACTGAGACGCTTTTACGTCGATTACTGATGACAAGACCTGGAGGGGCGACTCCTCCCGGAAGCCATAGAGAATGCATTGAGAGCTCTGTTTTGTGAAAAAAATGGGTTTAACATTGGAGTCAATGGGAGAGGTCTGGGGCGATTTTCATTTCGCCCAAAGTCGCCCCAGAAGGGGCGGGGCCATTTGAAGCACGACTTTAGGCTGACTGAATGACTGTTACCTGATTGGACAATGACATACAGAGGCAGAGCAGACGTCTAGTGGTAGAATGCGACTTTTTTCTTTTCTTTTTTCTTTTCCCCCGAGGCAGTGCGTCGCCCCAATCGCCCTTATGGACAAGCCGCCCCTGTTCAAATGTACTCAGTGTTAAATTGACACTGCCAATGTTAGCCTACTGTGTAGTCACTACACAGTAGGCTAACATTGGCGTTGGTGTACCAGCTCGATAAAGTTGGGCTCACTCCACGCACAGCACTGGCTTTAGTCTCATGTAAAACAACGACAGAAACAACACCGATAACTGTGTATATAACATCAAAACCCGTGAATGAACACGCAGCTTTAATTAATGGACTTTTACTGCATATATTTGAGACTCACTATTAAATGGGTGCGTTGCCTCCAGCAGCCACCAGATGTCGCTGTTCGCCTTCAAAGTGAAAACCCCGACGCTTCGAATCCGTTTCGCTACAAACAGACAGAAAGTCTTCATCTCTAGTTTTAACCGACCTGCCGCAGTAAATACAATGACACATTTCCTTAGCCAACTTTTAGTAAAGTTACTGTTAGTTAATGTCCAATGCAGAAACACATAACTTAACTTTAGGTGTGAAAGACCTCCAGGAAGTTTTAATGTTTATAACAAACAAAAAACAGTTCCATGTAAATACTATCGCCTCTTGATCTTCTTCTCTGACTTCAAAGACACCGCGCGCTGTCGGCCTTGAACGCCTCTTTACTGAGGCTGAACGGCTGCAGGAAATGGAAGACTGAGATGATGTTGATGATGATGATGACGATGATGATGACGACGACGACGACGATGACGATGATGATGAGTGTGTCGCGGCAGCGGACTGGAGTCAGCAGAACTGGGAGTGGAAACGACCAGCAGGCGGCTACAAGCGACAGTGACAACTTTAGACATTTTGTAAGTAGCCTCTCCAGACTTTAAAAAGCTAAAACAAGTGATTTGCTCTTTAAAGAGGCGGCGGGTGCTTGTGTTTGTTTGTGAAGCCGCAACTCTGTTTTATCCACGGTTTATTTACTCCTCCACTCCCCGGAGCTCGGAGCGGAAGATGGGCTTGGCTGTCCGAGTTTCCAACTCGGTATTTGCTTCGTTTTAGGAAATGCAACTCGGCTTTAACTTGAACTTCTTTTGTGTTTTTCTCTTTTTTAAAGAAAAAAAACGCTTCTCTCGGGGGTTTCGCGCATCAGCAGGTGAGGATGAGCGACGCGAATCAGCCTAAACTGGAACTTTTTGTTAAGGTAAGTGATTGAATGATGCCCCCCCCCCCCCTCTCTACTCCCCCCTCCCACAACTAGTGACGACATGGCGACGTTATGCGCCATTAACTTGTGTAAAGGGCAGATATGGTGTTTCATATCTTATCAGCGTTATTATACTGTGTCGTTTTTAAAAGCTGATAACTCAAAGTCACCTTGTGCGCATTAAATCACATTTCAGCTGCGCCCGGTCGGTTAGACCAGCTCTACCGGGTTTAATGGTATAAATGGCAGCAATAATCTAATTAAATCCACATTAATTTAATAGACAGGCGACTCGGATCTATATTTAGTGACGTTGGTGTGTCAGGCGGGGTAATCCTATTTTCTTTAAACCCAAAACTCAATCCAATGGCTTCCCCTCATGTTTAAAATAATGATTCCTCTGTGTGAACATGTGCACCAGCCTCCACCCTTTTTTCTCCCTTAAGGGGTGAAAGATGCCGTTGTAACTTCTCTACATCCGTGGGTTCATAGTCAGCCTCTTCACTGACACGTGATACCCCATAATTAACAGAACAGGCTACATAGTAGAGCTTCACATGGGCCTTGGTAACAGAAAGTTTGTGGTTTCCTGTTGAGTTTGAACCGTAGGGTTTATAGATGCTGTTCATGAGACTAGAAGCCATGAAAAATGGCTTCCTGCAGCCACAAAAGGAACTTTTTATAAACTGTAAGATGATTTCCCGAGCAGACTATAAGATCTACTTAAACGCGAGAGATTGAATTATACTACGTTAAATGTAAGGGGTTTAATAATTATGATCTCATACAGAGCTGTGATCTATTGGTCGTGGAAGTACATTTCAACTTAAAATGACAAACATTGATTTGTTGCAACTTCTCAGTCATGGTGCGTTGGTCATTTCTGTTCACAAAATTATTGAATAAATTAATTGCTACTACAAATAGTTGCAGATGACGTTTGAAGATTGGTTAGGAGTTTTTATTTAGTTTATCACCCCCAAAAAAGAGGAAATTAAAAGAAAAACTACAACGTAACGGCCCCCACATGTGCCTCTACTTTGCGCTACTACATATGATAAATATACCAACAACTATATGAAAAACATGAGATGATATGAAATGTGTTTGTGCCCCAGGCAGGCAGCGATGGCCAGAACATCGGGAACTGTCCCTTCTCCCAGCGTCTCTTCATGGTGCTGTGGCTGAAAGGAGTCACCTTCGATGTCACCACCGTGGACATGAAGAGGTGAAGACACTGGGCTGGCATGTGTGTGTGTGTGTTGAAGGTTTCTATTGGCTCCTAAATGTACTTGCAGTAAAGGAATAAGGGGGCATTTCGTTCAGATATTGAGTGTTAGAATATACAGAGCAGCTGAGGAAATCCTGAGTTGCAAACATGAGTCATTTCCTGTTTCATGTTTTGTCCTTTCCTTCTCCTCCTTTTCTTCTACCCCTCTCCTGCCGTTTAACCCCTTATCTCTTCACTGCTGGTGAACGTTTCCATGTTTTTCTCCCGTCCACCTTTTTAGAAAGCCCGACATCTTGAAGGACCTGGCTCCGGGAGCCCAGCCTCCCTTCCTGCTCTATGGCAGCGAAGTGAAAACGGACACCAACAAGATCGAGGAGTTCATGGAGGATAATCTCTGCCCTCCGAAGTAATCACTCCATCCGTTTCACAAATGTTGTATCTTGGTCTTTTTAGAGATTTTTCCTTTTCTTAAACCACCTTTTCTTTCCCTTGTTGTTTGTGCTTGTACATTTATTATTTTTGAACAAAACAAACAATTTAAGATATCATCTCGGGCCTTAGGAGACGAGAATAAATCAGATTAATGGATTAATGTAAAACAAATCATTAGTTGCATTCCTAGTTTTAAAAAAAACTTGTATGCAGTTTTTACATCTTCTCAGTCGAAGTCTTTCACATTTCATTCATGTGCATGTTTGTTTGCGATGTGATTTAAATGTGAGTCTTTATTGATCAAGGTATCCCCGTCTGGCTGCTCGTAACCCGGAGTCCAACACGGCGGGCATGGATGTTTTCTCAAAATTCTCTGCTTATGTAAAGAACTCAAACCCTCAGGCCAACGAAAGTAAGTGGATCTAACATTCTAATTAAGGTGTGTGTTCACAAAAAAAAATGCAATGAAATAGTTTGCTCCATCCAGACTTTTACACCCCTGTTTTATTTTTGGAGGTGTTTTTATGTGACAAGTCCTGCTGAGCTCCTCCTGTCTTTCTCTGATGGGCAGAGGACCAGCAGGGAGCCTCCCTGTTAAGAACATTACCTTCTGAGCTGTTCTGCCTCAGTGTCACCTGTCACCTGTCGCCCTCTGGGTTTTCACTCTGTGTTGGGGGATATCACTGATTGAATCGCTTAATCCCTCAAATGAAACACACTATCATTTCAGCCATTGTAATTAATAAAAAAATAATCTTGTTCGTCTAAAAAAAACAGCTTAGATTTGCTATCGTGTATATTGGAGGAACAAACTGTCCCTTTAACGTGATGAAGCACCGTATTTTATATATTTTCTGGGTAAACGTGTGCTCAGGTCTCGAGAAAGGCCTGCTCAAGGCTCTGAAGAAGCTGGACGACTACATCGGCTCCCGTCTTCCTGACGAGATCGACGAGAATAGCGCCGATGAGCTCACTTCCTCGTCCCGCCCCTTCCTGGACGGCCAAGAGCTCACGCTGGCCGACTGCAATTTGCTGCCTAAGCTCCACATCGTGAAGGTAATCTTCAGGGCTTTAAGATGTGTGTGTGTGTGGGGGGCTATGATGAAGAGATGATAATGTTGCCCGCATGTGTTTAGTCTGAAACTGAAGGCTCGTGTTTAAACGTGTTTCTCTCCGTTTCCCTCTCTAGGTGGTGTGTTTAAAATACCGAAACTTCAGCATCCCTCAGTCTCTGACACACCTCTGGAGGTACCTGAACGCAGCATACGCCAGGGAGGAGTTTGCCTCCACCTGCCCGAGCGACAACGAGGTGCACATCGCCTACTCCTGTGTAGCCAAAGCGCTCAAGTAGGAGGACAACGGGATTCATAAGTCGTTAATACACCTGCACAAAAGAACACGCATTAGCTCACCTGCACACACCACGCAGTCACTCTGCACGCCACCCGCTCGACCTGTTGGTCCAGAGCCGCCCGTTGCATAATGGCAGCTTTAAAGGTTATGGGGGAATATTCTGACGAGATGTATACACACACACACACACACACATGCACTGACTTAAAACTACCGCCTTGCTTGTGTACAGTTTCAGCCTCAGTAGACACGCATTGTAAAGTGGCTTCTTGATGTCTTCTCCGTCTTATCTTTGTATTTTGGGGACTCGTCTGACACAAAGCTGCCTCCCAGATCAAACCTTTACTCTCACCGTGCTCGCCTCACGCAGACCGATCCAACCGGTTTGGCTCAGCTCCACTGACAAGGGATTTGTCTGTAACCACAAGGCTTCACATTTACTTTTATTGTTTCATGATTGAGGGATTAAGGCTTTATGTTTTGCGTTTAAATAACCTCAGAAAGGAAGCAAGGTGCTTTTTCCTCTGCGGACCAAGTCTCGCTTTTAGGGAGGCCGAGTAACAACGGTTACAGAGACAGGAAACCATTTCAATAGACGAGGGCTTCCCCTTTCTGCCCCCACGGCAGCCACTAAGGATTATTGAAGATTACCACGCTTGTTTGTAATGCACTGCCAGTCTCTTTACAGCCATTTATTTTGTTCTGCCTGTCATGTACGAAGGATCCTCTTTTAAATATTGTATAACAGAGGGAGATCAGATTGTGAGCGTATTAAAGTTAAAAGCTGAAAGCACTCGTACTACTTCCTCCGGTAGCTCACAGCGCAAGAACTGTTCTGCCTCGTGTTTCTCAGGAGGAAGAAGAAGAAGAAAGAAAAAACAGCAGGAAGTTCAATGTAAACATGCAAGTTATGCGATATTGCTCTGAAAATCCTCCACATTGTTAATGTTAAAAATGTCCCTAAAAAATGTGGATTACCACACATAAACATGTGTTTGTATTGCACCACAGATCGGACACACCCGTTGTTCATGAACACCTCCCAGTAGAAGGAGCAGCGTTGAGCGTTTCACTGTTGTGTCACCCGGGGCAACGATGTGGCTCATTAATGCCTTTCTGGCTCAAGCCGTGGTTCAGTTGTTGACAATTAGAAACATTTGTAACGGCACTAGGCTTGCCCATGAATTCAAAACATTGCATGTTGAGTGATTTCTTATAAAAGGGACTTAAAACGAAACCGCTGGGAAGAACAGGAACCAATCGGAACACGTCTGGTCCGACTGTAGCCGTGTTCGTGGGTTTCATTCATCACGGAAACTCTGTAAATGAACATTTATGGAGGCGGTTTGCAATTAAGACTTCACAGATACATTAGGTGTGTTGTGAGCTCAAGATCATTAAGTGTCATGTCTCTCAGATTATTAGGGTGAAGCTCTTTTAAGTAATTATTTACCTAAGTGCAATTTAAGCCTTTTTAAAAAGACGATCTTGTTCGTCATGGGGAGCACAGTTGGTTATTTTTGTACACGGTCCAATCCTTCTTTGAGGTGTTGATCAAAGAGATGATACTGTATATTTTATATTGACTGAAAGGTTGTGGATTTCATCTATTTTCTAAATATGGAACAACATTTAAAGGGACTGTCTGAATCATTTCAGTATTTTAGTATTTCTTCTCCAGTGTGGAAGAGTTGTTCACTTCTTACTGTCGGACAGAATTTCAGGGACCATTTAACTTGATATATTCATTCAAAATGTTATCTTTAGACTTTTTTTTGTTTTAAAACAAAATGTCCTCTTCATGTATTTTCTTTATGAAACTCATATGTTGTTTTTGACTTTGTTTCCTACCCTTATGAATTAATTTACAAATATTGTGTTTTTTTTTCATGTAGTCACTAACTCACACAGGATCAGAACAAACTGTGTAAACTAAACCAGTAGATTAAGATAACCAATCAAACTAAGAGCACAGCTGAGATGTATGTTGTGATTAAAAGTCCTTACAAAGACACATGTATTAATATCCTAATAAAGAAGTATCTTGATAATCAATCCGTTTACAGATGTGTTTTTATTTCATTTAGAACGACATGGTGAATGAGGACAGAGCTTAGAAAGCAATGACTGTAAGCATGATGTCAGTGCAGTAATGATAAAACAATTATATCAACACATACAAAGAAGTCATCTCTTCAGGGTAGATTAAAGTTTATGTTTTATTAGCATCCTTATTCCGCCTTTTAAAACGAAGTTCATCAACCGTCAAACTTCCATTTAGTAGCTGTTCTGGAGCTTTCCGTCATATCTTCATCCGTTTCCCAAAATGTAAAAAAAAAAAAAAAAACTTACTTTAAAGACAACATAGGCAACACAAATATAATATACTGATGATCTGGAACAGCCACTAAATAGACATCGAGGTGAAATTGATATTTTTAAGTACAATATATCGTGTACTATTTGCATTTTTGTAATAAAAAAAAATTGTACGTCACTTCACATAACTGTCAAATTGTTTCCATTATTATAAATGGATTCATTGTCTGACCTTTTGAAGAAAAGTAGACCCCGCCCCCTCCCCCCTCCCCCCTCCCACACACGGTGGCCTTCAGGCCAGCAGGAGGCCGAGTGCAGGCAGCAGGCTCATAGCGGCTCCTCTCCACCAGGGGGCAGCAGAGGGCGGGGCCCCGTTGCAGAGCTCCGCGTCGCAGCAGACGTTGCTGTAGTTGCAGTAGAGGCTTGCGGCGTACTTCTGTCCACTCACGCCGCACTGGGACGCCACGGCACAGCTCTTCTCGTCCATCGTCACGTGTAGCGAGAGAAGAGGAGGTGGGTTTATTGTGGGGCTCGTCGACCACTGCCCGGGCTGTCAGGAGTTAACCTGCACACGAACAGGAAAACAGATGAGACTCAGGGATCCACCCACAGAGCCCAGAGAGCTATTCTTAGAGATAATGTGATGGCGTCACGGGCATTAGTGATCTGTCAACCGGCATGATGAGATCTGAGATCTGATCTGTCATTCTTCTTCTTTTGTCTCGTTTGGTTTTGAGACTTAATGCTCCGGAAACAAATCACAATTTGTATTTTGTTACCCATTAAAACAACACACAATGCTTAAAATACATATTTTCATTTGTATTATTTTCATTTTGTCCTCAAAACCTACCTAGACAATTGTGTTAACTTTTTTTAAAAAAAATTTAAACTTTTAAACAGTTATTTTAACATCTGTTTTTGTTCCAGAGGTTTCTGTGGTTTCCTCAGCACATCAAGGAAATTCAATTGAGTTCTCCAGAGACCTCAATAAACTTGCTTCTCATAACTGGTCCCACATATCCAGGATTCATAATAAAACTATTACTGTGACACTACTGTAATTGTGGCTTTAAGAGCCTTTGGCCTATATTGGGAGAACAGTGAATGAATTGTCACAACAAAAAGGACTTCACTATTTACAGTTCTTTGGATGTGGGTACAAACAGCCGTAACTAAAGGTGTTAGTTAACTTTAACTTAATAGTCATTGTTTCTCTTCAAATCCAAAACAAAACTGTCCTCATACACGGTCGTATGCTTCTAAAATCTGTTCCCAGACAACGTCCAGTACAACGAGGCTTTGTCTGCCAATTTGTGACCATCCTGCCATAGATTCTCATAAATAATCCCATCTACACACACACTCTCTCACCCTCTCACTCTCTCACACACACACACACACAGAGAGAGGTCTGGATCTCACCCCGTTGGCCCATAGCAGTACTGGACAGGCAGCGCTGTCCGGCTGGACACTCCTGTGGAAACTTAAAGCAGTCCAGAGGAGAGATGGCCGAGAAGACACGTGTAGCAGCTCAAACCGGCTGGAAGGAGAGAAAGAAACTTAGTGTGACTCATATTTGAGGGTTATATAAATTGTATAATGATGGATTGACTGATAACAAATAGCAAGACGTTTTGATTGGGATTCTTGAATTGGATTTCTTTCTTTTTTAACTGTTCGAGCGACGACAAGGTCTGTCTGTAGATTAGTTCAGCCCCTGTGGACACACGTGGTAGTGTTTCCACAGGGCCACCGCCTCCTGCCCAAAAGATGCAAACATGCTACTTCTTACAAGAAAAACATCTCCTGCTGCTTTATTTCAACTGGCTGCGAAATGTACCTTTGAAGATGTGAACATAGACACTGCATTAAGGAAAAACTATCTAGAAATATCAAATATTCTTTGCTGATGGTCAAATAACATAAATGACACCAATTTATTGTTGATAACACATTCTGTCCATTATATAGGCTGATGATGGCAAGACAGTCTTCAATTATTGATAACTCCTGAAATTATTCCAGTTATATGGACAATTCAGTGTGAATATATATACAGGACTGTCTCAGAAAATTAGAATATTGTGATAAAGTTCTTTATTTTCTGTAATGCAATTAAAAAACAAAAATGTCATGCATTCTGGATTCATTACAAATCAACTGAAATATTGCAAGCCTTTTATTCTTTTAATATTGCTGATTATGGCTTACAGCTTAAGAAAACTCTAAAATCCTATCTCATAAAATTTTAATATTTCCTCAGACCAAGTAAAAAAAAAGATTTATAACAGCTGAGTGTTTGTCAAGGCTCAGGAAACCCTTGCAGGTGTTTCGAGTTAATTAGACAATTCAAGTGATTTGCTTAATACCCTACTAGTATACTTTTTCATGATATTCTAATATTTAGAGATAGGATATTTGAGTTTTCTTAAGCTGTAAGCCATAATCAGCAATATTAAAAGAATAAAAGGCTTGCAATATTTCAGTTGATTTGTAATGAATCCAGAATGCATGACATTTTTGTTTTTTTAATTGCATTGCAGAAAATAAAGAACTTCATCACAATATTCTAATTTTCTGAGACAGTCCTGTATATACTCACACTGAATTGTCCATATGATTCAATTCAATTCAGTTTATTTGTATAGCCCAATTTCACAAATTACAAATTTGTCTCGGAGTGCTTTACAATCTGTACACATAGACATCCCTGCCCCAAAACCTCACATCGGATCAGGAAAAACTCCCAAATAACCCTTCAGGGGGAAAAAAAGGGAAGAAACCTTCAGGAGAGCAACAGAGGAGGATCCCTCTCCAGGATGGACAGGTGCAATAGATGTCATGTGTATGATGTTTTTCTTTGTATTTGTTTGACTTTATACGCATTGATATTAATTTGACTGTGTATGTATATACTCACACTGAATTGTCCATATAACTGGAATCATTTTATATATATATATATATAGATTTATATATATAGATTTATATATAAACATATATATATATAAAATATATACTTTCGCACATTTCAATGCTGATTTTTTGTTGCCACTGAAAACACATTTTACAATAAATTAAATGGTTTAAAATGTTATTTCGAAAAAATCTAAATAAAGAGTATCTCAAATGAACTGCACTACATACCTCCGAAGGGAAGACAACACAGGAGCACAATCACAACCACCTCAAATGTAGTTTATATTATCAGCACCTGGAGAATAGTTCCCTTCACGTCTTGTTCTCGTCTTCTTCGTCTTGAAGCAAGTGGTCCTCAGGTTAGTGTCTCCTCCCTGAACCAAATGTAATTAGGATTATCAGCTGACATCGTTAACGAAAGTCCAAGAATGAGACTTTTTGTGTTTAGTTGTTGTTCGTGTTTATATTGCACGAAGCGACACCTCGCAACAACAGGACGTGAGTTCAATACAGCTGAATGAGATGATCTCTGACCTCAAAGAAAATGAGGTAATCTTCGAGTTATTTTATTGAAAGAAACATTACTCTATGTATACGTCATGTAGAGGTACAACTTGAAAGTACTGCCGTTGGTCATTTTGAGCGTCATAAACGTCCCCTCTTTTTTAAATTTTTTTGGTAGTTTGAAATGTTTCAATGCATGTACAGGAAAACACAAAATGTCAACGCCAGGTGACAACTCAAAATATACAAATATTCTCTTGAATTCTGTATTGCTTTCTAATATGTTTTTTATCCTGTAGATATGCTTCTCACTTAATGTTATCCCTTAAAAACTAATGTAGGCGGGATTTAGCTCCTCTTGTTTCTCTTGTTTGTGTAAGTAACCTCTTTAGATAGTCAGTGTTTTATTACACATGTTTGTCATTTTATTATGTCAATGATACATTAATTAATGTTAATTGATAATCCGCTTGACTTTAATAACTCATATTATTATTATATTATATATTCAGCAGGTGATGTAAAATTAGTTGGACATTCTGTACAACTGATCTTGTCGGACATGTTACGTGTGTGTGTGTGTATGCATAACGTATGTGTGTGTGAGACAGCAGCTGGAGAGCTTCTAGGAGGTCAGTCAGCATCTCAGAGGAGAGGAACCACAGCGTGTCAGTGAGATGGAGAGCGAGACTGTTAACTGGATTATCCTCGAGGCTGTAATGGGAGACGTGAGGCCGGCTGACAGCAGTCTTGTGATGGCGAGAGCCGAGCAGCTCAGACTGAATACGCCGTTCACTCGTTGATTAATAAAAGCACACAGTCAGAAAGCCAGGAAAAAAAGTCCCTTCGAATGTCGACAGACTCCTGTTCAGTTTTCACAACGTTTTTTCTTCCATTTCTCTTGCTCGTGTATTTTAATCAACACGATATGATGCACGCCGAAATAAGATAAGATAAAATAAGATAAGATATTCTTTTATTAGTCCCACAGTGGGGACATTTCAGGATCACAGCAGCGGGTGCACATTAGAGCATTAATAAAAATAAAAAGATAAAAACAAAACACAATGCTAAATGCTAAATACTAAATACTAAATATTAAATACAAATACTAAAATAATAAATATTAAATACTAATACTAAAATACTAAATATACAGAGGAAACAAAATATATACACAAGGCATCATAATCAGAGGGCTCATGAATGTAAAGAATGTACGACTTGACACATTGTTTAAAGAGTGTGTGTGTGTGTGTGTGTGTGTGTGTGTGTGTGTGTGTGTGTGTGTGTGTGTGTATAGTTTGGTTTGGACAAACTCTTCTTCTTTCCTCAGATGTTCAGTTGGTTGCCTGGAAGCTTTTTTTAATTTGCAAAGATCCTTAAAAATGAAACTTTAAATCAGTTGTTTATTAATAAAAGCATTTAATCTCCATATATCAGCTTTGCATGAGATAAGAAATACTACCTGTTTGTAGGTTTACGTATAGGCACTTCTTTCACAATTTGTATTGAACATGTTTGATATATATATATCTTTATTCCAGACTCATGGGTCCATAAAACAACAAACACAAATACAACAACAATATATAAAATACAATACGAGGACACCGGTCCAGCCATTGCAGCCAAAGAAATCACTCTGGATTAAAAAACATACAAACATTTGTTCCATTGCTTCCAGAAACAAGACGAATACCTGGTATCACTCAGTGCTGGGTCAGCCAAGGCTTTTATAACTACATTATCTGAGACACTTAGTCGACATTTAAATCTATACATAAAATTCCTCAAAACAGCAGGAAAAGTGGGAACATTACGGCTCACAAACATCTGACTTGCACTTGTCCATCTCGGAAGCTTGAGCAGGATCCTGAAGGCATCATTGAAAGCCACCTGCATCTTTTTCATTTTCCCTTTACTATAACTGCACCACAGGTGGGCTGTATACAGAGGGGTACAGTAGGCTCTAAACAGAGCAGTTTTAACGTCTTCTGTACACATGTGAAATTTACGTGCCAGCATGTTGGCTTGTGCATACAGTTTGCAACACTGCCGCTGCACATCGTCCTCATCACTGAGGTCGTTCCTGATGATGTGACCCAAATACCTGTATTTCTGAACCACATTTAGCTCCTGGTCTCCCAAAAAGAATGAAGGAAAATGATATGTTGGAATTGTTTGTGTTTAAAGAAACCGACACTTTTGAGACAATGATGGCAAAAAAATACAAAAACAAAATCTGCCGTTCATGTAGTTTTTGTGTATTGCCTCTAAATTCTATGAAAAGGGAAAGCTTGTGCTGTCTCCCGCTGTAGAGAGTGAAGGAAACTGTTTTTATAGACCGCGTGGTGAACTTGTCTGACGTGCTGACCTCAGTGAACAGATGGTATTCTTTAATCCGGTCTGTGCCGACATCATTCCGACCCACATTTCAGGAATAGACAGATTAATATTTTGTGGGTTGTGTTATGCAGACAAGAAACAAACGTTAATACAGTAAACACAGAGTTTAATCATGATGACTTGGATTAGGGCGAGATGAGGAAAATAGCCGGGGTCAAATAATTACAGCCGGATGAGGTCATTGCAGGATGAGAAGGATAATTACACATCAGATAGTCCACGTGTGTATTTAGATGCAACCTGACCTTAAATAAACAATACATCGGATTAAAGGGAGAATATAGGAGTAATAGAAAATCTCAGAAGTACTTCAATCCATCTTTTATTCAATGTCTCAAAACGATGTGGCAAAAGTAGGGATTTCATCCGTTGAGCCTTCATGCTGAACTTTCTGGAATTTACCAGCTAGTCAAACGTCTTATTGTTTCTTAATTTGATGTTGTAGCCATTAAGTAGTTCCAGTTTTCTTAAATCCCCAAAGGGAATCATTTTGATTTCAAAGGTGGGGCAGGTGAGACAGTTATTAGATTATAGACACAAATCCTCAAAAGGGTTTTTGTTTTTCAGAAACCGCTGCCATAAAACCCAACCATAGTTTTTCATACTGTTGATGATGTTATAAAAATATTTCATACAACAAGTGATGAAATGTTTCAATATATTGACTCAACCCAGAGACAAAAGTGTAGCATTAAATGTGCTCTTCTACATCTCAAAGCAATATTAATATAACATATACATGTATCCTAAAATAGAGCCTAGGATTTATTTCAAAGTTGTCACAGGAAAACATTTCTCACAGACATATTTAAAGTCAAACAAAACGTGGACTGTGAGGAGCAACATGTAAATAATATGTAACAAAGTATGCGAAAATAAAAATAATATTTTTGCTATACTTTATGGCAACTGACATTTTTACGGCACACTATCACATGTTTTGTTCTTTTTTTAAATTATGTATTATATTTTTTTATGGCATACTAATGACATATTCTAATGAAATAAATAAATTTTTAATGACATACTTCATTATTATTTCATGGAATACTATATGATAGCATTTCGTAATACTTATTTTATGACTTGGCATACTCTGACATGTTTTTGGGGCATTTGTTTGGCACCCTATATATATTATATCATTTAAAAACATTTTCATGACAAACTATATTATGACATTTTTTATGCTGATCTGTATTTTAATATGTTATGGTATATTCAGTGAATATTATATTATATTATTATTTGCATAATTCATGACATACTCTCGACATTTTGTACTATGACAATTCTTTATGAAATAGGCCGCTATCAGTCATTTTTCATGGAATACATGACTATGAAATTGTTTAAGATATTATTATGGAATAGTATATTGTAATATTTGTTATACCATACGGTGTCATTATTTTCTATGGCAAACCAGAGAGACATTTGTAAATCACCTCTGCTATTTTTCTGACATACTATACTATGACTATGATTTTTATGACATAATATGCTTTCACTTTCTTTTTGACGTTTTTTTGCAGCACACTTTATTGTGACCTTTTTATAAACCTTTTTATGACATACATAACATGACTTCTTTCGTGACATTGTGTGGACGACTATATGTTTACATTTTCTTTGAGATAGGCTACTATACAATTACTTTTTTAATGACTTTTTTAATGAAAGACGGTGACACCTTTGTGCCATAAAAAGTCTAAATATGCCTAAAAAACATGTCTGATTAACCTTAGACTAAAGAATAAATATTTTTACTCTAAAGTTCAACATCACCTTTGGATGTTGTTCTCACTGTCACGTTTAACCACATGCAACAGTATTGACAGCCAATAAAATGCTCCAATCAACGTTGATTGAATCCGGACAGGACGTGTGGGGGATGGGGGTGCCTGGACGAAATCAAGCTGGGTCAAACTGAACTTAGATACGCAAAGACGACCGGAAACAGAGCGATTTGACTTTACAAAATAAGAGCATGGTCACTACAAATAGTACGTATGACCTCAGTGCATATAACGAGTCGTTGTTTGTGACTTGGCCGCTTATGTGTTTGACTTATAAAACATCAGCAATGTAATTTGATTAAGATAGATTTAGCACAACACAGATCAAAACTCCCAGTTCCTCGTTGTCGTTTTATTTTGAAATGCTTGACCGGAAATGCTCGTATTCCCAGTCGCTAGCTTGACTTGACGTGATGCTTAGTTAGTTGGTCGGTGGAGAAAGACAACGGGAGAATAACGGGAACTGGTGGGTCTGTTTTGGAAATCGAATCAAAAGAGAGAAATAAAACGTGGATACAATCAGGTGAGATATGAAATCTACACATGTGGCGTTATTTGTTAATAGTTGCAACTTCTGGGAGTGTTTGGGATAGTTTCCCCGGGAGAGAGACGTGAACTGTTGACGTTATTTGGGAAGCAGCGGCGGACTGCGGGGCGCGCGCGCTCCTGCAGCCGTATACGTCCAAGAGGTGCAGTTTCTGGACTGCAGTCCGTATTCATAAACGGGATACTTTTTAACTTAACTGTGTAGGAAAGTCTTCTTTACAAAAATGCCTTCGTGCTGCCTCGTGACAAGCTAAATAATATCAAAGCTCACCACTTGTTGCATAAGTTATGATCCAGGCTTCGGAAACATCCGGTGTGGAAGTGTTTTCTGCAGCCTCACAGTGGGCGACCGCTGCGAGGTACAGGGAGGATGATGAAAGGGCAATTGTCCCAAATCCAACCCACTGCCCAAACATGGAAAGGCTTTGCAACATATTGCAGAAGAATGTTTCCTTTCAATCTCGCCTAGGACAATGCTGCTTTTTAAAAACTCGGCAGACCTTGAATGGTTCACCAGTGATGATGTCTCCTCTTGCAAACTAACAACGTTTACATTTGTTGCAGTTCTGTAGCGCTTTATGTGAATCTCCATTACAATGTCCTGGAGATGTACTTCTTTCGTGGTCTTGATGTAATTGTATACCCGAGAGATGGGATTTGTTTCATTGTGGTTTTGTTAATGGGCCCATCTCCCTCCTTCTCAGACTGGGATCTTCTGCTTCCATTTCCTGGCATCTGCCGAGATACAGGGCCAGCCGGTGGAAAACTGGAACGAAAGAAGACGCGGAGAGACGGGGATGAAGATGCTCTGCGTGTTCCTCGAGGACATCCTGATCCACCATTAGCTCGATTTACACTTCAGCTGGTGTTGCATCCTTTTTATTTACCTCTTTGCTCTGTCTTCTTAACTTGCTAAACGTATTGGCATCTTGGCAGAACACCGACGCTCACGCCCACTTTTGATACACACCGACAGCCAATCATGGCAAACATGTGCCCGTATGGCCGCTTCACCCACGCCGTGGTGCGGGGCATCCCCGAGACCTTTGGGAAAGCGGCGGGAGACGTCCGTGAGAACGGGGAGACCTCGGTGGAGCTGGCCAAAGCTCAGCGTCAGTTCGGTTGCCTGACGGGAGCCCTGAGACAGAAGGTGGGCCTGCAGCTGATCGAGATCCCCCCCGACCCCGAGCTGCCGGAGAGCTGGAGGATCGAGGACGTGGCGGTCATCCAGGGGGACACGGCGCTCATCACCAGGCCCTTCAAACAGCAGAGACGCAGCGAGGTAACGCCGAGGAGGAGAGCATGGCTTAAGTTCGGCACCCTAATCCTCTGACAATGCACATAAGCTCCGCGTCGTCAGACAAAGGGCAGTAATCAGGCGCTGTTTGTGTCGGTTCATATCGAGTACGGTGTGAGAATAAAGCCACGACAGATGCTTCACTAAGGGACATTATTGCCACGTGGTTCAAAAGATCCATGTCGGGGCTTTCGGTTTCCTTTTGGAGCCCAATGGGACTGTAAAACCTTTAAAACAAAGATTGACTGAAACCAAATCGTCATCATGACGCCCATGTTTTTGTTGAACTTTTACTTTTGGTTTAGCAAGACAATATAATGTTTTTTTGGTGGCAGAATTCACTTCTACTGTAGAGGTTCTGTGGATACCTTAAAAAGAACAGCATTAAGGCTCAAGAAAACTTTAATCCAGTGTTTATTTGTCACCGGAAATATTTTTTCTTCTTCCATGAGAAACTTGGAATTTTGCCTGTGCGAATGCGTCTCCTTCTCGTCTCTCCAGATGGAGGCAGTGAGGAGGGTGGTGTCGGAGCTGAGGCTGACTGTGGTGGAGATGGGGGCCGAGGAGGGGGATACCGGAGGGGCCACGCTGGAGGGCAGCGACGTCCTCTTCACGGGGAGGGAGTTCTTTGTCGGCATCTCGTCCCACACCAACCACAGAGGGGCGGAAGTACTGGCGGACACTTTCAGGGTAAGAAGTCATTTGTTTTGTTGCATTTTGGGGAATTACAGTGATGAACGAGGCCGTTCGATTGGCCAAATGATGGAGACCACGCAGTGGGCCCCTCAGGCTTGATTCCTCCAACTTCTAAAAGACACACACTTTGCATATACTTGTGTTGAGTGTGTGGGAGTTGCATGTTGTTGAGTCTGTCTGGTATGAACTGCTGGAGGTGGGATGAAAGACGACCAGCAGACCTTTTATTTACATCCCCTGAAATGTGTTTTGAAATATCACACCAGCGTTTTACATGCTTTTTCATTTGAGATTCGTAAAATCAATGTTTCAAGTGCTTCTTGAACATTTATAGCCAGGTATTCATCACTGTAATAATAACCCTAGCTTGTTCTAGCCAGTGTACACTTAAGGACTAGTCAACTGCCTCTGATCCTCAACAATGATCTCCAGAATCACACAGCGGATGTAAAAGGTTGTCTCGTGAACAGAGGTTATTATGTGACAAACAAAACCAGATGAGGAGACATCAGAGGAACTTGGAGGCTCAGCATGTTATTTAAACCTTCTGCTAAGGACTTTGCTGTATCCACTGTCCCCGTCTGTGGTGGCGTCCGACTGAGAAACATCTGCTCCATGGGAGGCCCAGACACCATCATCATCAGCAACAGTGACGGGGCCAAGAAGACACTCCGGGTAAGCGCTTGTATTTACAGAAGGTGTTGATGTATGTGTGCCTGAGGAGTTAAGAAATACAAAATAGCTTTTTAAAGGAACAGAACATTTAGCTGTACTGATTAATTTTTCAAAAACATGTCGTAGGCCAACTGTCAAGCTTATTTTCTATCCTAGTGTCCCGACGTGAACTACACATGATTTATTTCCTGACGGCTGAGGTCATTTTAACAATAGCACTAATGCTCCCTTTGAGTGTATGTGTAATGCTGGGCGTGGCCCACTGCAGTGGGACTGTGTGTGCACTATTAAGTGTGCACTGTTTGCCTCCAGATGATGGAGCAGCTCACTGATCACCACTATGAAGTGCTCACCGTTCCAGAGGACTCAGCAGCAAACTGCATCTACATCAAAGGTCCGTCGAAAGTGGACTTCCTGCTGCACCGGCCCGCCGAGGAATGTCCCGACAGCGTCTCCGTGAGTACAGCTCAGGATTTAGATTTAAAATTACAATTGCATTTGCTATATAGTCAGTGGACACTTCTGTATCTTCTAGTCAAAGCCTTAGAAACAGCATTATTATACCGAGGTCAGTGAATATTGTCACGTTGTTCTCCTTGAGCGCAGAAAGACTGAAGTAGAGCCCTGGACTATGAATATGAGCGTGGACAGACATATTCCAAATGGATATGAAAGAAAAACATGGATGCAGAAGCTGGTCTGGAGAAGCCACTCAGCACTACCCTTCATTGTTGACCGTTTCAAATGAGTAGGCGGGAGGACAAAGGTTAAGAGATCTTAAAAAATTGTATGCGCTTAGATTTGTATCCTTTAGAATAGAGTTAAACGATTTGGGAAAAGTGTGACTTTAATAAAGCAAATCGGTAGTCGCACCCCACATGCAGCATTATCAAGATGATTCCTCACGTCTTTTGTCATCCCTGTTGGGTAGTTTAATGTAAAACGTGTTTATTGTTCTAAATCAGAGGCAAATCAAGGTCAGTCTGAGCCAGTAACTTCTTCCAGTGGTCTGGATGAGAAAGTAATTTCCTCTCGTCTCCGCAGGCTTTCCAGAAGCTTCAGGACTACACCCTCTTGCCGACAGCCTGCAGCGAGGCATCCAAACTGGGAGCGTCTCTGTCCTCGCTCTGCCTCCTCATCAACAGAAAGCACACACATTTCTGAACTGCTTTCCATTCGCGTGCACATGTTCACGGTGGGGGGGATAGGGGACGTTATACCTTCTACAATGTACAATTCTTGTCTATTTATTTCAAGGGGAAACGGTGATATCTGAACAAGAATATGATCCAACTGTAATCTGCTACCAGACTTAATGAGCCGATTCTTGCACCCCTGAACAAATGGGGAAGCAGGCAACTAAATTAAACTGTAGCGTCTGCAGACTGAGGTACTGACTTTATTCCAAATTGCACATTTGTTCGAAGTACAATGTAGCCTGAAATTCAGTATTCCAGTACCACAATAATGGAACCTAATATACCAGATTAAGTAATTGACAATCCCAACATGATAGAAAAATGTAGTTTACTAAACCTTCAACTTCCTTCAAAGAACAAATAATACTTTCAGAGTTGTGACTGCATCTTTTGACGACATGTATTTCAATAGTTTTCGTATGCCGTTTTACTGACACCCACATCATGTGCTGCTATGAATAAACTAGTTAAAAATGTGTTGGCTTTCATTTGAATTTGTAGCAAGTAGTGTGATGCTAATAAAATTTAACTGAAACTTTTCTAATTTTTTGTTCACTGTAGATCATAAACAGAAGTGTATAAGAAGAATAAGGACTCAACCTCAAAATAAATTTCTTCAAATTTATTTGTTTTGTGAGAAAGAAAACATGTTAACGGTTGGACTTGGCAACTCTCTCCAACTCGTCCTTCTTCTTGATGGCATAAGAGTTAGATGAACCCTGAAATGAGGATAATTAGCAGTTAACATACACCAAAGCATTAACGCTCAGTAACTGTCCTGGAGGATCATTTACGTTTGTCTGGAATACATAATCAGAAAGGGATTTAGTTATCAGTAACGGTTCACTTTACGCTATGTGGATTAATTTACCTTTGCGGCATTGATCAGCTCATCAGCCAGGCACTCAGCGATGGTCTTGATGTTCCTGAAAGCAGCTTCTCTTGCTCCTGTGCACAGCAGCCAGATGGCCTACAAGAAAAGAGCAGCAAATTAGTGAATGAAGGATTAACTCTAGAATAACACTTTCCGTCGGTAGTTTAATGTTGCTGTGCTACATTTGAATGGAACACACCTCAAGACTTTAAAAGAAAAGTTACCTGGTTGACTCTGCGGAGTGGTGACACATCCACAGCCTGTCTCCTGACGGTACCAGCACGACCGATACGGGTGGAGTCCTCACGGGGTCCACTGTTGATGATGGAGTTCACCAGGACCTGGAGGGGATTCTGGGAACAACATTTGAAGAGTATTAGACATTTATATCAAAGCAAAACCTGTGGAAACAGAAAGATATCCATGACAGCACCGACTACCAACTGAAACCTGACAGTCTTGGTTATCGACTTAATGTTTTGACAAATAATATTTTTACGTTGTGCTCTAGATTCTACTGTATGTCTAGTGTCCCTCCAAACAGTGACACGTTTGACTAACTTCTGTAATGGGCACTAGAGATGGGATTAATATTGTTTCATGTTTAGAAATCTGGGAATAACCATTTCAAGTACATATTTTATTAACAGATTGTAATCATGAACAGTGACGTTGTCTTTTTTCTTTGTTGTATTAATGGCACTAGTGATATTAAACAACTCATTAGCATGTTCTATGCAAGTAAAATTAGCGCAAAAATACACACCTGTTAAATCTGTTTGGGCTAAAAATAATAATCTGCTTTCAAATTTTGGTTTAGTTTTTCTTTGCAACAGAATGCAAATATGAGAAGCTCTTGTGTATGAAAACCTGTCCCTTAGGACCAGTTGGAGACTTCATGTACAACTGTTCACCCATTAGTTTGCCGCCTTAATCTCGCTGTACACACTAGAGGGTGATATTTTGGTGATTGTTAGCGGTCCATACCTCTCCAGTCAGTAGGTGGATGATCTCGAAGGCGTGCTTGACGATGCGTACGGTCATGAGCTTCTTGCCGTTGTTGCGGCCGTGCATCATCATGGAGTTGGTCAGACGCTCCACAATGGGGCACTGGGCCTTACGGAAGCGCTTGGCGGCATAACGTCCTCCAGAGTGGGGCAGGTATTTGGCGTACTTCTCTTTCACAGCAATGTAATCCTGTTGGGTAAACGGGGTGATTTAAACTTTCAACCAAGCATTGTTGAGTTAGTGATAGACCGAACCACTACAGACAAAGAATAGGGAAGACTGTTTACCTGCAGAGAGATGTCATTGATCTGGACATCATCAGTGCTCCATTTGCCGAACAGTTTGATCTCCGGGGACTCAGCCATGGCTGGGGCAGCCTCCCACTCGGTTGTCGTCACTGGGCATAAGAAAACAAGGTCAGTGGTCAATTCAAGCTAAATACACACAGCCCATCACAGCAACAGTTATGTGTACACCTTAGCTACAACGTTATAGATAAGGGTTATTTTCATAGTGTATTTGCTCTGAAACAATTTGACTAACGAACATTTTAACAAAATAGAGCAATATGATAAAATAGCATTAAAACAAACACTTAACGATGCTAAATTTCAACGCTCATTTTCTCAACCTAAACCACGTCCCCCAGATCATAAAATACAAAAACATTCATCTTAAACTGAAAGATAAATGTTCTTGGATCACTTATGATCAAATCTAATGCCTGCACGTTGGTGAAAACAGCCGCCTGCCGAGCAAGGCCCGGGCGGAAGCCTGCTGCTCTAAAGTTAACGTTAGCTAGCTGACAAGCTGCAAAGAAAAACTGAAAAATTGTGACAATGTATATTCGTATTCATGGATGGTGTATTCACATTGAGACACGCGACACTAGTAAGTATAGTTTCGGAACATGTAGTGAAATAAAGTACTGCGTTCGAGACATATCGAGGTCGCTGATTAACATGCCGCATCCACATGTGCTAACAAGATAGCCACATGCTAACGCTCCTGGTCGTTGTGCTCGAGCAAATCTTAGTGGAAATACAGCAACATTACGGCAAATGTATATGTTTAGTCCCCATCTGTCGGACAATCTGAGCCGGTGACGATTCTAAATACCCGTTAATAATCTTTTTCATGACACATAAAGCGAGCAAACATTGAATTTTCCACTCACTTGTGTCAGCCGTAGTGAACCACACTTCTCTGAGACGGAAAAGGGCCTTTTCGAGGCGCCGCGAGCAGATATCCGGTGAGCTGGTTGGCTGCTTCCGGGTCGCAATGCATGTTGGGAATTGTATTCATTTCTTTTTAGAATGGCTCTGAATCAAAGTGTAGAATTACATTGTAAAATACGCTGATGAAGTTTTTGCTTTAGTTTGTTTTTATTTTCTTTAAATGTATATTCTGTCTTTCTTTTTGTTCCTGTTTTGTCTGTGTGCACTGTAAAAAAAGAAAAAAGGAATGAAGGAGTTACTTATTAGCAATACTGTACAATTACATTTAATATTTTTAACTCTTCCATTCATCGACAATTATGTTGACACTAGTATCTGGCATATGTGTGACACCTATGCATGACAAAAATTGCAAAAAGTAGAAGCCAAAATCGTTATTTGAGTTAAGTTTTCAAATATGTTGATTTGTAGGATATTCATTGTGTATTATAAAAGCAAAAAATACATTTTGATATCCCGAAATAAGTATACCGAAAGGTTTGCAACCAGGACACATTAAGTAATGATATAGTCCTGATTTAAATTTAGTCAGAAAACGAGTTGAAAAACTATAGTTGTAGTATATATTTTTAAAGCGCCACATATAAGGGGCATATGAAACAAAAACAAAGTGAAAAGAATATTAGCTATACCAAACAATTATCTTCTGCATATTTGTTTAATCTTTCAGTTTATTTATGATGCGACAAGAAAATAAAGTTCACTTTTATTTTTATTGAAGAATTGACATTATTTCACACATTTTCATTTACAAAACAGAAACTTTTAGAAATTGTAGGAGTCAAAATAGTTTGAGTTTTTAGAAAACCACATTCACTGTTAAATTTGCAAGAAAACTGAACAAAGAGAGGTAATCCCTTAAATCCACAGTTCATGCAGTTAGGTTAAGTTAATTAACTTGTAAAGAGAGCCACATACAATAGTCTGGTCAACAAGTAAACACTCATATAGCTCTGCCACTCTGCGGCCACCCCTCCATATCAATATGTTTTAGCACCGTCACTAAAGGCAGTGTGTCGGAGCACTTCGGTCTGAGACACATGAGGGGGCATGAGGGGAAACTTTAAGGCTCAATCTACTAAAGCTCCAAAGCACTGCATGGACATGATGATAAACATGATATTCACGATTACACTTAAAAAACGGGACAACGTGGCCCACCCCGGGTTAGCAATGGAAGAATAAAAAGATATAAATTACTGCATCATACGATGATCAGGGCAGTGAATCTGTACATGAAGAAACAAGGACAGACCGTCGCTCAGGCACTGTTGAGGTGTGTGGAGTTTTGAGGTATGTGTGACCGAGCACACACAGACACACACACGGATATATACTGAATGTTCGCGGCAGCGTTTTCACTGAAAACACGAAAAAAGTCTTCCGTCTTAACCGCTGCTAGATTCGTGACCCTTCTTTTTCTCCCCATACATTACCGACTGCTCCTTTAATGTATGATTTGCTATACCATTGCTGACTGTAATAACATTAACCTACTTAAACCTTTATCAACTATATACTGCGTCTGACGGCAGCAGCAACATGGCCTAAAAGAGACAATTAAAAATGATTTTTTTCCCGAAAGCTAGAGAAGAAGATCGACGACGCTTTATTGGCCGTACAATAAATGTGGACTTATAGTCAGCCGTTAGTAGCCAGACTGGCAACAGAGGGAAACAGCTATCCAGCTTTGTGCAAAGGTAAATAATCTGCCAACCAGCATCTCCACAGTGCACCAATTAACACATTAAATCCCGTCTGTTTAACTTAAATGGTGTTTTATGTTTTGGCTGTGAAGCGATACCTCTTTGGAGTTTCTTCTGGTTCCTCACTGTGACGATAAAACCACGTAACTGCATCTAGCCGAGATGGCACATAACCTCCTTTTACACTCCAGTTCTTGTAGAGATAAAACAAACATTATGTTCATTATTGAAGGTGAGAGGTGCTGGTAGGAGGAGTGTGTCAGCTTTGGACAGACCAGGCTGTCCGTGTCCCGGTGTTTGCAGTCTCACTACCAAGCTAACCAGCTGCTGCTTATAGCGACATATTTCACGTCGAGTCATGATAGTGGCATCAATGCTCTGCAAGATAGCAAATTAGCGTACTTACAAAAATATTAAACTTATCCCTTTAAATTAACCTGGTAGTTTCTAGGATGACCATAAACTTCTAAACGCATCGACCGAACACCAACCTCACCATCAGAGAGCATAAATACAGAGTCATCTCTAAGAACTGGAATCCAAACAATTTGATTTCACCTCGAGAGCTCACTCACACATGTTTGCGAGGATACTGCAGTGGCCTTTCATACATGGTGGAAGTTAAGAACTTATATGACTGCAGGCTGTGCAACTCTGTGTGTGTATCCGTGTCAGTGTGCGGCTACAGAGGTTCGCTCTACACCAGCCATTTCTCCATGCACATGTGGAACACCGTCTCATTCGAGTGCCAGTGCACGTGTGCAACGCCGGGAACCGAGCAGATGATCAGATCTCCTCGAGCCGCCAGCGTCTTCAGACCGAAAACATCTCGTAAATACAACTGAAACAGGAGGAAGAAGAAAAAACATTCAACATTAAATAGGGTATGGGTTCTTCTTCTTAAAGTTTGAACCCTTTCTACATTTTAAATTGATATAACTGTGATGTGCTGCATCAGATTTAAATGTGAGATGTTCCAGCTCACCACAAAGATCTTTTACTGGGACATTAGTGAAGTAACATTTTTTATTTTTGGATGATTAATATACTTAGCGAAACAATGACGCTCAGAGCAAATGATTCTTGATGTACAAGGAAAGACGATCTGTTGATGTTTAGCACACGCCTAACTTATGAACTTATTACGTTGCAGAGGCTTATGTGAAGCAAAAAAACATTTGTATGCAGTTACAGTAAATTAAATAACATTACCATTATCAAAATAAATGTGCAGGTTTCAAGGCTCTCGCTGTGGTGGAGAACACCTCTATCATCATTATGTGATTTAGGTGAGATTGAGTCTTTTACATAGTGGAAAATTGTATTAGTCAAATTGGGGCAGAGGATTAAGTTATGCGTTTTTAATGAAATATTACATATAAAAAGTTCTGTGCTTGTCAAAAATAAATATTTGCTTCACCACGGCAATGTTGTGCTTGATATAATAAATAACTAATGATGAAAACAATCTAAAATAATCTGAAAGTAGAAGCAATGATCACAGAGGGCACTGCAATAAATTAAAATGAGTTGTGTGTGTCTGCTGTGGGATTTCCACTCACATCTTGATGCTGCATCTCTACGACGGTCTCGTTGTCGTCATAAAATCCAAACTGACTAAAAACCAGAAGACAGACAGAAGTGTTATGATGTGTAAGCATCACATGGGAGTCATCTGATCAGAAAAAAATAAAATCTAGCACAGCGGAATAATGTGTGAACTGAGCGTAAAGTCATATGACGGCGGAAAAAAAGGATCCCATCAAAGGAGAAAAGTCATTGTGTGTGAATCGAAGTGAACTGGAAGGAATAACCTCTCAACTGTAGCGGAGCATTAATCTCAACAAGTTAAGTGGCTTTCATCAGGGGTTCAGGCGCCAGCATAATACCGGATTAAATGAATTAGCTCGGACGTTTCAGAGGCGTTTTAGCACCAGGGTCAGTGTATTTAGAAAAGCGTGTTTTAAGCATTTAAACGCAAAAAATGACGCCCCAACTTTCACTAACATGTCCAAAGAATCTCATGAGCACTGTGTCAAATATATTGTCGTAAATGTTTTTTTCTTGGAATTTCATTCATATATCAAAAGGAAAAGGACCACGAGCACGAAATCATTTAATAGAAATGTTTAAGGAGGATGAGCTCACCTCGACTGCCAGGGAGCGATGACTCCATCGTCTGGTCCTCCGATCAAAACCAGCTTCTTGATTTTGAGAAAGTTCTTCTTCCATTCTAAGATAGAGAGGTACATTATTTTATTACACTTTAGAGTTTTTAGGACTGTGAAGTATTGTATGTCTAATATCTATGTGGTTGTATTGAAAATGCCTGAAATTGTAATATTGTGTTTGTTTTCTTACCTCAGTTTGTTTCTCTCGGATTTAAGAATGTCGCCACTTAAAATCGAGAAATCTTATTTTATCTTATCTAATTGTACTTCCTGTTTTTTTGATGAATTTCAGGAACTGTTTATCTTCTCAAAGAAAGCTGGTGTGAAAGCTTGTTTACTTATTGATTGAATAATTGACGATCTGAATTTGAGGTTGTTTATCGTCTCTTTTGAATAAAACCCGTTTTGCGGTGTTTATCAAATTCACACACTGTTTGTTTTTGTTATAAAGAAAGGTAATTACAATATGCTTAAAATACAATACAGATTGGTATATTCTTTGCATCTTTTATTCTTACATTGGGATGAGTTCTCTTGATAAATCGTGTTTACTGTAAACTAATCAGATAATGAATTAAATTAATCAGTTTTCCAGAGAACCAGCTGATAAAAAAAGCACAACAAGCTCCTATTGCTAATTTTTGGAGTTCAACCTCACTGTAGCATCAAGACCAACACAACAATGATTGTTACAATCTTTACACTTATGGATGAGTTTTACCCTCAAGCAATGTACTGACCTGTTGAGTTTGGGTTGTGCTTCTCGCTGTTGAGCAGAGACAAATAGTCACTGCTGTTCACATAGAGGTCTCTGTGATGCGGGTCTGGAGGAGGGACCAGAATAAACCAGAATGTCAAAACACTTGTGAATGAAGCTTTCTTATACTCCATCACCTGACTTTGAGTCTGATACCAATCTTAAGGGAAACGGCCCACTGAATATGCCAGTGTCTATTCAGGTTTGGCAAGATAAGGAACAGGAATTATTCTCACCATTCCAGTAGTTGCAGATGGAGAACTTCTGACCTACTGACGTGTAGCAGAAGTGGAAGAGGTTGGACTTCACAAATTGTGGGAAGAGGTACCTCAAGTAGTCTGTGTCTGGAGGGACGAAGAGCAGGAAGAAGAACATGTTTCAGCCATGATTTCAGTGAAACAACTGAAGTTGTGAACCCAACTCTGACATATCCTGCTCACTTTGAAGTGGATAATATGAGCTGGTTCAGAAACAGCCGCTTACTCATACATCCAGCAGTTACTAATATGCACTTTTACTTTAAGATCCGTTTTGGTCTCTACCAACACCCGGGGGAAATAAGCCCTTTCACGTTGCCGCGCTGTTTTCATGTTGTCGTTTGACATGTTGTTCTTAAGCAAATATTGATGTGATTTACACATGTTCAGCCGTTGAAATAGAACCCACCTCCATATTGCCCGGCCTGAGGCGAGGACAGAGAGATGAAAGACTGGACGTTGTGGTCAGAGAGAGTGGAGATGATTCCTCTGCAAACCAGCCCACCTGTTCAAATGTCAGCAAATAAAAAATATGTGTTGTCAGTCTTTTTACCTTTTTTTCGACCAACAGTCAACAACCTGAAGGTATTCAATTAACTATAAGACAAATAAAAGCAGAAAAGTATTCCAATTTAAATGCCGAAATGAGGCCTTTTTCTTGAAATTTGCTTGAGTAATCAAAACTTAAAATAGCTTAACATTAATTTTCTTTCGATCAACAACCCGATTGATCGTCCAGTGGTTTCAGCTCTAATCAAAACTAATTGCATACACCGTAAAGACTACACACCATTATTTTTAACTTACAGATTTCTAAGTGTTTCCGTTGGTCTTTCAGTATGGTACAACCTTTAATCTATAGAAACACGTATGATAATGATAATAAACAAAATGTTATCGAAAAATGTATCCAGTGAATAAAACAGAGTCTCATGAAGCCTCACTCTGTTAAATAAGTTATTCAAGGAATTGCATACCAAGACAAAAAAATAATGCAAAGAAAATACCACATTTATGTCTCTTTTACAAATGCACTCAGACCTTGAGAGTAGCAGATGAAGTGGACCCCATCTTCTGAGTTTTTCAATATTGGGTAAATAGCTGCCTTGAACCCCTCCACCTGCTTCCACATGGGCTGCAGGCTGGAACTGCCGTCAAACAAGTCGATGACTGTCACATTCGTTCCAGGGTGAGACTGCAGGAGAAAGAAGGAAGGGGTTTTTAATTCATAAACAGCGTGGACTGGGCTTGTGGGGGGAAACTGTGTGCAAGCACTAAGCCCTAAACAAGAAAAACTACATGCCAACCTCAGCGTTAAAAGCAACAGCGGCAGGGCAACCAAAACATTTTGTATTACCAAAAGTCCAGGTTTTGTTATTTAAGATGTACTTTAGATATCGATTATTCGTCATACAGTTGTTTTGTAAGAAACAGCCAGACCAAGATCTAAACTTCCACTTTTTATTTCCTTTTCCTCCAGAAATAGTCAGGTTCAGCTAGGTGTGGAAAAAGAGGAACTGAATCTATTAAAAATATTCACCACTTCCTCAAATCAACCATGTTATTCCAACCACAATACATGCAGTGCAAACAACAGGTTGTATTAAACCAACATGTATAACTCTTGAATACTCGATGTAATTATGTTTACAATCAATACTTTGAAAGGATGAAGGCACTTGCACACGACAAGGTACTAATCTCTCACTCTCCTGTGGTGTTACTGCAGGAATAATGAAGGTAAAAAAGACACTTACATCAATACATTTTATTTCTATATGTACTCAGGGCACTTTACGTGGCTAAACAGAAAGAATAGAAGCAATAACAATGTGCACAAGAGAGTTTACACAACAGTAAGACACTAAACAAAAACATACTTGACTAGCACAACAGGTTGAAAGCAGATGTAAATAAATTACAAGACAATGACCTGACTCCACCATCACGCTGAAAGCTGACTAGCACATATTGCATGGCGCAGGTCCACATTTGTTGATACCATGTGGTGATATAATAAGCTGTAAGGCCTGCACTATACATTGCATAATAAGGTCCACTACTGAAAAACTAAATGTATACTTTCTTTTTAAAAACATAGAGGAGCAAACCACATTGAACCAGTGTACTTACGTCGTTAATAAATTGCTGTAAATGTATAAAATCCCCCGAGCTGTCGAACAAACCGTGGACGATGACCACCGGCTTGTACCCGACCACCGAAGCCCAGAGACAAGCACCGAGCAGCGGATACAACAGCCCGGACACCCCGCTGTCCTGCCTCTTCCTCCGGCTCAAAAAAGCAGAATGGGAGCCTTTCATTATAACTCAAGTCAATAAAAAATAAAATAAACACTAAGAGGTTGACTTCACCAAATATATGACTTTAAAATGAAATAAAAAACATAAAATCTTGATCTTTGGCTAATGTTATGCTGCCATCTTCATCTCCGTCTCTGTTGCCAAGCAGCGGTACGAGCAGTCCGCTCGTCAGAGTTCCTCAAATGTTCCTGTTTTAAACGTCTGTGTTGTTAGTTAACGTTATGTGTTACACGAAAGCACCAAAACTGCTGCTGAGCTTTGCTTTGGTTTCTTTTGTTTGTTCCGGTTCTAAATGTATCGTGTTGAAGCCGCTCTGACGTCATTTCCGGTTCCAGCTCCTCCAATCAGCGGCGTCGATACACAGTAAACAATGTACAGTTATATATAGTACTGATAATAGTTTTCTTATATAATAAATAATTATAACAGTCCTTATAAACACTGTATTAACACAACATGGTATAATTCTATGTTATAACGAATGTTTGTATCCAGTCACTTAGTAATAGCAATTTACAGTATTTTAAATTATCTATTTAGCCTGGTCAATGATTAATAATAATGCGTTTTATTTGTTAGGCACTCTTTATTCGATAATCTCAGAGTGCCACAGAGCCAGTATATAGTAAAAACTAACCAAAATTTAAAAAAGGACTAGTTGACAAAAGACATAAAACTCAACTCTGTCATAAACACTTTCCTGAATAAAAAGGTTTTTAGGCCAGTCTTAAGAGTCTAGTGTCTGTTGCCGTTAGGTGGCCAGGGAGACTGTTGCATAAGCCGGGCGCTGCTGAGCAGAAGGCCCGGTCGCTCATGGTGCGGAGCTTCATGTTGGGGACCCGACGGAGCAAGCCGTTTGTAGATCTGAGGGTGCGGGTGGAGGTTTGGAGAGTAATGAGTTATTGTAGGTAGGCAGGTGCATGTCCATTTATATTTAACTCAGAAAGAATGAAAGAGATCATGGAAACTGAATAAAATAACCAGTGTCAGTATATCATTACAATGATTCTAGAGATATAAAGGGTTGGTTCACTATTTATTCAGGCATCTATATATGTATTGAAACAGTGTCTGCTTGATGTAATCATTCTTCATTATTATCCTGGCTATTAAAATACATTTTCCTAATGCAATCTCATGATGGGAGATGAGCAAGTGATCAGCACGACATCCATGTGGTTTCCTGTGGATGCCATAGTACAAGCACACTCGTCAATGAAAAAACAAAGACAGCTCTAATCAAGTGATTACAGGTTTTATTAAACAATACTGCAGGTTGAACAACATCCAAAAGCCCCCCCGGCATTCATTTCCACATACAGCAAGTAAACCCTGAAGTCGCTTGACGGAAAAGAGACAAAAACACCTTCTTTGCACGGTCACCATTTATAACCTTCTGGCCTTTGTCTATGTCTGTTCTAAATGGACCAATCAATAGTTTCAAAAAACAATTGATTGTAGTGAGAAATAAACATATGTATCCTCAATATAGGGTAATAGAAAGGCTACTGTTTATCCTGTGACTTGTACAAGGAGTGGAGTCAGTTCAATACAAACGCTTTGGCTTGTTCTGATGAATGATGTGTCAGACTGACTTTGTTTTGCTTGCACATTTTGGACAGTGGATGCAACACATTGTTGCATCCACTGTAGCAAATATAATTTTGCATGCTTGCTCAGCTCTTGCTCGAAAAGAGAAGTGATTCATTGCTCCATCAAAAGCACCAGAGACACATTCTTCAAAACATGCTCAGATTTAAAGGCTTAAAGCGTTGCATGCACAGAAAAAACATCCAAACCTCATCAAGACTTCTACAAAATGTTGTTTTAAGAAAATAAATGTCTATTTTTGTGTATCCTGTTGGCCGTACTACCGGAGCAGCTCTACACAGTAGGCTGCAGTAGCTCCTGTAGCTGACACAAAGTGTCTTTCAGGGTGAGAGCCAACGTCTCGGCATTCGTCTCCTCGCAGCAGTTGAAGGCGGTGATGGAGAAGTGGACGTGGTCCGCCTGGGGGTTGTAGCAAATGGCGTAACCGTCGGGAACGAGGGGCCCGAAACACATCACGCTGTCTGTGTTCGCTGGCACCTGAAGGGGCCGGAGGGAGAAACAACATGAGATATCACGAGAAGGAAAGTTACACAGAAGATAAACGGTGCGATTGCTGGAAACTTCCAAATTATTTTGTTGCCAGAAAACGCTCCATGTCCAGAGCATCACGAGCTCCAGAACAGGAAACTGTCAAAATTCCCACTTCCTGTTGTGCTACAGGAGGATCAAATCTTCCTGTGAAGCAAACCAACTGAGAAACACTTCATCACGCAGACACACACCTGCCCCGTTCGGAGTTTCCAGTGTGTCGCGACGCCGTACGCCGTGTCCATGAAGACTTTGGGGATGCTCAGTCCTTCCTCGATGGCCTGCAGCTTGAGCCCCAGCAGGTGAAGGTCAATGCCGCGTCCTTGAAGTACCTGACCAGAGCAGATAAACAAGACAATGTGAAGGAGAAGTGGGCATCAGGTAAGAACGGATGACAAAAGAAAGTTGTTGTTTACCTTTAGAGTCAGAGCTGTGTAGGCATCAACAGCTTCCCTGAAGAGTTCAAGCTTTGCCTCTCGCTGAGACACAAGAACATAAAAGAAAAAACGCTCAATTACTACATTTCTCCTCACTATTAAACCACCGGAAAGCAAACATGGAGTATAGATCCTTTGTTAGCCACAGTGGAACAATTCACTGGCGCTTCTCACCGTTACGGACTGGTCACCAAAGGCAAGAATGAACTTGAGCGTCTGATTTGAGGGCGAGCGGATATATTCTGTCCTGCCGCCTCGAAACATCCTCTGGGAGGCGATGTCACAGGCAGGACCGACCTCGTCGTGAACTCTAAAACAAGAGAGAACAAAAAGGAATTAAAGTCGAACACAAACACGGATCATTTCAAGCTTTCGAGCCGCGTTCCAGGACAACAAAAACAAAAAGGTAATGTTTTGAATCTGCTGAAGTCAGTAACGGACCTGTAGTAGGCGAGCTGCAGGGCGACCTGGATGAAGGAGTTGGGACTCAGGTTGTGCTGCTTTGGAAGCTCCTTACCAAACTTCTTGAAGTTGAACACGTTCACGTCGAGGTCGTTGATCAGTCTGCAGAACATGTCAAGTGTTTTATTTTTCCGAGGTTCGTTTTCTAGCTTTTTAATCAACCATCTTATGGCTTTCTTCTTTGAATGGAAGGTTTCATCCTGTCAAGTACACACACTGGGATTAAAAAGCCCTTTCACTGAAGAAGATTGTGGGATATGTTCCCACGGTCAAGAACGACCTGCTACGTTCAGAATTTGAAGAGCATGTTTTTTTCACTTTTTTAAAGCAATCATATTACAATATAAATAAATTACACCTGTACAGTTGAGAATATACACCGAGAAACAAATACACCAACACTATGATGCCAAATATGACTCATTCAAGGCATTTTGAGCAAAGGGCACTCTGTCCAGCTCAACTCCACAGTACAGGGAAGAAAAAGCTTTATTTCCGGACTAGATCTTGGCTACTGGATAATCTAAGGCTACTCTGAAGTTGTAGACAAGCTGGTGAGAAAGGCCTGAATGACAATAACGACATCTAAAACCTCCGTCCAGCCAATGCCGGCTTTGTCAAGGTTACACTCACTCACACAGCGATGACAGACGTGTTTGCGCTCCTGTGGCTTTCTTCCGGGCCAAGTTCACTTCGGCTTTGTTAGTTTTTCCGACTAAAGCAAACGTCTCGCGTACGCTGTGCAGCGAGGAGATTCTTCTCTTATCACGACGGGTCGTCTGCAGAGACTTAATATTTACCCTGGAGCACACTGTCCAGGAGAAGAAGTGGGGGAACGTACATGTCGAGGTTCTGCTTGGCGTGCTCTATGTCCCTCTTGATCTCCCGGTCGATGTGAAAGTAGAGCTTCTTGGGCATCGGTAGAGGGACCAGCGGCGCCCTCTTTGGGTCCGGTTTCTCACTGTGGTCGAGAAAAAACTTCATTATCTTCCACCCTATTATTATGGAGCATTTGGAGTATGCTGCTTCACTAGTGGGAATCACGTGGCAATTTGGTTGTAACCGAGTGTGGCAAAATGAAAGATATCTATGTTTCATTAAACACAGACTGTCAGTACACATTAAATGTTGGTGTTTAGATCGTGAGTGTAAAGAATAACAAGATTTATGAAACAATTTAGGTTAGAATTGAGATAGATTTAGTTTAGAAGTGAACCGAGTTTGGCTTTAACACATTTAAAGCCAGCAGACATGAGGACACTTCTTTATTGTCAGCAAAGTCTGAATGGAAGATTATTTAACCAGCTACTGGCTAGCAAAAGCACTTAACGGTTCTTATACCTCTAATGTAAGTTGAAAAAAGATTAGCCATCAGGAATAATTTCTACCTTAAAAGAGAATCAATCAAACATTTTGCTTCAACAGTGATTGTAAGTGTCGTCTATATATAGAGATGCTGTTGTGGTTTAACACTGAATCCAGTTAATGCATGTTTTGAAGTGTGCATCGGGATATGATGATGTCGCTCCTGTCCCTTAATCTCACCAGTACTCGAGGATATGATGCAGCAGTGTTGCTACGGGTGGACCCTCAGCTGTGGCTGCTTCATACAGAAGACCCCAGGAGCCGTCCTCACCCACCACAAACTATTCAAACACACAGACCACAGTAACTGCTGCATCAGTCGGTCCTGTGCAGCTTCTCTTTGTCCTCTGAGAATATCGCTGCCGCTCACCTGCAGCGTTTTATCAAACCAGCGGTTGCCGCTGTTGGAGAACGTCCCTCCTCCATGCAGAACCTGTGCTGCCTTACGGCTGGCATACCTGTCAATCAAAGTTGTAACAAACAAAATCATCACACTGAGAACAAGATCAAGTTACTAGTGGCAACTACATTTACTCCAGCACAGTTTTGAGTTACTCTGAGTGTTTGCCATTTTAGAGGCAAATTGTATTTTTTACTCTATTGAATTTATTTGTCATCTATTGATACTAGTTAATTATTTCCATAAAATAACAAATTATATGCTTATATGATTTGATGCTACTTTACTAGAAACCTACACTTAATCAGTTTAAAGTACTACTAACATACAGGGCTCTTACATGATTACTGTGGTATTAAAACACTGCTATTCTGCTTAATGAGTACTTTTTAATACTTTCAGTACATTTAGCCGATTACAGTTCTGTATTTATACAGAGGTAACATTTATGATTCAGGACTTTAAAGAGTGTCAGTCCAAAGAATCCAGCTTCAAACAACCAGCAACTGAGACGCCATTTCAAATTGAGGAAGTGACAAATGTACTGTATGTTTTTGCTTGAGAACCAAAGAGTCAACAGAGGGCACAATGATATCTGAGCACGCACAGGACTGAGCAACATATTTAGCAAACAGAAATACCCAAGCGTGGCTTACAAAACACAGGATGGAGCAAAAGAGTTAGAGGAGTAGGTCGTTTGTGCGAATGTGTGCGTACTTTTCATCCGATATCCTCATGACCGGAGAATCCAGACACAAGGAGAAAAGTCCCGTCTCGATCAGTCCCACGGATTCCTTGTTTAGATTATCTGAGTCACAAAAAAGGAAAAAAAACAGTATAATAAATAAAAACAAATACACATTTAGTGACACACACGCACACACTCCTGTGAGTTACCTCTGAGCAGCCGGTTGTAGGCCTCTCCCCAGGTGTGACGGTGCTCGCTGGTCAGGATGCCCATCGGCTCTTTGTCTGTCTTCCAGGACTGAGACCGGATCCTCAACAGCTGGCTGTGGATCTGACTCTCCGTCATGCGGGAGCCGTCGCTGTTGTAAACCTCCAGCTGGAAGAACTGGTAGAGAAAAGAAACGGAGGCGGCCATCTTCGTCACATCTGTCCTCTAAAGACGATTTGATGAGGCGCTCGAGGGGCGAAGCTTTCTTTGTTGGTTTGGTGTCAAATGAATTAAACCTCCATACAAACATGGATTGCTTTGCAAGATACAGACAGATATTGTGTTGTTTAACATTTGTTACCATAATTTCTCTCTGAACAGCAGCCAAAGCTTTTTGTCAAATACATTTTTATTTTAAAGCTTCTTGTGTGTCAGGTGACTTCAGTCTAAAGATATCTCTTCTTTCGTAATTGAGAGCAGTGACTGCACAAGACTCAACATGCCTGTTATGTGGTATAATGCGCAATCAAGAGTCAGCAACCAGGAACAGAGAAAGTGTAAATCCGACAGCGCCCTCTGTCGACAACACATTCCCACCTGGTAGTTCCTGACGACCGTGATGTGGGTCGGCGAGCGGCGGGAGCGGCCGTGGTGGGCGATGTAGTCGTGTTTGGGGCCGGGGATCCTGCAGGATGAGAAGAGGAGCGGGTAGAGCTCCATGCACAGGGGCTTCCCTCGCATGTTCTCCACCGGCAGATGGCCGCTGACGGGGACAGAGAAGGCAGACAGACGCGACATGTTACTCGTGAATAATTTATTTTCCACTCTGTTTATTGTCACAAAAAAAATCCTTTGAAATGTGGTGGAGAGTGAGTCTTCAACAAAAAAAAGACTTCAGTTTAGGGTGGGGTTCAAACTTTCAGATAACAAACTGTCATAAATATCCTGATGTGGAAAAGCAAACACACTTTTACAACATATATTTCACCAGATGGAAAAAGGACTATACACAAACGGCAGGGATGTGGTGATCTGTTGGCTTAGCCGGATACTGTCAGACACACAGATTGAGCTACCAGGATAAAGCACTAAATAAAGAAACTATGTCAACATTTGTTTGACAACTGTTGATATTAATGACAAACTCTAATGACTGTAGCAGGTATTTTTTTAGGCTTGGTATTATTTGCATTTAAAGGGGATGGAATATAACTAAGTAAGTTTCCTTATGGGCTGTATTTAGGTAGTTTGGCTATTTTATATGAATGAAGGTAAATTTTATGCCACGTTAACCTTCCACGACCACATTTCAGAGTGAAATATTGTACTTTTCCATGTCGTGCATAAAAGAACATGATGCATTGTTCAGTTAACAATATATCCTCCTTATCAAGTGAATTTATTCTGGAATTGAGTCCTTGAAGTTGAGTTTATAAAAAGCAAAGTTTAGCAGAAATATTTCAACCTGTCTCTAAAAACAATTTTATTTAAATAAAAAATGCACTGAAATATTCTTACTGCACTGCAAACAAGGGCTTTGAGACTCAATGAGACATAAATATTTTTAAAAGTTTTACTGCCCAACACTTAATAAAGTAGTTAAATTCAGCTCAACCTCAACTGACTAAAACAAGAAAGCTGTTTACATACTTTACACAAGTGATAAAAATCCTAAAATATCCGCAAATCATTTACACTTAGCATAATAAAATACTGTTAAATGCTTTAAGGACATTTGGCTGATAAGCATGAATTTCGCTGCAGTAAAAGATGAGTACTTCTTCCACCACTTTTCTTATAACACGCAACGTCTAAAAAAAAAAAAATGATTAGCCGACTGATTAAAGAGTCAAACTTACGTTTTGATTTGGGCCTTGAAGTCCAGAACTCCTGCTATCAGTTTGGATGCAAACCTAAGTGGAGACAAACATGTTGTTTACATAAGACACACAGTTAGTTGTCATGACGGAGGAACTTCACTTTAATGTAACAGACTGTACTTTGCAAGGGCAGCACCAGTAAAAAAGACAAAAAGCTATAATCCACATTTTATATTTGGATGTTTAGCTTGTGCTGCATGCAGCTGTGAGCAGCGTTCCTAGGAATGAACAGGGCGCCTTTACACATCCATGCTGTGTGTCCAGATCCCTTTCAAGGGCAACATTCTGGCCAAGTGTTTCCACTGGAAACAAAGACACAGCACTAAAGTAATCACATTGAATCGTGTCTGCCGAACAGACTGTTCTGGGACTTTATTGGCAAATCAAAGTATTGATTATGAAAATCTGCAGTTGGACGCAGCCTCTATCGTGACCGAGTGCTTATCAAAGATTAAAGCATCGGCCATTTTGAAAATGTTTCCGGCATATTTCTTCCCCACTGTGTCGTTTATGTTGTTGTTGACTCACACTAGCTGGCTCCTCCAGCCATTATAATCTCTCCTGGGCAGAGAGATGGCCGGGTTCGAGTGAACTGGCAGCGGCTGTCTGCTCTCCAGGTACGCCCACTGCACCCACCAGGGTGCGATCTACACAACAAATTCATTCAAAGAGTATAGAGAGAATCCATGCAAGCCGGGCAGATTGTATGCAGACATTTTAGTAATTCATTCAGTCATTGTATATTCCATTATAAAGTTGTTCCGTTTTGTTTACATGTTCGCAAAATACCTCAGAAACCCGTTACAAGGTTTCCATGAAACCTACATTCTCAGATTACTGGAGGTATGCAAATAAAAGAAATGTATAAATGTGTATTTTAATGCAGATTTTAAAAAATACTTTTTGCTTTATGTTTTTACTGTGAAGCACTTTGTAACTTTTGTTTAAAAAAAGTTGGAGCCTCTTTGCCATGTCCATTTGCAGACAGAGTTGTCCACAAGATGAGAAGCTCAGTTTTTGTTTGGTTTCTTGGCAGAAACCAAGAAACCAAACTCTCTCTGCTTTGGCGTGATCTACTGATAGAGACCAGAATACACACCTGCGAGTGCTTCAAGCACCCCACAGCAGCTCTATGTGTGCTTTAAACACACACACACACACTCTAACGCCTGTCACATTTCCCACACAGGCTCAAACACAGACCCAGTTATTGGTGTGCCGGGCTCTCTTCTCCAACATCTTCTGCAGCCGCGGGCCGAGGCCGCCCGGGCTGCCGAACTCCTGCACCATGCGGCGGGTGTGGCTGAGCTCATCCGGGGGCAGCAGGGGCTCCAGGGTGCTCAGGTAGCCCTGCAGGGTCTGGACCAGAGGCGGCACCGGCTGCGGGGGCACGGAGGAGAAGAACCGCGGCTCCTGCCTCCAGACCTGGAAGGAAGAGAGCTGTTAAAAAAAAAAAAGGTTTCCGGTGTGCGGGATTAACTGGTTTTTGGTACGCGTGCATGAGGCAGATGTGCCGTAGGAGTGGCCTCGAGTTGCCTCTCAGGACCCGTCTCGACTAACTAGGAAATGCACATTTCCGTCGCTTAGCCTCTCTGTCACGTTCTTTTCATGTAACGCTAATGTTTTAAAGACTAAACACGGAGGACTTTGCTGTATAATGTGATGCCTCTTCGGGAGGCTGTAGTTGAGACGCCGAGGACACGGAGCGAGGACAAAGTAGGTGACTGCTGGTGCCTGTTCAATATACGACTAACTTCAATAAATACTTGACAAAATGCTCTTGTTGTCAGTCTGATATTTATGTTATACGTCGTTATCTGACGTCCAGTCGATGTGAGACCAGTTTACTCTTCATGCAGTGTGTCATGAAGCATGTAGCCCGTTGTTTACACCCAGCTCGCCCACCGCTGTCAGCTGGGAAACTGGGATCGACTCCGATTAAATTGTGATACAACAACAACACTGAGTGCTGTCTCACGTCTCTTATGTTTTATATTCGAGACTACGGATCAACATATATCCTCGTAACTATACTCTACCCTGTGCAGCACTCACTGGTCCAGATTAAACATGACCAGTGAGTGCTGCACAGGGTAGAGTATAGTTACGAGGATATATGTTGATCCGTAGTCTCGAATATAAAACATAAGAGACGTGAGACAGCACTCAGTGTTGTTGTGTATCACAATTTAATCGGAGTCGATCCCAGTTTCCCAGCTGACAGCGGTGGGCGAGCTGGGTGTAAACAACGGGCTACATGCTTCATGACACACTGTATGAAGAGTAAACTGGTCTCACATCGACTGGACGTCAGATAACGACGTAGAACATAAATATCAGACTGACAACAAGAGCATTTTGTCAAGTATTTATTGAAGTTAGTAGTATATTGAACAGGCACCAGCAGTCACCTACTTTGTCCTCGCTCCGTGTCCTCGGCGTCTCAACTCCAGCCTCCCGAACAGGTATCACATTTTACAGCAAAGTCCTCCGTGTTTAGTCTTTGAAACATTAGCGTTACATAAAAAGAACGTGACAGAGAGGCTAAGCGACGGAAATGTGCATTTCCTAGTTAGTCGAGACGGGTCCTGAGAGGCAACTCCAGGTCTCTCCTACGGCACATCTGCCTCATGCACGCGTACCAAAACCAGTTAATCCCGCACACCGGAGGACCGAGTATATGCATTTAATGCAACGCAAACTCCCCAGCGTTTATGAGTTATGACCCAGTGAATGAAGGGACAGAAACTCTGCAGCGACTTCCATTAAAGTTTGACATGGGCGTGTATATATATATAAATAAAGGTGTGGAAGCTATAACTTGAGGAAAAATGCGCAGCTGCCTCCCATTCGCCGAACAGCCGCTTTAATTAACACACCGCAAGAAATAATACAACACGTCGACACTTAAGACTCGTTAGTTTGACTCTTAAATCCGAAAAGCAGCTCACCCGAGACAGCCATGCCCTGTAGGCTCCTGGTTGGATGTTCCTCAGAATCATGTTTCCTTACAACCAGAAGTCCACTCCGTGTCGCATATATGAGAAACAACGACACGCTTTTTAGCGTTATATTCTGAAAGTAAAAAAATTCGGGTGCAAAATCTCCGCAGAAACTTTGAACCACAATAAAGAAGCACAACAGGGCCCTCCTACTGCTTCTTGTTCATGGTGCACGTAGATAAGAGAGTCGTCGTCACTCCACGGCTCCTAGTTTGAAAACACCAGTGCACGCAGTAGAAGTCAGTCCCCCCGTCGTCTTTTGTTGTGTTCCCTCAAACTGCACCAGCGTGCAGCGCCTCACGTACTTGACCGAATTCACGCTACATGCCCGCACACGCGTTGACGTAGATATCTCTCCGTAAACAGTGACGTCACCGAGCCTATCAACGTCGTTTGCAATACTGCATCTCGCCGCAGCGCGTCGCTGTTACAACTCACGATGACATGAGCAGTTTAGGGGTTTACTTGCTTTACAAAAACTACAATAAAACAATGGTGGAGGTAGTATTATGATAATTTAGAAAAGTATGTAAGAACACGCAGGAACATTTATTAAAAGTGAAAAAGAATCCATCCTTGTGAATGTTATACTTTTATATATATTTTGCTCATTAATACAAAATATGTGAAATAGCCTGAGTTAGTCTTATTTGTATACCCGTTATCTCTGTTGAAAAATAGTAAAACAAAAAGCTAACAAAAGTTATAAGTAACTTCTAAGATTTGTTTAAATTGTGTTTCTCCTGTGTATTATTTATTATAATTATTTAAAACATACTTATTCAAAAATGTCTTTAGAAAAAAATGTGAATTTGAATGTCTTTTCCAGGACAACTGTCCATCTCCATTTGTGTGAGTGTCATACAGTAGATCGTTATGGTGAGATTGTTTGTTAAAGCTGGTTTCCAAGCTCAATAATTAACATCTCATTTCAGTATATTTCATACATTTAGAATATTTTCACTTTATTAATTTTTTTAAAGAACAAAAAACAGTAGAACACTTGACTTAGCAGTGACACTTGACTTAATAATACAATTTCCTTAATAAATAAGGGGATGGGGGGAAACAACTATTGTCAGTGTATTATATTTATTCTCTTGAAGCCAGCTTCTTTATCCAACATAGAAAAAATATAATTATAATTAGCAATTTGCACCTTGTTATGGCTTACCAATTTACCAATTAAAATATTAACTTACAAACATTGTGACCCACTATGAACAGTGAGCATATATTATATTATGGTAACGAAGTACAGCTAAGCCGATAGCAGCCGTTATGTGCAATGTCAGATAACAGCTGTTATGGATCAGTTGATGTTGTCGTAACTTTCATGACCACTTCCTCCCACGTGGGACTTTCCTCACACCTCTCATCGGGAGCTCTCACACAGCTCTCTCCACATCCACCTGACAAAAGAAATAACAAAATAATGCCTTTATTTATATTCCTAACCCCACAGATTCCATGAAAAACCCACACAACAATGCTCAAACTATTTGCACAAAACACAAATACAAGAAACATTGCACCAAACATTGCACCAAACAAGCCAAGACACAGAACCAGAAAAACCAGGCCAGAAGAAGATCTTCCAAAAATCAAGAAGAAGAGAATAGAACATTCTGATAGATCAAACAAACAAAATCAATAAAATGCAATCAAAAATCAAATCCATCAAAATCCAAATCTGTGAGGCAAAATCCAGCATACACATGAAAACAAACAACTTACAATATATTTAAACAAAAATTATTTTAACAACATTAAAATAATAATTTAATATATTAATATTAATATATTTTATATTTTTTTATCTGACAATAATATAGATATACATTGTTCGATTCTGTCACAATAAACAGCACACCTCATTTCAATCACAATGATATATTCCACAATATACACAAACAAATTAACTGAAATGTAATTTTCAAATAATCAACAACTCAATCACAAAATACTTGAAACAAAATCAAATCATTGAAACATCAAACGCCACACAAACAAACAACATTAAACAAAACATGAAAAAAATGAGCATACAGATTAGAAACACAAAACAGACGAAATCGGGCTGTACAAAACATAGTAAAAAAATCAGGCTGAGGGCACGAGTCGTGATCGGGAATGACTCAGGGCCATTTCTAGAGGTCCCAGGACTCCAGGATCTATATTGGCATTCAGATTTCCCATTTGATTTCATTTATGACTCCCAGGAACCAATAACTTTATAATATTTTTTCACCTTTTCCATCTGATTCCATTTCTCATTTTTTTGAAATTTGAAAACCATATTTAAGACAAAAAACAACCAAAGTGAAATCTGAAATTTTTCATTTTTAAAAATTCAATAAATTTCTCATATTTTTTTAAATTTAAACAAAGGCCTGGCGGAAACAAACAAAGCCTTTTCTTCAGACAAATAATCAAAGCTAAAGACACACAAAGCACAGTCAAACCATCAACTCAATCAATAGAGCACTAAAGTTGAGTTGCACCATCAAAAATGGAGGAATTGAGAGGACATTCAACATCAGGGAAACTCAATTATATCATCCAAAGAACCATGTTTAGCAGGCAAGTGACATTTGTGTTTTTACATGACCAAATGGTATAACACAAATTTGATTGTATTTTCCATTTAGTACAACACAAAGAAAAGGCATTTCAATCAATTTCATATTTCATTCATGTTTTGTTGATATGAAGTAAAATGACTTTTTCCTGTTCACAATTTCCTTGAATAGTATTCTTTTAACATTTATTTTCATTTGAAAGCCTGATTTTTGCATATTATTTCATATTATTTTTAACAAGTTTTAAATTCATTTTTTTTACATTTGTGAACAAATGGAAGTTCATCCAAACAATATTCCAGAAAATATTCCCCACGTTGTCAGAAACACTCAAAAAAACAAATGGCAAAATGATCCACATCCACATCCCCTCCCCCATCACACTTTACCTCCCCACTCTCCTCCTCCCTCCTCGAACTCTTGCTCTCCTCCACTCTCCCCTCCCCCTCTCCCAGCATCTCCTCTCCTCCTCCCCCTCCACCTCCTCCATCCTCCTCCTGCCTCCTTTCCTCTCCTCTCTCCACACTCATCTCCTCCACAGGTCCCATTTTGTTCCAGGAGGTCTGGTTTGAAACAATTCAGGTTTAAACGGTTTCCTGTTCTCATCTTAATGATTCTTAAAAACAACTTTTATTAAACAAGAGGATTTAAGAAATTTATTTTTAAAGGAAAAATTCTTTTTTTTTTGCTTAATTTATTTAATAATTTTATATAAATTGTATAGTGAATTAAATTCAAAAAAATATTTGCATGTTGCAAATTTTGTATTATTTGGAAATAAAAGTATGAATGTACATCAAAATATTACCAATATTTTATTTGTGAAATTGCATCTGCTGAGTTTATTGAAATTTCATTGACTTTGCATTAAATGGTTTAAATAATTCGTATATGAGAGTTTTTATTGAAGCTGAATGATGATAAATGTTTCAATATAGCAAATAAATGCAAAAAGCATATCAGCGAAGTAAAGAATACTAGACATTTATTTTATGCATGACTAAATAAAATGTACATAAGAATTAAGCGATGAGTCTTTTTTAGCACAGTTACAAGAAATAAATAAATGTTTTCCAGCATCTGACAAAAAGAAATGTGTGTAGCTCTGGATAAGTGCAAGTCGTTGTGCATATTTCAGTTAAATGCTTAGGGACAGCAACTGTCTAGCAACAAGCGCTTTTTTTTAGTTTGTTGACTTACTAGAGTTTTTAAATTTGTTCATTCTCTTGTGAGCTTTTAGTGCAGTGTTAACAGACTTTTATTTGTTTAGTCGAGGTGAACATCGACAAGCAAAACTTTATTGTGTCTTGGAATGTGTGCCAAGTACAACAGGCAGGCCAAAAACAAAGCCCTAGCTTGGTGCTGCAGCCACATGACAGATGTGAGCAGGTGGATCTTTTGGGCAGGTGCAGATATGAGAGAATGCAGCGCCGCGCAGAGCCGTCAGCAAACTGGCAGAGGTGAGAGGAGTGGGGGGAAGCAGGCTGTGATAGAGCTCCCTGGCAGCAGAGGGGCGATGGACGCTAGAATCCCTGACAATTAACCTCACTAGGGTGGATATTTCAGGCACAATAGAGGCAGTCCAAGAAAGAGGATTAGTTAAGGAAATCAACACAGGGTTTTGTGAGTTAAGAGTGTTATTTGGAATTTAATCTGATTTTGTTCACTTTTTCAGATAAATTTTCCTGAGTTTAGAGTGAGCTGGTAAATTTTGTTTTGACCAATAATATCACATATTAAATAATATTAGTTTATTTTTATGCTAGTTAAATTTTAGAGAACGTATATTGTAAGAAAAGAAAGAAAGACAAATTTCAAAATTTTTATATGAAATCGAAATGAATAACCATAATAGTGAGCAAAATTTCAGACCCGTTCTTAAAAATCTTACAAGAAACAAAAGGCACATTTTTGGTTTCCAGAGTCTGAACTGCCTAAGCCTACATATGAAGAGGAAGAAGGAGGAGGAGGAGGCAGTCTCACTGTGACACTGTGACATGATGCCGTGGGTTCAGATGGGGGAAGGGAAGGAGGCCTGCCGTCAAACAGCCTGAAGGGCATCAGCGAGAGGGCGACAAGTGGTCAAGAGAATCACCGCCGCAAAGGGGTAGCTTATAAGCAGACTTTGCTTATAAATACACTATTGTTTATTTAACTAGAGGTCAGTCACGGGCCAATCGAGGGCTGGAGAAATTCCTCTGCAGAGAAGAGCACCAAACTCTAGTTTCTCTTTTCACTCTTGTGTCCATTATTCAAGTCTTTGAGGTGGAGTGGTTGAGTGTCGGAGTCGCGTTTAGAGATTTAAAAGAGTGCACGGCGTCACTTCCTCATGTCGATCCGCATTCCTCGTTTAGAAGCACTGAAGAAGATTGAAAGAGGAAGTGAGCAAAAACATGCAGTGTGACCGTCGAGTTTCTGTGAGACGGAACAAGAAGCCAGTAATCACCTCTAATCCTCTCAGTGTGACTGTCATCTTTTGAGACCACCATTAAGTTAATTCACATCTTTCTGTTACACGTCTTTCTCTTTCCATTTCACCCACATCAAACTAACGGTGGGCGGCATGCTGACATTAACACTCACTTATACAGTGGAGCGTCAGCGTGGTCAACAGTTTGCCAAGATTCCAGTCTAACAAACCAAATCCCCGCTAGGAAACAGCCAAGAAGATACAAAGAGAGAATTGTCTGAGAGGAAGGGAGGGCTGACTCATCAAAAACTGCAGAATTGGTGCGAGGGAACAAGGAAGCAGTCTGCAACACACACACACAGGCTGAAGGGAATTAGCAGCAGTTTAACTTTTACACAGGAAAAGAAAAATCTATATAATTAGATATGTAAAGACAAATTATAAAATGCATAAATACAGTCATCCCCACAAGGAGCTGAGAAGAACAGAAAAAAAAGAGTATTTCTGCTCGGCAGAGAGTTCTAATATGACCTTAAACTGCAGTGAGATTTATGGAGTTACTGTAAATACCAGTGTGGTTCTTTGCATGCATCCACAGAATCAAGCAAGTGATGTCAAGTAGGCAAACACAATGGGAAAAAAACAAGGGAGGAAGTTGTTGGCTTCCTGTTGTTGTGGTTTCCTACTCAACTGTTTAGTCTCAAATGAAGCCTGCAAACCTTCTGCAGATGCTTAAACAAACAAAGAGGTGCTAAATGAAACCATTTTCTATTACTTTGCACTTACAATTACCTTAATTGTAGTAAAGAAAGCAGCTCACAGCTTAATTTGACTGTCTCTCTGTGGTTGTGTATGTCAATAATAAACTATGGGAATGAATAAAAAAACATGTTCTGCTGTCTACACGTTAAAATATGTATACAAGATCATTATCATGTGGTAAAAGTCTAAAGTCTGTAAATAATCAGACCCAAGAAGCAAATAGCAAAGCAGATCCCTCCAGGATTGTGTGGCTAAGAATCAAGATGTCGTGCTTGATAAGGCTTTAACCGGCTTAGTCCGTCACTGTGATCGTACTCCTCAATCAAAAGGGATGTTCTCCAAGACGACGAGGTGTTGCCCTCTCAACAACCTCTCGTGAAGTCTGGAAAGCGACCATCCCTTTGAAAATCAGAAGTCAATCAGATCTTCCAACATGACATTAAAATGAGTTATTGTCTCGTCTTTGGTGCGCTTGCTTGCATGATTAGTGGACAATACGTCATTTAGTTTGCTCACATTTATGCGAGTGAAAAGCAAACAAACTAAACTAAACACTCACCTTTTTGGAGTCTCTCTGTTCTTGACCAGACAGGACTTGTCTAGATTCTGATATCCACCAACCACCTCGATCTCCTCCACTGTGGGGTACTTCTTCTTCACAGGCTCGGCCGCAGCGGAGGCCGCCTGGTCCTGCTCCGATGAGCCGTTTGAAGGTTTCGACCCTCCTGCCGTGGACCCCGTCGAGGGTCCCGTCACTCCACTGCCAGCAGGCTTTTTTGGGGCGATAGTGATGGTGACCCCTCTCTTCACTTGGCCTCCAGAGGCACTCCTGACGGAGAAGAGCGTGGGCGACGGGGTTGGAGATGGAGAGACACTCGGAGACCGGGAAGGAGATGGGGAGGCCGGCGTCGGGGCGTAATCCGACCGCTTCAGAGTGCTGTCCGGCGATTGGCTCCTGAGAAGTGAGGGGGCGACCGTGGTCGCTTGGTTAGTTTCTTTCAGCTGAGATGTTGGAGAACGGACTCGTCGAGGAGACGCATTGGGATTCGATTTTGACGTTTCTTCATCGTTTTCCGGGGTCTTTTCATCGTCCTTTACCTGGTGCTTTAACACTCCTCTGGGGCTTTGATGCCCCTTCGTCCCCCTGTCCTTCAGGAGGGTGTTTGGTGACCCACAAGACTTCAGCGTTTCCTGCTCTCTCAGCTGAAACCGCTCTATCTGTCGTTGTATTGCCTGAACCCCACAAATGTCCTCACCCGAGAATGTCTTGCTGTCGCCCCGCCGCGCGTTGGACACGAGGGGCTTCACCTTCACGAGGTGAACTGATGGGACGTCTGCGGTCCTCTCCCTCAGGCACAAGCCCGACCTCAAGCCACCCGTCTCCAATTTGTATATCCGGCTCATGGCTGCGAGGGAGTTGGAATGAGGCGTTAAAGGGGAGAACGATTTCACGGGGTCGAGAGGCGATGTGTGATCCTCTTCCTCCTGTTTGGAGAGCTCCTCCTCCTCCTCGCTTTCGTCTTCTCTGTTCAGGTGTTGGCTCCTGTGGCGCCTCAGCTCTTCATCCACATGTTCCACAGGGTCGTGGTCACCCTCAGATATCTGGAAGCTGTCACAGATAACTTGGGAGGTGGCAGTGGCGTACCCGCTTGTCACTTCCTCGGCTCCGACGGCTTGCGAGAATGGGGCAGAAACAGGAAGTGGGAGGCAGGTTTTCAACGAGCCGACTTCCTGCGTGACGTCAAACGCAGCCGTGGACGTCTGCGCTGCTGCGTCTTCCTGTCCCCTCTCCGCTTCGACCGGCTTCCGCATCCGAGCTGCAGCTTCCCACTCGTTCTCCATGTCAGCTCCCCTCTCGTCACGCCCGTCCCCGGGTGCCCAAGTGTCGTTTAACTCTGCACCTTCACTCCCGCCGCCACCTCGTGCCTCTCTTTGTCTCAGCTTCTCCTGCTCCCTCTGCCTTATTTTCTCTCGCAGGGACTCGATGCGGCTCAGAGGTTTTCCGATTCTCCAGCTATCCCTCCTCTCAACCCCTTGACCCCCTTCCCAGTCTTTCCCCTCGCCTCGTTGACCCACGGCCTTTTTTCTCTCGACTGTTTCTTCTGCAACGTAAAACACACTTCTGGGGATTTGAATCTCCGGGGGAACTGGAGGGATCCCCGTGGGTGCCAACCTTTTTGGAGATCTGGGGGTTGCATCATTAAGGAGTGTCGTTGATCCAATCTCCTGATCGGACCCTTTGGTCATTTCATATGCAGCCTTGTGAGTCCGTTCTCCTTTCTCGTTGGTATAAATAGTTGTGTCTCCTATTTTTTCTATTTTACTTATAAGCTCCTCCGTGTGTTGGGACAAAATGGAGTGTGCGATGTATGGTCCTTGTGGCCCTAAAGTGCTCCACTGGTGGAGCTCTCGAGCCCTATCAGCACAGAGCAGACTGGAGCACTCGGTGAAAGCTGATTCGGCGTGGCTCAACGTTTCAGGTGGGATTGTGCTTTCGAATCCCTCTTCCATCCGACAATCCAACACCTTTTCATTCCAAACGTGCTCCTCAACCTGTACTCCCGCCTCTGGGGGTTTCCCTACACTCGTCTCCTTTTCTAGACTTTTCTCACCAGACTTTTCTCTTTCGGCTCTCGCTCTCCCCTCCTGCCTGATCGCAACTCTTATAGCAAACGAGATTCCTTCGGTGTTTTTGACCGATGCCGCTGTGAACCCCTCGTCTCCATCTGCGTCGCTTGCCCTCTCCAAAGCCCTCGCATCGACAGGCTCTGCTTTCTTAACTTCGCTCCTGTGTTGGAGGGAGGGACACATTTCGGCTTCATCTCTCCTCTTCTTCCCCTTTCCATCCTTATTTTTTGAATGTCCATCTTTTTGCAATCCAAACCGGTCTTTATCTATAAGCCGTGTGCACCCCAGTTTGGTCTTTGTGACCTCCTTCCCTAAACCCGCGGCATTGACCCACGGCCCTGCGCTCTTGTCTGAATGTATACTCTCACGAGTTTTCCTCGCATTCTCATCATCTAAACCGTTCTCTTTGCCACAGAGGACCCGATCGGAGAAGCTAAATGAGCGTTTCGGTCCACCTTTCAGGAACATATTCCTCTCTTCTGCCTCTGATTGTTGGTCATCTTCATCTGAGAGTTTTCTCCTCCCAGGCCGGAGGAAAATATCAGAGCTTTTGGATCGAGAGGGCTTGGGGTGCTGTCCGAATTTACTCAGCAGCTGGCTGACCCTCCCTCCCTTTTCAACAAACACGGCATCATCCACGCTGTCCTTCCTGTCGTCTTTAATAACCGCCGCCTGGCCCCATGGTCTCGCTTTCTCTTTTTCTCCCAGCCAGGACTCGTCTCTTCTGAGCTCCCTGCCCAAACTATCCTTCCTTACATCCATGCTGCACTTTATCTCTCCATCCTCTCGACCCGAACCTCTCCTTCCTCTCATTACTTCTGGACTCCTCTCTTCAGGGCTTGCCGAGGGCTGTATGATCAGAACTTCAGAGGCTCGGATCTCGGTGATGCTCCCTCCTGCTGCAAGGATCTCCCTCAGGTCCATCTTCATCCCTCTCTTCAGCTGCTGGTCCTCCTCAGGCCTCTCTCTCTCTGCTTCCCTCCATCTAGCCTTTCTCTCTTCGCTGCCTCTCCTATCCTGCTCAATGATGATGATGTTATTGGCTCGGATGGTCCGAAGACAAGACCCGAGGGGAGAAAACGAACTAGATGGCGGATCTGTTTCTTTTTCCTCCTCGTCTTTTCTTACTATAATTAATTCTCGCTCCCTGGCTGCATCTTTAACTGATTCTATCCATTGGTTGTTATGCTCTTTTTCTCTTCCTTGACTCCTGTCCCTGCTCCTCTCTTGTTCTCTTCCTTGACTTCTGTCCCTGCTCCTCTCTTTTTCTCTTCCTTGACTCCTGTCCTTGTCACTCAGGCCATCAGAAGCAGAGCTGACATCCACCTGCAGCAGAGAGACATCTCTCTCCTTTTCCCTGTCACCTAAACCATCCTGCTTGGCCTTCCTCCGATGTATGATCTCTCGCTTCCAGGCGGGCATGTTGGCAAACTTCTCCTCCTCCTCTTTCTCTCTCATCTCTCGCTCCTCCTCCTCTTTCCTTTTTTTCTCGAGCAGGAGTTGCTTCCATTCCAGCAGACAGGAGACAGACATGACAGAAAACGTTTCGAATAACGTTGATGTTCCTCTTAAAAGCTTCTGGGAATTGTCTGCAAATAAGAAGAACACATATTTTAATAAATGTTCTATACACCCATGTTAAATAGCTGTGAACATCACCCAAATATGTAACTTTTAGAAAGGTATTTACTATAAAATTCCAAACTGCACAATTTCAATATAAATCGACGTGTTTGTAACGGAGTTCAAAGTGCACTTTGTGATTTCTTATTTTCAATGTATTATATTTAATTTTGTTTGTTGTTCAACAATTCTGTTCACTGTATTTGCATTTTATTTGAATTAGTTTTTATAGTTTTTTTTACAGTATTTCTAAAATCTGTTTCTTGCTGAAACTAACTTAAGTCCGTTACACGTTTACAATGTTTAATAGCATATATAAAAATGAAAATGTTTGCAGAATTACACTGTGGAACAACATTTGCAGAACAACCCTGTTCTACCTTTCTCAAAATAATATCATAAACATCAAATGAACTTGCAGCACAGAATGCACATGCACCAGGACATCTCTCTCCACTTTTGTCTCACATTTATGAAGAAAGTGTGAAATCAAACTCACCAGAAGAGACCCACAGATGTTGGTAGGCCTATATGCGCTTCGACTTTAAAAATGTTCATCTCCACTTGGCGTCTTCCACTCTTTGACAGAAGAAGAAAAATCTCCGTCGCCAATAAATACCAGATAAATAAATAAATGCCAAAACGCCTGTTTTAACAACAGACGTCAAATCACCGGCGACCCGACTGCGACCTCGGTCGTCGGCGTAGTAGTGTCCAGCCACGGAGTGGCTGCACGGTAATCCGATAATGACATTACATTCTGTCAGGAGAGTTTAGTGGCACACAGCATGTTGTCGGATCGGAGAAAAGGCGTTTAAAGAACAGAGCCGTCTGCACCTCCACCCTCAGCTCATCCCTCCTCCCCGCGGGGCTAATTGGGGAAAAAAGATGGAGGTGGAGGGGTGCGTGACACGGGCTGCGGTGTCAGCAGGGCAGAGCTCATAGCTGCAGGAGTTTAGCCAGGTTTGGTTAAACCATTAAAAAATATATATAATTACTTTAATATTTTCTTTTTCTTTTTCTGACAGGGACGAACATGCAACTCTAATTTGTATAATGCTTGTTTCACCCACCAGGAATAAAACTATTTCAACAAAACACAATCTAATTCACTGATTGGCCGGAAAATGCAAAGCAGGAAATAAAAGGTCACGTGGCTTTCAAGAGTCATAATAATAGAGAATGTGAATGTCAAAAGTAGCTTCTCAAACTGGTGTGATTGGGCCTTTAAAAATAAACAACACCCCTAATAATACAACACGAACAGACAATAAATAAACATCTTACACAGCTACTGCACGCAGTTTATTAGATTTATTCATTCAACATGACAATACTAAAAGTTATTCGTCTCATTACAGCGAGGCCACAGCGCAGTCATCTCATACATACAATGCATGTTCAAGAGAGATCAGTACTTTTGAAGTTCGAATAAAATATTTAGAAAAGGCCACTTTATTTACTTTGTTCATGACATTACTGACGCCAACACAGAATGAAGCACCTGAGGAAATACATTAATAATCTCAGAGGCCATTGTTTGACAAGTATGTGGTTTTTGGGAAAATCTAAAAAAATCTTCAAAATGTTTGTGCATTTGGCACTTTGTATGTTGAGGCTTATATAAATATACTATATTATTATGAATAAAATAAAGAATATTTGACTTAATTAATTTAGTTCATTTGATTTAAATGTTTTAATAATATCAAATTTGGACACAAACTTTACAATAAAACCTCCTATACTGTGATTACATTTAGGAATCTCTGTTCCCAAATGAATTCAGAATAAAGAGCCGCCAAAATATTTAATCAATATTGTGCTTTCAACTAGTGGTATAAAATCTCCCTTTCTGGAGCCCCATGAATTACTTAGTATTTTCATGGTTATTTAGTCTAAAATTAAGTATGTTATACTTAACACTGTCTAGTAGGATTTACTTAATCCTTCAACAGTAAAAGTTACTTAGTTAGTGTTAGTGCAAATTGTTACGAGGATTTTATTAAGTAAATCCTACAAGTTATTTCTTTGAGTGCATATACAGTAAAAAGACCACGTTTAAACGGACAGTGTCAAGGTTAGTTTGCATTGAGCAGAGACAGCCAGAGCCTCTTATTCAGCGCAGCAGATGACCCGGCTCATTGAGAAGTCACTTGTGTGCCACTTCTGCTCATTTTAAGACAGCAGTTAGTTTGAAGCTTCACACGACAGCAGGAAGAAGGCGGTTTCCGTCACGTCTCCTTGTGGCCGCAGGGCTCGGCGCTGCCCCGCTGCGGCTCGGCAAAGAGCTGCAGCTTGTGGTTAAGCCGGACGCAGAGGTAGGCCAAATCCTGTTTGTCCAGAGAGTGTGCCACGGCCAGGTAGGTCGACAGAGTCCCCGCCAGCAGGAGCCGGTCCAGGGTCAAGGCCGGCAGGACCCACAGCACGACGCCGAGCTCAAGGCACACCGGGTGGCGGAGGTGAGACAGGAGGCGCCGGGCCCCAGGTGACTTGTAAGTCAGAGGGTCCCCTAAACCGAGACAGTTGTTGTAAACCTGAGAGAGAGGAGGGGAGGGTGAGAAGGAGGATGAGAGAGACAAAGTAGGTTAAGCAGGCAGTACTGATAACAAGTCAAACTATTTATGTTTTTCATAACCACTGACAGAGACACGAAAGTCTAATTAAAATTCAAGAAAACGGAGTTGGATGTTTCACGTTTCACTGTGTATGTTATTCATTTTTCTGACACATACTGTCTGCACCTCATCAAGTGTTGAATCCACCGCCTTTCTTGTCTGTCTTTCCTCTTCTCTCTTTGTTTCCTTTCCATTTACTCTCACATGAAGGCAGAATTACCCCAAATATTTGTGGAAATGTTATGCCGATTAGCTACCTGCTTGATGCCCATCAGTTCCGGGTAATCGAAGATCATGAAGATGCTGCAGATGATTGCCCAGCAGAGGAAGTGCAGAACGAAGCAGAGCACAGGGAACCAGATACTCCAGGGTGCATGACGCACCGACCACAAGCAGGGGGCGCCCATCACAGGCTGCCAGTAACGCATGATGATCTAACGTGTGGGGGAAAGAGGGTGATGATGCAGAGTGGTGGCGAGAAATGACATCTAATATAAAGCCCCAAAACATGTTTAACTTGAACGCTGATGGTCTGCGTTGCAGTACCTGGAGTGCCAGTGCTGTGGTGAAGCAGTAAGCCGTCCTGTTGAGGGGCCCCAGCACCGAGTGGAGGGCCTGTTTGACGGGGGAACGAGCCAGCAGACTGTGCTGCATGATGAAGAGAACCAGCAGCCCCAGATCCATGAAGAGAGACCCGAGGACAGAGCTGTCCCGCAGGGCCACCGACCACGGTATAGAGTCTGAGGTGAGGAGAAAGGTTACATTTGAAACTGGAATATTGTAATTTAATACGATTTGACCTTGATTTTAAAAAATATGTAAGTGACTTGTAAAAATTAACGATTGAGAACAGGAATTGACCTGAAGAGCTTAGAACAAATTCGGACTGAAGAAAAGGTTGTAGCCCAACGTGGGGCTCGAACCCACGACCCTGAGATTAAGAGTCTCATGCTCTACCGACTGAGCTAGCCGGGCACTGACACATGCTGGTGAAAAAGTGTCATATGAAAAAAACACTCAAAGTAATCCTGATTTTACTTGATTCACGATATTATACATGAAGCACCGCGTTGCTGCTGCTATTACCGCGTAACTAACGCCAAGCAGCCGGAGAATCGCACCGACTGACCGCAGAGCATCTTTTAATGTTAAATAATAACTCCTCCACTAAAAGTTAGCCGGAGTTCACTTCGCACGGTCGGCTGCCAGCAGCAGAGACACCCGCTTACCTTGACAGAGCGTCGTGTCCCCGGTGATGTTGTGGTAAATGGCTCGAAATGATATAAACCGAATAAATTCTGCACCGGATATGAACACAAACGCCGTGTTGAGGAGACACACGGCGCAGAGAGCCAGACCCCGCAGCCCGACTGACGCCATGTCAATCAGCGACTTCATTAACCAACTGGAGATTCTTCCGGGAGAGTTCTGTTGTAGTACCGAATATGGACACACGGTGTCGCCTCAGAATGACAGGTGCATACAGTGAGTTTACTGGCAGTCAAAGTGGTATCTTATGGGGGGATTTCACTCTCAGGGCAACGTGATAATACACAATAATGATATTTTATAATACATTCACACCATTGTTTAAAGATATTAGATTTAATCTTTTAGACTGACTTTATCGTCCACAAGACAACAGAAAAAACAGAAGACAATTTACAAATACGCCAACAAAACAACACAAACAAAATAATATAAATACAAACAATATGGTAAACATTACCATTAACATATAACATCTTATATATGTTATGACATCTGATTGTAATCATATTAGACTAAAGGCCCCCTGCAGCACTTCCCAGAGTTCATAGTCTCAAACTGAGAGAGTAAAGGAAGAGAGGAGTATGGTATTTGAGTATTCAAGACTCCTCTGGGGTTTCCTAATTACTTGGCTGGCCATGTACATTTTGGTCTACTCATTTTACACAGACAATACAACTGATGAGAAACAGAAAGCTCGAAATAATACTCAGTATATTGGTCTACTTTACTGAAGACAGAACTGATTGTAATGTTTTACATTTACAAAACAATACCAGTCGGGGGGGGGTGGGGGACAACATATATAAAAATACTTATGTCTTTAAATGAGCTTTACCTCACCACTGTAGCACTCTACATGGTAATTTCTGTCACATGATACCACCCGGATAGACTCTGTAGACCCCTGGAAGAAAATAAATCAATGAAGGGAAATTGTGACGATACTTTCTCAGAAACTAAAGTTACAAAGGCTTTCTAGCTATTTGAGATTAATTAAACAATAAATTGAGCTCACCTCGGTTGGCAGTATCGGCCCTCCGCATGCAGCACACAGAGGGGCTCGGACCCTGAAACCACAGAGAAGGCTTAGCAAAAGGTCCCTGAAACTCAGACGGGAAGTCCCTCCTGGATGTGACGGGGCTCCTGCGGGGCCTTTCGGGCAGGCTTTGTTTTCTTCTTCTGTCTGCAGTGTGGATGAAGAGGCCCGGCCCGTTGCTGCTGTATTTTATCAGGAACTCACCTGTGGTAGTCGCTGACACAGTAGACCCGGCTGTCTGCGTCCACGCTGAAGGGCTGGCCCTCCAGGCTCCGTCTGCAGACCACACAGCAAAAGCAGGACGGGTGGTAGGACTTCCCACGAGCCTGCAGAACCTGACGAGCAAAACCAGCTCTTTTTACACAATGTGAGGACTGGTGGCGCAAAGTAACGAAGTACACTTACTCAAGCACTTAAGTACCGCTTTGAGGTACCTGCGCTTTACTGTACTGTCTGAGATGACATCTTCAAAACAAATTACAGATCAAAAAGATGAAGATGTTCTCACTGGAGAATGAACCTGTCAAAAATATGTTTTGTTGTCATTTTACTTTTATTGTTGATTTAAAAATATTGTTTTTACGTTTTTATTTTAGGAAACAAAACAATGGATTTATATTTCTTTTCGTGTATGCTTTTAGTTACTCTACAGATTTAGATTATAAAAACAAAATATAATCAACAAATAAATGATGATGGATTCCAATCTGATGACCACAATCTACCTGGCAGTAAAAAACAAAAGTGCGATACCATTAAAGTAGTATACATGTTACTACCTCACTTATTATTATAATATATTCTATATGTACAATATTCTGAAATGTCCCATTCTTTAAATACTTTTCATGCTAATACTTTTGTACTTTTACTGAAGTAGAATTTAAATGCAGGACTTTTGTGGGGTAGCACTTAAATAGCACTTACTTATGGTACTTTTGTAGTTCGACTATGTTGAGGAAATGTTACTTCCTGTATTCTTGTTGTTCTTAGTTTGTACTCTAGGTTGAAATGCACTTATTGTAAGTCGCTTTGGATAAAAGCGTCTGCTAAATGACATGTAATGTAATGTAGTTTCTAAACTGTTTTATTTCTGAATAATCCTTCCACCACTGGAGAGAGCATCACATCATGTCCACTCACCATGTCCACGGTTAAATACCCACAGCTGCTGCACACTTCTTGGGATGGATGAGCTCCTGAGTACTGCAGGAAACAACAAAACAATCGACTCAATAAAATCGGTTGCTGTAAATCTTTAAATTGGATGTAAATCACACGTGAAGCACGACATGCTCACCAAGAAATCTGCCTCACAGTAGATTCTTCCTGACACCGTATAAAACGGCTTCCCGATGAGCTTTTCGCCTAAACGTGAGAACAGAACACGAGCAGTGAGGAGAACGTGAATCGTCAACGTGACGTTTTGTGTTCACAGAGATGGAAACACAACTTTAAATGGACTTTCTGGCCTCCAAATAGTTTTCTTAGTGATAACCTCTTAACACACCACATGCAGAGATGAAGTCATCTCCATCGAGTCGTGAATATTTGTTGTTATAAAGAAAAATACAGGAGGGTTCAACACTCAGTTTAGATATGTTGGACTCCCAACATCCACCCGCAGGTCAGGAGAACTCACTGCAAACGCTGCAGGTGAAACACGTGTTGTGGAATAAACTCCCCATGGCCCGGCAGGCTGCCCCGTCACCGTACACAGCTTTACTGCAGCGTGTGCAGCTCCCTGAACACACAACAAGGACGAGACGCAGAGCACTGGTTACTGTGAAGCCCGATCCCCTCTTCATTGACTGACAACAGACTGACAACACACACACACATGCACAATGAATAATACTGGTCTGAACCTACAGAGTGCTGGAAGATAAGATCACTGAACAACTACGTTAGAGAGGAAAATATTCAGTGTATTCGTTCCTTACCAAAGTGAAGACTGGAGCTGTGTGTTGGGTCCATCTCGACTCTTACTGGATTCTCCCCAGTTGGCTCTGCCTGCTGGAGCCCCCAGTACGACTGTCTGGGGGTCTAATTTTATGTGCGGCGCAGACAGCTGTAAGGAGAGCTGCTATCTGGGTTCATGGGCGTTGCTTTCGGTGCGTTCGGTCTCTTCTCAGACCCCCCGGCTCCTCAAAGGTGACTGTGTGAGAGGCAACAGACGAGGCCGACTGGTGTCTCTGAGCACCGCCCTTTTCAGAGCAATGAACACTGTATCATTGGAGCATGCTTATTGATGCATCAACACGTTGCTGGTCAATGTGGAGCTGATTTGAATGACTTTATATACTGCCGAGTAGTTTTCCCACCACATCAATCTATAATATTACATCATTATATTTTGATTCATCAATCTGAATCTGCAAAGTGACGTGTAGCTGAAATTAGAATAACAAATGTAGTGAAGTGAGAAAGTATAGTATTTCTCTCTGAAGGGCTGAAGTACAAAGTATCACAACATGGAAAGTAAATAATCATATTTAGACAAACACACAATTGTTCTTAGTTACTTTCCACCACTGGGAAGAAGTATTCAGATTAGTTAAATGAACATTACAAAACTGTGAAAGTGCTGCTAAATGTACCCTAGTATTAAAAGTTCAAGACCTCCTTCTGTCAATCAATTATTCATGTGGGTTCAATATTATCCCACATTAAATGATTGTTTTTGTTGACACATTTACATGGAAGCAGCTTCGTACTGTTAGCTGGTCGAGGCGGAGTTCGTTTCAATGAGTTCACACGGTGGCTTCCAACCCGCAGTGGTCAGGTTGGTCCAAAGGTCAGTCACAAGGTCACAAGGTCGTGAGATCATTATTAGTATATCTGACTTCTGAAACTATCTTTAAAAAGCATAATTTGATCTTCTTAAATGAACTCAAATGTAACATTCAAATCAAACTTGCCTGCTTCTCAAACTAAAGTGTCCCAAATACCCACATGGTCTTTATTAAAAAAAAAAATTTGACTGCTTGCTTCACTGCGATCAACAATCTGTGTGTGTGTGTGTGTGTGTGTGTACAACATTGAACAGGAGGCCCGAACCCAACATTAGAGCTGGATGCTGCTCAAATATCTTCCTGCCCTCATGTGGACTACTCAAGCACCTTCATGTTGTAACCAATGACCCGGAAATAGCCCTGAAAACAAAAGCTGTCATTCATGCCAAGTAAGCAGAACGGATTGAAACTGAACAATGTGGTTGTCTGTTTTTTATTTTTAACCTTATTTGAATGGCTCTTGTCGACAGGGACTTTCCCCCCCTTCTTTTTCCTGGCTCATCCTCTCAAATATATTCTGTTCTTGAAATAAACGAGACAAAAAAGAGAAGAAGTGAACATGATGTCAAACAATATAAAGACTTTTGGTCTACTTTCGACGACTGACTCAGCATTTTACAATCTTGTAACTGAAACAATAATAAGTATAACACCATTTGATACACATTGATATTGTCTCCAAGTGCATCGCGGTGCTTTCCTGTCAAACTCCCCCAAGGAAAACCTTCGCCATGGAACCCTGCACAGCACATGTTGGCTGTGGGAGCGTGTGACAGCTGCTGCTTCTTTACTGAGCTCTCTTGTTGAGACACACTGAAGCTGTTTAAATTCACCACTTCGCCTACTCCGATGCTGTCAGACTGGTTCAGCACAAAGACTCAGGGAGATCACGTGTGTTTGATTGTCACAGTCTGTGTGTGTGCGTGTAGGTGTGTGTGTGTGTTTGGGGGGATCAAATTGTCTCCATAAAGACACAATAAGATTAGGACACGTGATAACTTTTATCTACGTATACAATTATTTTAAAAGATATTTGTACTTGTCTTCTGTCTGGGATTTATAGGATTGTGTGTTTTTTAAACGAGAACATTATAAAGTTGTTATAAGGCCACATGGGTTAAACCTGAGGCAGAGGGTTAATATGAGAATTGTTTTTGCATGAACATTGGGGTGAATCTTTTGGGCTAGAGCTTCCAAAACTGGAAGACAAATGAGTGGTCTTGCCTTTAGGTACGTCTCTGTGCAGGAATGTGTGCGTCACGAAGCATGTGGAGGCAGGAGGAGAGCCTCTGCTACATGGGAGTGCTCTCACACTGTAGCCCTAATATATCAGACAATCATATTTTCATCATCATTTCACCGTGGAGGAAAACAAAAAAAGCAGCTGACTAGACACAACCTGCTTTAAATGTAAACACATTGCTCATTTAATTAAAGTGTGACTAGAAATACGAGCCGATAGGGGCTGAGAGTACCCCTATAATACCAGCATTCCCTTTGCATTTGTATTGATCAGTTTGTTAGTACTATCAATGCCGGGTACTTTGAGCTCCGCCTCCACCGCCCTTCCGCTGCCTCATTTCGGGGGGACACACCGCACGATGCCAACAATCCCCGGCATGTTCGGCCGCGTATAAATAGGGCGCCCATTGTGCCACACGGCGAAGGGGAGTCACGTCCGGACTCGTGCCGTTACCGGGAGTCGATACATCGCGAACCGGCGTTGCGAGATTCTGGCCGGGGCCTCGATCCTCCCTGCGCGCGTCAAGTTTGGACAGGTAACCCACCTGCGGGCCACGCCCTCTCCGGCGCGCCGCTGCGCACAGGTAGCAACGCAGAGCAGGAAGTGGCCGTCGCTTGAACGTGAAGGGAAAATGCAGCTGTGTATTTGAGAGAGAGAGAGAGAGAGAGGGAGGGAGGGAGAGAGCGAGAGGAGCAGCGACTTAGAAATCACACTTTCGAACTTTTACGTTTTATTTTGTTTTTGTTTTTAACCGGAAAACTCCTCACTCTCCCCCCAGTGAACATGCGGCTGTGCGCGAGCTGCGCGCTCCTGGGACTCTTGTTGTTGACGGCCTTCGACTCATCAGGTGGGACAATTATCTCTACTAGCAACACACATATGCTCCTTTACCTTGTCCGCGTGTTTTGCCTCTCGCGCTGCTTTCTGGGCTTTCTGTCTGTCTGTAATATAAAAAAAAGAGGAGTGCGCGAAACATTTTGGCTTCACTTCAGGTGTAATTGGGTCGAACGTGCACCTGAGATGAGAGTGCAGGAGGTCTCTTGTGATTTAAACGCGGGACCCAATAGAGTCCAGTTGCTCCGTGTCAACACACTGAAGGAGAACCGATGACGTCAAGTCCACATTGTATATGATTGATCGACGCGATGTGGAGATTAGAGGCTGAAGCACATTTTCAGTATGTGTGTGTGTGAGACTTCTAGACCTCCATTTTCAAAAGGTTTATGATGCATTTATGGTGCTTCCTAGAGGCGTGAATCCATCATCGCTTCATTAATGATTGACTTGCAATCTGCTGCTGAGATATGAATATGGCGGTGCGTTTATATCATTATTTGTTAGACGTAAACTGAGTGCGTTCTTTCCCTTTATTGATTTTGTGTGGAAGTCATCCTCAGCATGTTTTCTCTTGAATAGTGTTTGTGGAAATGAGGACATAAACTTCTATTTGAAGCCTGTGACATCCTCGACACAGCCGTTGTTCACTGTCACAAGAAACCTTCGAGCCAACCTAGTAGTGAATGCTGCTATGTTGCTCTGTGATGCCTTCAAGTCCTTGCAAGTTCCAGTTGTGAATTCCTGGTTTTGTCTTGCGTGTGAACTTGTGCCGCTTCCCTCAAACCTGTGCATCGCTTTAACTGGAGGGCAGCCATCACGATGAAATGTGTCCTTTAGTCCAGAGTTATATTTAGACAGTTTAATCTTGATGACACACTAATACTGACTGACTGGATGGAGCATTATGGTCAAGAGACCGGTTCTGATGAGCAACTGGAAGTCTTTAGTAAAACCATCTCATTTGCAAAAGTCAAACAACATGACACATGAGACCAGTCGGGCTTTGTTTAACTCGTATTGGAGGTAAAATGAAAAAAGTGAATATTATTGAGGACAGGAATCCGTATAATCGGCACATATTTGATTGTGTGCAGCATGCATATGTTTATCTTGCATCTGTATCTTGTATATGTTTTCTTTTTTTGTGCATGGGTCTTCGAAGGTTTGCTTATTTAGGAATTTTGTGAAAAATCAAGAGAATATATAAATAACATAAAAAACAAAAGATGTATGGGCCACTAGAAACAGTCAACATAGACACCGACGATCTTGGTGCGAATCCATTAATGTTTTTATTTATGAATGAGATCTAACACTGGAGCCACCGCTGGGACCAAAACGGGGACTAAAGCTAAAAAATAAAGCTGTGATGTAACTTTACAGCTGATGTCATAGAATCGCAGATGAAGCGGTAACCGCATCATCTGCGTGTCCATGTAGGCAGAAGTTTGGAGTCGCATATCGCTGACACAGCATTTCTGTTTTAAAAACTGGTTTACCTCGAGTTCCTGTCATTGCTCGGCACTCGGATGACTCATGATATTAGTAGGTCAATTCATTTGCTGTGGCCTGGCACTGCCCAGCATGGTGATAGGTGTGTCTGTCGCCACTGTTTGCTCAAGGGTCAAGCGTCTGATTCTTCCTCTGTTTTCCAAAGTGACCTCCAAGTATTGTCCATAACCCAAAGATATCCAGTTCACGATAATATTAGACAATGTAAAGCATCCTTATGTTCAAGAACTTTAAACAAACAAATGTCCGCGGTCAAATGAAGAACTTTTCCAAAACCTTTATTTCCTTGACTTCGATGGATGCGGTCAAGGAAAGCTGTGAAGGAGAGTTCATGAGGATTTAGGAAAAGACAACGACATCCATCGTTCACAATTTGACCAGCGGCGACCAAATGGTGCGTCGCTTTAAATGTTGCTGCCGCAAGGAATTGTGGGACGGCAGTATCTCCTCTCCTTTCATGAAGGATGAACAAGTGAACTCTATGCTATAGGAGATAAGAAGGGAAGCATCAAAGCACCTTTCCTTGGCATATAGAGTATTCAACCAGCTCTAATCATGGCTCTTCCTGGTCATTTCACTTGATAAGGAACCTTTTCAAGCAATAATCGATAGGATTCAACATACATTTATTTAATTTCATAGAAATCCATTTAACAGTAATTGAGACATTTCAACGTGGACCAAAATGGTGTCCTCAGCCTAAGAATTACTTTAATTTATTTTGAAATCGATTAATCAGTAATCAAATCGTCTGACTTTCAGCTCTAGTTGGGAAGATCATACAGCTAATATGAAGCATATTTATTATGAGTGTTTTTGGCATTAACAACTCATTTGGCGTTGATTCTATTTTTTCATTTCAATCTGAACCTAACTAAAGGTCCACTTCTTTAGATTACTGGTTTGGGCTACTTGCAACCAACTCCCTGTGACCTGTTCCCCCAGAATGCCTCCAGACGACGGTGCGGCCGGCCAAAGGCTCGACGGTGACGGTGTCCACCGCGCTGCCGGCGGATCAGTGTACGGTGTGCACCGTGAGCGGGGTGAACGACACGCTGACCTCCTGCCACTCCTCTCTGGCTCTGGTTCCCGAGGAGGAGGTCCGGCTTCTGTTCAACTGCTCCCAGTCGATAGAAGAGTTCTTCACTGTGAGCATCGCCCGGACCATCGGTGAGCGCACTGGCATCGCTTCAGGAATAGTTTGAGAACCAGTCAGGATCAAGTATAGGTTTACTGGGAAAATGCTTTCCATGAGAAACCCCTTATTTTTAAGATAAGAACCCCAAAACCTGCATTATTCTAGTCCAACCTCCCATCGTACTCTTTGATATATTGCATATTGTCGGGGTGTTGCAATGCATTAAGAATAACTAAGTCAAATCTAACCCTGACCCAGAGTGCACGAAGGACGCCTGCATCCCGGCGACGGTAGAAACTCAGCCCACCCTCCTCGCGGGGTTGAGACGAATCTTCACGTGGGAGCTGAAGGCGCCGGAGAAGACGCTCGTGGCTCTGGACGTCATCGGAGAGGGGCTGATAGAGATGTCTCAACCGTGCCTCGATGGCGTTCTGTATTCAGTGACCACGTCCAAAACAAACCTCGAAGGCCTGACGCAGTATTGTCGAGGCGGTTCTGAGACTCGTCTAGAAGCGCCCAATGGAGCCGTTGTGTCTCTGCATGTTGAACCAACGGTTCCGGTGGAATCGGTGTTGTTCCAGGCCTCAGCTGGGCCTCTGAGTAAGGACAAATCACTGTGTACAAACTCTTTTTAAGTGTTTATTATCTGGATATGTTAACTAAATATCTCTAAAGCTCATTCTTGTATATATCTGAGTTGTTGCTGAATACTCACACCCAGTATCTGCAAAGGGTAACCGTTACAGCTGACATGGTATCGGTCTCACGCTCTTCTTCCCCCCCCCCCTCAGAGGGCCGAATAATGGTTGTAACCATTGATTCAAGCACGACTCTGGTCGTCAGCCGGGACCCGGGGGAGCCGGAATGTGACGTTTGCTCCACTGGCGACTGCAGCCCCACGGAGAAGACGCTGAGCGACGTCGAAAAACTCTCGCTGGAGTTCAGCTGCATGAAACCTCAGGATGTGTACAGCGTGAAGAGGGAGAAGAAAATAGGTGAGCACTGTGGATGCTACGTGTCGGCATTTACTTAACTGGAATACAGAAAATCTCTATTTTGTTTCAATATAGAGGTTTAAGTAAATGCTGAAATAGATGCAGAGATAATGAGATGCATATTTTACTTAATAAATGCGATATTGAATAAATAGAAGCTATAGTGAAGACATAATGGAGAAATGCAAAATGTACCATTTTAATTGAGTAAATGGTTTCTAAAATCTCTTTCATTTCTCCATTTTAAAATGGTATGTATAACATGTATTCATTTATTTTTGCATTATTTATATACGACACACACACACACACACACGTGGAAAGCTGGTGCAACGGTCAGCTGCACTGCAGGGAACTATTCTAATGACATACAATTATCTATTCAGTAACATCCTCTGTAAGGAGGGTATATAAATAGTTTTCAAATACACTAATTTAACCCTTTTCAACCGTATCAACATATAACGGTTAAACTACTGAAGCTGAAAGCCAAAGACCGACACACACCCACAGGGAGAAGATAGACACACACACACACACACACACACAGCCTGTTTAATTAACTCAAGTGTCAAATTCAAACATTTTAAATTCTTGACACGCAGAATGCACCCAGAGCTCCTGCACTCCCGCTCCAGGAGAAATTGATCCCGACGTCTTCAGGGACTTCAAGAGATTCCTAACGTGGGACATTAGTGTGCCGGACAGGACCGTCCTCACTCTGGACTTCCCCGGAGGATTGGAGGAGATGTCTGGAGCAGACAAATGCCAAGATGGCCCCCAGTACTCTGTGAGCACAACTAACAGGGAAGGAAAGATTAAAGTTTCCTTCTACTGTAAGGGCGGGGCGGCGCCTCGTCATCTGGATCTGCTCGGAGCGACGGCCGTGACTGCGCTGTGTCCCAAAGGGATTGAAGTGGACTCATTCACTGCCAAGGCGGCACCCAGAGGCGAGTGACCGTGTCCAAGTAGCTATTTATTTACAGAACAATACATGCACTGTGTGAAAGACGAGGACCAAAATAACTGCTGCCATGTCCTTTGAAACAACTTTTCATAATGGTGTCTTTCTTTGGGCCCAGTTGTGTGACCGAAGCTTTTGGTTTTATTTTTACTGCTTATTCTCGTTGATCAACAGCTAAAAATAACTGCACATGAGTTGGATCCAGCAAAGTAAGCTAGTGTTCATACATCAAGGCCAAAAGGATACGTCTTATGAAAATCATGTTTAACCCTTGTGTTGCCTTCGGGTCAATTTGACCCGATTCAATGTTTCACCCTCCTGTTACCTTTATATTTACTAACATATTTTACCCTTGAGGTCAATATGACCCCAGCTATTAAAATCTCCAGAAAATTATTAGAATTAATATTGTTTTCCAAGTTTAAGTGTGAGGTACTTTATGTTTGTTTGTTGACTCCCGAAAGAACACCGACATTAAACATTGAATCGGGTCAAATTGACCCGAAGGCGACAGGAGGGTTAAAGCATAATTGATATAGATGACACGCGGCAAATAGTATTTTAGGTTGAGCAGGTTTTTAGCGTGTCGAAAGTTAGTCCAGTTCATCCTCAGGAGGGACATGCCTCTGGGCCACATATCATGGGGGGAAAGGACTATGACCAATGTCTTATTTTATCCCTTTTTCCCACCCTAGGGGGCAGAATGATGTCCGTGATGCCCGATCCGAACACCATCGTCAGCATCCGCAGGGTGACCAGCGAGTTGGACTGCAGCGTGTGCATCAACGAGAAGCCCAACCAGAAATGTGAGCCGTCGCAGCTCAAACTGGAAGATCCCAGCAACACCACAGTAGAGTTCACCTGTCCTCACCCTCAGGAGGTGTTCACCGTGGAGATCAACAGGGACATTGGTACGAAGATTTAAACAAATAAGTTCTCAACTCTTGCTCCTGTTGGGTCTCTTTACATTGTTATTTGAATAAAATCACAATTATGACTGCGCTTAAAATTAAATGCATGGACGTTCTTATTTGGTTGTAGATTGGAGAATACTCTTCTACATTACCTGCTTCAGATGAATCCTTTCTTCCGTTGACTTGCTGTGGTCTTTAAAGATGGAGTTGCTTTGTAAAACACGAAATCGCTTCACATGCTCCTCTCCACGAATCCCAGAATGCAAAGACGCCTCCTGCCCTGGAAACATCGTTCAGGCCGAGTCCTCGCTGTTCCCAGCCTTCAACCGGACCTTCACCTGGGACCTGAAGGTCGCCTCCACTCGGGCCTTCCAACTGGACTTCCCGGAACCGGGAATGCGGCAGATTCCCAACCAGGAGACCTGTCCGGATGAGCACACGTACTCCATTGTTGCCTATCTGCGCACGGGGCCAGCAATCATTGGCACCTTTTGCAAAGGAGGAACTGTGACCACCATCATGGTGCTCTACAAGGGCCGACTGTCTCTGCAGGTGCCCGGCAACCGGAAGCTGGAGCCCGTTGACATCAAACTCAGCGTAGGACCTGAGACCCACAGTGAGCTGGAAACTCGTTGTTGTTTTTTTCCCTGCGTCATGATTGGAAGGCGTCAAACATCCTGTAACGAGACATCTCCTGCATCACAATAACGCTCTCCGTTTTCCTCCCCAGTGGTCGCCATAGTGACAGTCGACCTGCCGCGAGGTGTGTCCAACACCAACTTCATCGCGGCCAACTATCCCTCCGACTTCCCCGACGACCAGGAGATGCAGTGGAACTTCACGGTGCCCGGCATGCACAACTACACCGTGGATTTCAGCGACGGCACGGCCCCAGAGTGCCTGAGGAACGAGGTGGAGGTGGAGTACCACAGGGAGAAGAAGAAGAAGGTGGCCAAACTGACTCTGGAGGATCCTCAGCCGCAGCACCAGCAGGGCAACTTCAACATGGTGCTGAGGAACTGTGAGACCAACCGGACGCTACAGGGCCTCACCTTGAACTACACGGTCTCTGTGATGAGGAGTGGCCATCCAGGTACAGTGTTGAGACTTAAAGGCTGAAGTTTAGGTCGTGCATTCACTAGAGTAACCAGGTTATTTTATTGTTTGTTTGTTTTTTACAAAAAGAGCAAAGAATGTGTCATTTTTCACTTGCAGTTTGAGAAACAGCTTAAAACTTGATTTTTTTCATGCAGCAGACTGAATATTGAAAAAAAGTCTTTGATCATTTGAGGAAGTTTTAGTTTCTGGGTTTTTTCAAAGCGGGTATATATTTATTTAATTATCCAAAGCGTAACTCTGCGACTTCAGTGCACTGGTAATACATGAGAGGCACAACGTGGGGCTGAGTCCAAACTTGCACCCATATTTTAAAAACGTATAAATCAAAATTGGTCTCAGATCTGACTTGTTGACTCTCCAACAGCCTGTGTTGTGGTTCTGTGAAATTCTAATGCCATAAGACTGACTATTAAATGCAGAAATTGGACTGAAAGTAATACCACAGTTATGTTTTAAGATGATTTCTGATCCAATATTTTCACAATAAAAGCTCAGACTCGCCACTAAAAATCGTTCTGTTTTATTTCTGCCGTAGTCCTGTGTGAGGTGGATCTCACCGGACGGCAGGGCGTGTCGCTGCAGATGGAGAAAGTCGGTTCTGATCCGTACTGTGAGATGAGAGTGAACTCTCGGGTCGAAAAGAAGCTCAACGTGGCCGCAGGCGGGAAGGCCAGCCTGTCCTTCCTCGACTGTCCCAATGAAGACGTGCGCCTCACTGCCAGTAAAGTTATTGGTAAGATGGTTTTATATTTTGCACGTCAATGAAACCTGTGTAGCATTTTGTTCAATATTTTGAGGTCATAGTCTCTTGGTGAAATAAATATTAAGGTCAAAGTACAAAGTCTGTTTCAGTCTTAAGAGAGTAGTTTGGAATTATGTGAAATAAGCTATCGGCTTTCTGGCCGAGAGTTGGATGAGAAGCTTTTTTTTTTTTTACACCTGTCATGTTGTCTTAGCTTAGCATAATGACTGGAAACAAGGGGAAAGTGCTAGCCGGGCTCTGTCCAAAGATAACGAGTTACCTTTTGTATTCATTTTTTAAAAGTTACAATTATTTTTTTATCAACAGAGTGCCAAAATGTGACGTCCTGTCCTGCGACTCAGCTCACGGTGCCCACACTGGACTCCTGTCTGCCGATGCCCCTCCACAGCTTCACCTGGCACCTCCAAGTCCCTCAGGACGGCACCGTGGACCTGGAGTCCCCCACAGGGAGTCTCCGACAGTCGCTGCCCGGCCAGGAGTGTGACCCGTCCGTTTCCCTACACGTGGCCGAGGGCGACGGGCTTTCCGTTGGAGATTTCTGCAAAACCGGAATGATCCAGAAAGTTCAGGTGCACGCAAACGTCTCCGTCACGGCCACAGTCCTGGACTTCAGCAAGACCAAGGGGCCTTTCCTCAACGTCAGCTTCAGCCAGGAGATCTCAGGTAAAACACTGCAACTAATGATCACTTTAATTTGAGGATTATTCTCTTGATTTTCCGATTTTTAATAATTTTGTCCCAAAAATGGCCATCATATTATAGACCAACGGTTTCATCTTTATAATAACTGTTTTGTCTGACCACAATCCAAAACCTAATCGCATATTAACCAATACTCAAAGAATGTTTTTTACCGGTTTAGAATTCCCTTTCAATTGGAAAGTTTATTTTATTTTTTCATACCATGAAATTTGATTAATAAATAATTAAAATAATTGCATGTTGCAGCCATGGTAAGAACATCTGTACCTGCAGCCTCCCCACATGTGTCATGCTGCTGCATGCTGGGGTTCTCCACTGTAAACATGGTCAAATAAAGCTTGTTCATTTCACTTTTTTTAATTCCACTCTGACACTTATATAAGCCCTTTTCTTTTTGTTGTTGTAAAGAGACCATTATTTATCAAGTCAGCCCAGAGGAGTCGTCTCCGACCCTGCTGGCCACGCCCAACTGGCCCCTGGGTATGCGGCCTTCGTCCACCGTCTCCTGGATCGTCTCCGTACCGAGCCAGTACGAGGCGCACGTGCAGTTCGTCAACCTCAGCCAACCCAAATGCGCCGACCGGCACACCGCCATCAAGGTGATGATGCTGGGGGAGGAGGAGGAGATGATCAGCCACAGGGAGGACGAGAAGGCGGCGGACAAGTTGATGGTGCCGCGCAGCTTTTATCTCAACATGTCCAACTGTGTACCAGAGGAGGGACACTTTGGTGCAGTGACCAACATCGTCCTGCAGAAGAAGAGCAGTAAGCAAGCCGACTAATAAACAAACATCAATGCCCTCAATAACTAAAGCAAGGGACTCGACTCTAGTGCTCCTTCTTTCCTCTGCAGATCTCCTGGCCATCCTCCTCGGGCTAGCGGGAGCTCTCCTGCTGGTGCTCACAGTGCTCGCCGTCGTCTGCTTCGTCACAAAGTGAGTGCATCTGCAGCGGGACTGTGTCGACACCCGGTTGGTGTTCATCAAAGCGTAGAACTTCAGTGAAATATAAAAGTCACAATCCTAAATTTATACTCTGAATGATTTGCAGATTCTGCTCACTTGATCAGAAGTTACGCACATTTTACGGATAACAAGAATAAAAGTGGCACTGATTTAGCTCTCGATCGCTTTCTGAGCATCTTGTCTGCGTCGTTCATCGCGGTATTAAATTCTCCACCGTGGGATTTGTTTTTGTCTGACTCGCCTCATTGATCAGCAGCCGATATTAACCCCGAGCTCCTTGTTCAATTTTTTCTTTTAGTTTCACTCTAATCCACTTTATAAATATATTTACAAATATATTGCATTTTTTATTCCAACTGGTGTTATCCAATGTAGCTATACAAAGCTTTTCACAAATATAATCAACTTTAAAAAATACAATAAAACACCATTTCAAATGTTTATTTTTTAAATCTGTTGCTATGCTCTGTTTTGAGAGAATGTACAATTTAGTAAATGTTGAGTTTGCCTATTCCTTTAAGTAAGATGTTAAATGTATTTCATTCATTCAGCAAAGAACTTCTCTTACTCTTGAAAATTGTCTTGAAATTGACGAAATGTTTGAAAAGATTCAGACCAGTTTAGAAAGTACTTTAATTTACTTTTTAATTTACTGAAGTAATATTGTTAGTTGGATAAGCGATAACTTATTCAATGTTTGTCAAGACTGCTGTTGACTTATTGTTTGTGCTCTGCCTTTCAAACAGGAAAAGGAAAAAAGACAAGCTGGCCAAGGAGGCGTCCATCTACAACGGCAAAGGGAACATCTTCCGCCCGAGTGACCGGCACTTCAGCAAAGCTCGGTCTGAGAACGACTCCCACGTCTACGACAACATCGACGAGTCGATGATGTACGGCCAACTGCTGGGCGACACCAGCTACGCCGACAGCATGCCGGACCACTTCAACGGCGGGCCGGTGGACTCTTACCAGACATTCACCGGCCCCACTGATTCAGGACTGCCTGTGATCAAAGAGCCGGACCAGGAGCCCGAGCTGGAGCGGTTCCAGACGTTCCTGGACCCGGCCGAGTCTTTCAACCTGACCCGCCCGCGCACTCCCATCGACCGGCAGGACAGCCTCGGCTTCCAGGACCGCAGGATGTTGGACAATGAACTGTACACGTTCAAGAGCACGGGGGACATCAACACGATCCGGCTCTCCGCTGTCGACATGCAGCCGCCGACGATATCGGAGGACTCCCTGTAGTGGGTCGGGACTGCAGCCGCATGATGGGCCGCTGTTACTGAATCCTCTTTGCGGCATCGAGTGTCTCCCGGGTGGTACTCATGTGAACTTTAACCACACTCGGGGAGGAAATATGAGATTGACGAGCTCCCCGATTTGATGTGGCCGTCTTCTTTGTCAGAACTAAAGCTTCAAGAGTCCGAGCTGTGATCCTTTTTTTTCTATAAAGGATCAGTGTGAAGCAATTAGGATATTGAATATGAATTAGTATGTTTTCTTTGGTGTATGATCACCTGAAAATAAGAATCTCTTACACACTTGGCAAACAAGTTGGTTGCAGCCTCACTGCTAGATGGCGCCAAATACTACACTCTGCACCTTTTCTTTCTAAAGGACGTTTGAGAAATACCTTTCTGCTTTTTTGCAGAGTTCGATGAGAAGACCGATTCCATTCTTATTGTCTTGTAAAATAAGAAGTTGCATCTAGTTAGTTTACGCACTGAAAACAGCAAGGCTGGCTCTATCTAAAGGTCACAATCCACCAACTAGCGCCTTTTAAAATCTCATACGGACTTAAACGTATTAAAAAAACACGCATTATTGTATTAATTATTAGTGAGCCGTCTGCATCTTAGTGTACAAACATGAGTGAATTTTCTATTTCTCAAAAAGAAAGCAACAAAATGAAATGCTGCACTATTCCTTTTTTAATGTTCTATCTGTTATTGCTTTTATTAAATCTTTCCCCGTGTGGTGAGGATTCAGGAGCACGGACTATGGAAAAAGTGGTCCTCTAGTCCTTGTTTTAAGTGGTTTTATATTGGTTACTTGTTTTTGAAGAGATCTGTGTTTCTTTTTTGCAATAAATTCCAAAAAGTTCTTGATGGTAAACTGTTTCCTACTTAAAGTACTGACGGCCATCACATGGGATTTTCCCTCATGCTATCACCTTTTGCACTCTGGGTGGGGGGGAAACTATTTCAACAGGGACGGGAAGGAGGGAGTGGAACATAATTTCCAATGCAAAGCAGCCAATGTCTCCCACAACGAAGTGGGTTTTTACTGGAAGCAACACATGCAGAAGCCAGGATAAAGTGTTGTGCCACATTTCTTGCAACTGCAGATGTTGCATTGAATGTCTATCAGGCAAATATTAGGCGACTCTGTTTTCCTTTCAGTTGGGAGCGGTCTGACTTTAAGGAATAGTGTGACTCTTTGAGAAGCACGCACTCGTGTTGAGAGTTGAACTAGAAGAACATCTAAGGCTAATAAGCAAATTTCCCCAAACTTTTCCTGTAAGAAATGACCAGAGGAATGTGTTTTCATGGTTTATTTTTCAGGCTACAAAAGGCTAGACATTCAAAGATGACAAGGGTAGCAGACTAAAATATTGTTTTAAAGAAAGAACCTGAAGATTATACATTTATATTTTATGTTCATGAAAAATCACTTATCGCTTATAGATCTCAACCAATTATTGTTGTTAAAATATAGTAATGGTGAAAGGATGTCTGTTTCAACCAGTGAGTCATAATGGAGATCCAGCAACAACAGACGCCACAATGAGATCCAAACGTGCAGTTCCCATCTGAATTTATTTTTTCAGCAGAAGTGTACCTGAAGCTATTCACTTTGACTTGAGTACATATTCTGTACTCTGAGTAATGCAGATCATGTCATGCATCAATAAATCTAGGCAGAAACCCTTTAAAATGCTCACATTGTAATAAAATGACTAGCCAATGGCTGCTTGTCCACCTGCATGTCTGAAGCTGAAAGAGTTCACGGGTGAACACACAAGAACCTAGTTGATTTGTCGCGTGGTAATTTTATTCAAACAACTATATGCATGCGCCACGAGAACTATAAACTAAAATATATAAATAAAACTATGCCATGTCTCTGAGGGTGACGTTTAATCCCCTCGGTTATGAAAGTCTAAACTCGGCACGCTCTTTTAAAACTCTTCAAACTTTTTTTATTCTTATGGCTTTCCCTGATCTAATGGAGTTTGTTGTAAATGTTTTTTAAAATGTTAAGAATTTTTTTGTTTTTAGACTGGATAGCTGTAAAGCTTTATTGTATCTTTTTCTTTTTCGAAGATACCTATTAGACTTTTTACAACAAGTTATAACTATTAAGACTAGCTTAAATACAAGGTTTTAACAAACCATACAAGACGGGGCTATAAGATTACATAATGAGAACCTGCATGTCGTTTATTTTTGCAAATTCCAATAAAGGATGAGTCACTGATGAGTCATCTGATTGGCACACAGTGCACTCTGGGCTTTTGGAGGCCGTTGCCCCTTTCACCTGGTTTAGGAATACAAGTCCTGGTGTTTGGGTGCCGGAGGCATTATTTGCTGAATTATTTGTACTCCTTTATCAATACAACAAAGATCAAGCGTATGATCCATGATGTTGTTACCAGTCTGCAGGGCTTGTTGTTCCTTCAGCAGGTTGAGCTCGTGGACGATGTCGTTGATCTGTTTCTGCAGCTCCTAGACGGCCGTGTCTTTAGCTGAGCCAACAACACCAGACACACGACGACATTAAGACCAGCGGTTTGTATTTCAAGCATTTCTTGCTTCAAGGACATTATACACACAAAAAAACATGCTATATAAGAGAACACTTGAACATTATATTTGATAAGAGGGATCTCAAAAGGATATCTAAATAATCTTCCTCACAGATTGTGAACCACATGGTTTTTGCCTACTTTTTTTCACGGGCTTCTTCGCTGGATTCTGCTGAAATGAGCAGTTGACCAGTAGCAGAAATCCCAGAAGCACACACGCTCCTTTGAACTCCATGCTGAGACCTGTTGATTGAGGCTGCTCCGACGTCTCACTGCAATTTATCCTCGCTCTCTCTCTCTCTCGCCTGCAAGGAAAAATACTGAAGTCCAAAGCTGCCATTTGCCAGAACCAGGCCTGGATAGCAGGTGGACTGGCAGATGATGTGAAGCAGTTCTGACGTAACTGCAGCTTTCAAAGTTTATGAAAACAGAAATGAACAAACCCTGCATGAATAATTGAATAACGGTGACAGTTTATTTCTTGGCTCAAAAGACCTGAGGAAAAGAACAAACCGACGGAATAAAACTTTTTGTTTTGGGAGCTTTTGGGTATGGCCTCATTTGGAAACATTTTTATATTTCCAGTTTTATTTTGCTGGCAGTGAAGCACATGAATTAAAAACTCAATCATATGAAGTCTCTCATGTAGATTACCTGTTTAGATAATACTGAAAGGGTTTCCCCTATTTTAAGATGTGTGACAGTTCATAAACATTCCTCTGCATAGGCGGTCGCTTCAAAATCTGTAGCGAGAGCGCCATCCATTAATGGGAGTTTGTTTTGGACCCGTCTGCTCTCAGCACACACACACACACACACAAATAAACAGTCGGAGGGAAGAGTGGACGCGATCCAGAGTCTCATCTGGTCTTTTTGTAACACACGTGGCAGAAACTTAAGGACGCAGTGAGAATGGACTTTGCCTGTCATTTTTTAAACTTTTCATAGTATTGAGTATCATCTTTGAATAAAACCAGAATCACCACCTGTGGTTGTATACCTCCTCCTCCTCCTCCTCCAACCACTCATGATGCAGTTTACAACCATGTCCATGTCATCATTTTACCTTGTTAGACAATTGTGTGAAATTCTTATAATTAGCATGAAAATTAGGGAAAAACATCTTTTTTTCACATGTTATTTGTGTAAAATATACATATCCTTGATGTTGTGTGAAACATCTCTGTAATGTCCTTTGCCTACTTTTGTTATCGTTTCATTAAATGCATCGCTGAAGGGTCTTTCCATCATATCTTGGAATGTCAGTGTTTCTACATTGAAATACAAAGACAAGAAGGTCGTACAAATTTAAGTTTAATTAGAAAATGCTGTATACATGTACATACAAACTGTAGCCACAGTAGTTGATGTCAACCAAGGAAGCCAACTTTCTGTCGTGTCTTTCCCAAACTCTCCTCCTGCTGCAGCAGCTTCATGAGCGGAGCGTGAAGGGCCTTCCCGACCCGTTTACCTGCCTGGAGACAGCAAAACACTGAAGCACCTTTCCACTACACCGCCTTATTCAGGTGTAATCATATTTAAAAACCCTGCAGGGGGGCCCAGATGCCCGAGGAGGAGAGCCGGACTCACCTCTGTCATTTCAAAGATACTCTCTGGATCCAGGCTGCCTCCGCCCACCTTCCTCGTGCAGGTGACCATGCCCGTGTGTGTAACAGAGATGACCAGGCTCGCCACAGAGCAGGCCTTCTCCTGCAGAGTCACGTCCACTACGTGCCTGTGGCCCACCTGTAAACAAAACCACGGTCATGTTCACGGTTTGTGTGATTAAAAAAAGGTGTACTAAATTGTACTTGTGTTTTTACTCCCGAGTGTCGGCAGGTTACCTTGCACAACGTCACAATACAAGGAACATTTTCTACATCGAGTCTGACGCAATCATAGGGGTCATCCGACAGCTCAATTTCCTTCGCTCCTTCGTCGTCAGCTGATATGTGCACTTTGGGAATTCTGTCAGTAAGGAGAAATCAGAAGACTGTCTGTCAGCTCTTGTTTTACTGACTAGCGATCAGAGACAGGACAGCTGGAAGAGATCCTAGGATTTAGCGATCTGAGAGACCAGTACATCTCACTCACTTGGTGTTGAAGAGAGCTGCCTTGATAGCTACGGAGATGGCGTCGTACAAGTTTCCATCACACTGCAGGAGCTGTGGAAACACGTCAGTGGGTCAACCGGCCAATCGCCGTTGGTCACATTAAAATACGCCAAAGACGTCATCGGACGCTACCACTCACCAGCACATCCACGTAGAGGACCCAGCAGTGTTCTCCTGCACTGATGCAGAGGCTCTTCAGGTCCACGCTGTGTTTGTTGTTGAAGACTTTGTAGAGCGTGTTACTCAGCTCCGTCCCCAGCTCGTCCCCTCCTCTGCCCTCAAACTCGGGGGTTGCATTGGCCGAGCTGATGAAGAAGAAAAGGAAACAATAAAAACATGTGAAATAATGTGGTGTCTGTCAGTCAGAGGTTGTATACTTGAGTCAGCGGGGACTAGTTGCTACCATTCTCCACACATATTTATGAATAAAGTTACAGTAATATAATAATAGGCTTTAAAAAAGCTGAGTTGGCTTTTTGTCTCTTCCTGCACTGTGATATTCATGTATCTCTGTTGTGATTTTTATTTTGTTTGAATTGTGCAAAAATAAATAAAAAAACAAAGTAATGACAGAGATACTATGATATATATGTACAAATAAAATGTTTTGTTTAATTCATATCGCCTTCTAAAAGGCAGTAACTAGAATGTCTCCATAACTGATTTGCTCGGTGGCCAAATCTACAATAATAAGCCTTATTTTCTAAAAAAGCCTCAACTTACTCACAACAACATGCACCTACCAGTCGACGAAGAATTCCAAGTAGCCTTCATTTGGCACCGCGGGCCTCGGTTTCCCAATGTCGGCCTTGATCCCAACCAGAACCGCCGTGTGGCCCTGAAAGAGAACCAGAACGGAATATTTCAGAAAATAATAAGCGGTCCTTATAAACGACATGCAATTATGAAGATAGTAGACATAATATAGATAGCTATAGCTCAAAGGAGTGACGTTATGTGTTGACAAGGGACCGAGGGGGGAGGAAACGTTCTCGAGCATCCACATAAACATGGAGGGCTTCCTCTGTCTTCATGTATATTCACCAGCGTGACTTTGGCGGAGCCGTCTGTGTTGGACACCACGTCGGTCTCTATCTCCATGTGTCTGTAGTCCTCACAGCCTCTTCCGTCCACCCGTAAGTCATCCTGATCCGAAGAACCGACATGTCAACAAGACGAAGCCAACGTGAGCTTCCTGCCCTCTCAGAGCACAAATCACCGTCGTGACATTTGTCTAAATATTTTTCACTGAAAGAAAGTTGGGAGCTGAACGTTGAAGAAGAAAGCTGTGAATAACTCACCCGTATGCCGTGTAAGATGTATACTTTTTCGGCCTCGCTGACTTGTACTGTTGCCATAGTGGAAAAAGCACTGGTAGCATGTGTGTGTCGCGCTTTTGCCTACGTCATCAAAAGACGACGGAGAAGCCAACGCGAAATGAGAGCACCGTTTGCTCACCCGGATGTCCCGATAGGTTGCTCCTTCGGGAGGTGGAGGACCCCGCCCAACCGGGGAAGCGGGTGATACCGGAGAGGGATATGGGCCTATCAACAACAACAACAACAACAACAACAACAACCTTGAGACACTTTAGATAACTCGTTGAATGATTCAGTAAAACATAACTTATTCTGTCTGTTTATGTCTTTATAACACGTTTCTATGTGTCTTTTTCTCTATCGGTTTCAAAATTGTCTCTTTGGGAAAGTAGAACAATCTTCATCATGATGAATGAACACTTGGCTTGATAAAAATAAAACAGAAATTAGATGAATAAAGTATATTATTATATTATTATCTCTATTTAAAAGGGACCCTGTACAGTTAAAACATAAACATCACCATTTGATGCAGTGTAGCCTACCAGATTGTAGCTTCAGCTAATTTGCATCTGTAGTCCCTTGACAGACCATAATAAACATAAAACAAAAACAAGCATAAAAGTTCAGATTGTGGCAGTTCATTTACAGCAATTTGAGTATTTGCAATATTGAACTACTACAAGCAACGCATGCAGCTGTCCCCGGGATGTATGTAAAAGGTGTCTAAAACTCGTTTGTTTGTCTTCATGCTTCATCGAGGCCTTGTTTAGAAGAGGCCTCAGCCTTGCAGGCACGTGCACAGATAGAGCCCTAGTGGTGCTCAAGCACCAGCCCTTTTGCCCTGAATGAGAAAAGTGCCCTTTTTGCTGGAGCCCACTTTTTTCATTCATCAGCATTCAAGAATACAAGTTTCTCTCTCTGTCATCAAGTCCCCCCAAATGTGTTTTAATATCCGACGGGGCATTTATTTGAGTTCTTGTGAGAATTTCGACCCGACCTGCTCCGCGGCGCTCACGAGCCCCCCCCCCCCTCTCCCCCCGCCGCGCCCCTCCTTCTCCTCTGACGCGCAGCACCAGACACACAGGTCATGACGTGTTTGTCCCCTGACGTTGTTTTGTGATGAATCAACCACAACATTAGCGCTGCTCAGGAAGCTAAGACTGCAGATGCTAAGCGACTGTACCCTCCATCAACTCAGCGACGCCCGTCATCCTGAGACATGCCACGTTCCAGCCTGCTTCAAGGCCTCCACCATCATCCCTCATCCTGTGTGACTCCCCGTCGGCGCTGGTGAGTCTACCGCTTTGGGCTCCATCATCTCCCAGGACCTCCCATCTCCAAGAAGGCCCAGCAGAGGATGTTCTTCCTGAGGCAGCTGAGGAAATTTTTTTCCGACGGGCGGTCGGGCTCATCCAACCCTGGACTGACTGACTGTCACCCCAGGACTACCACCGATTGTTGTTTGTCATGTCCAAATGTTGCACCTTCCACCAAAAAAAATTCCTCGTTTGTTTGTGAAAACATTCATTCTTTGGCAATAAACCTGTTTCTGATTCTGATTCTGATTCTGCTGAAAACATGACGTCACAACTGGTCCGACGTTTCCTAAACAAATAAACAAACAAAAACTCACGAAATCCGTGATTTCAAAGCCTCGTCCAGCTGTTTACTGACGTTAGTTATGTTTAGAGAATAGAGATAGAAGAGAGGGAGAGAGTATTCTTAATCCGTTCTATTTAACAGGGCCAGTCTAGGATTTGCGTGGCCAGACTGAAAAAAAAATCATAAGGCCTCTCTGGTATTGTTCAGAGGGCTGGGCCAAATGTGGAGGCTGGCCTTAGTTTGAGGACCACTGCTCTTAGCTGTTGATGTCTATCAATATCGCTCATTTTGAAAATGACGTAAGAGGGCAATACGGATCCGTATCAGACCAGGAGGGCAATACGTGGCTGGCATGAAGACCCATTAGCCAATCAGAACGCTTGTACTGTTGTTGCTATACAATAATTCGTCTTTATTCATAAAGAAAATGTAAGCTAGCGGTCTGATGCTGCCAGAGGAAACGCAGGTCGAGGACAGCGTCATCAGTGTAATGCTGCTAATGCTTCAACTCTGTCACAAAACATTTTTGGCAATGGGTGCCCTTTTTTTGGGTTTGAGCACCTGCCCCCCAAAATGTCTGTGCACGTGCCTGCAGCCTTGTATGGTATTAAAACATAATTTCATCATTTAACTTTTAGATTTAAAATAAAAAAAACTGCCACAATGCCAACCGACCACCAGGTCACCATGTATTGTAGGAAAACATAGACATAATGCAAAGAAATCCTTAATTTAGTTTGCCAATGGGCCTCCTTCCACGGATGAATGTTTTGCTAAATTATTTTGTAGGTTTTTCAAAAGAGCATCTTGAATGCAGAGCCATATGAAATGCACTGGGGCTGATGTAATAGCAGTTGAACTAAGGATATAAGCAGGAACCCCACTGGTATCGTGTTTATCAGTGGTGGGCCGTCAGGGCCAGCAAGGCCTTCTCTGCTGGCCTAAACACAGAGCTGCCAACTTTTCAAAAAACCTTGGAGTGAGATTTTGTCGGGGGTGACCAAAATGTTGCCGCGCACGCAGCCACACACGTTGGTGGCTCAAATATCAGGAAATTTGAATTAATTTGGCGTTGTACCCATGTTGTACCCTGCAATCTGGCCTGGCAAAGGTCTTTTACGAGGCATCTCCAACACCATCATCAAGTTTGCGGATGACACAGTGGTGGTGGGCCTGATCTCCCCGACGACGCGAGAGAAAGCCGGACAACAGCCTCATCATGAATGTCACCAAAACTAAGGAGCTGATTGTGGACTTTGATCTGACATGGTCAACAAACACAGACACTCTGACAGGAAGCATCACAGCCTGGTTTCACACACACACACACACACACACTTACTGTAAATATTGTGTTGTTTTTATTTGTAAATAAAACATCTTGAATCTTGAATCTTGAATCTTTGCTACCTTAAATAATTTTAATGTGTTTTAATAACTCTACTCTCATTTACAAAAACATGACTAATTCTATTGCACAAATGTCCTGTCTTTATGTTAAATTCTTTAGAATACATCTTACTTGTTCAAAGTACTGTTTGGACATTTTTTTGAGAGGGTCCTTTTCCTAGGCCTGCAAATAAAGAGATAAATGCTATGTGGGCAGCCTTAATAAACAATGCTCTGATGTTTTGAGCATGCAGGATACCAAGAGGTTAACACGGTGCACTCCTGCTTGTTATGACAGCTGAGTTTACATTCACCACACAAAATCACACGCACAAACACAACACATTATTTCTTTCAAGATTTAAAGTTTAAGAGAGTGAGTCCTTAATTGAACCACATGTCATTAAATCATCATCAGAATATTTGAGGGTTGCGTGGCTTATCTCCGTTACTTTGCTCCGTGGAAAAATATTTTCCGCCATCCGCCACGGAATAATTAACCAATTTTTCTACGTTATACTTCTTGTGGAAATGCCGCACACGTCGCAACATCTAGCGCCCCGGTGTGAATGACTTCCGCATCCAGCGTCACGAGAACAGCAGCAGCCAATTAGATCCAACAGCGGAGCAGCTCAGCGCTGATTGGCTCTCACAACGCAGCGTTCTGGTTCTGTGCTGTGACGTCGATACTCGCTATAAGCTATAGTGACGTCACGGAGCTTTGATCCAGAGTGCGTAAATAGAGAGCAGACTCACTGTTCAGAGGTCTACTTGAGGATCTGGGAGAGTCCTGGGGAGCAGAATATGGTAACCAGGATGTGTACCCTGGATACTCGTAGACTGGGGGGGATAGAGCAGGCTCAAGCACCGGGGATAGAGCAGGCTCAAGCACTGATGGGTGGGGGGGGGGGTTCTCTAATATATACACATGTACATACATAAATACATGGTGAACTAATCTTACATTAGGTTGTTCAGCTGTAGTAAGACGGCATTGAAGGCCTAGGTAGTAAATGCACGGCCCGCCACTGGTGTTTATACACTTCAGAAAGACAAATGAATGAAACTATCTCAAAGTGAAATCAGCTTATTGAGTCAACAAGCGCGAGCCTCTGCTGCCTGGCAGACCTCGCTCAGGGTACGGAAGCCCTCGAAGGGAGTATCGGACTTCCTGCTTCGCCGTGCGCGCTGCTGCCCGCAAAGCGTTCTGGATCCAACCGGGGAGGAAGCAGTCGTTTGGTAGCGGCCCATCGGTGCTCGGTCCCCGGCGATAATTAGCCCACGAACAAGGTGAATTAACACCTCGTCGATACCGAGGCGGCAGAGAGGGAGAGCCGAGCTGCGCAGAGCATCTGACCGCAGATCAGTGAGGTTAGCCGGGATCGCGCTAACACACCGAGGAGACACTTCGCTGTGTTTTTTTTAAACTTCCCGAGGCTCCAAACTACGCGAAGACTTCCAGCAACTTTGCTGCACAAGCCTGGAGAGTGAGAGGTATGTTTTATAAACAACAACAGCAGTGGACGTGTAGTTCTTGATTGAGATACTTGAATGTGATTAAAGCTGCATGGTCGTTGTCAGCTACCAAGTAATGGGAGTCAGGGTACGCTGCTCCAACTGCCAGCTACTTCCTGGTCGGGCTAACAGCGTTATCACCTTATGGAACTAATTAACTATGATGAATTATGGCATTACGATGACATCTTACCTGCACAGTCCCCCACTGGGCACGACAATATCATTTCACTTTTTTGCTCACCCATTTTCAGGGAGGTCAGAGGTCAATTTATCTTCTCTTGCTCGAGGCCACTTCGATGATTTCGTCTCCATAGTTAATGACCATTACGTTTTTTAACATATTTTAATTGGTGTCTTATATATCCTCCACTAAATCAAATCAACCAAGCTTTAAGCGAGTCATTAACTTATCTTTTATATTCATATCTTATCTGGTTGCATGCTCGTTAAAACTTGACTCTGCAGTGTTTTCCCACTATTATCGCCCTAACCCTTACTTTAGGGCTGCAACTATTTATAAGTCAAGTATCTAACACGATGGAGACCCCGATACTTTTTTTTCACTTTCTGAAGGTTGTCGTCTCATAATCATTAGTTGCAACCCTTCAAACACAAATCACAGCATGAGCAAACCCTTTTGAAAGTTACGTGAAAGCTTAACACTTCACGAGGAGTAGGTACCGTGCATGTCATGCATGGTACAAACAAAATCTTAATCTTGTGCAGACAACAGGCAACATTTCAGGCATCTCACCAAAAACGATTGATTTTGAGACGAGGGAACAAGAAGCAAAACAATTCTGACTCATGTCCGACAATATCTGAACACTAAATCAAAGCTCTCAACACGTGTCCCGAAAACTAATCCAAGTACGATTAGAAGTCTTTTGCTCCGTAAATTGCCAGAGGAGGTCATCAGTGAAGTGAAATCCAATGAGAGTGTTAATTAACTAAACATAATGAACTAAAATCCTGCTACTTCTCATCTCGACATCACATCTCTTCATGCCTCTCATCTAGCTTATCCACATGAGTGAATGTCAGTTACTTTGAAATGCATCCAAGCAGCAGGGTATTGAACATGCCCGTGAATTATTAATTGAATATCTGACTGTGCGGCGTAAACATTTAGAGTCGGGAAGTCCCCCGTTACAGGATGAATCACATACTGCAGCTAATCTTAAGTACAGTTTCAATACAGGAACTATCGACTAGTGTTTCTCTCGAAAGACTCGAGAAAAAAATGGGTGCGGGGAGTTCTGTGTCAAGCCATTCAGTTGTTGAAATATAAATATTGAGAATATTGAGAAATTAACTAAATTAAATAATTTAAAGTGTTTTATTATTCCAATATGAGCAACAAGCGAACATATCTTGTCAAGATGGAAAATCATGTTACATACAATATACTGTTGGGGAGTTTTAGACTTTAACAAAGCATCATATTTTGTAAATAATAATACTGCTGGCGTCATACATTTAAAGGCAAGCTAAGTTTAATACACAAAAATAATTTACAGTGCTTCACATTAAAAAAAGTTAAAGAGGGAAATCATAAGAAAACAATGCAAAATAAAAAATCAGAATGTTTTGTAAAATAAATTAAACGAATCAATAGATGTTAAAGAAGGAAAGATGTGCAGTTAACGTCAGTAAACACTGAAGAACAACCTGTATTTACAGGGGGTCGGGGTGTGGTCACTAAATACTGCTCCTCCTAGTTTAGTCTAAGACCCCCTCGCCCCCCTCTTCTTTATCAAGTCTATCCAGAAGTTTTATCAATTGGTTTCAGTTAATTGCCTGCATTGTTGCAGGTGGGGTACCTGGCTATATCCAGAGATGGCTTTGATTAATTCCATCCCAAACGTCCTTTAGAAACTCTATCTTTTTCTTTCTGATTACATTCCTGTCCTCAGAGGAGGAGGAGGAGGAGGGAGGGGGGGGCAGCTAAACTGTTCAGCTTAATGGATATGTATTGAATCCTCAGGAATGTCCAATTTCACTGCTCCCGCTATAAACTCAGGGTTTGAGGAGACGGGCGCCCGGTTTTCTGGGAATTAGCTGTTTTATTCCAGTCTATGTTGTCTGCATATAATAGGGAGGCCTATTCTTAGTCTTCCGAAATGTTACCCCCTTTGAAGGCGCATCGCACTCTCCGACCGGCCCACTTGCTTATTCATAAGGCATCGGACACGACCTCCAGCCGGATGCAGCTCAACTGTGGAGGCTGTTGAGTCGAAGCGTTGCTGCGGTTCACTTCTAAAGCCAAATGGTGAATCGCAGTTTCCAAAATCCACTGCGAAGGGGAATCTGGGTGTTTTGTTTGTATTGTTTTGCCCGTCGGGATGAAGCCGATCACTGATTGTTCATTCAGTTAATGCCGCTGTTTATTGTCCTCGACCTCACTTGCCGATTTACTCTGTGGACTTGTTAGCCTCTATCTTTGTTTGTATTCCTCGAGGATGTGGAACTCTTATTAGATAGATTGCACACTCTTAATTGTTGTGCTCCAGCACTAGTACACTGTGCTGTTGCTGTAATGCAGACCGCGCACTGTTGGTGGTGGGATGAAAACAAGGCATTCAAATGTCACGTACGACTGTGGAAACCTGTGCGGCACATTTTCATAAACATTTTCATAGACCATTACGAGGAGCTGGCCTCTGGTTTTTTGCATCGCCCTCAGTGTACACAGAAATATTCATAACAGCTGGGAACAAAGACAATAAAGCTGCGCAAATAAAGGTATAGAATAGAGTTATTATGTGCACAAGTATATGGAACAGAATAGGTGTAAACGGAAAGCACCAATGGCCAACAAAATAAATGAGAATAAAAGAAAACGACTATATACAAGTCGAGTGTTGTGTAATACAAATAGTGCAAAGAAATAAATAGTAAATGGATATTCATAGACTGTATGATTTATATGTACATGTCTATATTATTGTGTGGGATTTAAATTGACGGTGACAAATAATATGTACGTATTAAAAAAATGGTGCATTAAAAACTATAAAATCTCTAACTCTGCATGTGTTACAGGTTATTGACGACAGTGGCGAGAAGAAACTATTTCTTCTTGTTTTGGCATTCAAAGATATTCATTAGTTGCGGCCGTATCCTGCTACCGACCCACGTCCAAATCCCTCACCTCCTTCTCCAATTCCTCCCGTCCCTCTTCTCGCCGTGGCTCTGCTCCCCCTCTTCCTCTCCATCTCTCCCTCGCCGCCGCTCTCAGCATGTGGTCGGAGTCCCGGGCGCTGTAGGATGATGAGCCCGGCGCTCCGCACCAGGGACATCGAGAGGCAGGCTGGCTATTTGAGACCCGAGCACTGCGCCCCTCCCCCGCTCCGCGACGGCTCCGACACCATGTGGTTCATCCGCGACGGCTGCGGCATCGTGTGCGGCGTCATCACCTGGTTCCTGGTCCTCTACGCCGAGTTCGTGGTGGTGTTCGTCGTGCTGCTGCCCGCCAAGAGCGTGATCTACAGCCTCTTCAACGGGGTGATCTTCAACGGCCTGGGGTTCCTCGCCCTCGCCTCCCACGCCAAGGCCATGTGCACAGACCCGGTCAGTCCGACTCATCGCCGTACGCCGGCTGTAACTCATCTTTGTGTAAAATGTCTGACCAGGTTCAACGAATACACTTATTTTTAATTTTTTACTTTTGCACACGCATGAAAATTAGATTTTAATACCTTTTTGATAGTTCAGTTGAGTGCATCCTCATCCTTCAGGACATTTGTTTTGGGTCGAATTATCTCTGATATACAGCAAACCTGGAGCAGGGTGGTATTCCATGTGGACATGTGCTTTGGTTCTGGTATCTGTTGGGACCCACTGCTCGCCTACCGGCTGGACTGTAATTGTTTTTTTGTTATATTTAGTTTTGTAATTATAGTTGAGTGATAACCATAAATCTGTCATTTTCATTTAATTATTTCCATTTTTTTGTCTTTGCTGTGGAGGAGAATTTCCATCTTTTAAAGGAGCTCCTGCAGCTAAATGAATGACATGGAATCACTGAAATAAAACCATTGAATTCCATGTCAACACATTCTCTCTCTCTCTCTCTCTCTCTCTCTCTCTCTCTCTCTCAGGGAGCCGTGCCTAAAGGGAACGCGACCAAGGAATTCATCGAAAGCTTGAAGCTCAAACCGGGACAGGTGGTGTACAAGTGTCCCAAGTGCTGCAGCATAAAGCCCGACAGAGCGCACCACTGCAGGTACGGCAGATTGTCGGGAAGATCACAAACGCCTCCCCCGTGTGTTTTATCCCGAGTCGCTGCGCGGCTTACGCCCTGCAGTTGGATGATAAGGCGGTTCCCTCTGCGGCTGCTCGGCGGTGTCTCTGGGGATCTCGAGGCACGAAAAGCACAAAAACACTGCAGCGTAATTGAATTGCAGAGCCAGTGAGTCAGTCTGGCTTGTGGGATAATGTCAGTTTGAGAGAGAAAAAATAGATTTTAGTTTTGTGAGTCATTCTTGTCGGTGAGATGATGACACCGAGATTATACGCTGGCACCTAACGACCCAGAAGAATAATATGCGACAGGTAGGACACGGACGCTTTTTAAACATATATATTTCTTAGAAAGTGAGTCAACAAAGTATACATTACATCACGTTACATGTCATTTAGCAGACATGTAAATAAGGGCATTCGACCAAGAGTACAAACTCAGAACAACAAGAATCCAAAAAGTAACATTTCTTCAAGAAAGTCAAACTACAAAAGTACCATAAGTAAGTGCCATTTAAGTGCCAATCTGTTTTTTAATCCATATATAGTCGGAACAAATATATCCATATATAAATAGATGGAGCTCTGTCGGATGGTAGATTGTAGAAACGCACACACAACCGAACAGTCAAGCCCCCGTGATCGAGAGCAGTCCTCTTTTACGAGATAAATATACTCTATATTCAGATTGGTCTTTTCGCCTGCAGTATTTATGATTCCGTTTCATCATCTTTTACCTTTTTATATTCATGTGTTCACAGTGTGTGCAAACGCTGCATCAAAAAGATGGACCACCACTGTCCCTGGGTGAACAACTGTATCGGGGAGAACAACCAGAAGTACTTTGTGCTCTTCACGGTGAGTCCTCGAACACCGGAGACCTGATGAATGCAAACATTTCAATTTTTTAAAAGTTATTTTATGTGTTGCACACAGTTTTTAGAAATAAGCCAGAACACCAAATTAAGACAAAAAGCTTAATATATGATTTTAAAATGGCTTAACGCAACATAAAAGTCAACAGGCTCCTTCTCACATCAACAACAGGGCTGTGCCTCACACCCGTTTATCTCAACAATCTAATCTTGACCGCTAATCGTATGCTTCGTATGCTCTCTCTCCTCCCCAGATGTATATTGCACTGATATCCTTCCATTCGCTCATGTTGGTGGCCCTCCATTTTGTGTTCTGCTTTGAAGAAGACTGGACGAGTAAGTGTTTTACTGATTCACTTCTCGATTCACTCGGAGACCGTGCAGTTCTACCAACATCCAAATGTGCAAATATGGCCGATTATTCTCCAAGAAGACGAGTTGCGGCTTAGAAGTTGACGGTCAAATGTAACTGTGACCTGTTTGGCTTCAAGAAGTCGGATGCGGATTATGACAATTTCACAAAAAAGGTCCAAAAAAGAATGAAACGATGAAGAGATTACATACTGACATGGATGTAAACTGCACCGTCACTGGTCGGCGGAGGAATACGACCACAAGGCCGTATTTCTGGTTAACACGAGACCTCTCTCTCTCTTTCTCTCTCTGCTCCCTCCCTCCCTCTCTCTCTCTCTCTCTCTCTCTCTCTCTCAGAGTGCAGTAACTTCTCTCCCCCAGCCACGGTCATCCTCCTCATCCTCCTCTGCTTCGAGGCGCTCCTGTTTATGCTCTTCACCGCGGTCATGTTTGGGACCCAGGTCCACTCCATCTGCACCGACGAAACGGTGAGTGGGAAAAAGACAGCAATTCATTTGTGTTGTCAATTTCCACCGCCGCAGCGGGTTTAGGCGGTTATCCAGAAGTGAATGTAGGTATTTCTAGTTCATGTAGCACTTCTGACTTCCTAAAATAAGTCATGGATTTATTCTGTCACGAAGCCAGGGCCCAGATGAAAGCAGGAGCAGGTTCACTTACTGTGGAGCCTCCAGGTGGGTTGAGATTAGAACCTTTTCTCATTGCGTATACGATCAAACCACCAACGACGATGACTCACCGTTTTAATATTCACTACAAACGTCTTCGATTTCAGTCCAATTGGTGTCTGTGTGCGTGTGAGAGACATCGTGAAATGCTGAGTGAGTCACTCTAACCCTTGTCAGGACCTCTGAGGGTGAAAATACAAAACACGCTTGATTTTTATTCCCTCGCGCTGGTGACATTACATTAAACGTTTTAAACACGCAGCTAAACGTTCAGCTTTGAGCGTGTGTCAAAACTCCGGAGACTCACCTCCTCTCTCATGTCGGTCTTTTAACCGCAGGGCATCGAACAGCTCAAGAAGGAGGAGCGACGGTGGGCCAAGAGGTCCAAGTGGATGAACATGACGGTGGTGTTCGGCCACCCGTTCTCGATAGCCTGGCTCAGTCCCTTCGCAACACCCGAGCACGGCAAGGCGGACTTGTACCAGTACATCGTGTGAGGTCGGCACGTCGAACCGAGCGCCGCCGCTTTGGACTTCCTGGTCGGGCCCTCCTATTGGCCGGACCACGACGAGCACAAACTCCTTCTTAAACCACTTCTCCAGTTTCTTTCGTTTGTGGATATTATCGATATTTCAGGGTGTCCCATTGTCGAAATGTTTCTCTCAACAAAGAAACAACCTTTACCTTTCTTTATATTTCATTGTTTCCCCTCCTGGTGCTGACTGAGATTATGAACGTGCTGCTCCGCAAAAAACAAGACAGAAAACATCTCTCACTAAGCGGCCACAGCTTGGCGAGGAGCACTCGGGAGGAGGCGGGGAGACGACACCCAGAGACTGAGGTCTTCCTGCGGTCCGTCTGAACACTTCCTGCTATCAAGCCGACGTGAACGCACAACTGATGCCCGGAAGGTTTTTTTTCGGTCTCCTGGTTTTGTTTTTACTGTAAACGCTGTGGTGATCCTGTCGCCTCTTCATTTGCTGTATTCCCGTCATCGCAAGAGTCCTTTGCCGAGTGCTGCGGATGATTTGCCTTTGAACAGTGCATTAGTATTTTTTCAAGACATTTATATTATTTTTTAGCCTTAATGTGACAGTGAGGGTGAGACAGGATCACAAATGAGTTTGTCGTGTCTTTTTTTTTTTGGTGCCAGATAGGTGGATTAGTTCAGGTCATGTAACAAAAGTATTTGGAGACTGAATTTTAACACATTTTCTTTTAGTTTACATACTTTTACTCATTAATCCCCACCTGTCTGGCACCTTGAATCCAATCACGTATAAAAATAGCTTACGGAGCTCTGAGGGAGGTTTAAACGCTGTAAGACAGAAAGTTATAATCGTTAAGATTTTAGTTTTGGTTGACTTATCGTTGCCCGTGGTTACCAGTGGAGACCGCACGTGCTGTTCAATGCTACAGGAACACCGACAGGAGAGCAGCTGTGGACTCTGTTCACGGTGCAGCCGGACAGACCCACCATCACGCCGTAAGCAACCGCAATCTGATTTCACGCCCTGAGATTTTACAAAGTGGAATGGAAACCCACTCGTATCCAACAGGTGACGCTGTGACTCCGCTTCTCGCTCGTGAAGGTCATTTGAATGGCAGACTCCACCTCGAACAAAGAGAACCACTATGGAGCTAATAACTGGATTTATTTACATCGAAAGGCTTCTTGCTGAAAAAGTGTCGGCTGTAAGACAATAAAGGTTTGAATTTAAGAGAATCTTTAGGATTATAACTTTAAAACATGTGATACGTGTTGTATTGTCTGTCGGTTTTACAATCCAGCAGGTGGGTTGACCTTTTGGCTATTTGCCACTCTGTGTGTAGCAAACCCAGCCAGCCGTGTTGCTCTATAACCAGTTCAATCACAGCCACCAGCTCAGATAGAAAGTCGGGGATAAAAGCAATATGACCCCGACGTGTGGTTCACTGGCTCTCAGTTGATGGACTTCGCTTGTGGATAATCCAGTTTGTCTCCCATTGCTGTTGTGAGCCTGCCGAGAGGGAGAAGCCTTACAGGATAAAAATGATGATTGAAATTGAGGCCAGTGGAAAATGTCCACCGAGGCCCGACGGACCACGTTAGAAATGCTCGTTTTAATTGTTGCGGCTCTGGAAAGGTGCCGGTCCAGCCAGTGTGAGGAGGATGTTGTACCTTTTGGTGAAAACATTGAACATTAAAAATGCCTTTGCTCAAATGTGTTCGAAAGCCTTACTGTATTTTTAGAACTTGCTTTTTGAAGATGATGTAAGGATGTATTTGAACACGTTGCCAAACGTAATGCTGTAGGAAGAGAGGCCTTCAAGTTACCGTTTCAGGAGTTGAGCATAATCAAGTGGGACATTTTCTTAGACTTTTTAAAAAATCACTGGAGTTTTAAAGAAATGTTATGATATGGAGATGCATCTGTTGCTATCCAGTTTACACATACAGTTCACCAGCTTCTTCTTTTTTCTTGATTTGATTGATATATTCTTTGCAATCAGGTATAAATACCATTTGTAGTACATGCTAAGGACCACATTTTTTTCTTCCTTTTTGACTGGTATTTGTTTAAAGAGGAATTGAATAAAACAGTATGTATGAGACACAACTTTATATCATTTGTGTGGATAATTTATTGACTCGGTTGATCAGTTAAAACAAATATTTGAGCAAATAAGGTTTAATTTAGTGAGACATTTGGACCCTTTAAATTCATGGAGAAAATGATACTAGTTTCAAAACCAAATTTGTAAAGAATATATCCTGACATAAGAATGAATTGTCTGTTTTTTGCTGTAAATACACATTAAAAACCTCTAAATATCAGAAAAATAAAATGCATACCTTTTTAAAATATCTTCATTTGAATGGTTGCTTTCTTTTAATGACAAATACAGATTAGTAAATTAAAGATTTTTGCCAAATCTGTAATTCTACCACCCACCCCCAGTTAAATTGTGTCATTAGAAACCAACTTTTACCCTATTTTAAAAAAGCAGGATATATATTAAATACCTTGAAATTCCAAAATTGTAATATTTGCTGTCTTTCCAGACTCATGTCAATAGATGAAAGAGATATGGTTTTCCTTTTTGACAAATGTGGATACAAAAAGTAGGTAATTGATATCGTTAAATATATTTATGATAAAAAAATAAATGTAATATTCTCTTGTAATTGCAGAAGAATGCTCTTATCTGCCTTGTAAGTCGTGCAAGGCATCTGAAGGGGATTAAAACTGATTAGTTCTTTACAGGAAGTCTTCAAAGGAAAGGGAGCTGGTCTAATGGGACAACCACATAAAAGTAGAAAACATTACATCCAGCCCCATTAGCTGCAGTCAGATTGCTCTTTATTAGACGTTAGTGTTTCATTTGCAGAGGACACTGATCTAAATGAGTACAAAGTCCCTGTTCTCTGCAGGAAAAGACCAAACCTTCACATATTTACCAGTTGAATACAGCTGCACTGTACGTCACATCTAATTTGATCAATATGGAAGTAGAATCGTGTGAGACGCTCCTCTTTCTGAAGATCAAAGCTGCCATGAAGACGAACTTAACATACGATAAGACAAGAATCTTGTTTGTCAGATGAGATGTTTATTAAATAATCCTCTATAGTCTCTTCTCTCAGTGAGGATGGCAATTTACACATCCGTTTAAGTGTTACCTATTAACAGAATGTATTTACAATTTTACAAATGTTTGTTTCACATTATCCGTAAGACACATTATGAACAGTTTACATCGGAGAAAAAACTCACTCCTTCTAATCAAACTGTCTTGATTTGTGTTAAAAAGTAAAACACAATGTTCAATTTGTAGGTGCAGCAGCCTTTAGATTGAAGCGATGACTGACCTGCACATATTTTAGGTTAAAGAGTGTACCAACATACTACTGCAAAATCAATCTCTTTTTTCATTATAGATATCGGTCAAAACTTGACTGATTTTGAAAAGGCTGAAAAAATGTACTCGTGTTTTCTTGTACATGAACTCGCCAATGTCTCGCACACCTTGTCGAGTCAACATCTTATTTGAGTGGTTTTCTAATCTCTCTGTACGACCACATCTACAGTTTATGTGCACACGGATATATAAATACATCACACTCAGGGCCATGTGGCTGCTGCAGAGCTCCGACTGGTTATTATACAGTGAAAGGTTCACAGGTAGAAGGTTTACCTTCATTTCATGCTGTTAACTGGAGGAAAAGCCAGGCACCCAAAAAAAAACACTTCAGAATCAAAAGCACATATTACAGATCTTAAAGGTACATTAGAAATAGTTTGACATTTTGGGAAATACATTTCACGTTCACGTACCTGCTGAGAGTTCAGATGAGGAGGTTGACACCGCTCTCATGTCTGTCTGTTAATATGATGCTACAGCTAGCAGCCAGTTAGCTTAGCATAAACACTGTTTACAGGTGGACACAGCTACCTGTCAGCTAATTGCCTCCCAGCATCCCGAAAACTCACAAATTAACACGTTTTATGTCAAATACTACGTTCAAATGTGAAATTGTGGTTTACGCTAAGCTAACTGGCTGCTAGCTCCAGTTTCATATTAATCCTGACAGACATGAGAGTGGTATCAGACTCTCGGCAAGAAAGGGAATAAGTGCAATTTCACCCAAAAAGGTAATTCAACACACAGGATGTGACTGGGAGGCACAAACAGCTGAATTCACTTCAGCCTGGCTGGGCGTGATATCCACTGATGAAGAATCCTGCGAGGTGAACCATCACTCAGCCGCAGTCACATTAATAGGGATGCATGTAAATCACGTGATACAAAACCTGCACAGCAGCGGCTGGAAGGAAATCTGACATATATTTGTGCGTTGCTGCTGTGGAGTATCACAGACAGGCATAATAGCTACCGGTATGCATTCATATTATGATATGTATCCAAACAACCGCAAAGAGTGAGCTCAAAATACTGTTCAATAAAGCATTAGACAAAGCACTGTATACTAAGGTATACTTACTTTGCCTGATTCATGCCAACAGAAACGTCCCTCTTGCAGCATGTATTGCCATTTAACTATCCCCTTAAAGCTCCCTCGCTGTTGCACACATCAGTGTTATGAGACTTAAAGGACGTTTGATGGTATTGCAAATGATGGGTGACGGACGGGATAATATGAGATCAGGGATGCAGGCGCTTTGAAGCTCAACAGGCAATCAAGAGGCAATGTGACATCTCTAATGCTGGAGAGACATTTAATCACACGATTGTGTGTTTAGTAACACGAAGCAGCTCACGGGGACGTGTCTCTGATATGGACTGACGCTCCAGGATGCTTTGGTGTGAGATATTTGAGTCTAGGCCTCAGTAGGAACATGCATGCGTCGATCATAAAGTGGAGGAGCAGCTGTGTCCTGCTCATATCTTGAGATTAAAGCTGTCAAGAAAGACAGGCAAGAGTAAAAAGGGCCTTTCGAGCACTACATTAGTATTATTACTTGTGAAAGTACGAGCTTACCTCTTCAGCTAAGTGCTTCATTTATTATTATTCGCCTTGAGCATGCACAAGATGCAACGTCAGTGTTGGATGTATACAGTGAGTGTCAGAGTAACTTAAGGAAACGTGAGAATTAAGAAAGCTTTGGTGATATGAAGGCTGCGAAACACATAATGCGCAGGCGAGTAATAGTGACATCAAAGTACATGATGCCATTTGCCCATTGCTCATGAGGAAACCCCAAAAGATTAACTTCAAGTACATTTTGGGGATAATATATTATATTATATATATAATCTGTCTCCTCCTTTAAAGGTATAGCTTTTGAAAAATGCACATATTTCCTTTCTTGAAAAAGGTAAGAAAAGAAGATTAATATCACTCATGTAGCCTATGTCCTTTAAATATGAAGCAACATAGCTTAGCTTAGCACAAAGAATGAATTGGGTGGTGCTAGCCTGGCTCTGCCCAAAGCTAACATTTGTTTAGTCCATATTAAAAACGAATTGTAAAAAGACACCATGTGGTTTTACTGGATGTTGGAATTAAACATACAATATATAATATGTTAATTGTGAGCTTTAAATGTGCAGGCAGAGTTTGTTAGCTTCAAACAGAGCCATGCTAGCTGTTTCCCTTCTCCCTCATGTTATGCTAAGCTAGGCTAACCAGATGCCAACCAGCTTCATATATCCCGCACAGACATCAGAGTGGTATCAATCTTCTTGTCTCACTCAGTAGAGAATGCAAAGAAGGGTATTTCTCAAATTGTTTTATTATTCCCTTTAGTCTTCTCTTTTCCTTCTAATCTGCTCTGCTAGCTCACAAGTTCTTGTGCTGCTGTTGACTGATAAACTCCCCAAACGTAACGTAAAGCTCGTATGGTTTTTGCTTCATTGGTGTGTTCAAAGACTCTTTGCAGGCATCCATCAGCTTGTCTCCACTAGCCAGACTGTAGCTGTGTTATGGCCATACTGGCTAAAGGCCAACATCTCCTCTGATATGTTTGAACAGTGTTCCTCTGCCTACCTGTTTAGTTTTCTTCATCATTAAAGATGCAATTTAAGTGGCATTTAGTTTAATCATGAAACAATTTAATCAATAGAACTAGTGATTGGGGGAGTATTAACTCGAACATCTTCTTGTAAGATATTACTTTTCTTTCGCTAGATGTTCAAATCAGAGGAGAAAACGACCAAAACACACCTCGTTCCACAGCCAGCCGAAGCCGGGCTGAACTCTAGTGGAGACAAGACTTATTATTCGTCCTTGATGGCTGTGTCACGTTGCCCATCTTGCGGTGAAACCCTCTGCAGTACCAACAGACCCGAGAAGGTCAGGGAGATCCCGACCCACCACAACGTTATCTGGGCTTCACCAAAGATCAGCTGGCCCAGAAAAGCCTGCGAGGGGGAGGAAGTAAATCAGACTCTACAATTTCTTACAAAATAATCCCCAATAAGGATGCCTTCAGGGTATGTCAAACAAGGAGAACTTTGACCAGAAATTCCTAAAAAGTTATTTCTGAATATAGCCTATTTTCTAAATGAATGCAGCTTACATAAGGACGAGAGGTCACCGTGAAATTAACTTCACAAGTGCTGTATTACGCTACGGGGACAAGTGGCAGCAGACTACACGGTCCTGTTAGAGAGACTGTTGTATACTTACGGAAGATATGAAGTTGGAGGCGGTGGTTGTCACAGTGGTTTGGGTGGAGGAAGAGGAGTACCTGAGGGCTTTGGCGAGGAAGGTCCACATCACAGCATTGCAGGTGAAAAGCAGCCCGCCACACAGCAGCCTCAGAGGGATATGAAGCTGAAGAACAACAACAGAACTTATTGGCACCTGATTCGTGACCACTACAAAAGCTGTGAATGCAGCAGTTTTGACATTGTATGTATACACACATATATATATGTATATATATTTATATATACATATATATATCCATCTATACTCACATATACATACATATCTTTACATATATATATATATATATACACATATATATATATGTATATAATATATATACACATATATATACACACATATATATTTAGACAAATATATATAATATGGATATATCCATATATATCTGGATATGACCACCGTTTCTATTTCTGTACTGTAGTTTTGACCCAAAATATTTGGGCTGCAACTAATCAGTTATTTTCACTGTCGATTGACGTGTCAATTCTTTTTACCGTTCATTTGTTTTGCCTTAAATGTCATAAAATAATAAAACTCGTCTTCAAATGTCTTGTTTAGTTCGTCCACATTTTAGGGAAGTTCAAAGATTAAGTCCAATATTGCTCAATTATTGTCTTTCTTACTATGATATTCATATATTGTCTTGTTTTTTAACATATAAGGAATGATACATTAAGTAGCTGCACAGCCAAGGACCGCAAGGCCCTACGCAGTGTGGTCAGGACTGCGGAGTTCATCATCGGTAGGGAGCTCCCAGCCCTGCAGGACACATACCGCACACGATGCCTCAGGAAAACTGGCAGGATCCTAAAGGACTGCCATCATCCAGCCTTCAGATTGTTCACCCTGCTGCCTTCTGGAAGGCGGTACCGTAGTATCCGGTCTCGCACACAGAGACTGGAGAACAGTTTCTTCCTGAGGGCCATCAGGCTGCTAAATGGACACTGACACACGATCGACACTTTTGCACTCGTCACTTTACATACACTGTCACTTTCAGCCTTGTACTTACACTTGTTATTGCACTATCTGCTTTCACTACCTGCTACTCCCATTTGTCTGTAGTTTAGTTTATTATATGTTACTATATGTGTATTATATGTTATATGTAATGTATATATGTTAGTATTATGTTCAGAGTACTTGTACAGAGTGTATGTCATGTTATGTTATATGCTATGGTAGTTGTTGTGTGGTGCCTTGTCCTAAGAATTTCAGTGCCCAGTCTGACCCTGTGTCATTCTGTGCATCTGACAATAAAAGACTTGTAACTTGTAAAAGACTTGTAACTTGTATATATATGTACATATATATAGATATGTACATATATATATATATATATATATATATATTTATTTATACACACACATGTATCAATGTTTACGTAGTATGTTCATGTTCCAGTTACTGGAGGTGAAGCAGAAGCAACTATTAAATATATTATGCTGCTTTACTTTATGTATTGTGTATTCTACCACTGCAAATAGAATTGTAAAGAATACATTAGATTAATGACAGCATTGTAACACCATCACCGCTATTTTGTCTATTACACATTAAGAGCGTTTGTGTTACTTGCACACCTTTGGCGTTTTAAATATCCTCCAGATTAAATGTCACGGTTTTTACCGTCTGAGGAGCCAGTCTGCTGGCTGCAGATGTTGACGTCACCTCGTGACGTATGCGCGCACACAGCGTGAAGGTCACACCGGAGACCGTATCCAGGGTCACACACAAACACCACACCTGACCACATTTTCAGAAACGCCACGCCGAAATAAGTTGCTTACCAAATAACGCGAAAACACACACACACACACACACGCGCACGCACACACACACACCCTCGGACGAGCTGCAATGTCATCCGGCACGCGGACACGTCACGCGAGCGCAACTGCTGCATGGGCCCCCCTCCACCCCTCCACCCCGTGCGATGCTGCTGATGCTGAGGTCGTCAGGGAGGAGAGCCGGGCGGGGATAACCACCCAACTTCCTCCGGGAGAAATCCCCGGCTTGCTGCATTATTCACAGCCATCCTCACGGTGTAAATAATTAACTCAAACTGTGGAGATGCCTCACCCGGTCGCAGGCGGTAGTTTCGTCCGCCTGTCTAAATTTCCGCTGCTCCCCCCACGTCCGGAGTCCGGTTTCACAGACTCCCTTCAGGTAGTCGGCTCCGAGGGACAGCTTGGCCGATGACGACGCCACGGCCCCGAGGAAACCCGCCAGCAGCGCGTACACAACTCCCGAGAGCATGTTGACGACGAGCCGAGGCACATTATTTTCCAGGCCACCGTTCACATCTCTGCCGCTGCCGCTGCTGGTCTGGCGCGCGCGTGCGTGTCGCGCTGCGCTGCACGTTTCCCCTGCGCCGTCTCCAGACATCCGTCCGGTGGCAGTGTAACAACACATGGTCAACCCGGAGCGGTGCTGTGGTTGGACTAAAAAGCCCCATGTTGCATTCTGGGAAACGCAGTTCCATCATTCTGTAACCTTAACTATGAATGGTGACTTTGAGGCAGCAGTAAGGAATCCTGAAAACACAATACATGGTCGTAATTAGATATTTTTGTTTAAAAAAAGATGGAACAGATCATTGATAGACTGTGAATTGAACTACGTCTGTATTCTTCTTTGCTATACCGGGTGGAATAGAGGGCTATGAACACACACCAAAGTATGACTTCAGTTGATCCAGACCTTTGTTTCCTGCAGCATCCTGATGAGCTGCATTATAAAGGCTAATTACATTAAAACACACCGGGTATAAGAGGGAGGGATCAGTGTGTGTGTGCGTGTGTGTCTGTGTGTATGCATATTCAAAGCCGACTAAGCAATATTGTCACCAACAACATTCAAGAAACAAGAAACATTCAAAATGGTCATCAATGACAGCATTTATTTCCCTTGTTGGCCTTATAAATACCTTAGAGTGGGACATACACTATCTCTTCCACAAACACTATAACAAATCTGAGATGTTTCTAAGACATGGATTTCATCAATTTACCGGACACATCGAAAGCCACTTTTCAGTTGACAGGAGAACTTTCCATTAGGGAAAGGAAGTAGAGGAAAGCCTTGCGTGCTCTCTAGTGGTGCTACGTGTTTTCATTAAAGAGGTTGATGGTGTCCAGCAAGTCTTATTCTGGAGAGCAGAAGAAACAGCACATCAAGAGGATTTATTAAAAAACATCCTATTTTAAACCAATACTCAGAACACATAATACAACAGAAGGATCATGGATACTTCAGAGAAAATCATTCTCTCAAAGTAAATGTTTCAACAGAACAAGCTCACACAATCCTATCATCATGTGCTCTCCGTTAAATGTGAAACACTTACAGCCAAAGCAGAGAGCAGGAGTGCACATCGTGGAAGAGTGAGCTGTCGTTGCAATTGTAAAACCCAGGTGTGTAGTCAAGGAAACAGACATGATTTCCACAGACAGGGCAGAGAAAAAGGATATAATTGTTTAACCTATGTTATCAAGTATGGGAGTACCCAAACAGAAGACACCGATATTATTTTCCTGTAAAATGTGAGAATCTGTAATGTTCTTACAATAACTAGTCCAACTTCAATGCATTTACAAAGATAAAGATAGAGAGTTACTACGATCATTTGGAGACTTGAAAGATCCACCACATGGCATCATGTGATGGACACAGCGGTGTGATTGTCCCCTTTCCCTACAAGGACAATGCGATGATATGTTATGAAGACAAGAGTCATCTGGAGACAGACGTCCGTCTCTTCGTCAGACTCGGCAGGGACCTAGAAGAAATAATGGTTGTAGTGGACTTAAATACCTTAATTACGTTCAAATCAGTGCACGAATCTAGAAGTGTGATTTAATTACCATTAATTGCCATTATAATTCGTCATAATTTACATCGGTGCTTTAATACATGTCAAAATGTCCTCTATTAAAAAAGGCCTATCACTTTAGCCGTCTGTCTGAAAGGGCATTTATGGAGGTAGGTTGCTTAATGATCCCCAAACTGTGAGCCGTAACTGCAGCTTGGGCAACACATTGCAACCCCAATGTCAGTCCCCACCAAATATGTTAAATCGTATGTTTTGTTCATTAAGGTGCAGGATGATCTTCCAAATAAATGATTTTTATCACATCTTGAAGGTGATCCTTATCAATTTCTGATCCAAGTGTAAACCCAAGTCAGTTTTCGAGCCAGTAGATGTCTCTCATGTGCTTCAGAGAAATACATCCACATCCTCCATAGCCGGCGTCTGATGCAAATCACTGACAAATCAACACTTTGTTTGAATTTCAACCTGTTTTTTCTGTTGATGCTTTGACGACCTTTTGCCATAACTCTATATTACCTTTCCATGACATTTGTGAGCAATTAAATCCATAATTAATTTGCAAAGAGGCCACTATGAACTTATTTCTGCTTTGAATACATCTACATACGTCAAGTTAAGTAACAGTGATTTCAACTCAGAGGGTCCTCCTCAGAGTCCTTAAACTCTGCTTCCTCCCCGGTGTCCTTGTGACTTCACGTCTCATAGGGTCCATTGGACCTGGCTGGGTCTGATGCCATGGTCCTGCTGATGCTCCGCCCACTCCTCCTCTCTACCTCCATCTGCCTGATGGATCACGGAGGTCTGGATCGTGGTCCATGACTACTACCAACTATTCATACACAATGTCATACTCATTGAATGTGTTGTAACTCTAATGATTCCTTCTGTGCACATGAAATCTTATTATTCTGTCCATTCTTCAAAATTGAATGTTATTATTCTGGAGAGGGTTCCTCCTCTGTTGCTCTCCTGAAGGTTTCTTCCCTTTTTTCCCCGTGAAAGTTTTTTTTCTATTTATTGGGAGTTTTTCCTGATCCAATGTGAGGTCAAAGGTCAGGGATGTCGTTTGTGTACAGACTGTAAAGCCCTCTCTCAAATTTGTAATTTGTGATAATGGGCTATACAACATAAACTGAATTGAAATTGAATTTAAATAAAGGGAATTAGGGGCATTTAAACATGGAAGGAAACCAACTTGGGAATAAGACAAGCGCATTACAATGCTGGGTCGGAGCTAGTGCTGTCTGTGAAATCAGAGCGGCGAACAATGACAGTGCAGCAAAAAAGGAGTACAGTGTTTCTGTCACAGTGTCCTCTGCGCTCATCCGCCCTGAAACCAGCTTCAGGGAGATGACCGTGCTCCCACTGTCACAATTTGACACCGTGATCCTTCTGGAGTGTCTGCTTAGCAGGAAAAGTCTGAAACCAAGAGGGGCCATTAGCCGTTATCCTCGCTTGTAGTTTCCTGCCCGAAGCTCCTCTGACAAATACAAGTGTCAAGTTGGTGCGCAAATTGGCATCCCCCTCTGCTCCTGTTCAATTGAGCGATAATTGAGCCCACAAAGAGAGCTTCTGTGACATTTTTTAACTGAAGGTCTGTCACTGCCTTCCCGTGTCTTTGTCTACCTTTTCCTGCTTCTGGTCCTGTAAGGTGATTTAATGAGGAGGAAAATACCATCTTCAAAGTGAATGGCTCATTAGTGGAACCAATTTAACTGTATGACCTTTAACTCGGCTGTCAATTGATTGCGGTCGAAAATAGATTGTGACGAACGAAGGGGGGCAATTCTCTTTTCTCCTTTTATTTTTGCTTCATTTAATCTCAAGATGCAGTGAAATATAGTCATTCAACATTTATGGGCATGATGCTGATGCTGCACAGATACTGACTTTTTCTTACACTTTGGTGGTGGGATGTCTTTTTCTTTGACACACAATAACTATAAAAAGATAAAAAGAAGACAACATACTGTTATCTTTTACCCAGACATTCTTCTTTCAATTCTTCTTTCACAATGACACAACAAATAAATTCACACTCTAGGAAGATAGCAGTGTTATGGGAGCTTTTTCTGTGCATTTACTTTTCATCCAGTACCTCTAAATAATTGATATGCTGCACACAGATGCAACCAACCGAACTATAAAATCTATTATTATTGTGCGCCTTTGATCGATACCATTTTCGGCTTCACATTAATTTTTTTTGTCCTATTGAATTGATGCAAGTTATATCTGCACAGTACACTGTGACAACTATGCCCGTTAAATTACAGTAAACAACTGGAAGCTACAGCTTCCAGCATTCATTCAACTGTAATTCTACAGCATACCTCCTATAATTTAAAACACCTGCTTAATACTGTAAAAATTATTACAGTTCAGTGCTGTATGGAAAAGGAATTATACTGTTAATCTAATGTTCCTACTGCAATGTCCATAAACAGTTAATTATCGTCGAATTAATTACTGTAACATTTATAGTTACATTATGATACTGCTAGAAGATACATTATTTAATTGTTACATTTCAAAATAAAAACCCAAAAAAATTACTGGCATAGAAATTGAAACTATTATTTGCCAAGTACGTTGCCAGCATCCACTCCCACATTTCTGTCGCAGCACTGAGGAGGAATGTGAAGAAAAAGGTAACTATGTCAATGATAAAAGTGTGGATGTGCACGGCATGGACAGTTGGGCTGATAAAGTGAAAAAGGATCGAGCAGTAAAGATTATAAAAGCCATTAAATTGGCTCTGACAGATGAGGTTGCTAGTGTGGAGAAGTTGTTTAATACTTTAGGGATAGATAAAACTATCTTTGAGGCTGCATCAATTGTATTGTCAGAAGAATTTGTTCTGTCCCTGCACCATCTGATCTGGCTGTGTATTTCTTCCACTTATCTTATGGCACAATACTTGAATAATACGACAAATGACGTTGACCAGTAGCGCCAAAGTGTAAACGCCAAAACTATCTGCATGTGTTATGACTGCCGGAAGTGCTGACTCGATAGGCTGAAGTAAGCATGTATCTTTTCATATTCAGTTTTTAACCCTTGTGTTTTTTTAGGGTTTTTTTGACATCAATATACTTCTGCCCCGATTAATTTTACCCATTCCCCATTTTATGTGTTAATGTCGGTGTTCTTTCAAACAAAAACAAAAAAACAAAAACATAAAACTTTAAAATTAAAAAAATTTATTAATTCTAATAATTTTTTTTTTTTTTTTTTTGCTAAATTGATTGAACCCAAAGAAAAAAAAAGTAAATATAAAGGTAAACAGGGGGAACAAGGAATCGGTGGTCAAATGATGACAAGGCGGGGGGGGGGGGAGATTGAGATTCGGTAAAAAAAGGCAACCTAAGGCAAGGGTTAAGCACTGGACATTTTACATGTAAAACATTCATCTACTACATGCTGCTTACTACCTTAAAGAAGTTGTCCAGTGTGCAACTCTTCCCACATTGGGACCAATACAGAAGATTATTGTTCAGGGTGGTTGGCTATCTACAAGAGAGAAAAAAAACATGTTGAAGGTAAGAAACCAATTCATAAACACACACAACCAGGATACATATACATCTATTTTGAAAAAAAAAAACTGCACAGCCTGTAACTTATTTCTACCAACACCTCTCAATATAATGAGCTGACGTCTTGAGGGGCAGTAAAGGAAAACCATTATTTAACATTGAATATCATAATGAACTGACATTGAAACATTTTAGTTATGCGTTGTTAATGTTACTGAAACTGTTACAAACCAATCTAGTTAATGTAGGTTAACGTCAGCAAGAACACTTAAACCAAATTCAAGCTACATTAGCTCCCTGTTAACAGACTCATAACTCTTTGCATGCATTTGAGTGAATCAGTGAGAAATACAAAAAGAGATGTTAGCAAGATGTGGAGCAACAGACAACAATAGCCCACTGCATCATGTCATCACGTTAGCCGAGTATGCTCGTGTTAGCAAGGTGTTTGATGTTAACAAGTCCTCAGCAGCTTGACGTGTCACGGGAGCACACGGTTAGGACCCAAAAGCAGACCACGGGAGACAGAATTATGATGGAATTTATTTGGAGACCCGTCAAGGAAGTGTGAAGCCCGAGGTCCGACACAGAGGCAAGCAGCTCATGACATGATTCTGGAGGTATAGGACCAAGAACACACACAACGAGCACATGGCAAAAAAGAAATACCTATTTGAAAAAATAGGGCGCACATGAGCGATTAACCAACTGGTCCCAAGTACCCGACTTCTTTCCTGCAAAGCCTTTAAGGTGTTCTGAACTTCAGCGTAGCGGCTGGCTGAAGGTTTCTGAAGTGTGAACATCACAGCCTCCGTATTCATCGCTGTGAATCAGAAAGCCTTATGATTTAGCTGCCTCGATGAATATGCATGGCTTTGTCCTTCACCCATGCATGGAAATAGGGAGCGAGCTGAGAAGGCAAATATTCCCTCCCTGGCCGACACACACCCTTGAACTTTGAAATATCTCTCTCGCCCATGTTAACCAAAGAACGGAAACATTTCTTAAGCACTGGCAAAAGTGGTGTAACTATGTCACAGATAAATGGCCTGACTGTATTTCTTTCCTCTATAGAAAATGATTTCTCCCTGCTTTATTTATTTATAGTTTTGTTACTATGGTATTGTTTTTGTTTCTTTATTTGCATATGTGTTTATTTTTTACTTCTCTTTATACAAAGAATCTGAAAAATGTCAATATGTGTATGTGAGATTCTGAACACTAATAAAATATAAAAAGAAAAGAAAAAGAAATATCTCTCTCTCACTCTCAGTTTACAGTCTACAAAACACACACACACACACACACACACAGTTTGCTGACAGACCTCTTCCAGTCCACAAGGTAGTTGGCGAGGTTGCTGGTCTTTGGGAATAATACAGGCTGTTGTGGAAACACAGACATGCTTTTGGCGCATTGTAATTCATAACGTGACATACGGTACTCTTTCAGTGAAGAAATGATCTGACACTGAATAAACCGAACAATGGTAAGATTACATTGCAGTAAAACCAAAATAATAGCCGACAGGATGTTATTTGACTCGTGGGTGGAAACATTTTATGGAGACATGTTGATTGGCAGCAGAGTTTACAATGAGCAGATTACATGTTCCCAAAACAAACAGACCCATAATCTCAGTTTCCATGGCTGCCAGGAACAATTACACCAGGTGAAATACTAATCTGATCCATCTTTTCTCTATAAATACAGTGCCGGCGAATCCATACAAACCAAGGTTAGTCGTGTTTTTCAGTACATTTCTGTCGGGTTTTGATTAGGACTTGTCAGTCTGAGAGGAGGAGATATAAGTGATGTGCAGATATCTATCAGGGACAAGGACAGAGGAGCTCACCCCAATACGATTGCTGATGTAATAAACACATCCATGTTCAAAGTCTGACATTAACCCTGCTTCCTTAGAAAATGTGCACTGACTAAGAAATGATCGTTTATTCTGACACATTGTATCTATCAACGAGCAAAACTCCCCATCCTTCCACTTACTACAATTGTCTTTAAGAGGTCAGGATCCATCAAAAGCTGTTAAATATATGACATAGTGGAAATCGAGGCATTACAACTGAGGAGGTGTGCTGACGGAAGACCTCTTCACTCAACTTTATCTTTACAGCCGAGTCCTGGGCCTTTTTCTTGACTGAGCTTTTGCTAATCAATCATCAATTATTTTCTGAAAGGCTGTCGGAAATTCAAATGCCAACACATGGGATGGTTTGCTGCTGCAAAATACTAAAATATATATTATACACACACCAAAAGTACATTTAATTGAATGAATGGTAAATATAAAAATAGTCATGAACACCGTTATGCTCATCTGACAGAGATCATCAAATATAGCAGACCAAACAATGGACAGCTGATCAGCTGTGCCGCACCTCAATTAAAATGTTACATCGCTGTAAAATGAGCTCCGAGACAAGGACATCTCATTTGTCGAAGTGCCCGTTGCCTCATTCTTCTTTTCTCATTTCTCCTCCTCGTCTCTTTTGCTCTGCCAGCAGCAGGACTAAGACACGAGTCGAGGAGTCAAGAAAAGAAATCAAGGACGCACAAGATCGGGAGACGAGAAAGACCCATTGTTTGAATTAAAGCCATTGTTGTACAGTTATTCACGTTCTTGAAGATGAGAAGATTGAAACCACCCTCATGTTTGTTGTCTATCAAGCAGTATGTCCTCACTCCTCTTTGGTGCCGAGTACTGGACTGCACTACAGCAGACACGTCAACGCCCTGGAACAATATCACCAACGATGCCTCCATAAGATCCTCAGGACCGTCTGGGAAGAGAGGCCAACCAACATCAGCAATCTACCAAGTATCTCCACAACTATCACTCATCATCAGCTGCGACGGACAGGTCATATAATCCGTATTTCAAACTCCCATCTCCCGAAATAGGCCCTCTATGATGAACTTAGGGAGGGGAAGTGCACCCAAGGGGGACCAAAAACAAAAGTGGGACAAGGATAACCTCATATTCCACCTGATGAAATGCCATGTTTACCTTAAGAACTGGGGAGAGGTGGCCTGTGAGAAGAACCTCTGGAGAAGGAAGACATGTGAAGGGAACAGGACCTTCGCCTTTCTATGAAAGCAAAAAAGGCAACGCAGAAAGGAAAGACCCACCGCCAAACTCTTCCTCCATCTATGAATACTACAACTGCCCACACTGCAATACACCATTATTGGACCCAGGATTGGCCTTTACAGTCATTTGAAGACTCACACCTAATCCATCTCACCAACAGGAAGACAATCACACTCAGCCGTGACTGATCGCCGATGACAGACATCAGAGCGGTATAGATCTTTGTAGCTAACGCTTGGCATGAAAGCCAATAAGCTTCAAGGAGTCCAGGTGTACAGATAGTATAGCTCCAATGAAGAGTTGAACAAGCTGATGTCGAATACAACTGATGTGATAGTGTGTGGGAAAAGAAAACCTTCAGGGGACGTGAGGGGGTTAATGTTTAAAAAACTGACATGAACATTGAGAACCTTAAACTCTTCCAAGGTCAGCGTATGTGTGTCCCTATTATGCTACAAGCAACTGCTGTTCTCGCGTCCTAAAAATCTCAGATTTAGGAGCTATTCAGTTTTAAAGTATCTCCTCTTAGGAAACGAGTTCTTCCATGTTTTACAGTCGGTGAGGAAACACCGATTTCTGGCGATGATGCGAGTTGTCTCAAAGTGCTTATAACAGAAAGAAGATGATTGAAAGGAAGAAATAATGATATTCAATGTGATGATACTGCAGAGTTTGCAGAAGATTATCGGGAGCCGAAGTCTTCACGTCTGTCTAATGCATTTCTTTCATCACTCTTTTCAGTTCATTAAGTGCAATGCTGAGGTTTACTTTTCATATTCTAGAATAAATTGGCTTCCTCTATGGTTTTTATATTTCAAACTCGAGCTCCAATGAAATACCTACTAGCACAGTAGCATTGGTACGAGTAGCTCGTCAGTCATTTTTTTGTTTTTTTGTTGCTGTAAACCTAAGAATGTATGAGATTTATGGGAAATGGTGTTGAGCCTGTGAAAAAACAGAAATATTAAATAAACAACGATATTGTATTGTTTAAATCTATATAACACATGAAGGTTCCTTTCAAAGGATTTATTCAGTCACCCAGAAAAGTGTCCGACAAACAATCTATAGTGCTGCATTCAAGTGCTGTCAAAATAATCTGAAAAATTAGTCACGACCATATTTCATGGCTCAACTGATCCCTCTCCTTTGCAATGCGGATACTGGAAACCGCTATCAACATGTTGTTTAAACGCTTTGAGCCATACAATAAACACATCTTTTTTAAGCTTCCTTTTGTTATGAGTAATACCATAAGTAATACCATAAGTAATACCATGAGTAATACCATAAGTAATACCATAAGTAATACCATAAGTAATACCATGAGTAATACCATGAGTAATACCATGAGTAATACCATAAGTAATACCATGAGTAATACCATGAGTAATACCATAAGTAAGTTCCATTCAAGTGCCACTGAAGTGCTAATCTGTTTTTATTCAAAGTATAGTCGGAAAATATGTGTTTTTAGTTGAGTTTAGTTTTTATTAGGTTACTAATGACGATAGTAAACTAGTTAGCAGGACACAATAACATGTTTGGCTTATATTAGATCAGATGAAAACACAGTCGAGTCATTTTTCTCAGCTTTTTCTCTTTGTTTTGGAAATATACACATATAAATGTATATCTTCTTCAGCCCCATGTTCATGTCAAAATGTGTACACATCTAAAGCTTTATAGACATGCCTAGTTACGGTTGCTAAGGTGTGATTGGATGATTACCGTCAGGCACAACAGCCTTCCTTTTATGTTTATTGATGGACATGATACATATTTTGTTCCCCTGTAAAGAATATACGCTCTAAATTGATGTACAAAAGGCAAGACCTCAGAGTTAAGCTGGTGTTGACCGCTCATTGGGAATGCAGCTGACCAGAGCTTGACTCAGCGCAGGCTTTGACAAACCTCCCGGGCTTCCGTAGCCCGGGGATCTTTTTTTTTACCCTCTTGTATTGATCTTGGCTTTGTGTCTGCCTCAGTTGATGAGCAACAGGAATCTATCCTGTGTTAAGTGTCCTGTGGAGATTCAATCAAGTATGCCTTCCAATCTCTGCCTTCTCTTAATGGCCTGCAGTCAGTTTTCATTCGGCTTCATGTCTGCATGCTTGTCTGTGTGAGTCGGACAGGTTATGTAACACTCTGATGAACGAAAATATACCCCTCACATAGCCATCCCAAATTACTAAATTACTAGAACCAGAGAATTTAAGAAATTATTTTCTACTTTTTCTTCCTCCCTCCTTAGTTGGTCGAATTAATACTAAAATATATATTTCCTATTCTCTTTCATAGTGAGTAAAAATAATAATTTTACATTGGAAATATTTACAACATATATATATGTATATATACGTATATATATTTTTTTTATTTACATCGTAAATATTTACATCTATATATAGATATTTATATGTATATATATTATATATATATATACTTATATATACATATATATATATATATAGATATACGTATACATTTATATATATATACAATTTTTATTTACATAAGAAATATTTACATCATATATATATATATATATACGTATATACATGTATATATACGTATAAATATATGTATATATATATATATATGCATGTGTGTTGTGGAATAATTTATTAAAGTTAACTCAACCTTAAAAGCTCATTGTTGTTGTTGCATACTCATATTCTGAGCCTCTCCACTGCAGACAGGTGTCTGCAGGTTTCTGATTGAATTAGTTTGATATCTTAGATGAATAGAATAGCGATTGACCTTGAGCTGTGTTTCACAATTCAGAAAGCTGCCTAAAGCACATTTGGGCCTGCTAAAATATGTTGTTGACATAACTTTCTATTTAAAGGGACTTGCCAAAGATAAAACAAGGAAACAATGAAATTTCATTATGGAGTTAAGCCAATTGGCACTATTACTATTACTATTGCGCTATTACTTCAAATAGCTGGCGAGACTCAACACTGCAAACAATGAAATACAAATAATTATTATAAATATTATGTACCATTTTTGTGTTGGTATGATCATGTGTATATTGGGATTGCATCGTAACATCCGGGGGCCGGTCCAGAGTGGAGTGGGAGTGTCTGCGCTCTGCTCTTCCTTTCTAACAGGAGAACGCTGGAGGAGACCCACAGTGCCACTGCAGAGGAGAGAGAGAGAGAGAGAGAGCATGTCACGCGCCGATGCATACCCACTGCCTCTGCTTTAATTCAGCAGACACACGTTCACCACTGCTGACATCGTCCTGCCGCTGCTGCCGCTTCTGGTCCATCCCCGTCCCCTCCTCCTCACTCGGCCCCCCTCCCCTTTCCTCCTCCTCCTCCTCCTCCTCCTCCTCCTCCTCCTCCTCCTCCTCCTCCCGCTCTTCACCGTCCCGTCGCCAGGATGGACAAGTCGCCCTGCAGTCCGCATCCCGCGGCCAACGCGACCCACTCTTCCCCGTCGGACCGCGGGGGTTCGTCGTCGGCGAGGAAGCCCGGCGGGAGGAGCGGGTCGCACAGCCCCGGCTCCAGCTCTCTGGGCGGCCCGGCCAGAGGAGGAGGAGGAGGAGGCGGCGGCAGCAGCAGCAGCCGGGGAGCTGCGCTGGGGAACAGCATGAATTTGCAGCAGCCGCGCAAGAAGCAGCTGGAAGGAGTGCTGAGCAAATACACCAACCTGATCCAGGGCTGGCAGAACAGGTACGCGCGTGCGCGGCATGGAGACGGGGAGGACACGAGTCACTTTTCGGTTCGGGGTTCCGATAGCTCGTCGGTGTTGATATTTGCCCCGTCCACGTTGCACTTTTACCAACGCGTCACTGTGATGATGATGATGATGAGGAGGAGGAGGAGGGGGGGGGGGTTAGGAGGTTTAAGCCCTGCACATATGTCATGTCGGCCTGCTAAGGACGACTCTACTGATTATTATAAGGTTTACAGAATCTAATACAAATTTGAATACATTTTTCAGAGAGACACCTTTCTATTCAACAGTCCATGAATGCTGGCCTTTGGTGACATCACATAACAGGTGTGTTGACCCGACTCATTTATTAGGCTAGATTTAGATTCCAATTTTATTTTTACAGCTGAAATGGCAACTTTTCTGGTAATTGGTCAATCGTGGCAAAAGGGCTCAGAAATGTTACCTCTCAAATGTAAATATTTGTAGTTTTTTGTCCGTCCTCTTTGGGTTTTGAACTGTGCATCCAGCTTGGTCTGTAGGAGATGAATCAACACATCTTCTATCAATAAATCGTCTGCGTTAATAATATATCAATCCGATATTAGCTTATATGACATGTTGGTATCAACATATGCATCGGCAGAGACTGCTGCTAGTTTAGAAACAGTTTCCATTACATACAGTCACTTATCCACATTTTAATGTACAAATAATATAGGTGACAAATCAATGTTTTCCCAAAGATATTAATCTTACCATCACATAGGACACAGAAAACCATCACATTGTCTGTAAAGAGCAGCTGCACTCAAAAAAACGATTCAAGCCCTTCTTAGAGGTGACACATTTAAATATTGTTTGATACATTTAAATAAATCAATTACTAAACGAAGATATTTATATTGAATGGGTGTAACACAAAATGTATGAATACTTTCATTTATTAGATTTATTTAGGTTACACTCACAAAAACGATTCAAGCCCTTCTTCGAGGTGACACATTTAAATATTGTTTGATAAATTTAAATAAATCAATTACAAAAATAGATATTTATATTTAATGGGTGTAACACAAAATGTATGAATACTTTCATTTATTAGATTTATTTAGGTTAGATGGTGTGCATATCAACTCAAAATAAATGTGTTTCATTGAGGACTACCCTTTGCGCATGCGCCAGCTGAAAATCAGTTGTTTACAAGGTGAAGACACTTTCAGGGCTGTGCAGTGGTGTAGTGGCTAGCACTGTCGCCTCACAGCCACAGGGTTGTGGGTTCAATTCCCAGTCGAGGTGTTCCTTCTGTGTGGCGCTTGTGTATTTTTTTAGTTAGTTAGTTTATATTTTGAGTTGGACAAACACAAATTAATTTAATTTAATGAATATCGTTATTTTATGTGAGATGTATTTGATACAAATGAGTTGGACTAACTTAATTACATTGTATTGCACTGATGTGCTAAATTTGAGTTGGAGTTGCATATAATTATTGGATGGAAAACCTGCCAACAATTTAATTGAGTTCATCCAATGAGTCATTTCTTTGAGTGTGGAAACATTCAATGTTTGGTGTTTCTGTGAGAAAGAAATAGACAAACGGCTAATTTATGATCTCAGTTAGTCAATAGTTGATTGATCTTTTGCTCTACTGCACTAATTGCATAGGTGGCCTGTCATTTGCCACTGAAAAAAAGACAAAGAAAGCAGCAGTCCTCACAAACAAGGAGGCTTAATGCAATAATCCTTGTAGCTCTATAAGATTCCTAAAGATAGTCTTCATTCTAGGGCTGTTGTATCCTATCTGTGGACATGCAGCCTTCAACGTCATCACATTCAAACTGTTTCCTGGTATTCTGCTGCTCATGAGGAAGTGCAGAATATATCTGCAACAGCTGTGGAGATCACAGCGGTGCGTTATTGGACGAATGTTCTTCATGCAGCATTCATGGTTTCACTTACTGCCCGCCCAGTTCACTCAACTCAGAGCACTTTCAATGAGCGAGCTTTTAATTTGAAAATATCACCAAAGACTTACACTTGTTGCTGTTGTGAGCCATTTAGGAAACACCCGGTTGTGGTTCGAGTGTTTATTTTAGGTGTAAAAATGACTTTTCTTGCTAATTTTCCAGTAAGCTGCTTAACTAGTGTACACACAGGGAACATGAATAATGCAGGATGTCTCCTCTGCAGCTATAGTGTGATGAAAGCACTCCTTTTTTAATTTTCACCCAAGTGCCCACAAAAAGTAATTGTCCCGTTGTTGCCGTGGCGCTGCTGCATAGAGGGAGGAGGCTGGGACTGTGGGGGGTTTGAACCGGGATGGGAGCCAGTGTGTGTACATGTGAGAGAAAGAATGGCCGCTCCCAGCTTTCCCATTAAACTGACAGGCAGATGATGCACTGAACTGCATCTTGATATATATGCACCCACAGGACTACCAACCTGGGCGTGAGATTCGGCACACGCTCATCTCAAAGAGGTCTTATTGAGCAATTGAAATCTCAATTGTGTTTGATATTCGCGGGGGAGTTGTTACCCGTCAAGTCTGCTCACTCAAACAGCTGAACTCGCATATGAAAGCCAATACCGCAGTATATATAATGCACATGTTGTTATGCTAAGTTTGTTATGTGGAAGCACACGTCCCGTTTCAATTTCAGAGTGCCCGAAGGTGAAGGTCGCGCAAAATGTGTCGACGCAGAGCAACATCCTGAAAATGGAGCCTCTTTGCAAAGAAGACAAAAAAAAAGTGAACCGATCCTGTTTTGCTTCACGGTTGTTTCCGAACAAGAGTGCGTTGGTGGGATGTGACTATTTAAAGCGTAATCCATATTCTGTCCCTGAAATTAACGAGATTACCCGTTTTATGTGCGGGCAAAGATTTTTGGGATCAAACCTTTTATTGGTTTTCGAGGTATGCACATGCAAAACAAAAGATGAACACACTGTACGTACACAAAGGTACTCAGCCAAAAGACATAAACGAAATAAAGTAGAATATATATATAAATACGGGTAGACATGCAAAAACCTGCACACATATTAACATATATATGCACATACCTGCATACCCTAATACATACACACATACATACTGTTAATATGTGGGCTAAGATGCATCCTGGAGTGGTTTTATAATTACGTTTGGAAATAATCCAGAAAAGCATGAGGAAAAGACATTTTAATTTCAAAGAATATGTCCATTTGGAGAAAAAAGTTACACGACAGTCATGATTGAATATTCCCAAATACTGTTCTAGAAATTGACGAAGTAGAACTACACTGTCGGTCAGCAGTCTTTTTTCTGCGACACTGTTCTATCCATCTTTGAGATTATTTTACATGCTAACATTTGCAAAGTGAAGCACCGTTTTGCTCCAGATTCATGACAGTAACTTGAAGCATTTCAGATATTGCTGTCGTCTTTTGTTTTACGATAATAGACGTGGCAATTTAAGGCCCAATCAATACTTTACATCACCTTTGAAAAAATGTACATTGTTGTTTCCTATTGCTTAACGAAATGTAACTAATGGCTTTAAATTGATTTAAACAAACCAGAAAACATTAATAATCATAACTGTCTTACCCGTTGCTCAGTTTAGTGTTGAAACAATCTCTCTTCAATCAAATGTTTAGCACTTTCTTTCACATTTCTTCATAGATAGTGAGAAAACTTCCATTACAATTCAGTTTTCGATTTGTCCCTGAACTCATGAGTGCTTTTTCTGGCACATTGGAGAACTCAATTTAGATATAATAGTTTTTTTTACATGAGGTGGCCACACAAATACTTGAACTGGAAGTCAGAGGGAGGCTTGATGCAGCATGGTTCTGGTAATATCAGGCCTTTTATAAACCCATTAGAGCAGGTAGAGAAGCTCGGGGTGCGTCTAGTTGTATCTGTAGGTGCCGACAGCACATATATAGTACTCCAATGAGAAGGTGTAGGAGTAATTGCAGTCGACAGTCATGTTCCAGTATTTATTAGTCGGAGAAACACATTGTGTGTGTTTGGCAGGTGGCGTCGTGGTGGGCAGCAGACCTGAGTGGAGCTAATTCTGCCGCTGTGTGGGAGGCCATGTGTCAGTGTGAAGTGCTGCTATGTTGTGTGTCTGTGTGGGAGAAAATATGCTCGGGAGCCATTTTTGTTGCATATGGATTATATGCTCATTGACATGGTGCATTCCTTATTTCGAGCGTTTCATAGTTTGTATATACTATAATAATATTCAGTAGATATAATAATAATATAAATAATATGCTAAATTGCCACTTGAAGTGTGGTTTTCTTCAAAAGGGGTAAAACGTCTCTCAAAGCCTCGAGGCACAGCAGAAAATAAAGTAACACAAAAAATGTAATGCAAAACTGGCCCAAAAAAAGTGATCAACCAGGAAGTTAGATCCTTTATTTAATGCAACCTTATTTAACGGTTTGAATTAATAATTTTTGTTTGAGGAATACCCCAAAAATAAAGGTAAATAAATAAAGATAAAGGTTAATAGTCTATGATAATTACTGGGGATTGTTGATTTAACCCAACTATTATTATTATTATTAAAAACATGGACATTTTTGTAAGTATTGTACACAGACAACACATTCTCTCACAGTCATATACTCAGGAAACATGTTTAACGTGCATGCTGCCATTGGATTTGTATCTCTGCCCAGCTTTGGGTTTATTCTTATAAATACAAAGATGGTTGTGTGTTGGAACCGAGTACAACACAGGACATGCAACGTGTGATTGCTCGCTTAGTATGCGACAATTCCTGTTTTCAAGCGTTTATTTCTTCCGTTTGTGCATCATGTGGTGATACTTCAACATTTGTATGCAGATGGAAGAATACCAAACATTTAGAGCTCTCTCAGGCGTTGATATTTTGACTATATTTTGTGATGCAGGGCTGGATCTGATTTCTCCACATGTAGATTGTAAATGTATGTCTACCTCGGCGGTCAGCTGGGTGGGGAGTACGCTGTGGGGGATGAATCATTTCCTTGCTGATGTGCTCTCTGGAAAAGGATCCCTGCTGTGCTGCTTTCATCAAATCTGTGAGTTGGGGGTAATGCAGCTCTGGAAGGTATTTCTGTGGCAGAGAAGAGGAAGCCCCTATTTAGATTTTCTTTCTTGAGATGACCAACGCAACTCAAGGTCCACAACTCAATCTGCGGATGAAGACCATGTGATGCAGTTGAAAGCTCCACTAGGTAGTGGGTCTTAAGTTAGGATCGGCAGGGATTCAATGCAAAGCTCAGGTTTTTGAAGTATTTTGACGGGAGCTTGTACTTCAATCTGCATTCGTGATATATTTGTGATTAATGCCAAATAAATGCCGCTCTAGCATTTTAACTTGATGTTTATATTTCTGATTTACTCTAGATATTGATATTACAGTTCCTGTTATCCCATTGGAAACTGATGCACGCACAGAGGTCACACATGCCATCATCCAATGCCCGCACATGGACCAGCAGTATGGCTGGCGTACAATTAAGCACACAGCAAGACAAACAATGTCAGATATTGCATGAAGAATTCTCTGAAAGGCACCAACACGGCCGAGACGTCACTTTGAGTGAATTATCCGAGGTGACACTTAGCAGACAGCAAGCAAGCTGTAGCGCTACCCACCTGTCACTCAAAGCAGCAACACTCTTGATTAAGCCAAACTAAAACCTAACCCCTATTCAGTTGTCATGGATATTAGCTTCAGAGACCAAAGAAGTTGGGCATTTTAACATGAGGTCAATTGAGATAGATGGAGATTTTTTGGAGCCAGCCTCGAGTGGCCATTTGATTAACTGTTTTTGGCCCTTTCTTGTTGGCTTCATTTCTCAACCCCTTGGGGCTTGGGGGTTGAGAGTTTCGTATTTTATGATTTATATATATATCATTTAATTGTTCTCTGTGCATGTGTTATTTTATTTGCTGCAGCAGCCTTTATGCTAATCTGGCAACATTCAATTCAGACTTGTGTTGTTCTGAAATTGCTCCGGAAATGTTACCAGATCCGACCTGGCAACCGGTAACCGCTGCATTTCTGTTGATGGAAAAACATTAAATAATTCTCTTCATTTTGAATCACTGCTTTGTTTTAAGGTTGTGCTGTTGCTCGAGGAGGAGTACAAGGCGCAGTTTCACATATACACACGTCTTATTATTATTTTCCACATTCTCATTCGGCAGCGAAGAATATCAGGGCCAATCGGAGTAGGGGGCGGGTCTTTGCAGAGGGCTGGGTGAAGAAAAGTAATGCTACACACACTTATACAGCCCTGTTAAAGGTCAGGCACGATTAAAAATGTGTGGTCGCATTGTGGGCCATGCTACTCATCTTATTACTGAACAACAAGTCACATTTCCTGTCAATAACGAGGGTGATTTACTGCCTTCCTCCCGAGTGTTTTTTAAGAATTAACTGCCAAAAGAGCACAGAAGGGAGGCAGATTCTGCTGACATGTTGTTTTCTGCATTAGGAAATGGCAGTGTGTCTGCTGGTGTGGATAAATGTGCTTGACTAAGCTCTCTTAACACTTGTGATTGTTATGGTGTCGATTTTTATTTTATGATATCTGCAAAAAGAAAAGGAAAATGGATGAGTATCCGAAACTCCTTTGTTGTTACAGATGTTTATTCTTGAGTGTCTTTGGTGATTACATTTCAAAGCTACTGGGGATAGTTTTTGAAAAGCAAATGTAGTTAAATTGAGGGTTTTCCATGTCTGAAAAAAATAAATATTTTTGTAGAGATATGGATAAATACATATATTTTATCACCATTAAACCAGTAATGGGTTTTAAATCAAGATATGCATTCTAACTAATTGCAGTAACACTGCTACAAATGTTCCACCAGTGTCGTTATCTTTTCACGTGGTCCAGTTTCCAAAAGTTTACTGCAGGTCAGACATTATCACCACTGCTATGACACGAGAGGCCGCATGTGAAGCCCAGGGTTCATCACACAGCACCATCATCATGTTAGAGGTCTCCATCAGGGTGTTGCTGCAAAGGAAGGACTCGTGTGGAGGGGTCAGGGGTAAAAGCCTCCGCTCTGCTGACTGGACATTGGATAGGACTTCATGTACAGTAACAGTATGTGCGTGTGTGTGTGCATGTGTGTGTGAGATGACTCAGGCAGATTGTTCCTGGTCACTGGGGTCGTAATAAATCACCAGCTCGCCTGATGGTAGGGGGCAAGAACACCAGTGGGGATAGATTTCCCAAGAGCGGTGTCCACTGCATCGTCTCTGGGCAACTCCAGGGGTTCATGGGGAAATGCCCGACGTGAAGGCCGAGCAACAGAGTTCTTTTGTTCTCTCATCGTAAACATATTTGTAGACTTAAGACGTTCATGATGTGATTAAAAAAACAAAATTTTTAGATATTTCTAGTGCTGAAGCAATCAGTTGCAGTCTGCTGCTTGGTTCACTTAGCAGATTCATTTCAAATGAAATGTATTTGTGTTTCGCAATGTTGGTAACAGCCTCTGCCATGTGAGGGTTTGCAGCTTCACTGTGAACTCAATACGTTTGGACGTCACACTGACACAAAACAGGGAGCATGAAGATGTCTTCTTGGGCTCTAAACTGTGACTTTGATTGTGATTTTCACTGTTTTGTATCATTTTACAGACAAATGTTGGATCATATTTAATATGGATCAATCAAAGGACAACAAACTAACAAGCAAACGGTGGATTAAATGATGAAAGTAATTCTTGGTTGTCGTCTGTTGAGCCAGAAATAAATTGGACCCACACTTAAGATATGTTTCTACTCGATTAAGCAGTTTTATTTATTAGCTGATTGAATATTAATCTGCAACCAGTTTTTCGTTAATTATTTAAATCCCATTACATACATATAACCTCTCAATTGGGCAAATTAATTGATTTTCTTTGTCTAATATTTTTTTTAATCCGACTGATGGCTTTACAAAACAAGCAATTGGCTTTCAGAACGTGTGACTCATATTGATTTCTCCACATTTTCTTTCTTTGGAAATGTTTTTGCAGATAAATTGATAATAAAAACACATCTCTGGTCATACTCAAACAACTGATGATATATTGGTTTTACAGATGAAAGGGAGTAGCAGTGTGAAGCTACAGCAGGAGGGCTGACTGAAGTGACCCGTAACACCTTTAATCGCCACATACAACCGCGGGTATACGGGCGCCGCTCGGCAAAGGCCTGATCAATAAGGTTTCAGTACTGGCGGATGTGAAGAGAACATTGATCGCGAACACCGGAGTTATCAGGGAAACAAAGGCGATACGTGGAGACAACTGCTGTGACCTCGGGGCCGCTGAACACAGACGTTTAAAGGTCAGCCGAAGCCACTGTGGCTCGTGTGGAGAGGCAGAAAACGCCTCGAGCGCAGCAGACAGGACTTTTTTTCTTCAACGTTTTGCACGATCCCCTCTGACCACAGGAAATGAAAAGTCTCTGCTCCTCCCTCATGTCTGTCTCGCTGGCGTTGAGCGAGGTGGAGATTCAATTACGCAGCGATTGAACGCGATTCATTAATCTCAGCGGGGGAAACGTGGGGTTTCATTTGCACGCCTCGAGCTGTGGCTTCTGCTCGTGATGACCGCACTAATTGCTACCTTGACTAATTTGGAATTGAGTGTTTTTTTGTGGGTCTTGCGTGACGAGAGCGGTGGTAAATAACATCCTGCGGGCGTCGTTGCATGGGAGGTGAGACATTTAAGGATATTGTGTGTTTTTATAGCAGCGCTCTCTCGTCTCGCCCTCTTCCACGCTTTCTTGCCCTTCTCTCACACACTTCTTGGAAGGTTTGCACAACAGGAATATAACGTGTTCCCAATAAACAAGCAGGGATAATGAGAGCATAAAGCAAACATGATGGGGCTGCTGTCTATCTCCCTCTCTTCCCTCGCTGTCTTTCTCTCTGGCCCATTGCTTTCTTAACTCTCTCCGTCTTTGTTTCCCTCCCATGCAGGTACTTTGTGTTGGATCCAGAGCTGGGACAGCTGCAGTACTTTGTCAACGATCAGGGGAAGAGCCAGAAGCCCCGCGGGTCCCTGCCCCTGATCGGTGCCTCCGTAACCCCGAGCGACGAGGCTCCGCACATGTTCGTTGTAAACTCTGTCAACGGAGAGCTCTACAAACTCCGAGGTACGACCCAATGCCGGCCTCAGGCTGTCCGTATATGGCAAAGTTCAAACACGGGGTTGTGTGTGTGTGTGCATGTGTGTATGTGTGTGTTTTATGTTTGACTCTCTCGGAGGGCCGTGTGTACAAACGTAGGAGGTGTTTATGAATGATCTCTATCTGCACAGTATTTGTGAATGCACTGGACTGCTGGTTATGAAGAGCACTGCTTGGATTTAAAGCTTCAGGGTTTTACTCTTAAAGGGCCAGTGTGCAGGAGAAATTAAATGTAATATTCATAACTAAGACTCGTTGTGTTTTCGTTAGCTTAGAATGAATGGTTTATACCAAAATAGGGAGCAATTCAGTTTCAATTCAGTTTATTTTGTATAGCCCATTATCACAAATTACAAATTTGCCTCAGAGGGCTTTACAGTCTGTACACATACGACATCCCTGACCTTTGACCTTACATCGGAAAAACTCCCAAAAAATAGAGAAAAAAAACTTTCACACGAGAAAAAGAGAAGAAACCTTCAGGAGAGAAACAGAGGACAATCCCTCTCCAAGATGGACAGAACAATAGATGTCATGTGACCAGAAGGAATCATGAGCAGGTCCTCTTCACAGAGACCGCCATGTTTCTACAGCAACCCAGAACGGACAAACCAAACCCAATCTCTTGTTTAGATTGGAGTATCAAGAATTGTACATGTACTGGTATTCACTACTAAACGTCTCTCATCATGACTCCCCTCCCAATAACACCGTAATCCAGACAAGGCAAAGACGATGCAGGTGTTGTCCTTATTTTAACTTTACCAGTCTAGAGTGTTTTTTACTGTACTATATACAATCATTAAGAAATAATAAATGATGTCCTGATGTTGCCTCCAAAATCAAACTCTTGCTATTCATTTGGCAGAACTTTCCAAATTTGATAAGACATTTTAACATTGATGGTGAAAACATAAAAGAAAACCCTAACTCTTGTTAAACAGTTTTCTTTTTGGAGAGATTAAAATGTCAGCCCAAACTTAAATAAGTGTAATTACTTATTAAATGTAAACATTTATGTTGCTTTATTTTTTTAGAAAAAAACTCTGTACATCGAGTAGAAAGGAGAGTTGTTGGGCCAAAGCGTTAGATCTCCTCCAAAGTGAAATATCTCTTTAAGACCCAGTGCCAGACAAACAGCCTGCAGCCGGTCACTGTGTGGAAGGTCTTTGCCGTCGGTGACCTGTATCCACTGAAGCCAGAGAAACTCTCTTTTACTGTTGCTCCACTTGAGCCGCTGGAATGTCCCCTGACACTCTCGAGGGGGAGGACATGAGAATAACTTGGCCTACATCCCCTGAATAACTCGGTGATCCATGTGTATTGAGCGAACAGGAAACAATGATCCAATAGAGGAGAAGGAGTTGGGCTGAGTGGCTCACAGGCAGAGGCATTTCCATCCCGATCGCTTCAGTAAGATTGGGGAATGATCAAGAAAGGTCAGAAAAGCAAATCCTTTGATACCGCTCGGCTAAACAACCTCGAGGCCTGTTAAGAGGTCTGTTAAGAGGTCTGACTGAGGCCAAGACCCCCAACTACAAATTTCTGATTTTTAAACATTCGTCCTCCAAAAATAATTGGTGTCAACTATCAGCTCAAAAAAACTCCAATTTGCTCCACCAGCAGCGCACAAAGAGGCTCAGATGATCGTTCTCAACAGTCTGTGATTCAAGATTAGCCGGTACGCTTTAAGTCTGGTATTGGTTACCAGTCGGGAGTCCCTTTTCAGTATTCGTAAGCTGCGTTTCATCTCACTGACGCTCTGTGTCTGAGGCTTTGAATGCCACCTTGTGTTCTCCTGGTCATGCCTTGTTTCTCAAGAGGGTTTGGACCACATGTCTTTGACACACACACACACAAACACACACACAAACACACACTATATACTATATCGCTAACTTGAGGTGACAATATTTCAGTAGTTCAGTTTGATTTATGTTCAGTTTACTTTTTGTATACTAACATTATTATGGAAGGGATCATTTGAGTTTATATTTTGCCAGATATCTGATATGATATGATATTCGTCCCACAGTGGGGACATTTAAAAAATCACAGCAGTGGTGCACATCAGAGCATCAATGAAAATAAATATAAAACACAAAACTAAATCCAAAAAACTATTATTTGAGATGATATAAAGGTGATATCAAGGAAATAAATAATATCTCTCTATAGGCCTATCTGTTCTGTTGTTGTTCAATGACGTCTTCCTGGTGTCTTTGTTCCGAACTCCTGTTAATGTTTATTGTAAGGTGTCATTGTAAATGCAAGAATGTTATCCAACGAGGTATTTACATGTGACATCCGACACGGCCGTTAAGTAGCCTGAGGGGCTTTCTGGCTCCAAGCCAACATGTAATGAACTAAAGCAGAGTAATATAAAGGGAGGATTTCATTATGGGATGCAGGTAGGTTGTCGAGCCTTGTGTTTGGCTGCTGAGGAAAGGTGACGAGCAGTGGAAATTTAATCATGTTTGACTGCACAGATGGAAAATTAAGCTATCAGTCATACGGCCAATGAATGATCTGGCTGGTTCAGATGCCTGACACAATCTCCAATGTGCATCATGATGATGAAAAAAAAAAGCAAGCCTGTTCTTGTGATTGAGTATTATAATCTCCCTAAGAGCATTCCTCACCATGAATTTGACCACAAATATTTCTGGCATTTGGAACAGCGAACTGTGTGTTTAATTCGATATCAGTAGGGGGAGCAACTGCTACTTGTGTATATATTTTGTTTCCTTTGTATATTTAGTATTTAGTATTTTTATTGTGTTTTATTTTGATCTTTTATTAATGCTCTGATGTGCAACCGCTGCTGTGATCCTGAAATTTCCCCACTGAGGGACTAATAAAGGAAAATATAATCTAATCTAATCTAAACTCGAGGTTCAGTGTCTCGCTCGCTGGGAAATCCAACACAAATCCATCAAATGAACATCTTTCTTTTTCTTTTCATCAAGTCAATAGCAAGAGTTTTCTTACAGACATTTCCGGCTCTGCCTTTGTGTATGTGCTCTTCTTAAGGAGTCAAGCATAAGTACACCTATTGTGCTTAAAGATGACATTCATTACTCTGCATAAGCGATTCAAATTAACGGCTCAGCACAACCAATGTGAGGTGCGACAGTCTCAATCACGATGGAATAAAAGGCTATTAGAAAGCAAATCAAGCCGAAAGTGAAACCTGAAATTACAACACATTTTCTTCGAGCTTATCATCTAGTGTCACTGATTTAGTATGAATAATTACATGGTTGTCGTTTTGAGGAGTAAAAGCTGGTTGCTGTAATTGCGAGGCGACCCTGTTAACCGCCAGCTTGTCTCTTTTAAATCCCCCCCCCCCCCCCTCTCGTAATATCTCCCGGCACTTGAATCAGATCTAACTGCAGGCCCGAGCATAAATCCTCATTATTAGCCCTCATTATCATAACCAATGACATATTCTGCAACAATTGACTGAAAAGGAGTGTGTCCTCTCTCTTTCCCTCTGCAGTGTTTCGCATGTTGTTCAGCCGTCTCTCTGGGACGGATATTGACGTTTTATGTCGGCCACACAGACCAGTACGGGTGTCGTCGTGGGGCCCCTCGGTGTCCAGCCCACACCTCATGCATTCATCACATGAACAGAGCTGTCAGCGCGCCACCTGCCTAAGCCTCTTGTGACACAAAACCAGCGTTGAAGTGTTCATCAGTGTAATAGTATCAGTGTCTCCCTGCATGGGAACGGCACGTTCTGCTCTCAGCCGTGTGTAGCGTCACCATGCTTGTGCATATTAGTAGAGCCACTCTGCTCAATACAGACAACTAATTTGCTTCAATGACAGCAAGGCATGTGCACATCGCAGAGAAACGTCTCAGATTTAGTCGCTCTCTCTCTATGGGTGAGTGGCCCCTTTTTTTAGAGTGAGTAATTTCTGTGGATGACGGCAACGAGGACCGAGTGGGGAAGCTTGGTGCTCGGCACCGGTGAGCAGCACACTCCCAGAGGGAGAGCGCTTGTCTGGAGTGTCTGTGAATGTCTCGTTTTGTCAGAGTTGCACTCTTTTGATTTGGCCTTTTGTGGGTGCTCTCATGACTGCGGCAGATGCCGGAGGTGCGAGCGACTGACGAGTGCAAATGTGATTCTCCCAAGCGTTGAAATAGCATCCATCAGAACGTCCCAAAAAAAAGTAGAAAAAAAGACACTTCACAGAAGATTTTAAAGGATCTGTATTTAACATACTGAACATTCATAGACCAGCAAATGCATACATGGGTACGGAAAGTATTCAGACCCCTTTAAATGTGTCACTCTTTGTTTCATTGCAGCCATTTGCTAAAATCTAAAAAGTTCATTTTATTTCTCATTAATGATCACTCAGCACCCCATCTTGACATAAAAAAACGGAAATGTAAAAATTGTTGCTAATTTATTAAAAAAGAAAAACTGAAACATCACATGGTCATAAGTATTCAGACCCGTTGCTCAGTGTTGAGGAGAAGCCTGTTGAGCGAGGACAGCCAGGAGTCTTCTTGGGAATGATGCAACACGTCCCTGCAGGACATATACAACACCCGCCTCACCCGCAAAGCGACCTCGATTGTGAGTGACCCCTGCCACCCCTCACACGGTCTCTTCAGCCTCCTGCCCTCTGGGAGGAGGTACCGGAGCCTCCGGGCTCACACCGCCAGGCTGTCCAACAGCTTCATCCACCAGGCTGTCAGGAAGCTGAACTCTCTCCCCATCCTCCCACTCCGTCCTCTCTCAGACTCACATGTCTGAATGCTGCTAGCACAATTTATGTTGTCTATATGTTTACATGTTTCTTACTATTTTTGCACTTTATGTTGTCTATGCACTTTATGTTGTCTATATGTTCACAAGTTTTTTACTATTTTTGCACTCTATGTTGTCTATATGTTGCACAATTCACTTTATGTTGGACAGAAGAGAAACGCAATTTCGATCTTCTGTATGTTTGCACATATGGAAAATTGACAAATAAAACTGACTTTGACTTTTGACTTTGACACCTGGATTTGGGGATCCTCTCCAGTTCCGTCAGGTTGGATGGTGAACGTTGTTGGACAGACATGTTCTGGTCTCTCCAGAGATGCTCAATTGGGTTGTTTAGGTTAGGTCAAGATGGCGTCCATTAATGAGAAATAAAATGAACTTTTGAGATTTTAGCAAATGGCTGCAATGAAACAAAGAGTAAACATTTTAAAGGGGTCTGAACACTTTCCGTACCCACTGTATATGAGTAATGTCGACCTGAGCAGAGGACAGTCACTCTCCTCACTGCGTGTGATGTCATTAGAGCTTCGTTGACATAGCCCGGCCCAGACGAGCCTGTTCTTAGTGCTATTGGTGCATGAGATCACCCCCCTCCGGTGCTCTGCACTGCTCCATGTGGCCGTCACAGCTGAAGCGTAGCACCCCCCCTCCAGTTCCCCCTGAGGTACACATCGTTAGCACCAGCAGCCACTCGCCGTCAACATATTGAGAGCCGTTGAGAGGCAATCGAAATGCTCCCAGTCTCGAATCTTGCACCTTTTTAATATTTAATTTTTAATTTCGAGAGCTCTTAGTTCCTTATAAATCCAGCAGCAATCCATCCTCTAAGAATTGTGCTCTGATTATTAATGACTTTCTTATGACATACTAAACTATAATAAATTTATGACTAGATTATCATTTGTATATATTTTTTCGTATATTGACATTTCTTAAAACTTTTTTATGACACAGGGCCATCAGCCCTGAGTAGTGCCTACAGGCTTCCTCACCGGCTGCATTCAGGCTGGATGGTAAGAAGACACTGTTTAAATAGATTTAAATAATTGGAAAAAAATTGAGAGAATATGCTGAGAAGTCCCGGTGGAATCTGCACCCTCAAGCCTGATGTTTCTGAAGAGCTAAAACATTATTTAATCCTTAAAAGTGTTGTATTCCTTTTCCCCACCCTCAGTCTTTCACATGCATGCAAGGATCCTTAAAAGCAAAAGGTGTCCCATTCCTGTTTTTGCTGCCGCACGGATTAACGACGGTCCGTCACATGACTAGTGGCCACTCTACCACTGTTGTGTGTTTAGAAAATAAAGCGCACCATTTAAACCAGGCTGTGTACAGATTACCTGCCACACGCCTTCCTTTTAACGCCCTGTTCCGTTTCTTCTGTTTCTCCTCTGTCTCCTGTCTCCTTTGTCTTGATTGGTAAATTCCCTTCACCTGCCCTCAGCCACTCCTCTGTCTCCTTGATTGGTTAATTCCCTTCACCTGCCCTCAGCCACTCCTGTCTCCCTGATTGTCTCATGCCGTACACCTGTGTTTTCCCCATATATATTGTGCCAGTCTTTCTCTTGTCTTCTGTCGGTTTGTTGTTTTGATCTTGGTCTCGTAGTGTCTCTGTTTCGATGGCTCACTCTCAGTCTGTGTTCCCATGATGAGTCCTAGTGTTTGTTTGTAGTTGCTTTCAAGCCAGAGTTTTTCTGTTTTACCATTTCCGAATTAAACAGAGTTTTTAAAAGCATTCGATGACATTGAAGACACGTTTACAGAATAATCTTTTGTCACTCTTCTTCTTCCGTTGACTTACAACCTGAACTCGATGTCATCAAACCCATCAAAGACACTGTTCACCAATAATTAGTCAGTGAAATAGAACCGCGAGGATATCATTGTCCCGTCTGACCCGGAGTGGGTCAACACAAGCAGAAAGTCAGCGTCACCTTCAACTCGCTGTGTTAGTCAGCAAGTCTCGGCCTCAACTGGCGTTCGGTGTTTAGATAACGAGGTTTATTGTCTCCGTGCTAAGGGGGGAAACCACAAGCACGCAGAGAGTATCAAGCTGCTTCCTGTGCCACTCGCAAATCAGTCTCTGCTGCCTCTTGAATACCGAATGTTCAATTTAGCACAGAGGAGAGAATGAAGAGGTTGAGATGTGATACACAGCCCTCAGGACATAAGTCAGAAGGCAACCAGATCACAGGGCCGGGCGGCAGGCGGCTGGGTGAATAATCATTTGGCTACAAATGAGATCACTGACATCGAAAAACAAGCTTGAGTTTTAAAAATAAAAAACACTTGTCCATTCCACCTTAAAACCTGCTCTGTAATGCATGTATGCTGGTTGCCTGATGATTGTACACACTCTGCAATTTAGATGCAGTAAAAGGTTTGAATGAGTTTCACGGAATAGCTATAGCCAATTGTCGTAGCGTAGCTTAGCACAAAGGCTGAAAACAAGAGGAATCGGCTAGCTTGTCGTGATTATACTTAGATTTTTCAAAAGAAACATGTTCCCCCATCCTCCACTGTTGATGCTCAGCTAAGTGTCGGCTGGCTGTAGCTTCATACTGAACTGACAGGCAGGAGAGTGTCATCCATCCAAACCAGATACGCATACGTACCAAAACTATTCCAGCCAAATGGTTTTAATGTGTTCTGAATCTGCCTTCCGGGGCAAATGAAGCCTGGGTACCATGCTAACTTAAGAATCTTGAATTATACGAAAAGCAATTTTATTGCATAAGAGAGCTGTTGTCTAGAGATGATGCCTCAAAAATAAATAAATGAAACAAACCACACTTGAAATATAATACACTCACCACCTGCTCCTAATATTATATGTGTGTGTGTGTGTGTGTGTTTCCTCCCACTGAACCATGTCTGAGGTCAAAACCAATTCCGCTGTGTTGGTTCAGACCAGTTAAACCTGATCTTAGCTCAGAGGCAGCAACAGAATACAAAAAGATACCTACCTGTACACATGTTAAGCTATTATTCTACACCTGCAGCTTCTTAAATGGGAAGATGTGTTGCTTTATCATTTTGTTTTAGACTGCTGCATTGTTTTCAAATTTTTAACAATTTTATGACATTAAAAACAAATTGATTATTAAGAAAACAACAGTTAGACAACAATGAAAAATGAATTAGTTGCAGCCCTATTTACGTCTCCACTCACCTGATCCCTTTAGTAAAGTTTGGATTTGTTAATGTTAAATTAAATGTTCTGTTGACTTCATGACCCAACATTAAAGTCTTAATTGTCTTTCCCAGCATTCGCTACTAAGAATAGACTTCTGATGCCACAACAGTGAATTCATAATTGGTTGATTTATTCATTTTGTTGCCTATTTGAATCTGCCAGTTTAATTACCTCTGTTAATGTCTTACCTGTGTAACTCCTGGCAGGTTCCTAAAACGGCCAAATTCTTTATAAACGTATCGAGGACATGACCCCCGTGATCTATTTCGACCTCATTCTGACCGTCACCACGGTCTTCACCTTGAATGAAGCCATTCTTCTTCCTATCTGCGAGACCATAATATCAACAGTCATGTGACTGACTTTAAGAGGCTGGCCGTAGGTTATAAAGCAACCGGAAAACCACGCCTCTTCCTTTTTGCCTTCTCGCCCGTGTTCTCTGTAATTCAGCATTTTTAAAATGAATTTTGTGATAACTTGTTCCTCCAGTTGATGTGTATTGCTCTCCATAAACCTGGGGCAATAATTTAAAAGTTCCTCTGTGGAAGGGTTCCTCACCATATAATATCAACTGAAGGGATGTGGAGACACTTTAAGGCACGAGGGTTTCTTATAACTGCACATCGACCTGGCTGTGAACTCATGTCCCGGTTTTGGGTGATTCTCAACGTGTGTGAAGGAAGTTAAGAATTGTAATTTTATTTATGTGATTTTTTGCTCCGTGTGTTTCTGTAGCCTCCGACGCCAAGGAGCAGCAGTTTTGGATCAGTCAGCTCCAAGCGTGCGCCAGACGTCACTCTGACAGCAGTGCCAAGGTACACACACAGACACACACACACACACACATACACACAGGGAGATTTGTAAATATGGTCCAAGCTCTTGGGATGTGTTGTATGTGAAGTGAGTGGAAAGCCTCAATATTTCCCTTGAGATTCCTGTTCCTCGGCGTGTGTGAGTTAATAAATGTGACAAGTTTCCCATTTCAGTGAATTCAGGTCAGGTTCATGAGTTCATGTCAGTCTTTCACCATGTGGAAAACCTCTCTACAGTCACAAAAGGTCCAGGCCCCTCCCCTTTTCTTTCTGTTCTGCTTTTAGTCCACTTTTAATCTCATCCCATTTTAAAATTCAAATAGCATCATCCCCCATGAGTCTCATTTCATATTCCCCAGGGTTTTAAAGCTCCTGGCTTTCTTTCTCCTTTCATTCTCATCATCTTGACCTGCTAAAATTACTCTTTTTTTCTGTTTGGACTCTTGCAGCAAATATATTTAGCGCGAAAATATATCGTGCTTAATTTGGTGAAAGTACTCAACAAGCGAAAGATGCGAAACATGTGCGACGGATGCATTTGAAATGGAAAAAAAACAAGAAACATAAAGGAACAATATGTAAAAACTCACCCTGATAGAATGGTGGGGGAAACACTGGGATGTGTCACATGCAAAAGCCTTTAAAAGGTGAATTTACATTGTTTTGTAAAATCGAGAAAATGAGCCCAGACTCCAGAGGGTTAACATGACATATTTGTCAGTTTACCAAGGCCACTGGTTCTGCTGTTGAATGTTAAAGATGACAGGACCAACGGGGTCTCTAATACACCTTTGTTTACTAATCTGATGTTTTACTGAAGAAACAACTTATCATCCACGATATTAAATACCTCACTGGCACTTTATAGGTTGGAGCCTCTTTGAAAACACAGCTCTGTGTGAAGTTTTGTCTTTAAAAAATAATACAATTAAACAAGTGTCTAAAATACACGCTGTCTGAAGGGATTACTCATTCATTTAGAAGATTTAGTCTTTAGAAGAAGAAAAAAACTTAATCGCGATTAATGAATTTCAAAATGTGCGATTAATTAGTTAATTTTTTAAAATCGATTGACAGCCCTAATATATATATAAGGCTTTACAGTATAAGTTTTTTTAAGCTGGTGATTCTTGCTAACAGCATCTTATCAATGACTACTGTGCTAGTTATTTTGTGTTGTAATGGTCACCATCAAAAAAAGTTAAATACGTGATGGTATTGTAGTTAACTTGCATACATTTGTGAGAAATATTATTTAAATAATAATTGTTTTAAACAGTAAAAAGAGGGAAAGCTTCTGACTCTCCATTCTGGTCGTCATTGAATGAAATTCAAATCCTAATGTGTCCTCGGTGCTTTGCATCGAGACATGCTTCTTCATTCATATTGTGTGTGTGTGTGTGTGTGTGTGTGTGTGTGTGTGTGTGTGTGTGTGTTTTTTTCTCAGGTGAGGAAGCTGAAGGGCTCCGATGAACACTTGAGTGTGGAAAGAGCAGGAGGAGGCCACGAGGTGCTGGTGAGTCAAACACACACCTACACACACCCGAGTACCTGGGGTGCACCTTACTTCCTTTTTCACAAACACGGTTTCCCTTTCGACCAATAGAAAAGGTCGCAGACAACTCGTGTGCCCTGTAGCGTACATCTCTTCCGCGTCTTCCTAAACCATAAATACGGCGTCCTCATCGCCTGCTCCACGCGTAGCTCCTCCCACTTGAGACCGCTGCACAGCTGAAGTGAAGGGAAAGTCCAATTAGTCTGCTCAGCCGTGATGAGGAGAGCAGCCCAGAACACAAGAGGAAAGAAAAATTGGATAAGCTAGAAAAAGTGTAAAGTCACGGCGGCCCCTCTGTCCCGCGGAGCTGAACCGGCGTTTTGTTCCTGTTGGCTGACTGCGGGGCGTTGCCGCGGCAGCAGCTGTTGGTGCTGTTCCCACTGCCGGGCTCTGATCCTCACCCGAGCTCTCAGATCGTTATCGCAGCTTCTCCGGCAATGCGGCAGTCGGAGGCTCGGCCACATCTCTGAGAACAGAAGCGTGGCAGCAGGATTTATGGGTTACAGATAAGGGCAGCGGTTCATTGTCTCCATTAGAAAGTTGAATGAAGAACACAATTAAAGACACATTTTATAATCTTGATCCAAACTGATGCATTAAATCAATTCGTCAAACTTTTCAGAGGGAGGCTTTTATTTTGAAAGGAGAACAAATATGAAGGAGAGCATGTTGCCATGGGACAGCCCCATATGTGGATGGACGAGGGCGACGTAGGAGCGCCTGGAGATGTTGTGCAGTTTTTAAAATTGTTTCACAAATCCGAACCTCAAAAATTGCCAATTGAGCTGAATCGACTTCTGTGACTCAGCTAAATATTTTTGGGTTTCCCCAATCTCAGCTTTTAATCATATCCCATGACTTCCATCAGCAGATGGAGTCACCCGATACATTTACTAAGTTATGTCTCTGGCTCCATACAAAAGAAAACACAAATGATTTTCCATCCACTTGTTATGCGACGAGGAGTCGGTTCATGGAGAGGAGCAGCTGCAGCGGGTGGAGCTCGTTCTCCTCGCAGAAGGAGACGGTGTAATGGAGAGAGCTCCCATCAAACCTACAGCCTGCATTTGAGAACGGTTATTTTCTTCTCATTGCTCCGCACAGATGTGATGTTTTGGTCTCTTCGTTGAGGCAGAGTGGACCGTCACAGGCTTCACGATCATCATGAGCAACGCCCTGAATCTGTTTACCTGGCATTTTGCATTTTACCTTCATTGACACACCGACTGTTCCACCTCAGCCAACATGACGGACACAACATATTTATATAAACTGCATGCAAGAAATGCACAGGAATGTATTCATCTGTCTGGCCCATTGACGGTTCACATGGACGGTTCACATTGACCGTTCACATTAACATTGACGATTCACATTGACGGTTCACATTGACGGTTCACATTGACAGTTCACATGGACGGTTCACATTGACCGTTCACATTAACATTGACGATTCACATTGACGGTTCACATTGACAATTCACATTGACCGTTCACATTGACCGTTCAAATTGACAATTCACATTGACCGTTCACATTGACTTTCACATTGACATTAACATTGACGATTCACATTGACCGTTCACATAGACAATTCACATTGACCGTTCAAATTGACAATTCACATTGACCGTTCACATTGACCGTTTACATTGACCGTTCACATTGACCGTTCAAATTGACGATTCACATTGATGGTTCACATTGACAATTCACATTGACCGTTCACATTGACCGTTCACATTGACCGTTCAAATTGACAATTCACATTGACCGTTCACATTGACCGTTCAAATTGACTTTCACATTGACATTAACATTGACGATTCACATTGACCGTTCACATAGACAATTCACATTGACCGTTCACATTGACCGTTCAAATTGACAATTCACATTGACTGTTCACATTGACCGTTTACATTGACCACTCAGATTGACCGTTCAAATTGACGATTCACATTGACCGTTTACATTGACCACTCACATTGACCGTTCAAATTGCCAATTTACATTGACCGTTCAAATTGACAATTCACATTGACCGTTCAAATTGACGATTCACATTGACCGTTTACATTGACCACTTACATTGACCGTTCAAATTGACGTTCACATTGACCGATCACATTGACCGTTTACATTGACGGTTTACATTGACCGTTTACATTGACGATTCATTGACCATTCACATTGACCGTTCAAATTGACCGTTCACATTGACTGTTCACATTGACCGTTCACATTGACCGTTCAAATTGACGATTCACATTGACGATTCACATTGACCGTTTACATTGACCACTCACATTGACCGTTCAAATTGACGTTCACATTGACCGATCACATTGACTGTTTACATTGACCGTTTACATTGACGGTTCACATTGACCGTTCACATTGCATACGGACATCACCACGGTGACGCTGTAGAAAGCTCTCTGGTCAATAAAGCAATAACTCTTAAATGCATGTCTGGACTCTCTTGTCTCCGGGTGAATCTTTCTGTAGATCCTCATCAGGCCCCTAAGGGGAGTTTGACCGTGTTCATTGCAGTTCCAGCGATCTATCGGAGCCACTTTCCTCGGTCAAATTGTCCAGTTTCAGCGGTTGTTTTTCTGGGAGCTGCTTTCAAAAGTCTAACTTTAGTTGTCCGGGTTCCAGTTGTATCCGAACCGAGTCTGTCTCTGTTCTCCCAGTGAACGCATCGTCAGCGATCAGAGGGTGTACAGGACGAGTGCAGAGATATGAAATGCATGATATGAATCTTCTTTATGATTGTATTAAGTATCGTTGTATAGTTTATGAGTAATGAAATAGCGAGGAGCATCAGTGGCACATCAGAAACACTTTCGATTGTTTTAAATTGAAACTTCGAACAACTTTAGGAATGAAACTGAATACAGATTCAATATTGACCGTGTTGGAAATGGATTGATACAGAATGCAGCTCCGCGTGACATTACCAACGCAGCTAAATGAATTGACTGTACACTGTAGATAATGTAGAGAGAGTGTGTGCGTGTGTGTGTGTGTGTGTGTTTGTTCCAGCTTCTACCTGTATATCTGTCTCTGACTTTTAGCTTCAGTAGTATTACAGTTTCTATGTATATATATGGTTGAAAAAGGTTAATATTTAAGAACTATTTCCATACCCTCCTTACCGAGGTTGTTAATAAATAGCTAATTGTGTGTAATCAGCGCGGTGCCCTGCGGTGCAGAAAGTGACAGGTCAGCAGCTGACCGTTGCACCGGCTCCCCACACTGCCCACCGGGGCCAAGCCCCGCCCCCGGTCGAGTGACAACAGAGCACCTGAGCGTGGTCTATCAGGCAAACTACACTTCCTCTTTACCTGTCAGATTAGACGACTGGAATCATTGCCCCTGAATTTATAAAATAGCAAAAATATACTGTATATCGTGAGGATATTTTCATATTTGAATTGGAAGGGTAGACTTTGATGTCCACGTTGCATTCCTTTCAACGTGTTTAATTGTGAAAAAGAGGTTTTAGGTTTGCGGCTCCTTGGGATTTGCTGCAGACTGATCTGGGTCTACGGGAACCGGTTCTCTTTTGGTGTTTTTAAAAATAGATTAAAAGAGTTGGAGGTCGGTTCATCTGGTCGTAGATGTTTTCTCTGACTGAGGTATGAGCACCTGTGTGAACTGGGTTATGATGACTTGAGTCTTGGTTTGGGTTTTATTCATTCAAAAATTATCTTTCTTTTTTTTATATTGTCCGTCACTGTTTTATGTTGGATTGTCTTAAAACTTTGTGTAATGTGCTACTGCTGCTGTCTTGGCCAGGACACTCTTGTAAAGGACATTTTTTATCTCAATGAGGCATTTCCTGGATAAATAAATTTAAAATAAAAATTAATAAATGTGTACTCGGCTGCGTGGGGCCACAGATATCTCCTTTGTTTCAGAGTAGGTCCTGAAAACTTGAATACATTTTTGATTAATTCCAGCCTGCTGGCTTCCTTCTCATTTCAAAACACAGACACTCACATTCCCCCAGAGAAATCTTAAAAACAATGTTATTTTTTTATCGGGAATTGAAAATGAGTTTTTTTAGGATTTCATTTTAGATTGGATTACATTTTTTTCTCTTGACTGCACATATGAAAAAGATAACTGTATAAATTAAGTATTTTTAAAGGCTCACAAGCCATGACTATTTTGTGAATCTCTCCCATTTTGTGATGTATATTAACCGTACCTCTGATCTTTAGTGTCCTTTATTTATTTAATATATACAGCTCTCTATTGAACATGTTCCTCACTCCTGAGCTTGATACTTTCCTGCATTTCTTCCCTCCATCTCTTCCCCTCTTTTCCTCTTCCCCTTTGCACTTCCTTGCTCTGACGTCCTCTTGTCGTTGCACTTTATTGAAACGCTCGGGGCGTTGTGCCAGTTTTGGTGGACAAAGCCTCAGCATGTCTGTTTCCTTTTTTCTGCTTACTCACGCCTCGTGGCTCAGCCTTGCACAATACAACAGTGTTCCCTCCTGTAAGCTGATTATGGACCTGCCTCCTATCACTGCCTGTTGAGTGTTCGGATGCATCTAATCACACAGAAATACTCTTTCCTTGATCTAAATGTGGTGTTTCTACACGCCGTTTTATAGATAGAAAGATAGATAGATATATACTTTATTAATCCCCAAGGGGAAATTTGTCGTCACAGTAGCAGCACCAATAAACTAAACACACGAGAATAGAATATAAAATATAAAAAACAGGGATGAAAGATATAGATGTATTCAAGTAAAATATAAAATACAAAATGAAGTATATATATATGTATATAAAATGAAACATATATGTACATATATTAGGGCTGTCAATCGATTTAAAAAAATTAACTAATTAATCGCACATTTTGAAATTCATTAATCGCGATTAAAAGTTAAAAGTTAAAAGTTCATTCTTTTTAAAGACCAAACTTCACACAGAGCTGTGTTTTCAAAGAGGCTCCTACCTATAAAGTGCCAGCGAGGTATTTAATATTGTGGATGATAAATTGTTTCGTCAGTGAAACATCAGATTAGTAAAAAAAGAAGAAGTATATTGAGACCCCATTGGTCCTGTCATCTTTAACATTGAACAGCAGCAGAACCAGTGGCCTTGGTAACTGACTGACATTCAAGTGTCACGTTCACCCTCTGGAGGCTGGGCTCTTTTACAAAAAAAATTAACTTCACCTTTTAAAGGCGTTTGCATGTGACACATACCCACGTGTTATACATCAAACATTCCAGAACAATCTCAGCTCTATTCAATGAGGCTCATTGTCCTCGCGCCGTGTTCTCTGCTCTCTGGCTGACAGGCTGCTAATGAGCCTCACCTGTGAGGTGGAGGTCCTTTGTGATTTACTGAGTGTTCATTGGTTGTTTTTTTCCCAAAATGTTGACAGACAAACGGATTGACCAATCACGGTGAAGGTTTCGTGTGTCGCGTTCTTTCCGCGCCAACGCCTCCGTTCCTCTGTGTATCAGAGGGGAGACGGGAGGAAGGAGGAGCAGGAGGAAACCCGACTGATTCATCCACGAGTTTAAACTGATTTCTGCTCCTTATTTTCGCGGAGAAATAATTGTTTTAAAAACGGAAACAGTGTTAAACTGTGCGTACTGCCAGTTTGACACTCGGTTTGAGTGTAAAAACTTCAAGGCACACCGGAAGTAAACAAAGTTGCGTTAATTGCGTTAAAATATTTTAGTGCGTTAACGCGTTAACGCTGACAGCCCTCATATATATATATATATATATACACACACAAACAAATATACAAATATATCCACAAAGAGCTGCTCAGAGGAGCAGAGTAAACGCCTCATGATGGATGCGACATTATCTTGCGTCGTGGTAGTCGTGGGTTTGTTCTCCTGGGTTACCGCGTGGCGAGCAGCATCACCGGTGGTTTCCCTCTCGCTGAGCGGCGTCCCCGAGGGCGGAAGCTGTTCAGTTGATCTATTTTATGTTCGGTACCAGACCGCTGTGAGCTTCTGAGGGATGAATCCCCCCGGTGCCTCGTCTGCTGTGAACTAAGGGAGAGCAAAGGCAGGAGAGACGTGGCGGCCCGCAGACGGCGAAACCGAAGAGACACGAGTCGCAACGGAGGCGTCAAAGTGAAGAACGCCATGTGACTTTAGCTTTGGCGCAGAGAACAAAAAGAAAACAACACAAGTGCTGACTACCTTCTTTCTTCTTCTTCTTCCTCACAAACTTCCTCGCAAACTTGGCGATGGCGCCGGCTGTGTGGTTGTTTTTATGGGGGAGCAATGTTTTTGAGAGCGCAAATTATTGGGTTCTCTGGACAATGATAGATTTATTTTAGTTTTATCTTCAGTCATTTAAACATTACTTGAACTCAGATTATCAAATAAAGGCTCAATTTCAGAGAAGATCAGCCTTCACGTCTCCCTGCACTCTTAAAACACGTGGTTGTGTTGAACCTTTTATAATCATAATGATGATAATACAAATCATATTGTTAATCATAATAAGAAAACATAAACGGATTTAAAAAAAGTATCCAAAATATTCCACATACACACACTTGTTATAGGGAGCTTCAAGGTTTAGTTGAGTTAGTTTCATTCAGTAGGAACCCTGACGTCCTTATTAGAACTTTCTAGGAGCATACTCTTCCTTTTGCATTATCATGCTTCCTCCACATTTAACTCCCCACACTACTCTCTCTCTCTCTTTCCCTTTCTGTGCCACCCCCCTGCTTCCCCCCCAGGGCTCCTCATCCTCTGGTCGGACCCGTAGCTTCTCCCTCCTCCCCCACCTAACCCCATCTTCATCCCCGGGTTCCCAGAGGCACCTGAGCCACGTGGCCTCACCCAGCAACATCGTCACCATCACGCACCACAAATCTCCGGCTGCAGCTCGGCGGGCCAAGAATCTGTTCCCGGGACGGCTGCTGGAGGTCAAAGAGGTGGGTGTCAGAGGCGTAAGAATATACATTCAACCCCGGGCCTTGAGACGGGAAGTTCAACGGAGGGAGGTTCGGTTTTTAGTTTTTGCCTTTCACAGAAAGTTTGTAAACAAGTGGAGATGGATATGCAGAGGCAACATGAGAGTATAGTTTTATTACAACTTGGGGCTTATTTTCATAGGTTTGGTCATTGTCTCAGTTGTTACATGAGATCTGTTGTAAATAAGGCAACGGTAATGTAGGCGCGGGTCATGTGAGCGACGGTAGAAGCCGAGCTCGCTCTCCCCCGACAAGCTAATCTCACTGTGCAAGCTATGATTCATGATTTATGACTTATATACTGTGGGTTGATGTTCTTTTATGCATTGTTTTTACATTGATTATGTTTAAAACAGCTTCATATTTAAAAATTACTTTTCTTAAAGCAATTTGATTGCCATTTCCTCTTCTTTTCTATACTTTTTTTGCAGAAAGACCCACACGCTAAAGAATTTGAGAAGTGATTTTATGGAAAAATTCAATGCAGAAACTTTTTTTTAATTGTTGTGTTGTCAGGAAGATTCACGAAGGGTATATTTCTTTTCGAAGTTTTGACATTTGAAAATGTTTGTATTTACATCCACATCACAGTGATAACGTGCTTTATTTGTCAAAACGTAATACAGAGGTCAGTTAGTATCGCGTGGCCTTCAGAGGTCAGTTAGTATTATGTGGCCTTCAGAGGTCAGTTAGTATCGTGTGGCCTTCAGGGGTCAGTAAGTATTATGTGGCCTTCAGAGGTCAGTTAGTATCGTGTGGCCTTCAGGGGTCAGTTAGCATCATGTGGCCTTCAGAGTCTCCTCTGGCCTCAGGGGGGACTCTGGTGCAGTGAGTTCAGCAGATATTTCTGTCTTCCTTGCAGGCTTGACAGCGACTGCAGTGCACTCGCTCTTCACTCTGAGTTCAGCTTTGTTGGCGTTTTCATGGTATATATCAGGGGTCACCAACGCGGTGCCCGCGGGCACTTGGTCGCCCGTAAGGACCAGATGAGTCGCCCGCTGGCATGTTCTAAAAATAGCTCAAATAGCAGCACTTACCAGTGAGCTGCCTCTATTTTTTAAATTGTATTTATTTATTTAGCTATTCTTGTTTAAATCACACTTACATGTAACTTACAAATGACAATATATATATATAAACACTTAAAATGTAAAATGTTTTTTGTGTTTAATATAAATGAACTCTGACCGAGTAAAGTTCAAAGGTCAGTATTGTGCGCATGACCAAAACGTAGCGTTTGTTGCGCTCTTACAAACAAGCTAACGTTAGCGGACGCAGCTAATATGAGGAGAAGAGTTACCCCAAAAAATGTCAGAAAAAAGAAAGAAAACATATCATTTTCACGACGAATGGGAGGTAGAGTTTTTTTTTACCACTGTGAAAGGATCCTGCGTGTGTTTAATTTGCGGGGCAACTGTGGCAATAGCAAAGCGGCACAATGTGGAGAGACATTTTACTACGTGTCACACAAGCTACCATGCTAACTACCCACCGGGCAGCGCACTGCGCGCAGAAAAAGCCCGCGAGTTAAAGGCAGCTTTGTGCAAACAGCAGTCTTTTTTCACTAGACCGGTTAAAAACTCCCAAAAAGCAACCGAAGCCTCGTTTAGAGCTACGCAATTCTTGATGAAGAAAAAGAAGGCATTTACAGACGGGGAGGTTGTCAAAGAAGCAATGATGATAATTGCTAAAACTGTGCTTGAAGACGAGAAGTATGGAACCGATGTACTCTCCAGTCTCTCCGATGTTCAACTCGGGGCAACTACAATGGTAAGAAGAGTGTCGGCGATGTCTGGGAACTTGACCGACCAGCTGGACCGTGATCTGGCGAGGTGCCGGTGGTTCAGCATCCAGTGTGACGAGTCGGTGGACAGCAGCAGTACGGCGCAGCTGATGGTCTTTATCCGGATGGTGTTTGATGATTTCTCCACAAAGAAGAACTTCTGACACTACTGCCCTGAAGACAACTACGAGGGAGTTGACATTTATAACGCAGTGAAGGAGTTTTTGGTGGAAAAAAGGTGCCGCTGGAAAAGCTGGTATCAGTGACTACGGATGGGGCTCCTGCTATGATCGGCCGACACATAGGATTCGTTGCTCACTGTAAAGCTGACCCAGAGTTCCCAAAGTTTCTGCAGTACCACTGCATCATACACCAGCAGGCCTTATGTGCAAAAGTGATCTGCTTTGAGCACGTAATGACTCCCGTCGTGAAGATCATAAACAGCATCCGCTCCAGAGCTAAACAGCACAGGACATTCAAGGTACTTTTGGAGGAGCTGTCAGCTGAATATGGTGACCTGCTACTACACACAGAAATCCGATGGCTCAGCAGGGGACGAATTTTGCAACGTTTTTTGTCACTTTTGGGTGAAATCAAAGAGTTCATGCAGTCCAGAGGTGAGGACACCGTGCTGCTGGAGGACACTGAGTGGATACTTGACCTTGCATTTTTAACGGACATTACTGGAAAACTGAACAGTTTGAACTGTGAGCTGCAAGGCAAAGGTAAAACTATCGCCGATATGATAAGTGCTTTAAATGCATTTAAAGCTAAGATGAACCTTTTCTCTGTGCATTTACAGAGTAAAAAGTGCTGCACTTTCCTCTGTGCAGATGGTGCTGAAAGACAATGCTTCTGCATCTGAGACTTTTGACAAAGTTGCAGAAAAGTACTCTCAGGTCATAAACAGAGTTGGGCAAGAGTTTGAGAACAGGTTTTGTGACCTGGATCAGCTTGAGCCATGTGTGTCGTTCATTTCTAATCCTTTCATGAACGTGGACATATCATGCATTGCTGAGCAGTTAAGTGCAACATTCAGCCTGGATGCTGAACAGGTGGAGATTGAAATTGTAACACTGCAAAATGACCTCCACCTCAAAGCCCACCAGGCTGCACCAAACTTTTGGTGCCTTGTTGACACAGAAAAGTACAGTGGTGTATGCGCAGCAGCTATGAAGGTTGCAAGCCTGTTTGGTTCAACTTATCTTTGTGAATCAGCCTTTTCTGACATGAACTTCATCAAGAACAAACACAGAACACGCCTCACTGATGCACATCTGCAGGACTCACTCAGAGTTGCAGTGTCAAGTTACACACCAGAGTACAACACACTAGTTAACAGCATGCAATGCCAGGCTTCCCACTAACTGACAAAGAAACAGATAACAAATTTGGTGTCCAGTTCAAAGTGTGACATGATTTATTTAAAATTTGAGACTTGACTTTTGTATTTTACATGAGTTATTATTTGTACAAACATGGTGCAAAGTAATTCATGATTTGTTAAAAATGTTAGTGGCTAGCTAGTTAAAATGGGATATTGTGATTTCACAAGACTGTCTTAGAAGTGATCATTTAAAATGTTCAATTTGAAAATGTGCACTTAGAGAAAATATAAAAATAAAGTGTTGCATATTGATATTTATCTGTTTCTATATATATTTATTGTGAGAAATCATGAAGATGATCAGTGTTTCCACAAAGATAAATATCATTAATTATTAATAATAACATAGAGTTAAAGGTAATTGAGCAAATTGGCTATTTCTGGCAATTTATTTAAGTGTGTATCAAACTGGTAGCCCTTCGCATTAATCAGTACCCAAGAAGTAGCTCTTGGTTTCAAAAATGTTGGTGACCCCTGGTATATATCAATACTGATTAACCTGCCCGGCGACAGGGCATAGCTCGAGGAGTTTATGTTGATGACTCGGGGTCAGTGTGACCCAAACATATGAGATGAGTGTCCGTGTGTGCAAAGAAGATAAATCGTCCATATGGAGCGTTTGATAATCCTCTCCATGTTGTCCTGCTAATCCCTACATGTATACATTTAGATTGAACCACTATTTCCATCAGAGCTTACATTCACAGGTCTGTAAGACCCTCCTGAGTTAATTAAAGAGCCCTCCACTTGAAATTTCCAATCAGTTTTTTTATTTAGTTTGAAGGTTGAATCCTCATTAATTCTGCCCGCCTCGGTCACCAGACCTGTGGGTTCTGGTCCCCACATCTCCAAGCAGCCAGCACAGGCATTCACCGCTCTCTAGAATAGTTGTTGTTCCTGTCTCGTCTTAACAGCCTGTCTGCTGTTGACGTATACTGATTCACACCTGAGACACATACATGACGGAGCCGTGACGGTGTGCCCGACTGGCAAACTGCATATAGAGCCAGATGATGCAGCATTTCTGCCCTCACACTTGTGTCTAGAGTTGAAATTATGTTTTTTTCGAATCGTTGCCAAGCAGCCGTTCATCTGGCCGCTGAATTATGGAGATAAGCCCGAGCAGGAAAGAGGGAAGAAATGTGGTCAAGGAGAGACGAGAGGCTTTCTGAATGTAAAACACTCCTTCCCCAAGTAAACGGTTTGCACAGAGGAGGAAAGTTGACTGCCATCGTGGAAAATGTTGATGGATCCAGATACTCAGTGCCTGGTTTTGTCCTTCAGCTGCTCTGCGTACATAAGATCCCGGTCGTTGGTTCTCTGCCTGAGCGAATCAATTCAAACCTTTTGTTGAAGAAGTGTTGCAAGTCTTGCAAGTTTGCATTGTTGCCGGTTTGAAAAGCTTTCAGTGAGTTTGGTGTTTCTTCGTGATGTCGTCACACCCTGATGTGTAAAAGCCTTAACTTACCAGAACTTAAGGTTCAACATACGTGTTGAATTAATATCCCTCATAAAACATTTGAAAAGCCCATTAAAATTTTTTTTTTTAAAATACTTGATATTTTATTTAGGTATTTTTTACAGAAATACAACCTTCAAAAGTAAGAATGCATAATAATAATAAAGAAATAAAAATAAAGTAAAAATTAACCATGCATCTGGCCAGGAAGGGCAATAAGGAAATATAAACTTTAAACAGGAAAATAATTTTAAATAAGGAAAAACAAACAAAAAAACAACAACAACCATGCAACGCTTCACCAACGTTGCCAGTCAATCATAAATTCGGTCCAACAAACAGATCTCTAGTCCAAAATATATTCACAGGGTATCTTTAACTTAGTTTTTCGGTGAAACATAGTGCTTTTCTTTTGATGAAAAGCCAATTTTGTTTTTGTTGAACTTTTGACCCCCTGTATTGTTTACCGGCTGGAACACTAACACGCCCAGTTTTCTCTCCTTCTTCTTCCACCAGAGACAAAAGGACTCTCTCTCTCTCACTTGTATCTCTCTGATCCTCGATGCAGAAAGACAAAGAAGACTCATTTTGTGGCCGTCTTAAACTGGGACAAAGCAGCTTTGTTTGGTGTCTCCCAATTAGGGCGTTCGAATGCACCACAGGAACAAAAAAAACGTCCTGTAATTGTGATGCTGCTTAGTGTGATCCCTCGTCCACTGTTCCTCCTCTCCTCGTCCACTGCTCCTCCTCTCCTCGTCCACTGCTCCTCCTCTCCTCGTCCACTGCTCCTCCTCTCCTCGTCCACTGCTCCTCCTCTCCTCGCCCACTGCTCCTCCTCTCCTCGTCCACTGTTCCTCCTCTCCTCGTCCACTGCTCCTCCTCTCCTCGCCCACTGCTCCTCCTCTCCTCGTCCACTGCTCCTCTCCTCGTCCACTGTTCCGCCTCTCCTCGTCCACTGTTCCTCCTCTCCTCGCCCACTGTTCCTCCTCTCCTCGCCCACTGTTCCTCCTCTCCTCGCCCACTGCTCCTCCTCTCCTCGTCCACTGTTCCTCGCTTCCTCGTCCACTGTTCCTCCTCTCCTCGTCCACTGCTCCCTCTCTCGCCCACTGCTCCTCCTCCTCGTCCACTGTTCCTCTCTCTCGTCCACTGTTCCTCCTCTCCTCGCCCACTGTTCCTCCTCTCCTCGTCCACTGTTCCTCTCTCTCGCCCACTGCTCCTCCTCTCCTCGTCCACTGTTCCTCCTCTCCTCGTCCACTGTTCCTCCTCTCCTCGTCCACTGCTCCTCCTCTCCTCGTCCACTGTTCCTTTTCTCTTTGTCTACTTTTCCTCCTCTCCTCGTCCACTGTTCCTCCTCTCCTCGTCCACTGTTCCTCCTCTCCTCGTCCACTGTTCCTTTTCTCTTTGTCTACTTTTCCTCTCCTCGTCCACTGTTCCTCCTCTCCTCGTCCACTGTTCCTCCTCTCCTCGTCCACTGTTCCTCCTCTCCTCGTCCACTGTTCCTTTTCTCTTTGTCTACTTTTCCTCCTCTCCTCGTCCACTGTTCCTCCTCTCCTCGTCCACTGCTCCTCCTCTCCTCGTCCACTGCTCATCCTCTCCTCGTCCACTGTTCCTTTTCTCTTCGTCTACTTTTCCTCCTCTCCTCGTCCACTGTTCCTCCTCTCCTCGTCCACTGCTCCTCCTCTCCTCGTCCACTGTTCCTTCTCTCCTCATCCACTGTTCCTCCTCTCCTCGTCCACTGCTCCTCCTCTCCTCGTCCACTGCTCCTCCTCTCCTCGTCCACTGTTCCTCCTCTCCTCGTCCACTGCTCCTCCTCTCCTCGTCCACTGTTCCTCCTCTCCTCGTCCACTGCTCCTCCTCTCCTCGTCCACTGTTCCTCCTCTCCTCGTCCACTGTTCCTCCTCTCCTCGTCCACTGCTCCTCCTCTCCTCGTCCACTGTTCCTCCTCTCCTCGTCCACTGCTCCTCCTCTCCTCGTCCACTGCTCCTCCTCTCCTCGCCCACTGTTCCTCCTCTCCTCGTCCACTGTTCCTTTTCTCTTCGTCTACTGTTCCTCCTCTCCTCGTCCACTGTTCCTCCTTTCCTCGTCCACTGTTCCTCCTCTCCTCGTCCACTGCTCATCCTCTCCTCGTCCACTGTTCCTTTTCTCTTTGTCTACTTTTCCTCCTCTCCTCGTCCACTGTTCCTCCTCTCCTTGTCCACTGTTCCTCCTTTCCTCGTCCACTGCTCCTCCTCTCCTCGTCCACTGCTCATCCTCTCCTCGTCCACTGTTCCTTTTCTCTTCGTCTACTGTTCCTCCTCCTCATCCCCTGTTCCTCCTCTCGAGGGGATGCTCGAGTCGATTAGCGGTGGATTTATGGTCAAACCGTGGCATGGGGAACGGTGTGGTGTACATCCCATTTATTTCCAGGTCCCTGTGGCTGATAATATTCGTGAACACGACTCTCCCCACCTCCACCTCCTCCACCCTGGCTGCAGATGCAGACACCGTCTGTCTCTTTGTCAAACAGTCATGGAGGGGAAGTGGTCTTTGCACCTCAGTGAATCTCCACATGATCTGCCTCCTCAGCTTTCCTCTGCTGATCCCAGACCAGCACTCACTGAACCGTCCTCACACCAAACCGCGTGAGTTGGGCTTCTCCTAGATTCGTCACCATAACGACGCCATCGACGCGTCACACAGGATGTCGACATGACCTCATCGACCCTATAATACGCTATTAGGATGTTTCCTCGACCTCAATATTGCCCATTTGTGTTTGTTCACATAAGCTGACACCCACATGATGCCAGAAAATACAGCGGGGTTTATCATGACCATTACACGATTAGAGGGAGAGTCCATTTTAGTTATTGTTCACATTCCAATCCCACCGTCTGTATATTACTAAAACAATAAGAGTACTCATTGGAAGAATGTTGGAAGAGCTAAAATATTCTTAAAATTACAACGATATTGTTTTATTCCAATTATTTACGATAGCAGCATCTCTCTTGCCATTTATATAAATATTCTGTGTAGACTACAGCCCCTCCTCATTAAGTAGGAGCAACAATTCAGACTCTGATGCCTCTGAAATGCAACATTGACGTGAGGTCCTGGTTTGAGCCTTCGTTCCGTTGTCATGCTGTCCCTTCTCATCCGGCTGCCCGTCCATGCGTGCGTCCGTCTTTCCACCGGCGGTGTGACGGTGGGAGTCGGGCCACATTCCCATCTCTCCTCAGCCAGCTTGTTACGGCTGATGTGAACTCATCTAGCGCCTCGACTCTCCGTGCAGCAGCACCACCGGGCACTTACGCTGCAGCAGCAGAGCTGGATCAGCGGGGTTCGGCTATTTCCAGAGGTGTGTGTGTGTGTGTGTGTGTGTGTGTGTATGGTGGGAGCTGCCATGACTGTAAATCCACTGATTTAGCTTCCGCCGCAATTGTATGTTCCATCTATTCTCCGTGTCTGGCCTGTGTGACCTGCACATAAACCAAACTACGACGAGGAATATGAACGATGTAACTATTAACACGCGGGGAGCAATATTATCTACAAAGCCACGCTTAGTTTTTGACTCTTGTGAGTTACAATTCAGAGCTAGTTTGTATTGGAAAATACAGAAGAAGAGATTTGTTAGAGTATAAAACATTTATATTTTATATGTGTATGTTTAATACTCTGGTACTGGCTCATGTTATTGACCCTCGAGCTAACATGAGACCAGGTTGCATTCATGATGTCCACTCGCAGACAGTTTTACAACACGTGTTGTGTGTGATGAAGCTTCAATTCCTTATTCTATAGCGGCTGTCATTCTTTGTACAGCCCCAAATATGTGCTCGGATTCTCCTATTTTTTTTCCTGCTTTAAATTTTGAATTTATGTCCTTATCGTGTGTGTGTGTGTGTGTGTGTGTGTCTCGGCATCATCCTCCCTACATCTTTCCATACATGGGTGAAAGGTGGGTTCATTTTCCTGTCCATGAAAGTCAGTGACCTGTGTTCCTCCTATGATTGGTATGTCTTCTCCTACTGAGTTACTGATGGTTGCGTAGCAACACATTTGCTCACAAACTTGCAAACTTGTGTGTGCTCCGTTTGTGAATGTAGGCCCCGAGGCAGATGTGATTTATAGTATTTCAAGTGCACGAAGGATGCAGTTGTTCTTATTCTTAATATCTACTTTCTGCCTGAATTTCATGTTCCTCGATACGTTCTGGATATTAAGCAGAGCAACAATATGTGACTCTATGTACTGTCTTATGAAATACCTCAAAAACACTTCCAGTCAGTTTGGATTCACAGCCGACACAATGTTACTCTGACGTGTCCCGGGTCTTGATCACTGATCTTATCATTATCAAGTGTCCTTATTTGTTTTAAATCCAGTATTGGTCAGACTACTATGCAAAAAGAAGAAATCAAAACTGAACTTCCTCCATATTCTCAGTATTTTAAAGTCGTATCTTCACTAAAAAATCGCTTCAATGAATTGCCACTCTCTCAAACTCCTTTAGTCTTATGTTTGTATTTTTATTAAGCCAAAATTCATAATTTCCCTAAAAAATCCTATATTCCCAAGCATGTATGCCACATATTTTAATCAGATTTAATGTATCACCTACGCGTGCTCATTGTTAGTCATGATATCTTGACACAAAATGGTAAAGATGAGCAATACATAAGTGTTTCCAGCCCCTTTAAGGCCTTTATGAAGTGCAGTAAAATGATGTCTGCCATGAATGGGACACAGAAGACACTTAAAAAGGAGATGCGTGTGAAATGTCTTTTATTGCTTTGAAGGGCACTGTGAAAATGATATGGCATCAGCATGCTGAATGGTAAGAGTCTATTAATAACAAGCATTGAAGACAAACATGTGAGCTCCATCTGCCTGAGGAGTTCAACATCCGACCTGAATAAAACACAACCTCTACATGATTGTCTCAGCCATATATACCTCACCACAACAGCTCTGTGACTCCCACATATCTCTGTGAACTGATGTAGGGAGACAGATGTGCTATTGAAGTGTGGAGGACGAAGGTATGCGGAGCCATACAATATTAATGAATACAACATTGCCAGGCTGATAAACAACCCAGATTCATTAGCCTCGAGAGAAGCTTATTACCCGCGAGTGAGAACCGACTTCTTCCTTTTGTGATGCATTAAGACTCTGGAAGGTGAGTCATACCGATATAAATCTTAATGAGACATGTGTCGTGTTTCTGTGGGAGCACAGGGGGAGAACGGTTTTGTTGTTGTTTTTTGTTTGGAAATTTCAGCAGCTTCTTTTTTAGGCACTGCCGTCTCGGCGCAGGTTGTTGTGCCTGTAGTCAAGACTGAGGTGACAACACCCACATGCATTGCTGACAAGTTGTGTCACTTCCTACGCACAAGTACAACTGTATAGCCGGATGAGATGGGGCAAGATGCGGTGTCAGATTGATGTTGTGCTCGGTGTGGTGACAATTAATTAAATGACATTTTACATTTCGATTGAAGTTGTCTTAAATGATCAATAACCATAAACATCCATTCATGAAAAGTACAATATATATATATATATATAATATATATATATAAATATGTGTGTATATATATATATATGTATATATATACACACATATGTATATATATATACTGTATATATTTAGGTTTTTATATATATGTATATATATACACACACATATATATATGCACATATAAAAAGACCTAAATATATATATATACACATATAAAAAGACCTAAATATATATATATATACACATATATATCAATACTGTTTTTCCCTGCTTTGTCTTATTTGTTCCGACTGAAGACATATAGATTTAAATTCAGGCCACACGTGTGTAGTTTCATCACCTAAAAAGGCCAAATAACTTTCTGAAACAGCTGGGCATTGTAGTTGTTTAGCAGACTTTACTAAAAGAGGATTAAATAGTAAATTGTGGGACTACTTTTAACACTTTATATTTATCCATGGTAATTTAATCAAAATTAAACGTCAGTGCCCATGTTTGTTTAACTGAAGAAACATATCACCAATGGCAACCGTGTAGCTCACCGATGTGTTTTTAATTTAGTTTGGGACAACAATGGAGGTCTCACAGCGGAATAAGCTATCACAGAGAAACAACTAAAATTCCATCAACTTAATCCTTTAAAATGACACGTAATTACCCATACTGAAAGTGAATAATTAAAAATAGGCAGAAATAGAAAAGCAAACATCAGTAAATCCTGTCAATGCACAGTGAGAGTTACATGGATGGTCTCTTGAGTTTCTTTTATGACACGTCATACTGTATCTTACTCACTGGGTATTGATTTCCTAGCCGTCCAGAGACGAGCTTGTTTCACTCTTGCATTGTAGCTGAATATATTGTCAGATGATGCTGGCGTAGAGAAGCCACTGCTGCTACCGGAGTAACTGATAACATATTATGTGAAATAATCCAACCCAATCCTTAGTGGCTCGCTGATGAGTAGCGTGGCTGTTGATGATGTATTTTAATGCTGCACATGACTGTTGTCCCCCAGGTGATGTCCCAAGCAGAGGGCCAGCAGAAGAACCTGGTCCAGTCCATCGACTCTCTGCCCACCAGGGGCCCCCTCTCCTGCCTGGACCAGGACCTGCTGCTGCTCAAAGCCACGTCGGCCGCCACGCTCGGCTGCCTGGGAGAGTGCCTGAACATCCTCCAACAGACCCAGAGCCACAGCCAGGGACCGCCTCCGTCCCACGTCTCCCAGTGCGACTACGCCGACCATGGAGCCCCCTCCGGTGAGTCCGCCCCTGGCCCCGTTCCAGTGCTGCTACTGGAGCCCCCGACCCCTCCGTCTCCCCCATCCCTCTTGTCTTTCCAGTCCCCTCCTCCAGCGCCCATCACCAGTGGCAAGGGCCAGCTGGACTGTGGCTCTTGTCCCTGCCCGATGGCTGCCATGAACCTCAATGTTTGTACTAAATGTTGGTGAATTTTGCATTTGTGTGTTGACTTGATTTGTTCCATTTCAGTTTGTAGTTGTCAATGTTCTCAATTCATTGTTTTTCTTCCATTGAAATGCAAATAGTTCCTTAACATGCTCAACAACCAGCATGAACGTGAAGTGTGTGTGAGCATGGTTTTATTGTCAATTCTCTTTAGAGAATCCGTGGAAGCATTTCAGACATGCATGACAGAAAGAAATCAGTTTATGTTCGAGTGAGTAAACCTGAATACTGTGACTAATACTCTGCACTTTTAAATGTCCTCAAAGGATTACGTCTTTGCCAAAAGAATCCACACTGGTTCCTAAAATGTCCGACCTCTGCCATGTTTAACCCGCTCTGTGCCAGATCGCTATGGATCCAATAAAGTTGTTTCTACTCAAACCATTTTCAGCCTGAGGGTGGTTCTATCGGCATTACAGCAAGTAGTCGTGAACAGTGCCTGTAACGAGACTTTAGAGCCCAAATACAGAACAAATGGACTTCGTTAAGATAATATCAACAGATCCGATTTTCCAAAGTTCAAAAGGAATATTTACGATCAATTCACAGTCTATGGAGCAGCACCGTACATGTTTATCTCCAGGAAAGAAGAGTTGAGCCAATTTAAAGAAAAACTCCACTGAAAATCTATTGAGCACCAAACTACTGCCTGTAGGACTGAAAGGTGGCCGGTGAAAATGTATAACTTTTTTTGGAAGATGGCAACTGTCGCCTGTTTGGGTTCACAGCAGTAACAATGGATCCCAATGAGCAGCCATGAGTCAAGGCCCAAGAAGTGTCTCAACAGCTGCAACGTAATCCACTGCTGTTGACTAAACAATCTCACCTCAAAGTGAGACATTTAGAAACTTTTCATGGACTTAATGAACATATGAATCGTATTAAATAGCTAAAAGTGTTACTTCTTAATTGGCATTTATTGGTAGAAGTGGATTCGACTGTTTGTTAAGTTTCTGTATGTTTTGCTTGGGATGGAGGCCGAGGCTAGGGGAGAGGAATGTTTGGGATACCTCATAATGTAAAGTGGATGGATGTTTTTTGACGCGTGTTTTTGTTGGACTCCATTGTGACTGTTGTAAACCCAAGCTGACAACAGTTGCCGCCTTTAAAGCCCTGCAGGTGCACATTTTTGGTGGAGCGTTTAAGCCAAGAAGACGTGGTTCATTTCGGACTTTCTGAAGGTCTTTGTGGGGGGGGGGGGTGCCGGATCCCCGCCGACTCACCGGTCCTCACGGTTTGTCGGTCTTCTCTTTGCGCCAACAGCCATGCTGCCCTGTCCCTGTCCGTCAGACAGGGGGTGGTGTGGAGTGGGACCACCGGGCCGCAAGTACAACCCTCTTTCCTTCCGCTGCCTGGCTGATAAGTCCTGTGGGGGTCCTGCTGCTCCCCGCTTCCGGCATGTATCCCCCACACCTCAGTGAGGAGTATTTTTGTTAGGATCCTCGTTTTTTTTTGCCACAGATACGTAGCGTGGCCCACCGCCGTGAGCAGCATCCAGATTTCGTACAGCTGATAAAGGGCGTGGCTGGTTGAATGGTTTTGTTACGCCCACACGGGAACGCTTTGCCACTGCATGGGCAAGATGACTCTCTGGTAAAGAGCCGAGCATGAGGCTGGACTGAGTTTGGCTGCCACGTTCGTCCCTCCAGGCTCCGATTGCTATAACACCTGAGTGAGAGTGAGCTCCAGCTATCGGCAGTCAGAGAACCTGAAGGATCTTTGTAAACTACCACCAAAAAAACCTGCCAGTCACAAACCAGACCGGCATATTATTAGCTGATCACGGAGGAAGTTAGCGGCTCGCTCTAGCACCCCCTATGTCACTGCATTGAAGAGCTCGAAAGCCTCAACCGTCACGCAGGACATGTTCCTTTAAGGGAATTCAAATCCATAAAGGAAGTTTACTCTCACCCCCACATCCCCACATCCCCATTGCAGCTTCACGTAAACAAAGAAAAGAAAAGATAGTTTTAAACAGAAAATAAAAGGTACAAGATGAAACCTGTAGGGTGAGAGTCGGATGTGAACGCATCACAAAACCTGAAACGATGTCACAGCCCAGAAACGGAGGGTGAAGCCATTGGAAACCTCGACTGCATGAATGTTTGCCTCTCGACTGTTTGATCTGCGGCAGCCTTTTGATTCACCTGCATGACTCTCTCCAGTGGCCCAGCCCCCCCCCCCCCCCCCGCTGCTCACTGAGTGTTTCCACTTCCTGTGCTTCATTGTGACATCTCAGAGAAAGCATCAAAGTGTGTCATAGATTGTTTGTCCACCGGCTTCTTGTAAATACGTGAACATCTTCCACAAATGTTTCTTTTTCCCCTTTTTAAAATCTCCGTTTTGAAAAATGAACTCTCAGGATCCGATTAACCTCCAAATGTCTCGAGGATGAATCTGTTCTCATTATAATTACAACTCATTCACACTTCACTCGCCTTCGGGCAGCGCCACCTTTTCCTCATGGGTCCATCGTGTACGAGGAGGTCCACGAACACTTCTTCATGTTCCCGCCAGTCAAACTGTCAGGTGGCCAGAACAAAGACCCGGCCTGAGGGCCCGTTCTCATGTTGTGGAGGCAGACGCAGCTCGCTCCTCGCTAGTGGATATCACATGTCGGCCTTTTGCTGCATTAGACTTTAAACCCAATTTGAGCTTTTGGGGGCTCGGAGAGGACTGTGGTACCGCCCCGTTGACAACTACTGTGATGTCTATACCGAGCTGTTAAATGAGGAAACTCGCAGCTGGGTTGTTGTGAGCGACGGTCGCAAATCACATCAGTCCGTTCGCTCGGGAGACGCAAATGAATGATCGCTGCAATAAGCTCTGCGTTAGATTCAGATCTGCTGTGGCACAACGTCGGAAGGCTGGATTTGATGTCTTTTTTTCTTTCGGCTGTAGTGTCGTGAAGCCTTTTACTCAGTATTGTAACCAGAGGTGCAATGTGTAAGATCTGCATTTTTACACTCTTCACGTTTAGGTGACGGTGTTGACACGTGTTGTGTGGCAGAGATATCGGTGTAAGGAGCGCGCTAAGCAGCGAGCGCTGGCTAGCCCAGTCTTGTACTTGAGGTCTGTCTCCCAGAGCGGCTGCACGCTCTCCTCCCGGCGAAGGAGTTGTCCTGTTGTGTTTCTGCTCATTTAGATTTAATCTAGTGAATAACTAGAATGGGCACTCGGTAGAGCGCATATCTTCGCATATCACAAGATTGGGCATTGAATTATGAAAATGTTGGCATTAGTTGCATGCCAATTGGATAAAAATTGGACGCACTATGGTAAAAAGAAGATGTTGACCTTTCCATGACCTTTGACCAGATCGATCCCAAAATCTAATCAAATGGTCCCCGGATAAATAACCAATCATCTCACCAAATTTCATGCGATTCAAAGAAGATTTTGACCTTTTCTTGACCTTTGACCCGATCGATCCCAAAATCTAATCAAATGGTCCGCGGATAATAACCAATCATCTCACCAAATTTCATGCGGTTTAATATTTCTGACTTATCCGAATAACACGACGCGCATAATACACTACTCGCGATCAAAACATTACCTTTTCATTTTCAATGCGATATACATAACCACCACACACACACACACACACACACACAGGTAGAGTCCCGACACAAGAAGATTAAAACGTGGCGGTGACAGATGACCGTGTGTGGCTTGTACCGTGAAGGTGAAATGCTGCGCCCTGTTAGTTTGGAGCGTGTAGCCAGATCGTACACACCGCAGCTTAAGTAAAACAAATAGTTTAAGACTTTACTTCCTCTTGTAACAACTTAAGTTGTTTCAAGGCTCAGTTACAGCACGAGACGGACTGTGCAGGATTTAGATGTATGATATGATATTTCTGCAGAACATTTTCTTGCTTGTTGCTCAGTCCAAAATGACGGATCATTTATGTGCGTCTGACACGACAGTCACACACACACAAACAATATCCTGATGCTCTCAATCAGAAACATCAATCAACTAGAATGGGCACTTGGTAGAGCGCATACCTTCACATATCACAAGATTGGGCATTGAATTATGAACATTTTGGCATTAGTTGCATGCCAATTGGATACAAATTGACCGTGCTATGGTAAAAAGAAGATTTTGACCTTTTCCTGACTTTGACCCAATTGATCCCAACATCTAATCAACTGGTCCCCGGATAATAACCAATCATCCCACCAAATTTCATGCGATTCGGTTTAATACTTTTTGTGTTATGCAAATAACACGCATACAAATAACTAAATAAATACACGGCGATCAAAACATTACCTTCCGCATTTTCAATGCGAAGGTAATAACACACCGTCCAGTGTCCTTCATGACAACCTTATTATTGAATGTCAGAAATGAAGATAGAGGTGTCTCTCTAGTCCCTCTTTCTTTCTTACTCTCAAAATCAGGCATTAATTCACACACATCAACAGTAGGAGGTGAAGTAAAGCCCACCGGTGTGAACTTTGTTGTTAACTAGAACCGTGTCGCTTTTCAGATGGTGTTCCTGTGTGGACTGTACCAAAGTCGCCGTCAGGGGAGCAGTTGAAGAACGGAGGTCTGACTCCGCTACGCTCAGCCGAGCCCTCGCCGGCCTTCAGGAGGAGGAGCCTGTCCCCTGGTGCTGAGGTGAGAAACATCGAATACCACCTGGCCCCTCCCCACTTGTCGAGATCTGAAACTTTCTTGTGCGATTTTCTAGCTGGGAGAGTTTGTTTTCGATGAGTTACGAACGGTGGCTGATGGCTGATGGGGCTCGAGGTGTTGGTTTGGATGGTTGCTCAGAAACACATTTTATATTTCGGCATTTTGCCTGGCAAAGACGTGGAACTCTTGTTTCCGGTGTTTTGCTGCTATCGGATAACGACCGTGTGGCTACAGACGGGAAACACAGTGAGGGGAAAGGTCACCGGCTGGAGTTGAGCTGGGGGGCGTGACATTGAAATGGTCTCAGGTCTCACCACGACGGGCCTACGAGGATTTATTCCCACCGGGACATTATTCCTTGTTTCTCACAAGTCTTATAACGGACCTTCTCCATCACGGTGGACATTTCAGCTCCTTTTTATGACGCTAAGTTACATTTTGAAGCGGTAAGAAAGATCTGAATGAAATGGAGCGCTCAATCGTGGACTGAGAACCAGATCTGTGCTCGCGATGAAGAGGAGGAGGCCGGGGCTTTCTGGATTCCTGCCCCACTTTCCTCTTCGCCCCCTCTCGCTCGTGCCCTCGTTGCCCATGAAGGGAAGCACTCGTCGCTTCTGAAGGTTTTTTAACAGAGCTGCTGTCAAATAAGTGGGTCACGCAGTATAGAGCTGGAAGTGAGTCCATCCCAGGAGGGGCTTCATGAATCCTGCCCTGCTGCAGAGAGCCTGACGCTCCGGACCACCCGGCGTCAGTCACAGGAAATTGAGGCCAGGTGACACTGACGTGTGTGTGTGTGTGTGTGTGTGTGTGTGTGTGTGTGTGAGAGAAAAGAAGGAGGCAGAGAGGGCTTTGCTTCATGTCCCGGAAGGAAAGCAGACATCTTCATGATTTAGCTGGTTAATAGTCTAAGAGGATAATAAAGCCCAAAGGAAAGAATTTATATTGGCTTGATTTTGGTAATGTGGTTCCCATGGATACCATGCAAACATGAATTACTTAAACCTACATCTAATTAACAGCAGCAACAGCTACAGCAGGTATCGTCATCAGTGAATGCGAGGTGTTTTTTTTGCATTTCCATGGTATTTATGTAACTTTATTGATACAGAAGTGCTTCACAAAAGAAACAAGGCCATCAACACAAAGGTTACAGCATCGGGTTAGACATAAAGACAGAGTTGGGAAGACAGCAGCTGGTTATCCCATAAACAAGAGTAAGGGCAAAGGTCAGAACCACGACCCCAAAGTCTAGATGTCAAATTAGTCAGGTTGGCCTTTTTTTGCCAGGAAGACGTAAAACCTCCATTTGGAAGACAACCGCCAACTAAACAGACGTCACTTCATTCGGTACCTCGGATACCTGTTGCAGAAGCCATTGCACGAATTTGGGTCCGTCAGTGCCGTATATTATTATATATATTGTTGATCAGGCCGACAGGTTGTTAATATGATTTTGATGATGAGGATGAAGATGCGGCGATGACGTCAGGGGGTGTTGGCTACGTGTGTGTGTCACCTGAGTACAGCCAGGTGTGTTTTGGCTAGAGAGCGGAAGGGTTTCTTATTTTTCAACCGCATTCAAGAACGCAAGAATGTCTGAACAGTATTTCAGAGCATTTGACAAAGCGAGGAATTTATGCTTAGTATGAGTTTAATTTATGTTTATGTTGCTGTTCTGCAAATAAAGGAAAGTGTAAGTGACACTACGACAATCAGAATGCGCGTTGATTTTACCGACCGCTCCTCCACCTGTAGGGAAATGTCACGCGACTGAAATAAAACGACTATATTCTTTATTCTTGTAGCGAAGTGGAGACCCGTGGTCAGGCACGTGCGCAGACATTTTGGGGGGCAGGTGCTCAAACCCCCAAAAAAGGGCACCCATCGCCAAAAATGTTTTCTGACAGATTTGAAACATCAGCAGCATTACACTAATGATGCGTCTCCTCTTGGCAGGATTAGACAGCTAGCTTACATTTTCCTTATGAATAAATATGAATTATTACATGGCAGTACAAGCGTTCTGATTGGCTAAAGGGTACTCATGTAAACAATTAATTTAAAAAAAATCCTCGTCAGATATCAAAACACATTTGGAGGGAATTGATGACAGAGAAATTATTTTTTATTCTTAAATACTAATTAATGAAGAGAACATTTGTCTCCAGAAAAAAGGGCACTTTTCTCATCCAGGGAAAAAGGGGAGGAGCTTGAGCACCACTCGGGGTAGTTGACAGTTCCCTTTGAGCTGAGCAGGGAGGTTTGGTACCGAGCTCGGCTGAACGCCCGTTGCGGTCCACATCAGTAAAACAAACACAGAAAGCAACAGAATATTCAACAAGTAAAACCCCCTGCAGACGTCAGAACCCTTCGTGGATCCTTCCTCTCCCATTATTCAAACACGGCGGAGCAGGACGGGGTGGGATCCTCAGCCCTGAATAACAAGATGAAGATTAACGGGGGCAAGAGTCATCTCGGAAGCATTTACTGCCACGCCCGCGCATAATGGTCTGACTTCTCGTTTACGCTTAACCACAAAACGAGGTACGGGGGCCGGGGGGTGGGGGGGGGGAGACATTTGACCCTTTATGTGGGCAGTGAAGCGGCACCCTGCCAAACCCCGCCGCGAGGGATGTAACCGCGGGCAGCGGTCTAATCTGGAGGCAGAGATGTGATCTGTCACGTTAATGATCATTATATATTGACGCGCGTGAAGCGGGGGCGCAGTGTCGATCCATTGCAGCTAATCGTCAAGCTGTTCAACATACTTCACTCAATTAGGAGGGCCGCTCATAATGGAGATTCGGCCCCTTTAAAGACATTCAGCGTTCTGGCCGGTCGGATTGAGCTCAACCATCTGCATGTACGACCCCCCCCACGGTGTGCCGTGAGGATACGGCGCTCCGGTCATGAGGAAAGCCAAGTCATGGAGAAGACAGAGAGGACGCTATATAAATGACCATTTGGGATTTACATGATTTAATTGAGTGGATTTGATTTGATGCGTCCGCGTAAGAGACATGCAGGGAACATGAGGACCTGCTTATGCATTCCTTCTGGAAACGTTTCCATCACCTCCTGCTTCACTCCACTAACCACAGCAGGCATACGGCTTCATTCATTAAGCTGTTACCCCCACAGGCTGGAGTTGAACAAAAACATTAAAGCTGCACTTTATATTTACAGTGGAAAGAACGCTGCCATGCGACAATGTGTTGGTTGTGTTAATGAGTCCACGCAACTGTACGCCGTTGGTCCACTCACCGCTGCTCTCGTCAACCTGATATGCATCGTAACACTTTACATAAACATAACTAAAGTTTACTTTCAATACTAATCCTTCATGACTCGTTGGATGGTGCCTCATCTCTATTTATCGACATCACCCCATGAGAACTTTTTTTTTTTTCAAAATGCAAATAAAATTTAGGAGAAAATACACTTTATGGGAGACGAATGAAATTTATATCTAGATTTTTCCAATGTACCTAAACAATTGTTGTATTTTTCATTAAAACGAGTGATTGAACTCTGATCTATGGAGGAGTGAATAACTCCATTCAACTAAAAAGTGGTTAAAGTTAAGCTGCTCTCAGCTGCCTGTTGTGCACGAACTCAGCAGCTTCAGAGGCACAGAGAAAAGGAGTGTGACTATTGGACATTCATCAAGCGGCAAGAACTACGACCGCAAGAGACGCTGAACACATGCAGCCGACACCGACTGTTTGCTCACGCTTCAGTCACTGAATCAACTCTGGAGGAGGATGTTGCTTCAGTGTTTTCATCTGAACCGGCTTGTTCACTGCGGTTAAAACAAAGTGTTCTGCTTGCTGCTGTGATGGCGGCTTTCTTTCCCAAACACACACTGACAGACTGAGGAGAGGGAGAGAGACTGAGGAGAGGGGGAGAGACTGAGGAGAGGGGAGAGACTGAGGAGAGGGGGAGAGACTGAGGAGAGGGAGAGACTGAGGAGAGGAGAGACTGAGGAGAGGGAGAGACAGAGGAGAGGGGGAGAGACTGAGGACAGGGGGAGAAACTGAGGAGAGGGAGGGAGACTGAGGAGAGGAGGAGAGACTGAGGAGAGGGAGTGAGACTGAGGAGAGGGGGAGAGAGACTGAGGAGAGGGGAGAGACCGAGGAGAGGGAGAGACTGAGGAGAGGGAGAGACTGAGGAGAGGGAGAGAGACTGAGGAGAGGGGGAGAGACTGAGGAGAGGGGGAGAGACTGAGGAGAGGGAGAGAGACTGAGGAGAGGGGGAGAGACTGAGGAGAGGGAGAGAGACTGAGGAGAGGGAGAGAGACTGAGGAGAGGGAGAGAGAGACTGAGGAGAGGGAGAGAGAGACTGAGGAGAGGGAGAGAGACTGAGGAGAGGGAGAGAGAGACTGAGGAGAGGGAGAGAGACTGAGGAGAGGGAGAGAGACTGAGGAGAGGGAGAGAGACTGAGGAGAGGGAGAGAGACTGAGGAGAGGGAGAGAGACTGAGGAGAGGGGGAGAGAGACTGAGGAGAGGGAGAGAGACTGAGGAGAGGGAGAGAGACTGAGGAGAGGAAGAGCATCTTTACATTTGACCTTTATTCATAATGAGATTCCTCCTCCTCCTCCTCCTCCTCCTCCTCCTCTCCGTCACGCAGAGTGATTGGAAGTCGTGTCTCGGCGTGACGGAGACGAGACGGTTGAGATGTTCCGATGAAGATGATGGTATCACACGCCCTACAAGTTGAAGATGGTGTTTGGATGATGAAGGCCGTGGGTCGGATGTGTTCTCAGGAGGATCATTTATCTTGGGCGTGTAGCTTGTCTGTTGTTGTTTGGTGTGTAAACACAAAACGTGCTGGTTTGCAGCCGACAGAAGAAACACGAGGAAGAGCCTGAATTATTAATGTGTTTATTGAAGTGTTTCGTCTTTGGTTCAGTATTTATTGTCACCCCCCCCACCCCCGCCTTAAATGATGGACACAATTTCCAGTGACGCTCAAGGTCGCTCCCTGAACAAATCTCCCGTTTCTAATCATGTTTGCCGGTTTGCTCACGCGACCCCGTGATCTCACGATTAGTGATGAGTGCAAAGAAGAAAATTACCCCAGAATAATAAAGGTCTGCCGTTTTGAATTATGAAGCGCCACATGGGCGTTTAATATTCAGCCCTATGCAGCCGGCGAGAGAGAGAGAGAGAGAGAGAGCACTGAGCATGACTGTGGGAACATTGATGCAACAGTTCACTCGCTTTGCACATATTATATTGTGTTATATGGACATAAGCTACTGCTGGAGAACAGGAAGTTATGGGTGGAACTTCAGTCAGTTCTGTATTAACAGAGAAAAGTAGGAGAGTAAATCTTACTTCACGTAAGCTGTGCCTGTAGCGTACTTTTAGATTCTGATATCCAGGTTGACCTGTAAAAGATTGATTATTCAACTCTTTTCCCTTTCTTCATCTCTGAGTTCTTGGTTCTTCGTGTGTCCAGCAGAGGGCAGCAGAGTCCTCCGAGGCGCAGCTCTCCTTCTGCATGACTTGGTTCATGTGAGGCTGTTGCGCTGCAATATTTACACATGAAGACAGATGAAGACACATTTTATTACTTTATAAATCAGGCAGCGACACCAGTGTGTAATAATGCATGTGTGGGTTAGCCTGTGTGGACTATGAAATAATCATTTTTATGAACTCATTTATTGGAGCTAAATTAATTTGGTTCCTTTTTGCTTCTAAATGTGTTCACTACAGTCAGCCCGAGTAATACAAAGTCATTACACGCTGGCGCCTTAAGTCTCATTAACAGGCGTAAAGGTCCCGTCGGTCCCAGAGTGAAAACATCAAAGAACGGCCTGTTCTCATATCTGAGCTCAGAGGGAGAGATATCACCCCGTGACTCTGTAATCCAGCCGGTTACTGAACACAGGGTTGTTATTATGGAACAAGAAAAGTCATTTGCCTCCTGGAAAATACTTTCTCCTTTGTCTCTCACTCTCATGAGAGACGAGACGATCTTCAACCCTTTTTTACTGTTGAAAGACTTTTTGTTTTTCAGGAATCCTCTCATAGTTGGGAGGGAAAAACATCTGATGCTGAGAGTTTGGATTCATTCTTTGTTCGACTTCATGTCAGAGAAAGAGCAGTTCAGTCGAGATTTCCATTTTTGCTGAGTCGGTAATTCTTAAAGCTTCATTGGGCTGCAGACAGAAGATTAAGCATAGGAATATATGAATATCTTTTGCTGCTGGCATGTCGGTTTAAGACGTAGATTCACAAAATGTAAATTGCCAATTTGGAAGACGTACAGCAGTAAAAACTAAACTTCTGATCTGACTGCCAGCGACGGAGCGTGTGCACGCCGTTTCTCGCCAGGTCCGTATTTAAAGGTCAAAGGTCAACAAGAGCGGTTTGCCCACTCAGCTGCCGGTGATTACGGTTCAGGAACATAAGATAAGACTTCTGCTTTTTTAAATTTTTGATTGAATACTTTAGTGCTATTCGATGACTTTCATAACTATGATATTGTATTTTGAATAAAGGACAACAGACCACAAGGCGACCTCTTGTCGGATGAGTTCATCTTTAATATGTGAGAATAGCACGAAGGCTCAAAATAGACAACAGCACCGTCTTATTGTTTTGCTCTTCGTGTGCTGGAATAATTCATGTGGAGATATTGTTTTGCAGTTATATTGCTCCACCTTTAACTCACACTAGCCTCAGGACACTACGAAATGCAATGTGTGTGTGTGTGTGTGACGAACCGCCCCGTCTGCACCGACAGTTTTTCATATCCTCTCATTAAATGACGTGCTGATGAAACTGCTGCTTAGAATATACACGCGAGGCCCTGAAACTCCACAGCTGCACTTGCCTCATTTTATTTTTTGAAAAAGTGGGAGAGGTTTGGGAAGTGCAACTTTGGGCTTTTCTCATTTATAAGCGCTCAAGCGGTGCATTCCTCAAGCTCGCGCTTCATCCGTGGCAGATGTGTCTCGTGTTGCATCTGGGTCACCCCTCCCCCCCGACTTCTTCCATTCCTGGTTCTCGCTACGTTGAGAAAAGACGTTGTTTCACCGCTTCTGTCACTTTCGAGCTGACGCTGTTTTGGGACAGTTGCCTGTCTGAGATGTTCTTCTGGTGGTTTTGTCTTTATAGTAAAACCCCTGATGTCGCTCTGCTATTTGACAACACCACCAGCTGATGTAGCTTTTAACCCCCCACTGGTGGTCAGCGTTGTGTCTGCTCTCTGCATGTTTCGTCTCCTAATTTGAGGGCAGTCTGTTCAGACGTCTGTCCGTTAATGACCATTAAGGCCTTTTAACGCTGCTAATTAACAAACAATTGCTACTGGGCTCCTCACGTTGGTAAAAAGCATCGTTTTGGATAAACAATGTGCTCCTGCTCAACCTCCTGCTCGTAATGAAACGCTCCTGGTTAATGGAGCTCCTCCCCTTTTCCATCCCGCTGGAGTCGGCAGGCCTGTTTTTGGTAAACAGTTTCATTTCCTGGCTTGTGAAATAGATGCAAGGAAGAAATAGCACTTAGCTTTGTGATAAATGCCAAACTGGAAGCGCTGCAGTGTCTCGCTGCACGTTAACATTCAAAACACACCTGGCATTTACCAGAGGAAGCTGAGCTCCAACCAACACACACGGCTCTTTCTTTAGCGGTGAAGCCATCACAGTATTAAAGGATCTCGCTCCACCAGGCAGGGATTCTTGACTGAAGGATAAGTTGAGCTCACAGACAGTGGGAGGACTTTAATGATTGTTTGACTAAATGTCAGCAAGTGTTCATACATGACATGGAAATGACCGATAGCTATAAACAGGTCTACAGTTAATGGAAAACTCTTATTTAACTTTGAAAAATCCACATTTCAGCTTTTTTAACTTCCTATGAAATATATGTCAGGGTGTCGTAGCCAGAGAGAGAGATTGGACCCAAATGCCAACAACGTTTCCGCAGAAGATTTATTCCTCTCCAGAAAACAGGTCAGACATGAACTAGATATAACACAAACTAAACGGTAGGAACTAACACTGGGGAATGAGACAAACGCGGTTTAAATACACAGGCAAGGTGCAGGTGATTGGACACAGGGGAACCAGACACAGGTGGACACAATGAGGGCGGGGCTAGCAATCACACAGGTGGAAACAATCAGGACCAATCAGGAAGTGCAGGGAAACAGATGACAGGGACTTCAAAATAAGACACAAACCAAGACACAAAAACTCTGGATCCTGACTATATTATGAGAGAATATATTCACACAGTGGTTTAATCTGTCTTTATGGTACTTTAAACTGGTTGCAGGATCAAAATGGCGGCACATAATGTGTTAACAGCTGCTACAGGCCTGTTTCTAAGTGAATGCATCATTTTTTTATGAGTTAGGCAACATCAGACATGCCTTAAACATAGCGTTCTCATTTTTAACACTAAAATATATATACATATATATGCTAAAGATATACACGTATTGAATTGTTATTTACATTATACATTGTGCACCAGCAACTTGGCCAAAAATGTGTCAAAATAAACAGGATTTAACATGACAGTATATATTGTATTTATTCTATAAGCATAGCATTAAATTGCATAGATTTTCTCTATCGGTTCTATTTTTTATTAAAAAAATTCTCAACAATATATAATTGATGTGATGGGCCGAGTTTTCCAAAAGCTGTTGGACCCCACCTCTGTCTCTCTGGGGACACTGGGCCCTTAAGACGTCAGAGTTCAGGGTCAAGTGGAAACTCATCCAATCGATTTACGATCTACGAGACAGACAACATTTGATTTGCACTTATTTTACTCGCAGTTTAGCGGCGAGACCCTCTGCGCTTACACACACACCTCAAAGGAAGTTCTAGCTCTAGAAAGAGGACACTTCAGTCAGAGAGGAAGGATCTCGTAGGATTGAGTCTCAGGGAACAACTCTATCCCCCTGGGTCGAGAAGGAAGCGATGATGGTCGGGGATGAAGAGATAAGCCCTCAAAGTTTAGCCTGTTCAAAAAGGAGTCTTTGAAGTGGAGGGCAGACTCAGCCCACGCAGCCACACACACACACACACACACACACACACACACACACACACACACACACACACACACACACACAGCCACACACACACCCTGATAACATGCCAGAGAGATAGAGGGCTGCAATGTGCATTGGAAGAGGAGACGGTTAAGCAGAGATGATGATGATGGTGATGATGGTGATGAGAATAATAAAAGGCATGAATGAGGAGATGAGGGAAGGGGGTGAATGGAAGAAACAATGGCAGCGCGGAGGAGGAGAGAGGAGGAATGAATCAAACATGAGATTGGAGTCAATTAAAAAGAAGACTGCAGAGAGAGAGAACCGGAGGCGAGAGGCGGAGGAGTGCGGGTGTGTTGGAGAGTCAGTCACATGCCTGTGACTCCACTGCCAGACCGGCAGTCATTCAACAAGATGATGTAAATATACGTGCTCCAAACACTAGATACAACAGGCAGGAAAGGGTGGAGGCGTAGAAGAAGGGATGAAGGCATGCGAAGACGTGTCAGAGGGAGGGAGGAGAGAGCGGAGGATGTGAAACTGGAAAGAGCTGAAGGGAAACACGGCGGAGGGATGATGGGAGCGTGCAGGGGGGAGGGGCCGGGGGAGAGAGGGGACGTCACTGGGAATTTCCCTGAGCTTTTTTTCCTCTCTTTCTTCTCTCTCCTCCCTGTTTTTCAGTGTGGGTGGTGGGCAGAGACTCTCTCTCTCTCTCTCTCTCTGCAAGTCACGCACAGCAGCTCACCACCTCGGCTCGGCCACATTGCTCGTCTCTCTCTAACGAGACCCCGGGACTCCGGCAAGACGGCAGCTCACTCAGCAAATTCAGTTTGAGGAAGAAAAGCGTTTGTTTGTTCGTCTGCGGGGCCCCTCGGAGCCCCTCGGAGCCCATCAGAGCGCCTTGTGGCCCCTCGGAGCCCCTCGGAGCTTCACACTCCTCAGAGGATGCTCTCTTTTTGACAGCTTTTCCACTGAGGCTTCTTTAATTGGACTTGACTCCAAGTGTGCAGTTCCTTTAACTCTTCGTGGAGCCAGAAACTTTTAACGTCTGCCCTCCTTTTGCTGGGTTTCTCCCTCGCTGCTCGTGTTCACCTGAGGCCATCTTAACATTTTGGAGATGAGGTCCGGTGTGATGCACGTCAAGCCGGCAGCCGCGCAGCGAGGCAGCGTGAGTGTCTACGAGCTGATGTGGGTGTTGGTGCATGCTGTGATGGTGGTCTGGTGGTCTGTGGGGGGTCACATGTGTGAGTTTTCCTCTAACACTGAGTCTTTGTTGACTTCTGAAATGATGGGCGCGGTTCGCCAGCAGGACTCACGCTGGTGCCACATATTTACTGTTACAGCATCCTCAAAAGTTTCTAAACAGGTTTTTAATTTGTGTAAAAGGTGTCACACCAGTCCCTCGTGAACCAGGTGTCTGTCTGAGATTATTGAATTCATGGACACAACTTTATGACTGGTTGTGCTACTACTGGTTGATACATTTTATGAATGCTTTATAGATCAGTTGTACTTCCAACTATTTATAAAGTGCATTTCTTAAACAGTCGATTACATGTTCACATTCATGTCACTTTTCATAGCACTCGTCGTCCTTAACGAGTCAAACCAGAGCATCCTGCAGCCACAACAGGGCGGAAACAAGTCGAGATAAGGAATGTGAGCATGCAGACGTATAAGGTTGAGGATATATTGATGCATATTCCTAAAGAGTACCACACAACCAAATAACATCTTTAATTTAGTAATAACTAACACTAGCACAACTCGTTCTGAAACCTGTGTGTTGTGTCCTCATCCTTAACCACTGCGAGGCCATGAATTAATTATTACAACCCACCTCTGGACAAGTTAAAGTGCATTAAGAAGTCTTAACTAATAACACCCACTAAGTCCACACGTCTCCGCGGAGATGCTCTTCAGTCATAATTTCCTGTTGCTGCCGAGAGCCTCTTTAATTAGTTAGAACCACATCATCACACGCCTCCCCCCACGGCACCTCCCCTCCTCTCTCACTTCTATATATATATATCACTCTGCTCCGAGAACCAACCAGCTCCAGGGAGTCCTGTACGTGTGTGTTCAAGCATGTTCCCCTTGTGTGTGTGTGTGTGTGTGTGTGTGTGCTCAGTGAGGAGGATGTGGAGGTGGGTGTGGAGCTTTTGGCATGCCTGCATGACATGAAATATTCAGGTGACGGGGAGGCTCTCTGGTCCTGTAGATCTATTTTTCTTCTGCGCTCTGCATGTGATGATGACGATGATGATGATGATGACGCCAAGAGTTTCAGTTCAGATTCAGTTCCCTCATTTAAGCTTTTCTTAATCAGCTTCCTTTGGTTCTTCCTCACTTCCTGTCCCCGAGTCATCAAAGGCGTCAGCTCTTCTTTATCCTCAGCTGGATTCATTCCCAGTTGAATGCTGCAACAAACAAAAGGACGAGACGTCTGTTCTCTTTGAAGAAGCCCAATTAAAACGCACGTAAAGTCGTCGTGTAGTTTGGCGCTGAAGGCTCATGAGGCGCTCGGGGTGCTCAGAGGAGTGAAGCGCTGGACGTGTCCTTTGGTATTCACGAGTTGCTCCTGTAACCGGTCCGGGGTCGGCCTCTAAATGAGCGGGTGACCTTTTCGTTGGCGTTGATGGCCGCTTCTTCCTCCTCTTGACCTTTTCAGGTGACAGGCATCGCAGGGAAAAAAATGCAGAATTTAGTTTTTTTCTTTCTTTTTAAAGCAGTTTGCTCCCTATTTGCTCCTCGTCACAGGTCACTCATTACCTGAGTCGTCAGTGTCACGTTCACCTCTTAGATTGTGTCGTTTGAACCTTTTGTCTAAAAATAAAGAATAATTCCAGTTTTATTGTTTAATCATCTCACAGCCCCTCAGACTTGTGTTGCTGCTCCTTGGGGAGGGTCCTAGAGCCCCTGTTGGGGGCTCTTCATATATCAAGTCTTAATGTTTTAGCTTGGTATAGAGAAATATTTTTTTTTGCTTTTGAATAGATATTTAAAAGTTGTGATTTTGATATCAGAATGTAACGGCAGACTCTCATTTCGCTGCCTCTAAAACGTTAATGCATTTACAGCTCACCCCTGAGAATACAGTGAATCCTTTCCACCTTTTCTTTTTGATGGAAAAGACGTAACTAATGATACTTTCTATATTTTTCTTCCTGTTTTCATAGCACCAGCGCGGGCTGGAGGACATCAACCCCACTGAGGAGGTGACGGACACGGAGGATAACGAAGAGGAGGACCTGGGGGTCCTGGACGACCAGCGGAGCATCATCCTCCACCTGCTCTCCCAGCTCAAACTGGGCATGGACCTCACGCGGGTACGGCGCCGAAACCAGCTTTCAAATCAAAGCAACAACAAAAAAGAGACCGTACAAACTTGTAAAAATAACACAAATACATGTGAATGTTGTTTTCTGAGCCTGATGGCTTCCCTTCAACTAATTGGGTTTCATAGGTGGTGCTGCCTACCTTCATCTTGGAAAAGCGATCCCTGCTGGAGATGTACGCCAACTTCATGGCCCACCCCGACGTGTTCCTGTCCATCACAGCGGGGGCCACGGCCGAGGACCGCATCGTCCGTTTCGTGGAGTACTACCTGACCGCCTTCCACGAGGGGCGGAAGGGGGCCGTGGCCAAGAAGCCCTACAACCCCGTGCTGGGCGAGACCTTCCGCTGCTCCTGGGAAGTTCCTCGGGACAAAGTCAAACCTCCGGTCAGATCCAACCAGGGGTCCTCTTGGGAGCCGAGCAGGGGCCCCAACGCGGCGCAGCAGGCCGCCGCCGCCGAGTCGCCGGGAGAGTGCTACAGGGTGCGGTTCGTGGCCGAGCAGGTGTCCCACCACCCGCCGGTGTCCGGGTTCTACTGCGAGTGCCGGGAGAAGAGCATATGCGTCAACGCCCACGTGTGGACCAAGAGCAAGTTCATGGGGATGTCCATCGGCGTGTCCATGGTGGGAGAAGGTGAGCTCATCCACACGGCACCATCACGTGTGTGTGACACGGTTACACCTGATGACTCACTTTAGTTTGAACTTCTTAACGTTTATTTTTCAACCCGGCCAAAGAGGGAAGCGTAAAAACATCATGCAAACCGAGGCGTGAGCAGGGCCAGAAGTGAGACGTCAGGCAACGGGACAAACACATTATCTGCAAACGTGTTGCCATGACAACAGCCCCTTTCGTGTCCGGTGCGCGCCCCGACGAGGTCTCTACCCTCGCGATCGAGACGCAGGAAGTCCTTGAGCCCGATCGACTGAATCTGGACCCGCAGACTGATCCCGTCGGACGGCCCGGCGCTCTCAGGCTCTGCTGCACCTCGGAGCGCCTGTCGGAATGACGCGGCAGTTCTTCGCCACGTGCAGAGACCGATGCCGCCGCCGCCTCTCAGGGAACACGGCGACCCTCGACCCAGGGAGTACGGACTGCTGAATATAATTTCTTTTCTTTGCAACGGCTGCTCTCCTGATTGCACGAACGCGTCGGACTTCACTGATTGGCAGTGATTCAGCGACAGAAAGGGAAGCGGAGGCAGAGCAGCTGGGTGCTGATGAGCGTGACCTTCCTCCGGTCGGCCTGTGGTGCCGTGAGGAAGGGTGATTATCCACCGCAGGCTCACTGGACACTCGGATCAGCTGTCTGGCGTCTCAAGATAGAACGATTGTTATTGACTCCACACATCGGAGGCGGATGAAATGAGGCGGATGTTTCTTTGAACAAGTAGCTGTTGTTCATTTATTTTATCCAATCTTTAAAACGAGTGACAGGACCTGACAAAAGTACGGCATGCTTATAGTTCATTTCCAGCTAATTCTGATGACCTGTGTTAACACGTGAGCTTGACAGGTGTTAGTGGGGGGATTATGTTCTCTTTGGGCAAAGCCAGGCTAACTGTTTCCAGTCTTTGTGCTAAGCTAGGTTAGCCTCGTGCTGCCATGATATATAGATATGTATGTATATATACGTATATATATATGTATATATACATATATATATTATTTTTAATTTATTTTATATTAATTTTCTGATTTATTTGATAATAATAATTTAGGATAGGAATATAGAAGCATTTTTTGCTTCTACCTATACCTTCTCAGTCTTTCTGTTTTGTATATTATATAGAATAATATTGTATTGCAATGATTGACTGAATAAAATACACAACAACAACAACATGGAAATCCCAACTCCAGCTTAACCAATCACAACATGGGGAATATCAGCCCCAGACATGTAAATACACCAACATTGTATTATACTTAAGAGAAAGAGGACATGTGCTGGCTTGACATCCCTTTGGTAGGAATCTGTTCGAAATTGTATTTTTTTCTAAGAAACAGTTTTTCTTAATATCTTTTGCCAAAATGAGAAGATGGTATCTCCCTTGTCTTGTTTCTTTCTGTTATTTGTGTCCCCACTGAAGACTTTAACCCATCCTTCTTCCTCCTCTCTCCTCCTAGGGGTACTCAGCCTCCTGGAGCACGACGAGGAGTACGTCTTCACGCTGCCCTGCGCCTACGCCCGCTCCATCCTCACTGTGCCCTGGGTGGAGCTGGGGGGCAAAGTCTCCATCAACTGTGTCAAGAGCGGCTACTCCGCCAGCGTCACCTTCCACACCAAGCCGTTCTACGGAGGGAAGGTGCACAGGTGAGCGTTTTCCTGCCTGTCGCACGCTGAAAAAGAAATGATAAATGTGTCACGGGACAGTGTCGGAAAGAGCGTAACAGTGTCATGGTATAGTACTGGGCTACTGCATTCACATGCTTAAGAAAATATGAGTAGCATGACCAAAGTGTTTTAAAACGTTATTTTTATTAAAAAGATCATGATTCTTTGCTGGGAATCGAGCCCTCATCTTACCACCTTTTCTTCTTTGAGATGGAAAATGAGTAATAATAAATGTTGGGGGTTGAGAATGTATTTTCCCCAGATCAGCATGTCTGAGGAAGAATAATCATGTCTATATTACATTGTTATTGTTATCACTATTATTAGCTCCACTTCTTTTGACAGTCCTTTTAATTGGATTTTAAAGCCTTTACGGTTTTGCAATCACCCATCCATGTTATCCAACCATATACAGTAAATTGTACTTTAATAACATTGTCACCCATATGTAATTTTAGCGTTAATGTCATGTTTTTGAATCCTCATCGTACAAAGACAAACTCATAAAACGAGATTTGTTTTTCTTGACCAAGGTCATGTCGAAAATGATATATATCGAAATAAGTCAATGTATATATGGCATTTAAAAAAAAGTTAGATGTTGATGTAAGTCAGTGTATCGAAGAAGTCATTTAAATAGTCACAGTATAGTCTGTCAAAAAAATTGGAGCGAAACATGTCGAGAAAAGGGAAAAATAATGGTGTGTAAGTTGCAAAAACCCTTATATACAAGTCATATTTCTCACAGAAATGTTAAACATGTGGATAATATGCCACAAAGCTATATATACCATGCACATGTAATTAATTGTCATAAAAAAAGGTCTAATGTCTTGTAACAGTAAAGTATGTCGTAACAATGTAACGACCTCCAGAGTGACGGCAGAGGTCAAACACAACCCCACCAGCACCGTCGTGTGCAAGGCGCAGGGCGAGTGGAACGGCACGCTGGAGTTCACCTACAGCAGCGGCGACACCAAGGTGATCGACACGGCCAAGCTGCCGGTCACCAGGAAGAAGCTGCGGCCCGTGGAGAAACAGGGCCGGACGGAGTCCAGGTGAAGGCTCACCCCCCCCCTCAAACCCAACGCCACGCTCTTCATCGTGCACGCCGTTGACCGTGTGTTTGCGTTGCCTGCAGGCGGTTATGGCAACACGTCACCAAGTCGCTGAAGGAAGGCAACATCGACGACGCCACGGAGCACAAACACCGACTGGAGGAGCGCCAGAGAGGCGAGGAGAGGCAGCGGGCGGCGGACGGCGAGCCCTGGACGCCCAAATACTTCACTAAAGAGGTAGAGGAGGGGCGGTAGAGCCACGCTGGGACAGAGGGCCGGTCACTTAACACTGGAGGCCCGTGTCCACAACCACCGCCCATGTACTGGGAGGTGCCCCATGGTGGCTGACATGTCTCCATCGTGACCATCCAACATGTTTATCATTGTGACCACATGATGAATTATTACAGTTAAACCCTTTAAAATGTACGTTTTAAGAGCAGCTAAACAGTCAGAATCTACTCCGAGTCACGATGACAAATAGAAAATAGTTAATGGTTTAAAATATATATGGATATTTTTGTTAAATGTGTACCGACTCGTTCTCTTATGACAGAAGTCACATAGTTTCCGGGTTGGGAAAGTAACGTAACTTTATTAATGGCGAGACAAGAGAACGCCATGTTAACGGTCTATAGGTGTATCGGGGCAGGTTATTTGAACTGGCAGGTTTATATGAAGTACAAATCACTGTTTGGGTTCCCATGGAGACGGCTTCTGTTGTGGTCACAGCGCGTTTCTGGATTTAACGTAAGATAATCCTTTATTAGTCCCACAGTGGGGACATTTCAGGATCACAGCAGCAGGTGCACATTAGAGCATTAATACAAATAAATGATAAAAATATAACAAAACACAACAATACTAAATACAAATACAAAATATACAGAGGAAACAAATTATATAGACAAGGCAGTGACTAAAGGGAATTTCCAGCAGGTTAAAGTGTCCAGAAAAATAAATATAATATATTTGGGTGTTTTCTTAATTAGTTTTCACATTTTAACTCACTAGAGTATCTCTGAGGGAGGTAGTGATTTAGGTCTCGGTCCTCATCCTCACAGGGTTGTTTTCTAATGGCTCCCGTACGCGTCTCCACAGGGCGACAGTTGGATCTACAACAGCCCGCTGTGGAAGTCCACCTGACGGCAGAGCGCCGCTCTCTTCTGATGGACGATAACGGAGAGCGATCCCTCCTCTCCTCACCGAGGTCAGAGGTCAGGCAAAAAGGAGCCGAGTCCTCCGGAGACCTCCGGGCCGAAGCTCCAGACTCACAAGAGACGCTCACGGTGCCAAAGCGACCTCCGCCCTCAGGACCAAGGTGGTGGTGGCAGCTCTGGGGACAGAAGTACATTTTTATATAAAGTGAAGAGTATTTCTATTTTTCACCTTGCCAAGGCCTTTTTTGCACACGCACTGTAACGAAGTTCGCCACCGGTGTTTTACTTTGAGTTTGTTTCCTTTCATATAATCGATAAGTTTCCTCAGACATCGTCAACATTTGGTTCCAAGCTTTTAGTTTGTAAAGCGGCGTTAGAATGTGTGAACATGACTGTAGCCAGAAGTGGTTTATAAAGCACTTTTACCATAGAAATAACTTACATCATTTGTATTTAAGGCTCTTGCCAATCAGTGTGGTTTCTATCAGAGCTTTACAGGAAGTAAGAACACTACAAATATTTAAAATGACGTCAAGCGTTAGAATGCGTTCCTATATTATTATTCAGTACGTTACAATGATTTACTAGAACTTAAAGGTCCTGATTGTTTTGTCTGCATTATGAATGTATCTGGGCACATTGTAATGGTATTCTTTTCCCTCTTGTGCTTTTATTTAGCCACGTGGCTCCGTCTAAAGCATTACACGTCACACTCCTTCCATTACTACCTCTTATTCAGCTCCTCGAGCCGTTTTGTCCCACAAAAGAAAACTCTGGTTTTTTTGTTGCACAACGCTCAGAGGTCCTCATCTTTTTGTAATTTTTATCCGTGCCTCCAAGATGGCACTCGTGCAATTCAGGCAGCGCGTGCCTCCCGTAGTGATGAATGTGGACGAGGCGGGAACACGATCCCGCTCTCCCATCTGGAGTTCGCCGGAGGTGAAGTGGGAGTGAAGGTGAGCGGCTGTAATCTAGCAGAATAAACACCGTCGCTGGCCGGAGAGAAGAGGCGATGCATTTGGGTCGTACGACTGTGGCGCTGCAGTGTTCATGCTCGACAAACCACGGGCTCAACCTCAAAGCTGAAGAGCCTTTCTAATCACTTGTTCTTCTAACATTTATGCCTTTTATCCCCCCCCCCCCATAAATATGTCACTGCTTTGCGTTTCGTTGTTACATTTTCAACAGTATTAGTATTCAAAAGCCAGGTGAATTTACCAGATGCCTATTTGTAGCGTGTGTCATGACGGTGGAGAACGAACCCGCAACCGTTTAGAAATAATGTTCGATGACCGACAGGAAACTAACGTCTTTTTTTAAATGACGTAGCCAAAAGAATCCCTCCTCCCTGAGGTGGAGTGACTGAGGATGACGGAGGGAGTGGCCGTGAATAAAGACCTTCTATCTTTTGCTAATCAAACACGTCTCATGTCGTCCGTTGCGTCTTCAGAACATCGTCCAAAGCGTCTGTTTGCTCCGATTAAAGTGCTCCCGACACGGAGAATAAGCAGTCACTCTCAGGACCGTGAAGGCCTTAAAGACGGCATTATAACGCGTTACATCTAACGTCTCAACACGAGCAGTTTGGTTCGGATGCGCCAACAAGATAAACGCTACGGCGGATGTATGGGCACGTTACCATGACAACATCAGCATCCAAACGCCTGAGCTCAGGTGGAGCAGCGGACCGACGGGCTGCGAGCTCGGCCTTCACACGGAGCAGCCGCCTGGAGACCTTTGGTAAAGATTTCCCTAAATATATATATTTGTTATTGCCCTCATTCAGCTGTTAAAACCAGTTTGAAGGAAGCTGGACTTCATCCAACCAGGATGCAGCCGCATGGGACTCCACCTCGTGTCCTTCATCCGCGCTGCTGCTCGTCTTCCTCCGCGGGCTCATGCTGCCACCAAGTGGTTCATTCTGGCTGAATATCAACACACCGCCTGTACTCGGTGTTTAAAGAAAAGGACAACTCACACACACGTTTTCATTGAAGTGTATATTTAAAGATGGCCGAACAGAACAATGTAGAAATGTAAACTTTGAAGGTGAGGGAGGGATTTCGTCAAACTGAAAACGGTGTTACACTGGGCTACGAAGAAACAAGTAGCGCTTCGTAGAGGAAGGAACCGCCCCGCCGCTCCTAACACACACACACAATGAAAAGGTAAGCGGGCAACACACACACACATTAAGGCTCGGCCTGAACCGTCCCCTCTCCTGACCAATGACGAATCAGAAGGCCGGGACTCGGCTGTAGGCGTATGTGTGACTGAACAACGACGTGGCATCTCTGAAGCGGTGACAAGTTTCAGAGAAGATCAAAGAAAAGACAGAAAGCAGTTCAGTTATGTTTGTAAGTAAAGAAAACAAACGGGCGACAGAAGGAAGAGTCCCTGTTGTGAGAGGTGGCGGAGTACGGCTGTGGCGCGGTAGTCGATGCGTCACTTACTGTATAAAAAACTAAACAAAAGTTACTGAAGCGTGCACGTACAGAACCGCCTTCAGGGTCCAGAACATCTGGAGGACCCCGAGGCACCAAGAACAGTGCAGTGCCCGTAGAACAGAGGTCAAAGGTCACGGCTCCCCGGAGCTGTGTCCCAAATGCATAGAGCTCCTCCACCTGGAACTATTGGATGAATTGATGCAAATGAACCATTAGTCAACTTTAATTATTACATTTTAATAGTTGATTTGCTATTTTTCAAAGCAAAAAATAGCTTGATATGAATATATTTGCTATTCATCTTCTCTATGAAACTAAATATCAGATGTTTGTCTCAACTTGGAGCGGCCGGAACATTTTTTGACTTATTTCTCCTATGTGATATTTTATAAACCAACATAAATAATAGTTTGCATTCCTACGCCGGTGTAAACTAATATGATCAAGAATACACTACATTAGAGTGTTCGCTTTTAAAGTAGTTTCCTATCCATGGCCACATCTAGAACGCTTAGAGTTGAAATTATGAGTCGAGGGACAAAGTTAAAGAGGAGCCAGTCCGCCCCATCTTTACACGACAGAGACACCGCCCAGAACATCAGTGATGAGCATTCATGTAGACGTGGGCGTTGACCAGATATGGAGGGTCCAGTGACGAGATTCTACTGGGGTGCATCATGGGAAATGTAGGATCCAGGATGGTGCCATGTAACCGTTCTGAGCAACAACACTCGAGCTGCTTCACTGTTTTCTTTAACAGTGTAAATATTATATTTAGCAGGCAAAACAACAGTTTGAGGACTAACTTTGGGCTCGAAGAAACTGACAGTGAAACAACTAATTGTAAAAATGAAAATAGTAATGCACGGGGCCGTCCTCCTGAGGTATTTGAGGCTGGGGGTCAAGTCTCAGCCGACTCTCTGAAGTCCTGACGCTGCATGGACTCAGGACACAGCTCTCACATTGAAGATGGCCGTTGGTCCCCCGTCGTCTCAGACGAGGATGGAAGTTTCTACTTTTCCTCCCCTCAGTGGCCTCATCTAGTCTCAGTGCTTGAGTACCAACTGCCCCCCCCTTCACAGTTCACCCGTCAGTCCCTCGGTTGTCTAGACAACCGCCCCTTGGCAAAGCGACCTTCTGGTCGAAGCTCCCGACGCACGATGATGTGAACAGGGAGCTGAGGGAGCGGTCACGTGGTATGGAGGTGCTAGGCTCTGCACACTGAACTAGAGCGCCCCCTGCAGGAAGGGAGGACTATATCATCCCTACTCTTTACACACCTTTGCTTGCTTTGCTGTCTTTAAATCCCGAGCAGCAGAAATGTACAATCTATGCAATTTATGAAAGGGGGCGGGGCATTGTAAAAACTCATTCATACTTCCAACAAAATCTCAAGCCCCCTCTGTACAAGAATTATTGCATTCACTGATCCATTTGCTGCCATACAAAAAAAAAAAGTAACAAAACAATCACATAAAGAAATTAAAGAGAACTGACAACTGCATATTAAAAAACACCACAATAAACCAATATATTATCATCCTTTTTAGACTTATTCTTTACATAGCATATTTACATATTAGGCCAATTTGTTTTTTAAGAATTTTGTTGAAAAAGAAGGTCAGGGAGCAAGGCAGACATAAAGGAGAGGATGATGATAAAAAGGTTAATTTAACAGATGGGCGTGGCTAGACGGTGGCGTTCCTCCATACCGCATACGGTCCTCTGTACACGCGTCAGGAACAAGTCCTCAGCCTCGCTCTCAGGAGTTCACATGTGCCTTGGAGCAAGGTCGATGGGTCTTTGGTGCAAATGTTCCTAGTCTACACTCGCTTCCCCCCTCCCGCCCCCTTCACCTCCTCACCCCCCGATCCCCACACTGATAAGCATTTCATTAAACATACCACAAATATTAATCGACAATGAACCAAGCAGAGCAGCCCTACGCCTCGCCACACATTCAAGTAGAAAGTAAAAAATAAAAAAAACCTAGAAAACAGGAAGAAAGAAAATGAAAGAAATTAAGCAAGACAAAGGTCCTCAGGATAAAACGGTTCTGGAGCGAGCCAGATATGACACTTCCTCACCACACGGGGGCGCTCTAATGAGAAGCGCGTGAGACCAAGTGCCAGATAAACGGCCCCGGTGTTCGTCTTCATTGGTTGTTCGAGGTTCTTCGCAGGTGTTTGTTTCACTAGAAGAGTCCATCGCCGCCGTTATTTTTTCTGTAGTTTCTTTCCTTTCCTCAGGACGAGCTTGTTCTTGATGTGTCCTCGCTTCCTCTTGGCGGTCTGGTGGCAGAGACGGGAGAAACATGAAATAAATGGATTCTCTAAAATGACTTTCATCTTGAATTTAAAGGATATAATTGGATTTAAATAACTTGCATTTCACTTCTGGCAAATGTAATCTACACGTATAATCATTTGACTATGATGACTAAAATATGATGAATTTTATGTCACGGAAATGGGCTTTGAGAGCCCCACAGCTACAATATGTGTAGAGAAATAAGTACGGACATACGATATTAGTCTTAAAATTGACATTGGAGCATATACTCTGGTATATTGGCAATAAATAGTAGTTTATTATCATAGTCATTTAAGTCAAAGTATTTGTACAGTCACTTTGATGTTGTTTATTATACTACACGTTTTTTGTCTTTGTTTATATAAAACCCAGGAATTCTATCTTCAAGACCAACATTAAACTGAGAATAAAACCTGGTACAAACCTTCCCTACGAGGCAGCGTCACGACGCATAAATACAACTTTCTGAAGCTGGAAGGCCAAACAAATCCTGTATTATATATGAATATATATAAAACAATGAAACAGGAGGCACCCTGGTACCTTTTTGGAGGTGTACTTCTGCTTGGGGACGATGCTGCGCAGCTTGTGGTCCAGCGGCTCCCTGTTGTCCAGGTTCTTGACCTTGTAGATCCTCACCAGCCAGTGCTCGGAGGTGAACGCCTCGTCCAGGTGCTTGAACTTGATGTCCTTGTTGCCGATCTCGGCGTTGCGAGTTCGGTCAAAGCCGGGAGGCGTCCGGAAGTCCAGCTGGGAGACATTTAAGGTCGTCTCGGTTAAAGCACGGAGAGGTTCGTTTGGAGGTTTCTCCTCATCCCAAAAAAAGATAAAGGGTGTCGTGCGCTGTACACATTTAAAAAAAGCATCCTCAGGCAAATGTGTAGTTTGTGATATTGTTCTATATAAATGACATTGACTTGTTCCCAGTCGTTATGCTAAGTTAAGCAATTCAAACTTCGTACTCAACAGACAGAGACACGGGCAAACTAAATTATGAAAGAAAAATCAATGTTTGATGGATCCTTGATCACAGCGTCTGTCCTTTGGCAACGATGTATGAACCATTCAATCTCCGGTTATTAATATTCTACTCCTTCACTGCGTCCTTCCTCCATTTGATCTGCCCTCATCCCCTCTGCACTCCGCTCGCTCTCCCTTTGTGAGCCACGTGCTCATCGGCAGGACATCGTGGCGTCTCGTCTACGCCTCGAGGCTCGCATTAGATGAGCGGCACGTATTCAAATATTATTAGTCACAATAGTTTAGTCCCTCGGCATGAATACACTATATACTCTAATGACAAGGAAAAAAGAAAATAAAGGGTTGGTTTTTAGAGATTCTTTTCATTAGATTCTGTTCTGTATTATGCAGTGTCAGCATTATGCTTAAATCTTCACTCGCCACTGCAAACTGCATCCTCAACTTATCCCCCTGATGTAATTTGAGCCCGTTTCCACTGGTCACATCCTGTTTTCGTAAACCTAATCTACCCTCCCTACTCTCCCTTTCCTCCCTCCTTCCATCTCCCCCTCCCGCCCAGACAGCGCTGTGAGGCTGTGTCCGTCTACGCATGGCGGCTGCATTGATTCTCCCATCTCTGCTGAGCTGGATGTAAGCACCTGGCAAGAAGGATCCCTCTGATCTCCTCCACCTGCCAGAAGTAGCCGTGGAACATTAGAAATATTCTGCCCTCCACCCTCTTCTCCGATCCTCAGGAACTCCCCAAGGCATCTCCTTCGTCCTCTTCCGCCTGTCTGTCAGCCGACTGCGCTTTTAAGATGCAGGAGCAAGAACATTTACACCTTTGGTGGCGACAGCAGCAGCTTGTTATTCTCTGGTAAAGCCGCCATCTTTGGTGAGTGCAGCCGCTCGTTACTTTGCCCAAAGCTAGAACTCAAAGCTGGAACTCATAATTTAGAGTATGTATGTATTCCCTGTAGCCTTGACCTGACCAAGAGGACAAAATGACCAAAGACCTGCACGGTTGTAAAGTTTTGAGCAAAAGCCACAGAGCAAAAGAGTCTCTTCCTCACCTGCATTTCACCAAATCGGTAGTAGGACATCTTGTACATGAGGCAGTTGAGCAGAGTCGGTGAACCGGCCTTATCCACTCTGAACTCTCCCTGAGGGGTGAAGTAGTCGCTCTCCTAAAGAAACGGATGAGATGATGGGAGGATGAGGTCCAGAAAAGGAGAAGATGGTGAAGTAATTTAGAAGAACTCACTAACTGGACTAAATATGAACACTTTAAAGGGACAACGTCACTAATTGATGACGCTCACATGGTGGATCAAAATGCATTCATTAAATCCCCAATATGAATACAACATTGTTTTGAAACTATTGTCCCACGACAGTTAAAAAAACGACTTATGATACATCAAACAAAAGCATGTGAAACGAATGAATTAAAGGTGTCATTCGTGATCTTCAGAGCCATGCCAGCCTTTCCCACCGAGCTCAGAGAACCATTCACCGACTGTAGCGTCACATTATCCTGACAGACGCGAGCGCGATATCAATCTTATCAACTCTCATCAAGAAAGCAAATAAGTGTATTTCTCAGACGGTTAAACAACACTTTAAGTGCCCTGTTCATAGTCAACTTGCTCCTGTGAGATTTATTAAAAGCAATCAAGAAGCCTGGTTATATAATCAGGGTTAAAGCATTAGATAAACTTTGCTTCCTTGGCTAGATTTCTCCTGGAGAACACACATTGTTGACCGTGTGTGTTTCTGATCAGCTTTTTACTTCTTGGTGCACGAGAAAGACTTCAGGAGTCCGGCTAACACACCTCGGCTACGACAGCCACGTTATCCTGAGTCCAGCTGACAGTGGGGAGCACCAACATGTCAAGGACATGAGCGTAGATTGTGACAAATGAAAACAGGCTGGAGGTGGCGCACGTGTGCCAACGCATTAATAGAACATCAATCAAGCAACATGCCGTTTGGCCAGTCAGGACATCTTCATTGGGAAAGTGTGCGTCCAGGTCGAGTGAAGTGGAGACATTGATTTCAGTGCTGCAAGACATTTCTTGGAGAATAGCTGCAGTGACAGGAAGCTCTCACTTACCCTGATGTCCTTTGGGTGCTCTCCCTCGGCGATCCTCACCATCCACAGGAACTTGTTTATGTCGTCTCCCGAGTAGCCGATTACTCCTCCGAAGATAATCAGCACGTAGTCCACATCCAGAGACCTCATGATGGTGTAGGCGGCGCTCTCGTTGGAAGACATGGCTTTCCCCACCTGGAGACAAGCCGGGCGGAATGACAAGTCGTACTTAAATCGGAGTTTCCTCGGTTGCGTCAATACGGCTGTGCAAACAGGAATCATTAAACAGACATCCATCTCGTGTAATTACAAATCCGGTGGACAGATGATGAACAGGCGGCAGGTAGAAAGCAAGAGAGAACAAAGCTAGGGGGCTTTTACAGACTTAAATCTGGAGCAATCATTTGGCAGCAGAAAAGAGGAAAAAAAATATAAATCAAACCCACATAATCTGACAGCAATTAACTGAAATCCCCCCACAGTGTAGACTCGATGTAGGAAAAGTGTAAGCAAACAAGATTATCTGTCTGGTTGGAATGAGCGGGTTTATACGATGTGGAAATTACGCAACAAATTCCCTGATGAGCTTGCTATTCATCCAGTGGTTGCAAGAATAATTATTCTGTTTCCCTTCATGCGCAGGAACAGAGCTGAAGGCTAAAATAGACACAAGTCTCACCAGAGCTATATGACTGTTGTTCCACGTGTTATTATCCACCAGCGTGGTCCTGTTGGCCATGCCGGCTATCTGGTACCCGTAGTCCCACCACGACATGATGCGGGCGTCCTCGTCTGTATTCTGCCTCAGCCAGTAGTAGGCCTCCCTGAAGTCATCCAGGATGTTGCGCGTCCTAACAGGGAGAGCAAGGTTGACAGGAAGCGGTGTTGACAGGCACATCGCTGCGGAGGCTAATAATATATCGGTTAAGAGACTTTGAACCAGAAGGGCAACAGCTGCTAAAAATAGACCAGCCATAAATAATAAACTCGGGGGTTCATGTCCTACATTTACCTCGAGGAGCAAAAAGCAGACGTGAATCCAAGCAACCAATTAGTCGTATGGAAGGTAATCATATTATGCACGCGTGTGTGTGTGTGTGTGTGTGTGTTATGCGTCGGTGTATCTGTGCGAGAGGAAAGAGCAGAGTGTACCGCTAAGACCATTGTCTGAGAACCACCGTGGTGCCATTAATAAATGTATGAGCACTTGCATCATCCATTTATTCTTGGCCATCAATATTTCCTCCCTTAATGCTTAAAGAGAATAATTATGCGTGTGAAGAATCTCGATAGAATATTCCGGCTTTGTCGGGTGACTTCTGTAGCAACAATGAGTTAAGGAATCGTAATAAAGCTCATAGGTGCACATATCAATACTTTCACAACCCTCTCATTAAATATTCATGCACTTCCAGTCTATCCTGCTGCTCTGTGTATTTATGCACACATACACACGCACATGCATGCTCGCTCATTTGCATGCACGGGTGAAATATGACTTAAAACCTTTGTTGGCTTCTCACCAGCTGACTTTGCTTAGACATTACAACTAGCATGTGTGCGCGTGTGTGTAGATGTGTAGATGTGTACCCATCATTGTTGTACGAGGCCAGCACCACACTGGGACTGGAGTAGGCGTTACTGGTGACCCAGGTGCAGTGCACGGCGAACATCATCAGCAGCATCAGCATGAGCATGGTGACGATGGACTTGATGTTGGGACCCAGGCCCTCCTCCACCTTCTCCTGCTCAGACACATGTTTGCGCACCTTGCCGGCCTGCGGGGGGAGACAAACACTCTTGTGACGGATAGAAAGAGAAGAAAAGAAACGACTGCAGGGTTTCCGGGGAGATGAATTATTGAGCGGATTAAATCATTGAATGAACTAATTGTGAAGAGTATCTTACGTCATCCTGACGTGTGCCATTTGATGCATCACTAAGGATAGTGAAATGAACCTCGGGACGACTTAATCATTTTACACGAGCAGCACAGAATTGTTAAGGCTATAAAAAGTCTGGAGGGAAAGAAATCTGCATAATGTGAACATTTCTCATTTTCTAGCACCTCCAATTACTTGTTCTGACACCGTAACGGAGGCTAAAAGTGTGCGAGGACGGGTGTGGATAACACTTTGCACTCAGCACTGCAGAACAAAGCGCCAGACACCACTTCCACTGAGAGACAGAAGTTGTACTGATATCTGTGTGATATCTTGAATCACATTTGTGATTTGTGTTTGTGTGACAACCGTCTTTCTTTGGAGAGATAGTCATTTGTTCATTTTGTTTCATCAAAATGTCGATCACTGCATCGTCTTTGTCCCACCGGCGCAGCACCGATGCGTAAACAGACGCCCACACTGACGTCTTGATGCCTAAAAACTACCTTAAACGTGTCATTTTTCAAGCATCTGTTAATTTCATAAAATAGTGAGAAGAGCTCAAATGTTATATCTCAGCAACACTTCTAAAAAATGGCTATTTTTCTGGGCAACGAGTGAAATAATAATTAAGAGGTGAACTTTAATAGACAAAGACGGCAGGCGGAGCAACACTTCAAGTGAGACGGCTCAAACTATGAACAGCATCAAACAGCTGCAGGTGAATCACAGCTCTCCCAGACAGGCATGATAAACCGGTCGGGTGTGAGGGAAACTGTCACAGGTCTGTGAAGCCAACAATGTCTTCCTATTGGATGTAAATTTCTACAACCGTTCGTTCCCGTCTCGACCTTGTCATAAAGAGTCCCAGAAGTCCTCTTGTCGTCCTCGTCGCTGCTGTCTTCAGCCGGCGGTTTCTCCCTCTTTGTGTCGTCCCCCATGTAATGCTCAAAGACGCTGGAGAAAGCCACCGCAGACAGCATGCACACCACCGGAGTCAGAGTCAGCATCAGACGCACCATCACGCCGGCAAAATAGACTGCGCTGATGGCATACAGGGCCACTGGAATGAAAGCAGAGGGGAGGGGGGGGGAGGGAACAAAGTAGACAAGGTCAGACGAGGAGAGAGACAGAGTGTGTGTAAAGGACGGAGGAAAAGGACCGGTGTGTGTGTGTGTGAGGATGAGAGAAGACATGAAAAGAGAAATTGAGTTGTAATGCAGCATAATCAGTCTGCTCAAACCATAAACGGAGAGAGAGAGAGAGAGAGAGAGAGAGTGCAGGCTGCTTTTCCGTCCTTGAAAAGTGCTGACCCGGCTCAACAGGTGCATGGCTAATCAATAGCTGTAATTGGCTGATTAAGTCTGAGGGAGAGACAGGCTGCTGAAAAACTCCATCGCTCAAAGGGTTCTCCGCCCTTGATCTTACTCTATATGGAGAAGTTTTGTTTGAGTTGTTTTCAATTCACCCCCCTCAGTATATTTTCTTTCATTCACAGTACTGGAAACAAAGAGAGTGATGAGGATGGATCCTAAACCTAGGCTGCATATATAGTACATGCAAGTTCACAGTTGGATGCCAGCTCAGGTTCCCACAGTGCTGTCGAGAGAAAAATCCAATCGCAGAGTCATAAATTCTGTCGGCCACACTGCCTGCGTGGCCGGAAACAGGATTTCTGTGAAATAAATTCAACATGAATGTAAATTGAAAGAATCCAGTTTGCTGGTATAAACCTACAGGATTGCTCCATAGTCGAGGAGGGTCCTGTGTTATGTCATGTCACAATGAGATTAAATCATAGAGTTGTGATGGACGATGTTACTCTCCAGCACGATGGAGTTTAAAGCTTTCAGGGCATATTTTCAAAGAACCGTAGAATCAAAACAAAACGCTCTTACCGAACACTCGTTCATCGTTGATGTTCCTGATGCAGAACCAGAGGCCTGCTGGGAACGTGCAGACCAGGATGTGGAGGTCGAAGAAGAAGGAGACCCACGTCGTCGGCTGGTGTTCCGACACCGACGCTATGATGGGGATGTGGATCTTTGCATAGCTGGAGAGGGAGAGAGCCGGCGGGATGCAATTCATGTTGGGTTGAGCGAGTGTTCAGATAAATTACACATTAGATCCTCCTGATTAACTCCAGAAATATGGGGGGGGAAAAGTACCTCCGTGGCATGCTTATGGTAAAATATGAACAAATTTAGCACTCAAGATGACTAATGGTGTTTGTCTGATCTGTGTGCTCCCTCTTTATTCACTACGGGGTTTTACACGGCTGTTTCTATAGAATTTTAAATAATTGCCACAGCTGGGGAAGAGAAAACACACAGAACATTAAGGAATTAGTATGAGCCTCCAGAGGAAAGGGGGAGGAGACTATCCCATATTGCTTCAGTCAGCAAACAGGGGGAGGTGTGTATGCATATGTATATGTCTGTATGTGTGTATGAGTATGTGTGTGTGTGTGTCGGGGGGCGAGAAGAGAGAATTGATTGGGTGTGTTGAAATATCAAACACGTTGCAGAACCTGGTGCCGTATAGGAGTCAGACAATAGTGAACGGTGCGGCCGGGTTTACAGCCGTCTTAGGAAACACACACTCGACTAAACAAGCTTTCCATCGACAGTGAGAAGGTCAGCAGAGCTTACCCGGTGTCCCAGAGAGAGTAGAAACGACCACTCCACGGAGCGATGTGTCCTGGGGACAGAAGAAATGCACATTGGAATTTTCTGGGTTTTCCACCTGAGCTACGCGTGCAAAACATTGGTTGAGCTACATTTAATGTAGAAGATCAAGGTTGGTACAGGTCACGGGAGAGAAATCGAATAACAGTTACAAAATATTTCGATTAGATTAGAAGGTTAAAGGTAATTCTTTATAAAGCACGTTTTCCCAATCTTCGCACAGATCCACAAATGCGTGCTACATTTTAAGTGCTGGTGGAAAACTGGGACGTCTGGGATTCTGGTGAAATCATGTTTAATTTCAATGTCCAAAATACTCTAAAATCTGAATATCAAATCATCAAAATCACCAGTCAGGCAGGACTCTCCTTTAGACAAATGCACGAGGACAGGGTCGCTGCCTCTTTCTCTGAATAAAAAGCTTCAGTCTAGATTTCTCAAACGATTGCAATAAGTCGTTTATATATTCACGGTTTTACGATCGGCGTGGAGTACCGCATGTTGGATTGTGCGTCGATTGGAACGGACGATTCTCAATACCCAAAATTAAGCAAATCTTTTTTTAAAGATGAGGATCATGTTTTACACATTTGTGAACATTTCAAGATCAATTTCCCTCCGAGAAAACCCCAAAGAGAATGTGCTAATGCCGAAAATGTATTCCATTGATGCAACGTAACTACTTGAATTGACTCGTTTATGAACTGAAACCATTTCAGCTGCAAATTAGACGACACAGGGCATTTTATGCAGGCATACAAATGTCTTATTTTGGTTAGTCTTTGATGTGGAATACATCTCAGCTCTCAACTGTTGCCTGGGGGCTCTCACAGCTACCAGTGTGCAGACAACACAAACAAAAGCCGTGGCCCGATATTTCAACGTGGACATATTTCAACATCGACATGTTTGCACCAACGTGAAGCCGTTTCATTTCCTTTAATGCTCTCCAAGAGATGATGTGTTTAATGTTAATCAGGAAATAATCGCCACCATAATCATGAATAAAAAATAAGAGCATTGTATAATAAGATGTCACAAAGCGCTGAACCAAAACAGGCAAGACAAATATCTGAAAAGGGCAGTTAAAGGGAGATGAAGGAGTTGATTTAACCGATCAATACTGGGCTCTGTGTTCAAGAGGAACAAACCATCGGGCTACTCTGCTGCACAGAATCCTCTGAGATGGAAATGTCTGACGGAACAGAGAGAGACATGTGCAGGTTCCCTGGAAAACTGGCACGTCGCCAAACAGTCTCCGACGCCCACCGCTGCCTTCAATTGGCCGACGCACCACAGCGTTTACCAGACGTCCAGTTGAATGAATCCAGGGTCCTCGTGGGACTTCTGCATCCACACGAGACGCAGGACAAAAAAAGCGTGTGGGCGGCCAATCTAAGGACGCCAATATTACTGCAGATGTAATATGCCACCACCTCTTTGCACTAAGGTTGACATAATCTGGAGCGACAGACGTTGGTTAAGGAAAGTCAATAATCTGCTTGAATCAAGGCGAGAGAGCCAATATATGATGTTGGGTAATTACTCGGCTTCATTAAGGCCATTACACTCTGCAGAAAAGGGTTTTATATACAGCCGGAGGGGATAAGTGAACTTTCCTCCAACAGTAAACTAGAGGAGCTTTCTGAGGTAATGAACCCCGAGATAAGAGAAGCAGAGACTGTCAGACCGAGAGCTGTAGGCTGGGTCATCTGAAAACTCGACGCTTCAGCAAGAGACAAATTAAAATCAATAAATAGCAAGGGGGCAACATTTAAAAAGGTCTGAAAGCAGGCAGGGCTGAAAATAATGGAGAAAAACATCAACAAGGACAAAGTCCAACCAGCCGGCTATGCGCATCAGGGTTCAACAAGGCCGACGCAAAACACACAACCGAGTCCACAGAAAGGCCCGACAACGTTCCTCAAAATACACCCGCATCTCTTTAAATGTGTTCATCATTTGTCTTCAGGGTTTGTTTTCTGACAGACAAAGCGCTGATTGGCAGCCCGCTGGGGAGGCCTGGAGATCAGACACTCGGGGAATAGTGTATAAACACCATGTCACTTTTGGCTGACTAAAGAAAACAAAACATAAAAAGGCTGAAATCCCAGATCTGGATCATCATTAAAAAATCGAGTCAACTAATCTTTCCACAAAAGGCTATTTACCAAGTGTCAGCCAAATTCAGGGTAATTTATTATGTGTCCTCATATAAACACACAAACAGAAGTGGCATAAATCATTACCATTGGAGTATAACAATAACATTACAAAGTGATATTATATCTCGACACTAATACTGACGACTGAAACAGGAAATAAACCCAGGACTGGATGTATTTTTTGTTGGCAGTAGCTTGGCATTAAGTTTAATTTTGGTATTTTCCAAACCCTCTTTCTGTGTCTAAGTGACTAATGGACACACGGAGAACAACTGAAAGGACACTAAAAGGGTTTCTTTCTGCCACTGAATCTCTCACTGAGAGATAGTTGCATCCTTTGTGTGATCTGCCAGTGCACCGCTCCTCTCCACCAACTTTACCACACAACAGAACCGCATAAATTTTCCATTGTTGTCGTCTTTGTATTGAATTTCTATCAACTATAATGAGAACTGTAAAAGCCTATAAATGTACATTATTAGTACATTATTAATAGTGCTGTGAAAAATAACGCGTTATGATTACAGGATTTGTAAAAAAATTTTACCGCATGTGCAGAATGAGCTTCCAATCCGTCTGTTGTTGGTCATCTCTACAGCAGCGTGTAATTCTGTCTCTACGTGTCGTGTTAACACGACTCCGATCTCCGTCTCGCGCGCCGCAGAGCTCCGATGCCGGCGTGTGCGCGCACATCGGGACGAAAAAAAGTCACTTGCACCCCCCCTGTATATTTCCGTCTTTTGTCATAAATCTTTATGTTCTCACAAAAATATCGGTAATATGTGATTAATCATGATTAATCCACAGAAACCTGTGATTAACCTGATTAAAATGTTTAATCGTTTCACAGCCCTAATTATTAATCAATACAGGATTTCTTTGTTACTTTTGTCCCACAATCCTTGTTGGCTTAGCTGGTCCGGAAGAAGTTTAAAGTCTCCTCACTTGTCAAGCCGTGATATTGGTTCCAACTGAAGACACGTGCTTATCAGGAGCACTACGACAAGTGATTATCTTTTATATAAAATAATCAATTAACCATTTCCTTTTTGCTTGATGGTCCACATGTTTGACGACATACAGACCTGTGTAAGTGAGATAGATGACGGTGAGGAAGACCACGCCGGCGGCGAGAGAGACTCCGAGGAGGAAGAGCGTCTGGAACTCCTGTCTGGTCAGCCTGTCCTTCAGGTACTGCAGGAAGGCGTAGGCTTGGAGCAGTGCAAACACACCTGAGGAAGAAGCCACAGCCAGAAACCAAAGAATGAGGAAACTCACACTGAATATTTGAGGAGGCCCCCGATTCATGTCGTCTCCTGCAGGGTACAAAAGCGTTGCTTCTTTTTCTTCCGTGGCTAAGAAGCGCCGCTGTGAGTTTGATAGGTTTCTCGACGTGGCGGTTCGCAGATAGCCCCCCTCGGCTGTTCATGCGGATGTCAAAGACGACTACTGTGGGACAACATACTTCAAATGCATGAGAAAGATTTGTGTGAATACACCAGTCTCTCTTGTTGCAGCCCCCGACGATCACTTCTTCCTTAATATAGAAAAATGTAAACGGAGGCCTGGTTCCTCTCACTTTCGACCCCTCCCCCTTTTTTTGACAAATCTTGCGTGAAATCGCCTTACTCCTCCGCTAGCGCCACCGCCGCCCACAGCCGGTCTCACCCATTTCCACGGTTAAGGCCATGTCTGTCTCCCGGTGAGCTGCGGCGGCGCTAACCTGCTTGTCAGTCTGGGCCTGAGGGGCCCACGACTCAGCGGTACCAACAGGTCCGCGTCACTCTTCCCGTCTCCCACTGTGCTCCCTGAATGCCACCACCAGATGTTCTGAGCAGCTGCTACATCAGCTACATAAAAATAAAAAAAACACTCAGAGAGAGCAGGGAGTCAAAAACGCAGCGAGGAGTGAGGCATTTTGTCAAAGCCTCTCATAATGCCGCCTGTGTTGTGGACTCTGAGGAAAACAGGGACACTTCAGCGTAAGCCTGGTGCGGTGTGAAGAGAATTTTCAAAAAAGGTGCCGCTCGGCTTTCTGAAGCTGCCAACAACAGTCCTCTCCCAATCTGGATGCACGCGAAGGCAAGAACCAAGCTCACACGCACGCACCCATCCGTGCTGTCAGGCAGCAGATGGGCGCACTATTGAGTGGCGAGGACCAAACAAGCTTTAATAAACTACCCACAAGCCAAAAGTACTTACAGCCCTACCCCCATATGGTTGGCTTGTGAAGTTGCTTACTTAATTCTACTTTGTGAATATTTGGAGAGGGTCCCTGAGTTCTTCTGCACACGGAGCGTGACCAACGGCATCCGTGTGTGGGGGGGGGAGCGGCGAGTCAATTCCCGCTGGAGACAAACAACCGTTAAGTGCGTGCGTCCCCGGTAACCGGAAGGTGCTTTGGATAACAAGCAAGCAGCTTATGTAAAGTCACACCGTTAATACAGGACAACAGCGATCAACCCGAGCCGCGTCCTTTGGTTGGAGGACGTTGGCGTTGCACTCTGTGTCGTATTATTGCGGCGTTGTCTGCCCCAGTTACTTCATGTAACTTTTAATCAGAATTCCCCATTTAGTGTTGAAATACAATCAATCTCACAGTAACTCGAGGTGCTTTGTAACCAGTCTGGGTTTTAGAGACAAATGCAGCATTAAAACCTGCATTCATTGATTCTTTTGGGCGAGTTGTTGGCAGACTAACAAGTAGTAAACAGACATATCCCCTCATTAAGTTGATACGGCAAACAGTTGGCTATTTAGTGTTAATAGCACCATTAGTTAGTAATTTGTTTCCCGCCACCTGATTTCCACTATTCAGCCCCAAACTCCTACGAACTTGTTCTCCCAGGAAGAACGCGGCATCAGCAACCGTGGCGGTGCAGAGGGTGGTGGGACTTACCGGCAGCAGCCATGTGCTCGCTGGTTCTGATTGGCTGGAAGCCAACAAAGGGGATCTGCATCGACAGGATGAGACCCACGATGTAGAAAGTGCTGTAAGCTGTAAAGAGAGAAGGAGACACGGTAAGAGAGTGTAGATCGTACAAGAGATAAAACTATCTAAAGATAAACTATTGCACCTCTGAAACAATTCTGTTCCACGTCTCCGGTTTGGGCCCAACTCAGGGAAATCAGCCTCGACAGAGGCATTTAAAGTGCATTGATTTCCACACCTCAGATGGAGTAAATACAAAATACTTAATCTAATGTAATTTGCTAAGAAATAGGGAGCTGGCTGCAGGAGGAGCGTGTAGACGATACTTGGCACGGTCCCTGTTCGCGGGCTCGTGGCTAAGACGGCGACGGAGGATGTGTGGAGAGTCTTGAAGGATCGAGCTCGAGTTCTGTGCGCCAACAGATAATGCGCCGGGAGCCGCCACGTGCTCTGTGAAAGCGGAGACGTTCGGTGGAATAACGAGCCTGTCTCGGGCATTTGCGGGGGAAGGACGACAAGAAAAACTAACGAATAAAAAAGCTCAGGAAGCAGGCGGCTGTGTGAGCGTGCGGGTGGCTGCACCGCCGATGATGGAATGCTTGCGGTTGCGAGAGGTGAGCGGGGGCGTCACGTGGCATTTCAGCTCGTTTTAAGGGTCAAATGCTCCGGCGACGATGTTCAGAGACGCAATAGGGAGGAGGGTGGAAGAAGATCTGAAAACAACCACAGTTTCCATTTCAGCGACTGTATGTGGGGGAAGTTCTTAACATCAAGTCGCACACTAAAAGCTTTTGTGTGGTGTGTGTGTGTGTGTGAAGCTTACCGATGTAGAGTCTTTTGCTGTAGCGTTGCATCAGCATCAGCACAAACACATGCAGAGGAATCAGGTTGATGATGAACACATAGCCTCCCCATGCTGACACCTGGAACACACACACAGAGAGGAGTCACAAGTCGTCCTCCTTTCTGTAAAAGTCTTCGTTTAACACGCCCGTGTGATCAATTGTTCTTTGTTTTGTGCGGTAACCCTGCTGTGTCTAGACCTTCCTTTTAAAACGCTACGAATCAGCTTTGTAGGAAGGGTGTCAGGTTCGCCTCATTGACGGGAGATTCATCAAAACCTACATTGTTGCCGACATCTACTGAAAAAAAAAGCATTTGAAAAGAGTTGGTTTATTTGAAAAATGAGTGTCGACAAAATTGAAAATGGAGCTGCATGGTTACGGCAGAGCCGCGACGATGTGTTGAAGGTGTGATGGGCAGAAAACCCAAATAAGCCTGACTGAAGTTTTGGTTGCATTTCTTCCTTCTTTCTTGATTTTAAATGTCTAAATAGAAATTAATGTCAACTTGCAGATGTAAAAGTATGCCACAGTTTGACTGTGGTTAGAGTTGTGGTTTGATCTAGCATGAAACTATAGATTAGAGGGAGAACTGACTGGTTCAATGGATCGCCTATAACAACAACTCTAAACCAGAGGTTCAAACTATGGATACCAAGTGGTCTAACAGCATTACGCACAGTAATTAAACCTGCAGGAACACTTCAGAAATGTGCAATTAAGGGCTTGGAAAGCAAGCACAAAGTTAATTAAGAAACAATAATTAAAACCATAATCTACATATCGCCACCCAATGAAAACAAACAACATGGAATATTCAGCTGTGGGAAAAGTAACTGGTCGTGACTATTAGAGAAGATGACTGGTTGCATCATTTGTTTTAGAAAGACGGTCTGCAACATCCCCACGTACTTAAAGAGGAATGTAGCCGTTAACTCACAGGATAAGATCTCGAGAGGAGTGATGTCGAGAGCAACGCACGATGTTTTCATACCAATGACAAGATAAGAGCGTGAACCACTGGATATGTCACAGCAATAAATAGGTTTGGTGGAGACGGGGCAATCCCGATCTTGTTGTGATTTGTTTTTTCTCTCGCCTGTGTGTGATCTTTCTGAAATGTAAACCAATAAAATAGTCTGCCACAATAGTGTATTCATGTGCGATGTGACTTATCTCACACACACACACACACACACACTTGTGCAACATGGGACTATTACATTGAAAATATTTTTAAATAATTACATTTAGGCATATCAATTCATACACATAAAAGCACAAACATCCCCTTCGGCATCTTATATATTATCCTTCAAGACCGGATGTAAAACTATCTTACTGCCCTTTTACTATTTACTATTACTTTTACTATGTCATAAGTACAGGGGTATAAAAAGCTGACGTGTATAGAATCTATAAAGTAACTTTGAAAGCGACACTAAAATTATACCTCAATTGTTTTTGAGGTCCGCTAAACACAGCGGCGCTGGACGGGGGGGGGAGGGGGGCCATAAAACGACATCGCTGACAAGTGTTCAATTGCCGATACTTGACGACTGCAAAGGGCAACAGGAAACGACGAGAGCACGAGACACAGAGAGGAGAGCGAGAGAGTGTTGAGAGACAGAACCCCAGACGGATGGAAAGAGAAAGGGAAGTGTCAGGAAGTGCAACAGAGAGAGAGAGGTAAACAGGAAGAGGGATTGCATGCACGCATTGTTTGATGAGCCTTTCTTCGCAGCAGCTTGTGGGAGAGAGCCCCGTTGCACCCGCCGCGATGACAAGTGCATTCATTACACTTCTGCGAAAAAGGAAAACTGTCTGATAACGAAACTAAAACATTCATACGCTTCATTAAGGCGGCGAGTGAATGAAAACTCGGAAATCAATTCACTGCCGAAAGCTTAGAAGCAATTAAAAACTGTTGGTGGTTCGCATCAGTTTTCCTCAGATGGCGACGGCCAATTAGTCGCATGTGAACTGTAACTTGAATGAGAAATTATCTCAATTTACACAACTATAAACGTGGCCATTTCTATGGCATACATGTGTTAATAGAAAGAGGAAAAACTAAGAGTACATTGAGAGAACCTCTGTGTTTGGCCACGTTGATGTGCACGTTCGTAATAATTCGGACAAAAAAAAACAAGCCAACCGCACCGGTGACTTCGCGTAAATAAAATGGAAAAAAAGGCCTATTTAAAATATTGATCATTTGAGTTAAACTCTCTGGTGTCACTGAGGTACATTATTGACTTAACATTATTTTTACGGCTTGTTTATCTCTTCAGGCACTTAACGTGGAAAGCGTAGGGGAGGTTTAATGCCATGTCAGAGGGATGGAGGATGGAAAAATAGCCATGGTCACTTTAATAACTGCTGTATTTACACAATAAATGAATAGTTATCTACTGTTACTTTGTAGATCTCTTACCAAATTGGTCTTTATACAGGGTTAGGTAACGCAGCTGACACAAGTCATATCAACCATGAGCTGGCGGCTCCGAGGCCTTACTTTGGCACAGAGGCATTAATGCTCATGTCAAAATGGCGGCATACTCCCAATGCACTGAAATGTTAATGTTTAGCGAGAGTGAATCTTCACCACCATCGTTGTCTTAGTGTAGCGTGTTTGCAGATGGGTAAATGCGGTAACTTGGATGTGACGTGTTAATCAGCAAACTCTACAATGCCACTTGATTGCAGATTTCCCTTCACTCGAGCGTGTGGATCACTGCAGAGCGCACACTCAACACGGGGAACAGGATGGGAGGAGCCATGTTGATGAACGCCGGAGACGGAAACCAGAGCCGCGTGTGCCTCTTGCCTCCGTGTGCGCGGCTCCATTTGACACGATGGACCTAACAGCCGGCTGGATCGGCCCTTCGCCCGAGCCAGAGGCTAACGAGGGAGGGCAGCGACCGGTCAATGTTTGGAGATAAATCTTTTCGCCGTTATCGCATTTCATACCGAGCTTATCTGATGACCGCGGGGCCGCGCAGAGAAAATACAGCAAGCACGACATGCACCAGGGAGAAGGGTTTTACCGTGTGTGTGTGTGTGTGCAGCATGCGTTTACAGTCTGAGCCATGTGCTCTTATTGGATCCATTTATGAAAATGAATGTTGTTCCGCTTGCATGCTCATTCACCAACTGAACCCTCTCCAACACCAGCAGACTTCAGTTCATTAAGACTTTACGACCACATGAGAGACAATTGATGGTCACGGGTCCACAGACTAGAGACGGTCCAGAACCCAAACAGCCCCACTGAGAGAGTTTCCTGCATCTGTGTGTCACGTGGGTTTTTGCCACTGCCGCACCCTGTTAGGAGACCAGCGGCAGGTCCTGGGTCTGTTGCGTCCAGTGGGAGAAGTGAACTTTAACGTAGATTGTGACCGATTATTCGCTCCGTAAATATCGGACCCATTTTTCACAAAAACAAGTGCAGCTGAGGCAGATGGATACGTCTTTAGTCGTTAAGTATTGTGGTCGTGAAATGAAAACTTTGACCCGATGATGGCGCTCAATGGAAACTCAAAGGATCGCCAAAGGTTTATCCAATTCCTTCTACGGGGAACGTGAATGTCTTAACGGACTTAGCCACAAATATCAACTCATGCTGGAAAAATTCAGATGATCGACAAAATCATTGGGATACATCTTGAGGAGAACACAGGCCTCGTACTCTGGGCACCGGGAACGTCTGTACAAAACTTCACAGATAATCTAGTTTTTAATATTTCAGTCTAGATCAAAGTGGCGGAGCATCGCTCATCCCTAGAGCCACACCGATAACGTGGCTAAGAAGCTAAGTAAAGTGAAATCTATTCACCGGTCCCCTCGGGCACTTTGTTTTCAGGGCATTTAATCAATACTTGATTAAGAAAAGTAGCTTTCGGATGATGCACTGATGTTACAGGTTGTTCTGCGAGAGGGGAACGTGAAGGATTTAGATGGAGAAGGAAGGCCACGTTTTGGGAATGAGCAGTACAGTTCTCTCCAGCCCTCAGAGGGATGGGCAGCTACCAAGTCGTCCCTGTGGCTCCCGTCCATCAGCAGGCCCCGCTGCTCTGATCCTCTTCCCCATCACGTCCGTCTCAGGTCCTTTCCTCTCCGATTATGTCAACATCCAGATCCTCGTCTCAACATCTGCATTTACGTATGCTCAGTGGGAAAACGTTGCCGTTTCAGAGATTAAAGTGACAGCTCAAGATTAATAAAATAAAAGTTACACATCACAACACATTCCCTGTGCAGTCGGATCCTCCTGTGTTTCTCCCCATCTCGCTGTCCACTCCATCCTGACCCTGCTTATCTCTCCACACCTCTCCCTGTCCCTTTGTCTCTGTCCTCCATTGCCCTCCTGTTCTATTCAGCTCTCCATCACTCCTCAATCTCCCCCCAATCCTCTCCACGGCCCCCCTCGGACACTGTGGCCTCGTGTGATCGATGAAGCTGGATTTCGGCAGTCCGTTTCATTTTGAATCCGTCTCACATGCCGGGCACAGAGATTTAGTCTGGAATGAGCGAGAAGCGGGAGATGTGGATGTATTTGATAGGCGCTCCACACACACACAAACAATCTGTCGCCGAGGCAGTGAGCCCAGATTTTCTTTTTTTATCTCATCTCTCATCAAACCCCTGCTGGGCTTGGGCCTAAAATTAGGGATGCACCGATCTGATCGGCGCCGATCCATATCGGCCGATATTACCATTATCGGTTTTGATCGGC